>NC_090302.1:8385454-9035227 GCF_039906515.1 Pseudorca crassidens
AAAGCTGAGACTGTTTACTGTCCTGCCCTTTGCGGGGGAGGTTGGCAGCCCCCTGGTGGAGGGAGGGTCTCTGCGCCTCTGGTATGCCGTCTGCCGTGCTGGGTGGCCTCTCCTTGGTGGTGGTGGTGGCTTCTGGTCCTGGCTCTGCTGCTCACTGGCCTTGGACCCTCGGCAGTGGCCTGACCTCGGAGCCTGTTTCTTCATCTGGAAAAGCAGAGGAAACGACAGTGCCCACAGCTCGGGCTGGTTGGGAGGATTGAAGGAGATGAGGATACAGAGCAGGGCTGTCTTGCTGTCCACTGCTGCTGGTGGGTTCTCATCGTTACTGTCACTGCAACAACTACTGATGCTGTTACTACAAGAGCCGTGGGGGTCAGAGGTGGGGGGAGTTTGGGCAGTCAACCCATTGGTCTCGGTGGAGGGCACGGGCCATCCTACCGACCTCCTCTCTACATCCCTCTCCCGGGCAGGGATCCCCGAGGACTCCAAGGTGGAGGGCCCCGCGTTCACTGACGCCATCCGCATGTACCGCCAGTCCAAGGAGCTGTACGGCACCTGGGAGATGCTGTGTGGGAACGAGCTGCAGGTGAGGCCATGGAGGCTGGCGGGGAGGCTGCGCAAGTCAGCGCGGGGCCCAGGCAAGGGCTCTGGAGCCTGGCTGCAGGTTCGGGCGGGTAGAGGCTGAGGTGATCCCGCAGCGGGGGCTGCTTGTTATTTTGTTCAGTCATTAACTGAGCACCGACCCTGGACTAGGTGCTGGGGGGCACTGTAAGAGGGACGCAGTCCTGGCCCTCAGGGAGCTGCCTAGAAGGAGAAACAGACGTGTGACAAGTAAACGCACACACTTGCATGTGCAGGCAAGGGGGGAAGGGTGTGGTATTCCAGACAGGGTGGCAGCATGTGCAATGGTCCTGAGGTGGGGCCCCTACAGGATCCTACAGGACACCCAAGCAGGTGAGCTGGGACCTGTGGGAATGATGCTTAGGAGGGAGGGCAATGGAGACGTGGAGCAAAGAGCAGCTTTTTTTTTTTTTTTTTGCGGTACGCAGGCCTCTCACTGTTGTGGCCTCTCCCGTGGCGGAGCACAGGCTCCGTACGCGCAGGCTCAGCGGCCATGGCTCACGGGCCCAGCCGCTCCGCGGCCTGTGGGATCTTGCCGGACCGGGGCACGAACCCGTGTCCCCTGCATCGGCAGGCGGACTCTCAAGCACTGCGCCACCAGGGAAGCCCAGAGCAGCTTTTTGAGGGGGGTTTGAGTGGCCGGGCTTGCCGGAATGTGGAGGGGCTGGGCATGCTCCGACCCCTGCCCCGGCCTGTGCCTCCCGGTCCTAGATCCTGAGCAACCTGGTGATGGAGGAGCTGGGCCCTGAGCTGAAGGCAGAGCTCGCCCCCCGGCTGAAGGGGAAACCGCAGGAGCGACAGCGGCAGTGGATCCAGGTGGGCAGGCCTGGGCTTGGGAGCAGGGGTGGGGGGCCTGCAGCCGCCTGGCACCCTCGGCCTGGCGCTGACACCTCCGCCCTGCCCACAGATCTCAGACACCGTGTACCGCATGGTGTATGAACAGGCCAAGGCACGCTTGGAGGCCGTGCTGTCCAAGCTGCAGCTGGCCCGGCCGGCCATGGAGGCGGTCATCCGCACTGACATGGACCAGATCATCACCTCCAAGGAGCATCTGGCCAGCAAGATCCGAGGTAGGAGGGCCACCTGCTATGGCTGTCATCGCCTGGTGGACGTGCTGGGACCACCCGCCCTCCGGGGTCAGGGGGTCCCTCCTGCCTGTTCAGGGATCCGTTTGCATCTCACAGGAAGGACTTGATTCATTGATTACTTTTAAAGCACCAGAATCAAATCTGAGGCATTGTTCTTCCCGCCCCTGTGAGTTGTTTGTCAGCTGTTATTTCTATAGACTCAGATCTTGGTGACCTAAATGACGCTGAGGAGGTTCAAGCCTTCTCTTCGTCTTTGTCATCAGATCTACCATGTGTCATTTTAGCGACATCAGCTTGACTTCGGTGATTCACATTCAGCCAGCCTTTCTGGTCAGCTGATGCTCCTTTCTGTTCCGAGCCTGATGGGATCTCTTCACTCACTTGTCATCCGTCACACGCTGGCCACAGTTGTGACTGTTGTCAGTTGCCCGAGGTTATTCTCTAACCGATGTGCTCACTGTGAGCTGGGGAGGACCCCGAGAGTTGACATTTATTGTGTGGAACAAATAACGTTAGCTGGGCAGGGGAGAAGGAGGGACGTCAAAACACCCCCTGGCTAAAAAATGCCTTGGTCAGAATGTCTTGGAGACGGTCCCTGCCCACAGGGAAGCAGCCTTTTCCATAGGTGGGCTGAGTCAGGCCACACCATTCCAGGGCAGAATCGGGGTTTGCAAAACCCAGAGGCTCATTGAAGCCACTGAAGTGTTTTCCATTTTTTTTTAAACGAAGGAGCAAGACCCCCAAAGGTGAGTTCTCTTCCTCCAGCTAAACAGAAAAACTGCCAACCTAGAGACCTTCACACTAGCCGTTTTCTTAGTTTCTTGCCGTCACAGTGTCAGGAACATCAGAGTCCAGTCTCAGAACTCCCTGTTATTTGTGCTGCATTAGCAGCTGTCCCTCAAGAATCCTTCAGTTTGCTAATGTTGTCACCAGTGGTTTTCTTTAAAGAATAATACGACAGCCTGCCTCTAGCCTGGGGGTCTGGGATGGTGGGAGTTGCTACCGGGGATGCCATCCGCTAACCAGCTCCCTCTGCGCAGCCTCCATCCTCCCCAAGGCGGAGGTGTGTGTCCGGAATCATGTCCAGCCCTATATCCCGTCCATCCTGGAGGCCCTGATGGTGCCCACCAGCCAGGGCTTCACCGAAGTGCGGGACGTCTTCTTCAAGGAGGTCACCGACATGAACCTGAACGTCATCAATGAGGGCGGCATCGACAAGCTGGGCGAGGTGAGCCAGGCATGGCCCCGGGTTTGGGTTTGGTCTGGCCCCCGTCAGGCCCTCACTGTGATCAGGGCTGGCCGCTCCCCTCCGGGGCATAACCTGTGAACGGAGGGTCTGCGTGCACCCCACAAATGCAGCCAGCCTCTCTCACTTCTGAGTGCTCTGGTTCTCGGGGTGAACGGTCTTCCACAGACCCCACACTGGGGTAGTCGGCTGCCTGGAACCCCACATAGTTGTCAGGTGTAGACAGAATTGGTCCTGTAATCTCAGCGTCTTCTACACCCCAAACTGAGGAGTCCATTGACAATAATAATCATAGAATTTGAGAGCCATAGAAGACCTTAGAGATCATGAAAAACCAGCTCGTGACTTGGAGGCTAAGAGAAGGTGAGCGATTTGCCCAAGGTCACCCAGCGCCCGGGCTGGCCTCTCCCCCACACGCTGTGCTGCCGGACCCCACTCCTCCTGCCTTCAGATCCTCATGCTTCCTGTCCCGGGTCCTCCAGCGCTTGCCCTTGTGACCGCCACCCCCGGATGGCCTTCCCGGCTGCCTGGCTCCTCTGGCGGCCCCAGCTCAGGTCCCACGTGTCTCTGCCTCCCTGCAGTACATGGAGAAGCTGTCCCAGCTGGCGTACCACCCCCTCAAGATGCAGAGCTGCTATGAGAAGATGGAGCCGCTGCGGCTCGATGGGCTGCAACAGCGTTTTGACGTGTCCAGCACGTCTGTGTTCAAGCAGCGAGCCCAGATCCTCATGCGTGAGGTGAGCCCAGGGTGCTACCCCAGCTGCCCCCGCCGTCCCCAGCTCCCCATCTCCTGGGGAAGAGGCTGCCTCTGTGGCCTTCCTCCCCAGCCCCCTCCTCATCATCCCCACGGGCCTCACTGCAGCCACACTCGGCCCCCGCGTGCTCTCCGCTGCTCTGCTCTCTGGTCTGTTTGGACCCTGCCCCTCTGCCCCCCACCGGCTAATTCAGACTCATCTTTTGGGTCTCAGAGACCCCTTCCTCCGGGAGGCCCTTCTTGCTCCCTAAGCCCCTTCCCACAGGGCCCAGGGCCTCTGTTTCCCTGAGGCAGGGAGTGGCCCCGGTGCCCGGCCCTGAGCCAGCACACTAGACAGTACAGGAGTGAGTGAGTGAACGGGCAGCTGAGCACACAGGCGCCCCCTCCTCCCGGCGGGCACCCCTTTCACGTGCCCCGTGGTGTGCCCCGCCGGCAGCAAATGGACAACGCCGTGTACACCTTCGAGACCCTTCTGCACCAGGAGCTGGGGAAGGGGCCCACCAAGGAGGAGCTGTGCAAGTCCATCCAGCGCATCCTGGAGCGGGTGCTGAAGGTGAGCCGCCCGGCCAGGCCCCACCCCTCCACCCAGGGGGGCGCTGGGGCTCGGGTCAGACCAGGGACCGGTGGAGCTCCCTGACCCAGAGCCTCCTGTGCCCTGGCCGCTCTTCCTGGCAGAAATACGACTATGACAGCAGCACCGTGCGGAAGCGCTTTTTCCGGAGGCTCTGCTGCAGATCACCATCCCATTCCTGCTCAAGAAGCTGGCGCCCACCTGCAAGTCGGTGAGTGCGCCCTCTCCCCCCACTGCGCTCCCCCTCCCCACTCCTCTCCCTCCCCTCCCCTCTCTCCTCTTTTCTCGCCTCTCCCCCTCCCCTCACTCCTCTCCCCTCACTCCTCCCTCCCCTCTCCCCCTCCCCTCCCGTCACTCCTCTCCTCTCCTCACCCCTCTTCTCCCCTCCCCTCCCTCTCCCCTCCTCTCCCCTCTCCTCACTCTCCTTCTCTCCCCTCTCCTCACTCTCCCCTCTCCTCACTCTCCCCACTCTCCCCTCTCCCCCCACTCTCCCCTCTCCCCACTCTCCCCTCTCCCCTCTCCCCACTCTCCCTCTCTCCCCTCTCCCCACTCTCCCCTCTCTCCCCTCTGCTCACTCTCCCCACTCTCCCCTCTGCTCACTCTCCCCACTCTCCCCTCTCCTCACTCTCCCCTCTCCCCACTCCCCCCTCTCCTCACTCTCCCCTCTCCCCACTCCCCTCTTCTCACTCTCCCCACTCTCCCCTCTCCCCCTCTCCCCACTCCCCCCTCTCCCCACTCCCCCCTCTCCTCTCTCCTCTTCTCACTCTCCCCACTCTCCCCTCTCCCCCCTCTCCCCCTCTCCCCACTCTCCCCTCTCCCCTCTCCCCACTCCCCTCTCCTCCCTCTCCCCTCTCCTCCCTCTCCCCTCTCCTCCCTCTCCCCTCTCCTCCCTCTCCCCTCTCCTCCCTCTCCCCTCTCCTCCCTCTCCCCTCTCCTCCCTCTCCTCCCTCTCCCCTCTCCTCCCTCTCCTCCCTCTCCCCCCCTCCCTCTCCCCATTCTCTCCCTCCCCCCTCCTCCCTCTCATCTCCTCACTCTCCCCCCTCCCCCTCCTCTCCCCCCTCCCTCCTCTCCCCCCCTCCCCCCTCCTCACTCCCCTCCCCACCCCTCCCCCCACACTTCTCCTCTCCCCCTGCCCACTTCTCCTCTCCCCTCCCCATTTCTCCTCTCCCCTCTCTTCACTCCTCTCCCCCCTCCTCTCATTCCTGTCCCCCTCCTCCCTCCTGTCCCCTCCTCTCCCCACTGCCCTCCCCTCTCCCTTTCCCTCTCCCCTTCCCTCTCCCCTCCCCCACTAGCCCCAGTCCTGGGCCTGACCAACAGCCCTGGCCTCCCCTCTCTCTGCCCCACCCCCACCCCCACCCGGCAGGAGCTGTCCCGGTTCCAGGAGCTGATATTCGAGGACTTTGCCAGGTTCATCCTGGTGGAGAACACGTATGAGGAGGTGGTGTTGCAGACGGTCATGAAGGACATCCTGCAGGGTGCGTGCCTCCCGGCCCCCGGGGGCTGACTGCAGAGCTGGGGGGGGGGCGGGTGCTGCTGTTGGGACCCTTACTGCCTGGAGGGTGGTGGAGGAGGCCGCCCAGAGGTCTTCCTGGTGGGGTCAGCTAAGCTACAAAGAAAAGAGGACTTATGCCGTGGGCTGGGGTGGGCCCACTACTAGCAGTGTGGTCCCAGCAGGGTAGCATCGCATCCCTGTGCCTTAGTTTGTTTGTGGGTCCTTGACATTTTGGGAGCATCAGGTGAGTGACAGGGTGTACGGTCACAGCCCCTGCTTCCCGGCATTGAGGCCTGAAATAAGCCTCGTCCCAGTCACAGCACCCACTTAGGCCGAGGGGGGCTTCTGGGGGCTGATGCAGGTCACAGCTGGGCAGTGTAGGGTGTGCTGGCGGCCGTCAGCCCCGTGGTAAATGTCCCGACACCGCCCTCCTGTCCTGTAGCTGTGAAGGAGGCCGCCGTGCAGAGGAAGCACAACCTGTACCGGGACAGCGTGGTCATGCACAACAGCGACCCCAACCTGCACCTGCTGGCCGAGGGCTTGCCCATTGACTGGGGCGAGGAGTACAGCGGCAGCAGTGACAGTGGTGGGGACCCCGGCAGCCCTGGCATCCCGGAAGCAGCCACCCTCTCGGAAAAGCGCCGGCGTGCCAAGCAGGTGGTGTCCGTGGTCCAGGACGAGGAGGTGGGGCTGCCCTTCGAGGCTGTCCCTGAGCCCCTACCACCTGCGTCCGCAGACAGCATCACCGAGCTCCGTGGTCTGCTGGCCCGGGATCTGCAGGCTGAGAGCCCCCCGCTGGCCGGCCCCCTGCTCAATGGGGCCCCCGCCCAGGAGAGCCCCCAGCCCGGGGCAGCCCCTGAGGCCGCCTCACCGCCTGCCTCACCCCTCCGGCAGCTCCTGCCTGGAAAGGCCTCGGACCTCGAGCCTCCCAAGCCCAGTGACCAGGAGACCGGGGAGCAGGTGTCCGGCCCTGGCGGCCGCCCCCCAATCCATACCAGCACCGAGGACGGTGCAGGGGTGCAGACTGAGTTCTAGGCCAGTCGCCCCCGAGCTTCTGTTGGACATGGCGCACGGGCCACTCCCTGAGGCACTGGAAGGCTCGGCTCTGGGCGGGGAGCGCTGGATCTCTGCCTTCCAGGTGGGGATGGGGCCAGGCTGGTGTGGCACCTCTGGGGCGGAGACGGGCCCACCTGAGTCACTTTATTGGGTTTGGTCACACTTGGTCGGTCTGTTTTCTCTTATGTGGGATGATCTCGGCTTTCCTCCTCCTGCTGGGGGCAGAGCACAGCGGAGGGGGCTGGGAGCGCGCGGTGGCCCTGGGTCCCTGAGTCCTGCGTCCCTGCCCTGCCTCTGTGGCCCGTTTCCCTCGTGGGTCTTGCCGTCCTTGGGAAGAGGGCGGGAAGAGTAGCATCTGCTGTGACACAGAGCCCATGGATCCTCTGCTCGCACCAAGGCGCTCGCTGGAACCAGGAAGACGGAGTGCTGAGGCCTGTCTCGGCCCCGCTCCTCCCTCCTCCTGGCTGGGCCCCAGAGGCCAGTTTTGGAGTGGATACTGGCCTTGCTGTCCTGCCCCGGGTGAGGGGATGTGCAAGGAGGGGCCTTCAGGCTGGGGGAGAGCTGCCTCGCGGAGGGGGATGGGGCCGTGGGCCTGAGGAGAGAACAAGAAAGGCCTGGAACGGGCTGGTCTGGGGAGAGGAGGGAGAGGGCGTGTCTGAGGGAAGGAGGGTGTGACCTCTGCAGAGGTACTGCTGGGAGGGTGGGCGCGGTGGCAGATGGAGGGCTGCTGGAAGCTGGGCCGTTGCCTCCCCCTCCACTTGCTGGGGTCCAGTCTCCGGAGTTCCTCTGTCCCCCGTGCTGGGCTCGGGGGGTGGGGGGCGGTGGCATGTTGCTCAGTGGCAGGGCCGGGTGGGTGTGGACTCTGCAGGCCACTTCCAAGGTACGCGTTGTCCTCCCAGGGAGCTGCGGGGCTCGTGAGGGGCAGGAGGATGGGCCGAGGCACCCCAGGGCACCACTGAGCTCTTGCGTCAGGCTGGGGCTCGGCCCCTTGTGCTCTGAGTTTCCGGTCACCCCATCCTGAAAACTCCAGGACTCTTCAAATGTCCTGAGTCACGTGGGGGCCCAGCCATCCCCCTTCCTGGGGTGAGGGTCAAGCCGAGACCATCCCCAGGGGCTGGGGCCTCCTGGCCTTCCCACACCCCCTCCCCTGCTGCTTGGAGGGGAGGGGAGGGTGGGCAGGGCAGAAACCGAGTCCTTCAGGGTCGTCAACGCCATCCCAGCCCTGCCTCCTCCATCCCCTCATCTCCTTCCTGGACTGGGCCCTGGGACCCACAGGACGTGAAGCACTGGCTGGTGCTCAGGGACCCCTGCCCCCCCCAGTCCCCCAAGCCCTAAACTCAACGCCTCACTAACCTCTTTTACCAACACGTTCCGTCTGAAGATGCTCTCCTTTGGTGCCTTCTTTTGTGGTTTTCCAAATCATCCTCAAATCTTGTATTGAAAATATTATGCAAACTGTTTAAGCTTCTACTAATCAATAAATGCTTTATTTAAAGCCAGTGGCCCACGTGTGGTCCCAGCAGGGCGAGACCTTTGCTGGAGACGGACTAGGAGCACCTGTGTACCTCGACTTTCTGGGATGGCCGCTTGACCGAGTGCTTACAGGTGCATGGCCAGAGTTCTATTATCCCATTTTACAGAGGAGAAAACTGAGGCTTGGAGAGAAGGGACACAGCAGGTAGGTGACCCGCCTGCTGGCAGCTCAGACGGCTTCCTCAGCCAGATCTATGCAGGGTGCCCCTCTGGGCGTCTCGGGCAATGCTGAGGGCAGGAGGGCAGCTACTTTATGGCCACGTGGCCCTGGGTGCCCATGGCGGGTGGGCCCGAGGCTCACACTAGATCCAAACAGTGATGCCAGTGTGTAAGACTCCTGCTCACACAGCTAGTACTTACTGTGGGCCGTGCACGTTACTTGCAAGACTAGGAGCCTCACGGCAGCTCCAGGCGGCGGGCACCATTGTCACATTTCACCGATGTGTAAACTGAGGTCCAGGAAGGCGGGGAACCTGGGCTGAGGCTATGGGGCCCCCATCACCTTGGGGGACGGTGGCCAGTGGCTGAAGGCTTGTTAAGGGCTGAGGTGAGGAAGCAGGGGCTCAGCTGCAGTCTTGCTGTTGACCTTGGCAAGGCACCGAACTCAACCTCAGGCTCCTCGTCTATAAAAGGGGGGGCCTATTGAGGGTTCAAGGAGACCCGCCAAACACTGTGCTCTGCGAGGTGGCCCTGCCCACCTCAGGCCTCAGTCTCCCCTTAGCTTAGCAGAGCCCAGCAGGGTGTGTGGGGAGGGAAACCATCAGAGGTCCCCCGGGTACCTGGAAAGCAGGACTCACACCACATGGGCCTTTCATCCGTCCTGTTTCAGCCCGCAGGACTGTCACAACAAGGCAGGGAGAGTGAGGGCCTGTCCCCTGCATCCCGCCGGCTCTTACGCTGTGCCTGCGATGAGCAGTCAGGGCTCCCTGGTGGCCGCCGGCCTACGTCAGGGCTCCATCGTGTCCCTTGCTGACCAGATGGGGAACTAGGATGTGGAAGGTTGGCCAGAGTCAGAGTTAGCTGGAGGCAGAGCCCAGGCGCCCCGAGCAGGCCTGCCTGTAGCCCAAAGGAAAAGCTGCCCCTGGCTCAGAACTGTCTGCCAGAAGGCGCACGACAGAGGCGCAGCTCTACGGCGAGTACCAGGAGCACGGCTCCCGCAACTGTGCGGTGAACAACCGCGCGGCTGCACGGGTTCAGGGCTCAAGATGCTTCTAGGCTCCAGAGCCAGCACCACCACGTTCCTGTCGCAGGGCCCGGGACATCCAGCCCCCTGGTCTGGGGTAACGATAACAGAGCACGTAGCACAGCCCACACGGCACCACGAGCTCCGCAGACTTTCTGAGCCCTTCTCTTAGAGCCCTGGTCTCTCCACCTGCAACAAGGGAGGTTTGGATAACTTCACCTTTGGGAACACCCCACCTCCCCCCTTCCCTTCTGACTCAGCTGCGACCCCCTCCCCCTCCCCGGGCTCCATCAGGACCCAGTGATGACTCTGGAGGAGGCGGCTGGAGATGGGTTTATTGACGTTACTGCTTTGGGTCTGCAAAGCTCAGTACCTGCCCTGGAGCTGCGTGGGGTGAGGAGGTGCAGAGCTGGAGAGAGGAGGGGCCCAGCGTGCGGGGAGAGCAGAGGGAGGCGAGGAGGGGCCGACGTCGCTGTGGCACCAGGCCCGCCCTGAACACACTCTGGCCAGGCAGTCCGAGGACACGGTGGCCTCCCCACCTCTCCCCTCGGCCAGGGCCCTCCTGCACCCCCACCACCCTGCCCCGTGGGACAGCACTGCCCGGGCTCCCGAGGAGGCTCCTGGGTGGGGGGGCGTGACTGCCAGAGGCAGCTGAGACACTCAGGCCTGTGCTCAGATGGAGGCATGCTGGTACCCCACCCCCCAGACCCTGTCCTCGTGCGGCGAGGGGTCCTCTCTCCTCCACGGTATTCACGCTGGCTCTGTCCTTGGTCAGGAACACTCCTGTCTCCGCCTGGGCCAGGACAGAGGGGCCCGTACTAGTCCATGGAGAACAGAGCGGGAGCTGGAGCCCTGGGCCCGCAGGTAGCAGAGGTGGGGCTGGAGGTGTCAGGCCCGGGCGGCGGCCGGCGCTCAGCGGCTGTGGTAGATGCGGAGGCGCTGGGCGATGTCCTGGCGGCACAGCGGGCAAGTGCGCAGGGGCTGGCAGCACTGCTGGCAGCAGCAGACGTGGCCGCAGTTGAGGAAGATCATCTGGGCCTGAGGAGAGAGTGCGGGAGTGTCTGGGAACCAGCCCGGCCTGATTCCCCGGGGATGGGGCAAGTGAGGCCCCCGGCCCCCAAAGATCTGACAGCACGGTCGTCACGCTCCACCGCCCGTATGGTCACTGTCTGCCCCTCTCTGTAACAGCCGCACGTTTCACAGCCCCGCCCTATCTCACCAGCCCAGCTGCTGGATGTGCACGTTGTTCCCAATTTTTGGATTTTCTGTGCACTTTGCCCGGCCCCCTCGGTCTCAAAACCACCCCAGCATTATGGATTAAAAGCCATGGAAGTGTGTCTATTCTTTGCTTTAGCATTTCCTCTTTTTAGTAAGTTATCCTAAGTAAAGAACCAAGGATGTGCTCCAAATTCTGTTCAAGGCTGTTCAGTATAGCACTGTTGGTAATAACAAGAGCTAGGAAGCCACCTCCAGGGCCCAGAGCAGGGGTTTGGTTAAATTTATAACCACCAAGGCCCCCTGTATCACCGCATTCCCTGAGCCCAGCAAAAACCACAGGGTAGGGCTTCCCTGGTGGCGCAGTGGTTGGGAGTCCGCCTGCCGATGCAGGGGATATGGGTTCGTGCCCCGGTCCGGGAGGATCCCACATGCCGCGGAGCGGCTGGGCCCGTGAGCCATGGCCGCTGGGCCTGCGTGTCTGGAGCCTGTGCTCCACAACAGTGAGAGGCCCGCGTACCGCAAAACAAACAAACAAACAAACCATAGGGTAATCAAACTGCTCACGTGGCAACCTTTCTAAGCAGGATCACACTCGGGGGAGGGGGAGTATTTTACGTGCTACATTGCTGAATTTTTATAATAGGTGTCAATTTTGTTAGTTTTAAAAACAGGTTTTAAAGTCTCTTCAGAGAAAATTGTGTTGTTGATATTTAATGACTTAATACATATATGAAGGGAAACTTCCTAAGTGGGAGAAAAAACTCTTGAAGAAAAAGGCCCAGAAAACATAGCATTACTCATGTTTGGGTAATGGGATCATGGGTCATTTTAATTTCCTGTTTTTTTGCCCGGGAGGCTCCGGACGGCAGGCACTGGGCCTGTTGCCCCAGACTTACCTCCCGTTCCAGGCACACAACACATTCTGAGGTCTGGGCCTCCAGCTCCGCGCAGGGGGCCGATGGTCTTACTGCCTCGGGAAGCTCCTCAGGGGCCGTGGGGAGGACCTCGCCCTGGGGTGGTTTCGGCAGCTCTGTGGGGACAGAGAGGCTGAGGCTGGGTCACGCCCACCTGACCCCGATCCCTGGGGCCTCCCCTGGCCCCGCCTGCCCCAAGTGGCAGGGAGCCGGAGCGGGATGGGATCCGACCAGGACCCTGCCTTCCTACACACCCTCATTTCTCTTTGCTGAGCCTCATTCCCCCACCTGTAAGACGGGACAGCTGGGGCACCGGTTAATTGGGGCCTCTTGCCCCTAACACACTCTGAATCCTTCACAGCCACCCTGCAAGTAGGGCTCATCACTGTCAGAGATGAGAAATCAGGAGGCTCAGAGGGGGAAGCCACTTGCCCGAGGCCACAGGGCCATCTGGTGGTAGAGCTGCCCCGCAGCAGCCCTGGCTAGGACCGGACCTCGCTCGCACATTCTCCACCCAGGGGCCCAGGCGCAGGTAGCCCAGAGGGGCAGGGAGAGGAGTGAGCAGCTCTCAAGGCTGCTCCCCCTGTCCCCTGGCAGAGGCCCCAGCATGTCCCCTGCCTGGGTCCCAACCGCCGCGAAGGAGGACATCAGAATCGGTCTCTCTCATTATCACACCACGTGCACCAGCGACACCCTCAAGTCTCTCTCCATCCCTGATCCCCACCCCCTCAGTTCATGTTTTTCATTTATTCTACGGGTTAAATTACAAGTAGCATTTTTTATAATTGTAAAAAACCTGAAGTTTTCTTTTTAAAAAGCCTATCGCAAGCACTCTGGACCCTCTAGGGGTACATGGTGTCCCCCCCAAACCATCACTGTAAGGGGCACTTCTATATTTAATGTAACACATATTGAGTCCTGGGCTCAGAAAGAGAACTGTTGGGGAAACTCCTGAGGCTCTCCTGCCCTCTGGAGCTCAGGAGCCTTCCAGCCCAGCCCCTCCCTCAGGGTTAGGGTTAGGGTTAGCCTGTCTCTGCCTCAGTTTCCTCATCTCTCAGATGCGGGTAACAATGGTGCCCACCTCACGGGGCTGCCGCGAAGGTGACCTGGCATGGTGGTCGTCAGATGCCTGATACCCATCCTGCTCGGCACACAGGAGACCTTCCCCTGGGTCAGCCACAGCACCTGCCCTCTCCCGGGCCCCCGGATGAGGGCAGGGCACCTCCTTCACAACCCTCACAACCCCCTTTCTACGTCCAAACCACAGGCCTGGCCTGGGGCGCAGTGCTGGGCATGGGGTGGGCGCTGGGTCTGGCTGATTTCTCCCTCTACTCCAGGGATCCTGAGTGTGTGGTTCCCGACGTCTAGTAGGGTGGGTTTAGGGAAGCCAGAAGGGGCCTGAAACTGCTATAGGAAAAGTTCTTTTTTTCCATTTTTGGAGCCTGCTTTTCCCATTTATAAATTGTTCCTTTAGGAGGGAAGCTTAAGGACTGGCCAGGGTTAGAAGTGGCCCTTAGGACTCGTCCTGAACTGTAAACAGGGGACGCCCCCAACCGCAGCCCACACGTAAGGGCTCTGCTCAGGGGAGGGCTCCGCATCGGTACCTGGCCGGGCCCTGGTCGCGTCCAGCAGCTCCTGGGCTCTGCGCAGGATCTGGTGCCGCAGGCCGGCTTCCGAGACGCCCACCTGCTTGGACCAAGGAGGGCAGGTCAAGGCCTGGGCTGGGCAAGGGACCTACTGTGCAGCACGGTCAGAGCCACTACCTCCTCCCTGGCTTCCAGCACCCTCAGCTGGAAAGGTGGAGGCCCACGAGGGCCCGACAATCCGTACAGCAGAGGGAGACACTGAGGCCCAGAGGGAAACCAACACCAGCAACAGCGACAGTTTAGCAAGTGCGAAGCCCGCACAGGGGCTGTGCTGACAGCTTCAGCCGCATGACCTCCCATCACCCCCGTGACGACCAGGAAGTCAGGACCCTCTGGCACAGTTTGCACGGTCAGGTGGTTCACACCGAGGCTGAGCTGCTGAGAAGGGGCCGTGCCAGAATCACAGTCCCTCAGCCTCCAGAGAGAGTGCTCCTGAGCGTGGGTGACAGTCGTGTCGCCCTTCTGAGCCCCGGTGCCTGCGTCTGCCGAGGGCCGGGCAGTACAGCAGAGCGGTCAACAGCATGGACCCCGGCACCAGTCCTGGCTCTGCTGCGCGACCTCGGGCCAAATGCTACCTTGCTGTGTCTCAGCCTCCTCATCCGAAAGGTGATGACAGTGTCAGCACGTGCCCGCCCAGGTTGTTGGGAAGATTCAATGAATCCGCATATAACACATGCTTCGAACAGCGCCCGGCACTGTCAGGTACTTGCCGGCATCGGTACTCGTCTCTCTTGAAGGGTAAATGAATTAGTGCAGCGTGTACCAGGCTCGGGCAGCGCTGCTGCTGTGATAACTAAATCCATGGGGTGGGGAGGGGGCTGGTCCAGATGAGCTCCAAGGTCCTGGCTGTCCAGCCCTACGCGGTGAAGATCCAATCTGAACGGGGTGGGGCACGGGGGGCACCAATCTGGGGTCAGCAGCACCCATAAGCCCTGGCTTTTGTAGCCACATGACGGGGGGCAGATGGGGCACACGTTCTGGCTCTGACAGCTGATGACACGGGCCCCACCAAGAACTGCGTGAAGAGCAAGCGGCCTGGCTGGGTTGGGCCAGGGCCCTGCCCGCTGCCCTTGCCCCCCCCGAGGCGCAGCTGCTGCCCACCTTGGCCAGGTCCCCAGGGTCCATCCGGCTCAGCATGTCCAGTGAGATGCGGTGGTGGGCGAAGATGGGAAGGTAGTGCTCGGCCGACAGCTCCACCAGGAGGGCCACCAGCTGGCGCTCCAGGCCTTCTTCCTACAGGACAGACCCAAGGGAGAAGCCAAGCGCACCACGGATGGGGGAAAAAACCAAGAAGCCATTACTCACAACAGCAAACGAAGAGTGCAAATACATACAACGTAATATGTAAAACGTATTCTTGGAACTTTTCCTACAAAAATGGATATTTAAGGGCATAGAGATAGACGCACGAGGAAGTTAGTTCACTGCCACTCTGTAAACTTGACAACGTAAGCAACTTAAGTACCCATCAAGAGGGGACTGTTTAAACAAGTGAGGGCTCGTGCAGATCCTAAACGCTGTGCACTCGTCTGGGAACAACGAGGAGATCTACGCACACGGGCCTGGACAACAGCCTGTCACTACTGTTGGGGGGACAAAGGAAGTTGCCAGAATTGCCTTATAGAAGGACTCCTGTTTGTTTTTTTGGTCGTGCCACGTAGCTTGTGGGATCTTAGCTCCCCGACCAGGGATCGAACCTGTGCCTGCTGCAGTGGAAGCGCAGAGTCTTAACCACTGGACCACCAGGGAATTCCCAAGAAAGACTCCATTTTTATTAAAAAAAAAAAAAAAAAGGGTGTGTGTGTGTGCATGTGTGTGAGAGGGGGAAAGGGAGGAGAGGGGGAAAGGGAGGAGAGGGGGAGGAGAGGGGGAAAGGGAGGAGAGGGGGAGGAGAGGGGGAAAGGGAGGAGAGGGGGAGGGGAGGGGGAGGGGGAGGTGGGGGAGACTGGGGACCACGTCTGTCCCATCCGCAGCCCCTGCACTGGTGAGCGCACAGTGGGCTGTGGGTCTCTGCTCCGCCCAGAAGTGACTGAAAAGTCACCAGAACCAATGCTCCTCCCTCTCGTTTCTGTCCCTGCCCGGGGGACCTGGTACACTTAGTCACCAGAAATATGAATGGAATTAAACTGGACAGGTCAGGAAGCCGGGCACCGCTGAGGCCAGAGGCTCCTGCAGGGTGGGCGCCAGCAATCCTCACCTGCAGCTTCAAGGACAACGGTTTCTGGTTCAAGAGCCGCTGATACTGAATCAGCCAGTAATTCTCCTGCTTAGTTTCACTTTTGGCTTCTAACTCCGTCTGCCAAGAAGGAAGCAGACACTGTTAGTTACAAGTCAGTGAATAGAAACAATGACAGTGACACCTGTGAACTCTGCTCCTCTGAGCACGTGGATGACTTGGTATTTTACAAAGAACGTGCCTACCCACTGTTGCCTCACCCTTTAAACTGCTGAGCCCGGAAAGGCAGGAAGCCTCACTACCCCCACTTTACTGCTGAGAACGATCTCAGACACAGCATACCTGGTGGGGGGACCGGAACCTGGGCTGCTGACACCTGGTGCCCGCCCCCCTTCCCCAGCCATCATGACTTGGAGGGGGACACCTTCTCATCTGCTTATGGGAAGAGCAAAGTACTAGGCAGCCGTCTCCTTCCCCCAAGAAGGCTTAGTGTGTCCTCTGGGTGCCAGGCAGGGAGAGAAATAAGATGCTGAGGACACCTTCGGCTTCTGGAGTGGGCTTCACCTGACGAAGCCGGAGAATTATAAACATGCCATTCAAGCCGATTCCTCCATCACTCACACGTTCCTGAGCGTTGTTCTGGGCGCTGAGGACACAGCAGTGAACACACGATACTAACAGCAGCAGCAGCAACGTCAGGGCACTTCGTGCCAGACCGTGCTGTGCACTGGGAGATGCCCTTGTACTTAATTCTCACGATTCTGTGAAGTAGTTTCTACTTCACAGGTGAAGAAACGGGAGTGATTAGTTCAGAGTGAATACCAGCCAGCCCAAGGTCAAAGAGCTGCCCGTGTCGTGGCCAGGATTCAGACCCAGGTCTGTCTTGCTCGGAGCCTGCGCTCTCAACCACCAAGCCACCCACCCAGGACTGCAGCTGCGCTGGGGGTCGATGTGATGTGGGCGGCAGGATTACACTGCAGGCATCTCCCCAGCTCCCCCTAGTGGTCCCTCCTGTACCTTGCCGAGCTGGCTCCCCTTTTCCGGCCTGGCCCTCTCTGGGCTGCGGGCACACCTCTCTTTGGGAGCCCATGACCCTGATGGCCATGTCCTGATGAGGTGCACAGTGAGTCCCCAAGGCCCCTTGAGGGCGGGAGCACACGGCCACGGCATGGCTGCCCCTTATGCAGCACTCAGGGAGCGGGTCACACATTAATGCAATTTGGAGGTGATGGCCGTGAGGCACCGTGAGGAACAGGCAGCTTCTGACTGGCACAAACACACCATCTGGGCTCGTGCAGGGCTCGGGAAGAAGCTGGTCTCGCTCCTTTCCATGCCCGGCACAGGGCCTGGCCCACGGTGGAGCTCAGAGGACGTCTGGGGCGGTAACAAGGCCACAGGAAAGACTGGGTCCTGACCACTCAGGTGCACTTGGGCTCTGGAGGAAGTGACCCTGACCTGCCCCCTAAAGGGGGCTCTGCCACCCTGATGATGTGCCAGAGGCAAACCCATCTGGGTCCGGGGGGGGCAGCTGGGCAACCCCTGTCGAAGGCTTACTAAACGGCCTGCCCCGGACACACCAAGTACTCTCCTGCGCATCTGTCCTGAGCCAATACCCGTGGCTGTTCTCAGATACTTAGCTGCCGAGACAGCCTTGCTTATTAAGAGTAAAAAACGGGAAGTATGCTCGACAATAGGCCAAACAAGGGCCCATCTCAATGCAGCCACGGAAGGAACGCAGAGGACGCGAAAGACAGGAAAGAGCAGGTGCGAACGAGCTGGTTGGAAACGGGGGCGCAGTTCCGTGTTACAGGCACGTGCACACACCGCGATAAACATGCATCCCGATGTTTGGAAAACATACCTCAAAATATTAGCAACAGACAACTCTCAGGAGTGAGATTCTTTTCCTTTGTACTTTCCATTTTTTCTCTGATGAACAACTACTACTAGACTAATGAAAGTGTTCCTAAGAACGGCAAGAGCATTTAGGGGAAGCAAACCCATTAGCGACTCTGGACGCGGAAGCCAGACGCACCAGGATCTCCCGGAGCTCCTCCTCTCGCTGTGTCTTCTCTTTGAGCAGCTGCTGGAGCAGGGAGCTCAGGACCCAGCGCTGCTCCGAGATCATCTCCTGCAACACAAGACCACGCCCAGCGCTGGGAAACTCGCAGTACCGCGGCCCAAGAAGTCCCCGCAGCGCGGCAGCAGGATCCCCCTCACTCAGTTCTCAGCTGGCAGCCGGGGGCCACAGTGGCTCCGACTCCATTCAAGGCTCTGTCCCTGATCTCAGGCTGAGAGTTGGGGAACAGAGCAGAGGGGCCTCTCTGCCCCAGCATCCCCTCCCCACCTTCTCACCAGCCTGTACCTCCCTTCCCCAAGGGGTAAGGCCAGGCACGGGATCTAGTGACCGAACACAGTGCAGTGGTAAGAAACATCAAACAAAGGGAATGACAAGCAGCAGGTACCTGACTCCAGTCTCACTGACTACGGAGCACGTGGGCAGAAGCAAACAGCGGGAGGGAGGGTGGGTGAGGGACCCACGCCAGCCAGGAAGGCTCTACGCAGACGGAGTGATGTGCAAACCCGAGAAAGCCCCATTTGTGTCTGCGTTCCACTCTTCTCCTCCTCTTGGAAACCCCATGGAGACCCCGAAAACAGGAGCCCCACAGCTCTAATAGGCAGGATGCATGGGCACCCACCAAGCACGGTGGTTGCATCTTCTTTCAGAGCTCCACCAACCCCGCAAGGCTGAGGCCTTTCCATTTGCTAGCCCACTCCTCTCTGATGGCCCTGAGACACAGGCTGGGCCTGGAAGACTATTTCCTTTATGCAGGGGAGACATGGAGGCCCAGGGAGGGGAAGTAACCTGCCTAAAGTCATACGGTGACAGACCCGTGGGACTCCAGACCTCAGCGTTCTTCTCCTGCATTGAGAAGCCCATGAGACAAATGAAGACTGCTCCACTGAGGACAGACACAGGGACGGTGACAGACAGAAGGCTCTGCTCAAAAGCCTGGTACGGGGCACATGTCCTCACACATCATTGATCCGACCCTTCTGCGTACAGCTGGGGAGACTAAGGTACAGAGAAGGGAAAGGGCTGCCCCTCCCTCCCTCCCCAGCCAGGTCACACGGCAAGACTGTGCGAGGACAACCCGGGTCCCAGATTTGCAGCCCAGAACGCTGTCTGCTAGTCTCTGCAGCCTCCACATCTGTGTGAGCAGGACACCCAGGCTGGAGTTCACAGAGCCACAGCTGGACCCTCTCCTCAGACATCCTCGGAACACCGAGACAGCTCCTTCCCCAGAGGATGTCAGCCGTGAGAACCAGCGCCCCAGAAGCATGACTGAGAGAGACAGGGAGCTCAGGAGCAACCCAGCCCCAAAACAAAGAAAACACGGAGATGGAGATGCGCCTGGGTGAGCCTTGGCAATGAAAGCCTCCTTCCTCTGACCCTCCTGCCTGGCGACGGGCTGATCCCAGCCCTAACCTTCGCCTGCGCTGCGCTCGGCCCCCAGACCGGGCTCCCACGAGCCTCCTGGGGCCAGGGCCTCCTCCAGCATCACTGCCTTGTCTGCCGGAGAGCAGCTGAGAGGCGGTGGGTGCATTCGTTGGGGGTGGGGTGGGGGACAGGGCAGGCTAGGGAGCCCTACATACCTGTAGTGCCTCTGTGTCCAGGGATTTCCTCTTTAACTCCAGCTGTGTCAGCTGCAATAACTCAGTTTCTATTAACTTAATCTAAACAGAAGACGAGACAGGGGTTTTTTAATTCACATTAACCACGGTTTAATCCTGTGCCGCTGCTCTTGGATGGCCAAGTGGATCTAAGAATCCTTTCTGGGGGCGCTCTGCAATGAAGGGAACCTGTGTACCTTGGGAACCTCATCAGCGGGGGTTTAAAAAGAGTTCGTTATTTCACGGCCCTGAATCCTCCGCGGCGTGGACCCTCTTGTCCTGGACAGTACTGCTGATCAGAAGCCGGGCACAGGGCCAGCCCAGAATGGGCGCTGATCAAGGTGTGGAATGAAGGGGCTTTCCTTCAAGGTGAGGACCAGAGTGAAGAACAGACACGGAATTCTCAATGAGCCTCTTCCCAGTCCAGTTCTCTTGCTTCCTCTAAACAGCTGTCAGAGGAGTGCAGAGGGCAATGGAGGGGACTGAGTAATAATAACAATAATAGTAGTAGCTGATATTTATTGAGATTCCACATGCTAGGACTGTGCTGTGCAATTTATTTGCATCATTTCATCAATACCTATTAGGAGGTATTATTGCCTCCATTTTACAGACAAGGAAACCGAGGCTCAGAGAGGTTAAGTAACTTGCCCAAGGACACACAGCGGGTGAGTGAGTGTGCCCTTTCCTTGGGATGTCCCTGCTTGTCTGAAGGGGAAGAGCTGGCCTGGTGGGTCAAAACCACCCATAATGAGAATGTCTGGGAGTCACCACATACCTTCAGGGTGTGACTGGGGGCTTTTAGCCCTCGGGGTCAGACCCCATGGGCAGTGACTTCTCTACCCTGTGCCTATGACCTTTGTCCCTATGTTCTTATGACCCCACCAACCCCTGGTCAGAGGAATGAGATTCATGTCTGGCAATGTGGGATTGAAATTAAAGGGGGAAATAAAAAGGTAAGTTGGTTTTGGCAAAAAAGAAAAAGAAAAAAACAACCATGCAAAATGTGAAATTCAAAGTGTGCTGAATACGAGGTGACATGCGTCCCGTAGCCTGAAAGCTCGCTCTGTCTGCCGCCACCCAGGCCACGCGCTCTGGGAGCCCAGCGAGCCAGATACAGCCCTGCTGGAAGCGGGTGGCCAAGAGGCCCAGCGTGGCGTTCGCCCAAGGCTGCCCGCAGGTCAGCAGCGGAGCCCGGACAAGAGCACAGCCCCTCCCCTCCAGGCCCAGGCCACTCCTCAGCCGACACCAGGCCCTGCCTGCTCGCTCAGGCGGGGGTCAGCCTGTCCCAGCTCCTCAATCTGGGCCGACGGGGACACTGGGGTCTGAGCCGGTGGAGGAGCCCTGCCTGTGGCCGCCAAGCGGTCGAGGCCTCCTGTCCCTCAGCCCTGGGCATCACGAGAAGCAGCAGGCACAGGTCTCACCTGCTGGCATGCACAGTGCTGCCCAGGCACCTCCTGACACCCTGAGTAGGTTCCACGAGGCTCAGTGAGGGGAGGGAGGTGCCGGGGAGACCTCTTGTCGGGCTGGCCTGGAGCCCCCTCCTCACGCCTCTGAAAGCCCACAGGGTGGGTCTGGGGGGAGGCCGCAGCCTGCGCTCACCTGCTTCCGGATCTGCCGATGCATCAGGTCCTTCTTCACCTGGAGAGCCTCGAAGGCCGCCTTCTGCATGGCGCTCTGCAACAGAGAGCACGGCCACTCAGGGGGCCCGCAGGGAAAACAAAATCTGTGTCAGACACCTTAATGTGTGCCTTTTCTGTTTCTTAGAGAGACAACTTTTCAGGTTACTTGTTTAATTTTTTAAAATAATACTTATGAAGCGCTTACTACGTGCTGGACACCGTGCTCAGGGCTCTTCCCATGCTGCACATGGAAGAGGCGACGACGAGAGTACCTTCACTGCCCCATTTCACAGATGAGGAAAGTGAGGTTCAGAGAAGTGAACCGGCTGGCACTAGCATGCAAGTCTGTCCAGCTCTCAGCCTCACCTTAACCACGAGGCCTGACATGCCCTCTAAGAAACAGAGCAGTTTCCTCAGACAATCTCACAAATACTAAGTCAAAGCGTTTTGGAAGACGAGAGAGATAGGAGTTGGGGAGAAAGGAGAGAGGAAACGATGAATCAGGGAGTGGCAGGACAACATCACAGAGGAAGAAAGGAGGGAGGGGATGCGAGGGTCGGGAAATGAGACTCCAACAGGGCCTGTGGGGAAAGCTGGGACTGAACAATTTGGACACAGGAGGGAGGAAATCACAGGGGTCCTTCCTGGTCCCGTCCACTCAGGAGCACCTGCTATGCGCCCGCTAAGCCGGCGGGAGAGCAGATGGAGGTGCGGCGGGATTGGAAGGGAGGAGTCTGGGGGCTCACTCCATGGGGTGGGTACCACCGTCTTCTGCCCATCATGTCCTCATGATGGAGCCCACGCAGCACGGGGAGCGGCTGCCTGGGGAGGGCGCTTCTCTAGACTTCAGGGAGCGGAAACGACCACCCAGAGAGGCCTCTCCCTGCCCCTCATCCTCACGGTCAGTACGCTTCTCAGCTCCCTAAGCATCTTGGTTCTTACACACTGTCCAGGAGTCCAGGACAGCGCCTCCACATGGAGTTCTGCCGCTCTGCTCCGGGCTCCCCGCGTCCCTCCTGCCCCCTTCCTGAGCCCCTGCCCCCAGGGCTCACCTCCTGCAGGATCTGGCAAATGGCTTTGTTCTGATCCATCTGTTGCCAGGACAGGATCTGCTGGAACCGCTCATCCATTTCAGCCATGCTGCCAGAAACACAGCAAATTCATGAACATTTCCTGAGCACCTGCTACGTGCCAGGCACCTTGGAGGAGACGGAGATAAACCATTTATTCATTCAACAATACTCATGGAGCGCCTGCTGGGGGCCACATCCTGGGCTTGGGGGGGCGGGGTGGACATGGAGCTTTGTCTGAATCCCATGGCCCTGGATGGAGGGTGACGGAGTCTCTGTCTCCAGAGCTGGGGAGATGATCTCCCGGGCCCCGTCATCCACCCCTCCACTGGAATCCTTCCTACGATGCCCCCCCGTGAAGTGGCTGCCTGGCCTCTGCCCACCCACCTCCACCAACAGGGAGCTCATGACCTCCCAGGTGAGCCACTCGGGCTGAGAGAAAGCTGTCCTTCTCGGGCACTAACGTCTCACCCTCCACCCCAGTGTCTCTCACCCTGGCCGTGGACCTGCTCTTGTCGCCCTAGAGCAAGTCTAGTGACTTTGGCACAAAAATCCAAACTGCAAACCTAATATGTCCATACTTTGGTACAATCTTGGTTTTAAGGTTGTCTGTTTCATAATAGTAGCTGTTATTTATTGGACCCTTATGTGGCAGACAGTGTGATCATTAATGCCCATTAAATCCTCCAACAACTCTAGGAGTAGGTACTGTGATTTATCCCCTTTTTTCTGATAAGAAAATTGAGGCTCAGGGAGGGAAAATAACTTGCCTAAGACTTCACAGTTAGTTATAAGAAGTGGGATGTGAATCCACGACTGTCTGGCCCTAGTGCCCACGCTCCTAAAAACAAGGTCACACCAGCAGGAAGGAGGGAGACCCCTGCATCTGCTGGGACACGGGGAGGCTGGCGTGCTCCAGGTGCCCGGGGAGGAGGTGGCACCTGCGCTGGAGCCACCCAGGTGGGAGGAGAAACACAAGGGCAGCCAGGGCTGTTGGTCTGTCCCTGTCTGGGGCTGCTAAGCATCGAAGGAGCTTTTCTCAACTGGCTCTGCCGGGCAGTGCAGGTCCTTCAACAAAGCCACGGTGCTGGGGTGAACTTGGAAGGCCAGACCCAAAATGGCTGTCAGCATGAAGGCAGCCCCATCACCCTCCCCCCTCCAGTGCACCCCACCCATGACCCCTGGAGATTTGTAAGTACACCATAGTCCAGAGCACAGCCTGGGTCAAACCCGAGCTCTGTCATCGGCTAGTTGTGCTTCCTTAGGGTCCAGCTAGAAAAATCACTTAGACCAGCGGTAACTTGCTCCTGACATCATGGCCCAGGGTGGGGTGGCCCGAGGCAGGAGAGTCCAGTGCCAGCTCTCACCCTACGGTCCTGGGCCCTGAGGCAGCTCCCCAGAGTCCCTCACTCGGGAAGCCTCTTCCTTACCTTACCTGGAACAGGCCTGCTGGACCAGGTTCTGCCTCTGAGACTCGTAGGCCATCTGGATGAGCCGGCTGTTACAGCTCTCGGTCAGCATCTGCTGCATGGCCGCTGCAGAAACATGGGGGTGGGGTGGGGACAGGGCTGAGCAGCCACTCCTGGGGAGCCTCATGGGCGTTACCTGGGCGTCCACCTGACAGTCCCCTCACAAAAAAGTCTCTCTTTTTTAAAATACAGAAGTAACTTCAGCTTGGAAGTCTGATTAGTTGTAAAACACTGAACAACATACACATAATCTTCTATAGTCTCGTCACCCAGAAGTATTATTACATTTTGATATATGTTCTTCTAGTTAATTTTTAATGCATATTGATGGATTTTTTAAAAGTTAACTGAAAGAATTAAAAGCAGGGACTTGAACAGATATTTGTGTACCCATGTTCGTAGCAACATTATCCACAATAGGCAAAAAAAGGTGGAAACAACCCAAGTGCCTATTGATGGACAAATGGGTAAACAGAAGTGGTCTTATCCATGCAACGGAATATTAATCAGTCTTAAAAAGGAAGGAAATTCTGACATAAGCTACAACGTGGATGAACCCTGAAGACATTACGCTGTGTGAAAGAAGCCAGTCACAAAAGGACAAATACTGTACGATTCCACTTAAACGAAGTACCTAGAGCAGTCAGATTCATAGAGACAGAAAGCAGAATGGTGGTCCTACAGGGTCCAGGGGAGGGGGCCGTGGGGAGTCCCTGTTTAGCGGGTACAGAGTTTCACTTTGGGAAGATGAAAAAGTTCTGGAGGTGGATGGCGGTGATGGCTGCACAACAAGGTGAATGTACTTAATGCCACAGAACTGTACACTTACAAGTGGTTAAAATGGTAAATTTTATGCTTTGTATATTTCACCATAATAAAAGAAAATTAAAATGTTATCACACTAAATATACCACTTTCTCACCTTTTATGAATGCATCCCTGTGTCAACATGCTGACGTGATGTTAATAGCTACGGAATACTACAGTGCCTGGATTACCAAAGTTTACGATGATCCTCCGTTTCAGAGCATTCAGAGTCTTTCTGCGATTATTAAATGATACTGCTATAAATATCCTTGCTCAGATATCTTCGTGCACATCTATTTGATTATTTCCTAGACTAATTCTTAGAAGTACACAGTTTTAAGGTCGTGGATGATGTATGCAAGTTACCCTTTCTGCCCTCCAGGAAGAGCCTGCTGATTCCTACTCCCTTTGGCAGCAGCACACAGGACAGCCTGATACCATATGCCCTCTACAACTCTGGGTTACTACCCTTTCTTGCCTTTTTGTTATTTTTACTGAAATTTTTCAGTTATAAAAATAATACATGCTCAGTTTCTAAAATAGCTAATAGGGAAGTTTGAAAAGGTAGAAAGGAAAAGATCCCTAACACTGAGCCTATTTCCAATTAGTTAATTTGATAAACATCCTCCCAGAAATGCAAACACAATCTTTCTCTTTATAAATGGTGGATGATGGTGACCTTTAAAATAGGGACATTGGAGACCTTCAAGATGGTGGAGGAGTAAGACGTGGAGATCACCTTTCTCCCCACACATACATCAGAAATACTTCTACACGTGGAACAAATCCTACAGAACACCTACTGAACGCTGGCAGAAGACCTCAGACTTCCCAAAAGGCAAGAAACTCCCCACATACCTGGCCGTGTGGCTGACAGGGTCTTGGTGCTCCTGCTGGGTGTCAGGCCTGTGCCTCTGAGATGGGAGAGCCGAGTTCAGGACATTGGTCCACCAGAGACCTCCCAGCTCCACGTAATACCAAACGGCAAAAGCTCTCCCAGAGATCTCCATCTCAATGCTAAGATCCAGCTTCACTCAACACCAGCAAACTACAGTGCTGGACGCTCTATGCCAAACAACTAGCAAGACAGGAACACAACCCCACCCATTAGCAGAGAGGCTGTCTAAAATCATAATAAGGTCACACATACCCCAAAACACACAACTGGATGCAGTCCTGCCCACCAGAAAGACAAGATCCAGCCTCATCCACCAGAACACAGGCACTAGTCCCCTCTACCTGGAAGCCTATACACAACCCACTGAACCAACCTTAGCCACTGGGGGCAGACACCAAAAACAACGGGAACTATGAACATGCAGCCTGCGAAAAGGAGACCCCAAACACAGTAAGTTTAGCAAAATGAGAAGACAGAGAAGCACACAGTAGATGAAGGAGCAAGGCAAAAACCCACCAGACCAAACAAATGAAGAGGAAATAGGCAGTCTACCTGAAAAAGAATTCAGAGTAATGATAGTAAAGATGATCCAAAATCTTGGAAACAAAATGGAGAAAATAGATGAAACGTTTAACAAGGACCTAGCAGAACTAAAGAGCAAACAAACAAGGATGAACGACACAATAAATGAAATTAAAAATTCTCTAGAAGGAATCAATAGCAGAATAACTGAGGTAGAAGAACAGATAAGTGACCTGGAAGATAAAATAGTGGAAATAACTACTGCAGAGCAGAATAAAGAAAAAAGAATGAAAAGAATTGAGGACAATCTTAGAGAACTCTGGGACAACATTAAACGCACCAACATTCGAATTATAGGGGTCCCAGAAAGAGAAGAGAAAAAGGGACTGAGAAAATATCCAAAGAGATTATAGTTGAAAACTTCCCTAATATGGGGAAGGAAATAGTCAATCAAGTCCAGGAAGCACAGAGAGTCCCATACAGGATAAGTCCAAGGAGAAACACGCCAAGACACATGCTAATTAAACTATCAAAAATTAACTACAAAGAAAAAATATTAAAAGCAGCATTTAAGAATCTGTAAAAAATACAAGCACATGGAGGCTAAACAATACACTACTTAATAACCAAGAGATCACTGAAGAAATCAAAAATTGCCTAGAAACAAACGACAATGAAAACACGATGACCCAAAACCTATGGGATGCAGCAAAAGCAGTTCTAAAAGGGAAGTTTATAGCAATACAATCCTACCTCAAGAAACAACACCTCAAACAAACAACCTAACCTTACACCTAAAGCAATTAGAGAAAGAAGAACAAAAAAACCCCAAGTTAGCAGGAGGAAAGAAATCATAAAGATCAGATCAGAAATAAATGAAAAAGAAATGAAGGAAACGATAGCAAAGATCAATAAAACTAAAAGCTGGTTCTTTGAGAAGATAAACACAATTGGTAAACCATTAGCCAGACTCATCAAGAAAAAAAACGGAGAAGACTCAAATCAATAGAATTAGAAAAAAAAGAAGTAACAACTGACACTGAAGAAATACAAAGGATCATGAGAGATTATTACTACAAGCAACTCTATGCCAATAAAATGGACAACCTGGAACAAATGGACAAATTCTTAGAAAAGCACAATCTTCTGAGACTGAACCAGGAAGAAACAGATAATACAAACAGACCAATCACAAGCACTGAAATTGAGACTGTGATTAAAAATCTTCCAACAAACAAAAGCCCAGGACCAGATGGCTTCACAGGCAAATTCTATCAAACATTTAGAGAAGAGCTAACACCTATCCTTCTCAAACTCTTCCAAAATATAGCAGAGGGAGGAACACTTCCAAACTCATTCTACAAGGCCACAATCACCCTGATACCAAAACCAGACAGATGTCACAAAGAAAGAAAACTACAGGCCAATATCACTGATGAACATAGATGCAAAAATCCTCAACAAAATACTAGCAAACAGAATCCAACAGCACGTTAAAAGGATCATACACCATGATCAAGTGGGGTTTATCCCAGGAATGCAAGGATTCTTCAGTATATGCAAATCAATCAAAGTGATAAACCATATTAACAAACTGAAGGAGAAAAACCATATGATCATCTCAATAGATGCAGAAAAAGCTTTCAACAAAATTCAACACCCATTTATGATAAAAACCCTCCAGAAAGTAGGCATAGAGGGAACTTACCTCAACATAATAAAGGCCATATATGACAAACCCACAGCCAACATCATTCTCAATGGTGAAAAACTGAAACCATTTCCACTAAGATCAGGAACAAGACAAGGTTGTCCACTCTCACCACCATTATTCAACATAGTTTTGGAAGTTTTAGCCACAGCAGTCAGAGAAGAAAAATAAAAGGAATCCAAATTGGAAAAGAAGTAAAGCTGTCACTGTTTGCAGATGACATGATACTATACATAGAGAATCCCAAAGATGCTACAGGAAAACTACTAGAGCTAATCAATGAGTCTGGTGAGGTTGCAGGATACAAAATTAATGCACAGAAATCTCTGGCATTCCTATACACCACCAACAAAAAATCAGAAGGAGAAATTAAGGAAACACTCCCATTTACCATTGCAACAAAAAGAATAAAATACCTAGGAATAAACCTGCCTAAGGAGAAAAAAAGACCTGTATGCAGAAACTATAAGACACTGATGAAAGAAATTAAAGATGATACAAACAGATGGAGAGATATACCATGTTCTTGGATTGGAAGAATCAACATTGTGAAAATAACTATACTACCCAAAGCAACCTACAGATTCAATGCAATCCCTATCAAACTACCAATAGCATTTTTCACAGAACTAGAACAAAAAATTTCACAATTTGTATGGAAACACAAGAGACCCCGAATAGCCAAAGCAATCTTGAGAAAGAAAAACGGAGCTGGAGTAATCAGGCTCCTGGACTTCAGACTATACCACAAACCTACAGTAATCAAGACAGTATGGTCCTGGAACAAAAACAGAAATATAGATCAATGGAACAGGAAAACCCAGAGATAAATCAATGCACATATGGTCACCTTATCTTTGATAAAGGAGGCAAGACTATACAGTGGAGAAAAGACAGCCTCTTCAATAAGTGGTGCTGGGAAAACTAGACAGCTACATGTAAAAATGAAATTAGAACACTCCCTAACACCATACACAAAAATAAACTCAAAATGGATTAAAGACCTAAATGTGAGGCCAGACATTATAAAACTTTTAGAGGAAAACATAGGTAGAACACTCTATGACATAAATCACAGCAAGATCCTTTTTGACCCACCTCCTAGAGAAATGGAAATAAAAATAAACAAATGGGACCTAATGAAACTTAAAAGCTTTTGCACAGCAAAGGAAACCATAAACAAGATGGAAAGATAACCCTCAGAATGAGAGAAAATATTTGCAGATGAAGCAAGTGACAAAGGATTAATCTCCAAAATTTACAAGCAGCTCAATATCAAAAAACCAAACCCAATCCAAAAATGGGCAGAAGACCTAAATAGACATTTCTCCCAAGAAGAAGATACACAGATTGCCAACAAACACATGAAAGGATGCTCAACATCACTAATCATTAGAGAAATGCAAATCAAAACTACAATGAGGTATCACCTCACACCAGTCAGAATGGCCATCATCAAAAAATCTGCAAACAATAAACGCCGGAGAGGGTGTGGAGAAAAGGGAACCCTCTTGCACTGTTGGTGGGAATGTAAATTGATACAGCCACTATGGAGAACAGTATGGAGGTTCCTTAAAAAACTAATAATAGAACTACCACACGACCCAGCAATCCGACTACTGGGCATATATCCTGAGAAAACCATAATTCAAAAAGAGTTATGTACCACGATGTTCACTGCAGCTCTATTTACAATAGCCAGGACGTGGAAGCTACTTTTTTTTTTTTTTTTTTTTTTTTTTTTGCGGTATGCGGGCCTCTCACTGTTGTGGCCTCTCCCGATGCGGAGCACAGGCTCCGGACGCGCAGGCTCAGCGGCCATGGCTCACGGGCCCAGCTGCTCCACCGCACGTGGGATCTTCCCGGACCGGGGCACGAACCCGTGCCCCCTGCATCGGCAGGCGGACTCTCAACCACTGCGCCACCAGGGAAGCCCTGGAAGCTACTTTCTAACAATTTGCCATGTAACCCAGATTCCTATAACCTGGCCTGTAACTTTGTTTTAGCTCATGTGGGAGCTTTCTTTTCAAAGTATGTTTAAATCCTCCTGATTTTTTTCCACCCCTGCACTAATCCTTTAAGGGAGATCAGCTCGGTGCTTTGTGTCCACCTAGAGGGGTGGGATAGGGAGGGTGGGAGGGAGATGCAAGAGGGAGGAGATATGGGGATATATGTATAGTTGATTCACTTTGTTATAAAGCAGAAACTAACACCACTGTAAAGCAATTATACTCCAGTAAAGATGTTAAAAAAATAATAAAATAAAATAGGGACATTAATGATATGATGCCTCATCAGGAGGTAGTAGGATGAAATGGTGTATGGAAGGGGCTGGACCCCTGCCTGGTACACAGTGAACCTCGGCTAAAGGTGCGCACAATATCCCATTCTATCACTCAGGCTCTGAAGAATGGGGTGATCCAAAAAGAATCATTCCTTATTTTAAATAACAACGAGGAACTGCCTCCTTGCCTTCCCTGCCACGTGGCTTGATGTTCTCAGGATCAGATGGGGAGACCTCCCTCTTGTTTGTGTGGAGTGTGGTGCCCCAGGACCAACTCAGGGAGCGACAGGAAGGCGAGTTCCCAGGGGCTCAAGAGGCCACCGCAGCCCTTGAGGAGAGCAGCCCTAACAGCCAAGCTTTGTGAACAGCTCACTTTGCGCCAGCATGATCTTATTGACCCTCATAATGACCCCACGAGGCAGATAATTACCTTTCTCCCCATTTTACAGACATGAAAACTGAGAGGGACCAGTAATGCCCCTTAGGTCATACGGCTTGTGCCTGAGCTGGGATTCTGAATCCAAGTTCAGCTGACCTCAGAGCCCATGCTCCATGACGGGACTTGACCACCCCTCTTGAGGGGTAACACTCAGCGCCCTCTATATGTGACCAAAAGGGGGATGGCTGTCCCCTCCTGCCCCTCAGTTGGCCACGCTCTCCTCCCAGGACCCTGCCCCGCCCTACCCCACCCTGAGACTCACAGGCAATCTCACGGCGCCGCAGGTTCTCCGTCTCCTCCTGGGTTATAGACATCAACTGTTCCATCCTTATTCTAGAAAAAGATCGATCCATCAGCAAATGTATCAGTAACATTTCCAACAGGGAATCCCATCAGATGAACACCACCTCCTTCAAGAAGTCCTCCCAGATGTGAGAACTTAGGCATACTCTGAATGCCCACGGCATCATGTGCCTCCACTGGGGCCCTGTTAAGAGTTTCTTGCATAAAAAGATAAACATTCCCTTAGAAAAATGGGCCAAGGATACAAACAGCCAATTCACTGATGCTTAAATAAAAGTGACCAAAGAACGTATGGAAAGATTCTTAACATCACTGATAATGAAAGAAGTAAAATCTTTTCACCTATCGGGTTGGCCGAGATTAAAAAAACCGATAACCACTGGTGATGGCAGTGAAGGTGGAGAAGTGGGTACTTCATATACCGCTGAGAGGAGTGTAAACTGGTAAAATGTTCTTGGAAGGCAGTCTGGCAATACTATCAAAGTGTTCTTCGAATATTTCCTTCAAAAACATTCACATAAGTGCGTAAGGGTATATCTAGAAGATGTTTACAGTAATATATATTGTTTGTAATTATGAAACGCCAGAAACCGCTTAAGTGTTCAGAGGGCTAATTACGTAAATTATGATATAATGATATAGTGGAATTCGCTACAGCTAGTACAAATAATGAGGTTTTGGGCATGGAAATACATCTGTGATATAAGTGAAAATTTAAAAAGTAATGGCATGTATGTATGTGCATGTTGCTTGTGTGTACACTTTTTGCCCCCCACACCACACTGGCACAGTAGCTGGGAGGGGGACAGCATCCTTTAATGTTTCTCGCAGGGTCTGACTTTATTGGAAGCAGCCATGTACCGTCTGAGCACTCCTGCCTCCTGCCCAGGCCCACAGGCTGCTCAGGGGAAGGCCGTATCTGGTACGCATCCCTGGACCCTAGGCATAGCCCAGGCCTAGCCCAGAGAGGGCACTCAGCCAGCGTGCTGAATAAGCGATGCCACCGGCCACAGCTCAGCTCGGCCTAGACCAGCCTGGCTGCCACCGCTCCCGGCTGAAGTGGACAGGGTGGTGGGGTTACACTGCAACTCCATGGGAGTCCCCTGCAGGAGGCCTGCACAGGCAGCCAGGAGCCAGGAAGGCTGGGCCCACGGGGAGGGGAGGCTCCCGCAGAGCACAGCAGCCAGGTCCACACTGATAGTCTAGGGTTCCTGAGAACCAGGAGGGATTCACATTAATACCCAGGGAATGGGGGGTAGGGGCTGTCCCTCCATTTCTAATCACTAAGGTGGGCACCTCAGTGCAGTCGATTTGAAATATGCAGAAAACACAAAGGGGAGAAAACAAGGTCACCACCTCCAATTCCTGCCTCTCAGAAATGTTCAATATCCTTTTGCTTTCTGAGCACAGATACAGGCAGAGTGTCTTTAAGAAATGGTATAGTGTAGACACTTTTCCACTTAGCAATGTGGTGTATTTCCCTTAATAAGGAATGTTCTCCTGTAAGATATTTAATGGCTACAGATTATTCCTCTGTACATAATTTACGTAACCAAGTTTTTCTTCCCAGAAATGTGGACTTTTTTCTATTTTTTTATTCTAAAAACATAGTAGGACATTATATATACATTCTTATTCACGTCTCTGAATTTTTCTCAGGAGTGTCTATGTATTTTAACAAACTTGAAGGCAGCGATTCTTTCTAATTCAATACTTCCTGAGGAGGTGAATCTCCCCCTAGCTTTAGGAAAACTTTCTGGCATAATCCTTGAGAATCACAAGACCTTCTCTCCCCAGAGCCATGCATCCCCAGGAAGGAAGGCAGCGCCCAAAAAACCCCACTAGAGCGGAACACTTACCTTTCATTTTCCAGCGACTTCAGAATCTCAGAACTTTTCTTTTGCCTGTGGAGGAAACCATGAAAAGCCTGTAGTCACCAGCGGGCCCATTTCCAAAAGAATGGCTCAGGGGGGGCTTAGGCCCCGACCACTTAGGGCCTCTGTGTTCTCAGGCTAATTCCTCAACCACTCCAAACCCCAGCTCCTCATCTGTGAAATGGGAATAATAATTTTTTAAAACTTCATGGACTGTTGGTAACGAGTGAATGAGAAAATAAAAAGTGCCTGGCATGTAACAAGCCCTCAACAGATGGCAGCTTTCACGGGCGCCCCTGGTGGTGAGCGCACTGTGCACGGCAGGCTGGCCGGCTCCCTCCGGCTCTGCATAACTGCGGGCGAGGGAGGAGAAAGAGACTCAGAGGATAGTGGAAAGGGAGGCTGGAAGCAATGGGGGGTGGTGGTGGTGGAAGCCTGTTTCTGAAGTCTTTCCCCAAGAGACCCCCAACTAACCCTTCTCGGGCTCCGTGCGACCTCTATCTGACCTGCTCCCTGCAGCTCTTGCCTTGGGCAGGATCTGTGTTAAAGCCAATCTCCCTATAGGGCAAATGGCTGTCCTCAGTGTGACTGGTGACCTGGAACCCGAAATGTTGGCACAGGACGTGATTTTGACTTGTTAAACCTACCCATTTTACAGATAGGAAACTTGGGAGGCAAAGCTCCAATCAGTAGCAGCCCCAAAACAAGAGGCAAACCTGGTCATGCCCAGATCACCTTCTTTTTAAGCTGGTGTGAATTGCAGCACCGAGACCTTGGGCAGAGTCAGAGACCGTGAGGGAGAAATGCACCTCTATCCTGAGCTCCTCAAAGGGTATCAGGTGGGGGAAGGTCTCTGGGCCTGGGGGCCGGGTGGATGGGAGCCAGACCTCTGATTCTCCTGCAGGAGCTTCTGGATCCGGTTGGAGATGTTCTGCTCTGTCTGCTTCAGCTGCTCCTGCAGCCGCTGCCGCTCTGCGTCCAGGTAGCGCTGGCGCTCGCTCAGGCCCTGCTCCAGCCGGGACTGCTCCTGCGGCAGGACAGGCAGAGGTCCCGAGTCAGTGGGGGGACCACCTACCCACCCCCAGACGCCACAGGGCAGCCAGGGGCCCTGGCCTGGGATGCGGAGACTAGGTTTCCTGTCTCCGTCCCGCCAGCCCTTTCCACATGACCTTGGACCAGATGTGTCTCTAGGCCTCAGGGTGTCCAGGCACCGGAGCAGGCTGGATGAGATGATCTGTATGGACAACCCCACCACCACCCCATGTCCTGGAGGGGGAAGTGAGAGAGCTCACTCCCACTGCCTTCCCACATCAGAGGGACCTCAGCCTGAGTCAGGAGGCCCCTGGCAGAGGGAACAGACAGGCCTGACTCCACTTAGCCGCTCACGAACCTCCTTGACCGTCTGAAGGATCTCATCCTTCTGGCTGTTGCTCTGCTGAAGGAGCTGGGCGTGCTCTCGCTGCCCGAGTTCCAGGCGCCGTTCGAACTCGAGTTTCTCCAGCATCTTTTGTTCCTGGAAGAACGTAGATCCTGGTGAGTATTGGCACAGGTTCTGTGGGTGTTAGGACATATGACAGCAGGGGGAATCCACCCCCCAACTCTGAACGGTACAGGCGACAGGTCTGAACACTGAGCCTCGCCCCCGCAGGGCCCGACTATAATAAAATGGGCTCTTCACTGGCACGGGCTAGTGGTTCAGAGCCTGGGGTTGGGCTCAACCTCTCCAAGCCTCAGTCTTCTCATCTGTCAAGTGGAGACACCCTCCCAGCCACCGAGGCTGCGTGAGACTGTGGTGAGGCAACGTATGTAAGGGGTAACAGTTACTTTACTCTCTAATTTAGAGCCAGGAAGAACTTGTTTCCTCAAATCTTTTATAATAGTTGAGATGTTTAATGAGAAGAAAAGTGACAGAGGACAAAAGGCATTTTCTTACCTTCCTCTTCTCATAGTCTGAGAACCTATTCTGGGAGGAAAAAAAGAGTGGGGTCAAGAGAAGGTGGACAGCAGCGGTTCTCGCTGGACAGAGTCCCCGGGGCAGCCTGACACCACTCAGATTTGCAGGCACATCCAGACGACTGCATCAGAGGGCTGGGGTGGGTGGGATGAGGGGGAGGGTTGTTTGATAAAGGGTTCCAGATGGTTTTGGTGGACACGAGGGTTGAGAACCACTGGGCTTGGCCCACTGTAGGAAGGTGTTCAAGGCAGTTCTGTTGATGCAGCACTGAGAAGGCATAGTGCTCCGAAAAAAAGACCAAGAATGGGTATCTGATTCCCTTGTATGTCTGCACAACACACCTGCAAGTACCCAGCTCCAGCCACCAAAACACTTACAAATGCCCAGAGGCATGTGCTCAAGTTCCTGAGGAATTGTTCAAAGAGTGAAAGCACTGAAAATAACTCAAATGTCCATCAAAATGCGATTACTTCAATAAGTCGTGGTTCATCCACACAATGATTACACAACTGTCAAACGATGGGGCGAATGAGGGTGCAGCTAGAGCAGGATGTCTGCCACCTTTCACTGTGTGGGCAGCATGGTTCCACTCTTGTAAAAACACCACCACCAAGACTCCAGTCTGAGCTTTGTGGTTGTTGAGACAAAAGCTACAAAGGAGGTTCATTAATCAGCTCATGGCGACTCCTCCAGTGGGTGGGACTGCAGGGTAGGAGGGGCGACATTCACTTCATCTATTTCTGTATTGTTTAGATTTACAACAAGGAGTGTGAACTAGTTTTGTAATCAAACGTCAGCACGCGCACATTTTTTTTTTTTAAGAGGCCCTTCTATTTAGTCATCTGGCTCTGAGACCAGGATCAGCGTCTGTCTGAGCTGTAAAAGCAGCATCCTATAAAGAAATAAATTTTCCTCCTATCTCAGCACAGGAAAAATCTTAAGTTAATCTTTAATTATACAAATAACATCTGAATATATTCTCCTTGTAAAAAGCCCATGCATATAAAAGTACCCATTGGGACTTCCCGGTGGTGCAGTGGTTAAGAATCCGCCTGCCAAGGCAGGGGACACGGGTTCGAGTCCTGGTTCGGGAAGATCCCACAGGCCACGGAGCAACTAAGCCCGTGAGCCACAACTACTGAGCCTGCGCTCTACAGCCCGCAAGCCACAGCTACCGAAGCCCGCACACCTAGAGCCCGTGCTCCACAACAAGAGAAGCCCCTGCAATGAGAAGCCTGCACACTGCAACGAAGGGTAGCCCCCGCTCCTGTCAACTAGGGAAAGCCCGCGCGCAGCAACGAAGACCCAACGCAGCCAAAATAAATAAATAAATAAATTTATAAAAAATAAAAAAATAAGAAGTACCCATTGACCACTCCTGGGCCTAATCCTGATTCCCGCCCAACCCCCCCCCATGCTCCCCATCCCCCGCCCCCACGTAAACATCATTATCAGACCCAACCCCATGCAGCTACTTACGTACAACTTGTGCCTTTGGAAAAATATATTTGTATGTGTGTGCATATACATATAAACATTTTTGAATGAAGATATAATTTACATCCTGTAAAATCCATCCTTTGGAAGAAATGTACAATTCTATGAGTTTTGACAATTGCACACAGTATCGTAATCATCACTACCGTCAAGACGTAGACCAGTCCCATAACCCCCTAAACTCCCTTGTGCCCCTGTCATCAAACCCTCCTCTTATTCCCAGTCACCGGCAATTACTGATCTGTTTTCTTATGTATTTGAACCTCCTTTTAAAACATAAAAATGGAAATATATTATTGAATATTTTCATTGTGTTCAAGTTGTCCTTTTCACTTGTCCACCTGTCCTGTGACCCAAGTCTGAACAGATCCTTCTCACCGTATGAATAGGACATGTCAGTTCAGCCTCTTCCCACTGATGGACATCTCGGGGGCGGCCACTACTTCACCACCACAAGTAAGGCTGCCACAAACCTCCCTCCGAGTGTCTCTGTGCAAGTGTTTCTCTGGGGTATATACTGAGAAATGGAACTTTGGATTGTGGGCTGCGCCCATCTGAAGTGCTGACATATTTTGTCAAGTTATCTTCAACAGTGGGGAGACTGATTTCCATTCCCAAGACCAATTTATGGGGTCACTGCTTCCCCACACTCTGGCTAACAGAAATTATCATAGTGAAATCTGTGCCAATCTGAGGAGGAAAACGGCATTTCATTGTTTTAATTTACCTGTTCCTAACTACTAGTGAAGCTGGGCATTTTTTTCATACTTATTGATCATTTGTACTAGTTTATTCTGTAAAGTACCTATTGATATATCTTCGGTCTATTTTTTCTCTTAGGATGGTTTTCTGTTTCATATTGATTCCAGAGTTCTTTGTATGTTCAGTCTGCTAATCCTTCATCAGAAATATACGTTGTAAATACTTTGAGAGCATAAATTGACACAATTTTCCTGGACAGTAATCTCCTCCCTCTCGAATTCTCACTGAGCTGTCAGAGGAGACGTAACCCTACGAAAGCCTTCACAGCAGTTCTGGAATACGGGGGAGGGTGGCATCAGGGAACCAGAGAATAATAAAAAAAAAGATCAGTGGAAGATATGAAGCCAAACTGGCTACAGCTGGTGCTCCCCTTCCCAGCCATCGGAGGCCCAGGTTTTTGGGCCTCCGGGAGTGGGGGGGGAGCAGACAGGTGGGGGGCAGAGGCAGTTTCTGAGCTTCCTCCTCCATTCCTGACCTACGCTAGTTCACCCCCAGGGACCCGGGAGGGCCACTGTCCCGAAGCTCCATCCAGCAGGGAGACACACAATAAACAAATCCTCTTCCATGTAATTCTCCTTGTAATTTAGAGCTGTGATTGTAACGCAGCAGGGCCCTAGGCTACCTTCCCAGGACAGATTCTGCCCCCCCCCACCCCATAATGTCCTCCACCTGCCACTTGTCTGTAGAGAAACTTTAGCCAAAGAAGAAACTTAACCAGAGAAATGAGAAATTACAGAAGCAAAGGAAAACAGTCAGCAAGGCAAAATAATAGTTTAGCCATTAAACAAAGTCAAGGACCTTTAGCTCCTCCTCAAGGGCGATAGATAACATTCTGAGCCTCCTCCTTTGAGCTGTTTTGCAGATACTGAAACCGCCACAGGTGGAAGAAATTAACTACATGATGACCAGACTGTAGCCATAACAAATTGCTCCATCTCACACAATTCCAAGAATTAATCCCAAGGAAATGGAAACAAACTGACCCTGGAGTTAAAGATTAACTGTACCTAAAACAATCTCTTTGATGTGGTTCAGGCCACCACCTAACCAACTTCAAGATGACTGTCAGGGGCTTCCCTGGTGGCGCAGTGGTTGAGAGTCCGCCTGCCCATGCAGGGGATGCGGGTTCGTGCCCCGGTCTGGGAGGATCCCACATGCTGCGGAGCGGCTGGGCCCCTGAGCCACGGCCGCTGAGCCTGCACGTCCGGAGCCTGTGCTCCGCAACGGGAGAGGCCCACGTACCGCCAAAAAAAAAAAAAAAAAAAGATGACCGTCAGAGCTGACAATGCTGTTCTGCACTTAGCCCCCTCCTTCTGCCTATACAGCCCTGAAACTCCCCTTTAAAAGCTCTTGCCCCCTGACAGTGGAGAGTTGGTTCCTTGGGACACGAATCCACCTTCCTCCCAGGATTGCCACCTTCCCCAATACAGCTATCTTTCCTTTTACCCAACACCTGTCTCTCAGTATTGGATTCCTGAACAACGAGCAGCTGAACCTGAGTTCAGCAACACATGCCCCCAAGAAAATGCACGGGGCATTCTGAGAACATGCACAGACCTGAACTGGGCTGCTGTGTCAGGGACCGCTTACTCAGAGGACGTGCTGTTTCAACTAGGAACTGAAGGAGGAGACTGAGTTATTGGGAGAAGGTGAGTGGGGAGAATTCCAGCAGAGGGGTTCCACGGCCCCGAGGAGTTCAGGGACAGAGAGGAGCACAGCAAGGCTGTTGCTGGTGAGCTAGTGGGGTGAGGCCACCTAGGAAGCCTTGTGAAAGCTTCTAAGCACACGGGTTTGAAGGGAGGTGAGTTCTAATTTGATAGAAGACTCTGGGGGCTGACGCTCTGAACATCTCCCCTGTGCCCAGAGGGCCTGCGTACTCCCTGCCCCAACGCCACACGCCAGCACTTAGGTGCGCCTTACCTGCCAGTCTATTTCCTCGCTAGAGAACCTGTCCGTGGGCCCACTGGGGCTGTCCCGGGAGTTCTCGGCTCCATCTTGCTCCAGGACTGGCAGCAGGTACTGAGAAGGGGGGTAGTATTCCAGCCCGGACGCTGCAAGAGACGGACACCAGCTGACCAGCAGGGAGGAGACAACCTCGGAACCCAGGACAGTCCGCTCCTGCCGCTCTCACCCACCACCCGACCCCCGCCAGCATCCTGTCCCACTCCTACCTCAGTCCACTGCGCCTCTCTGCTAGACGCTAAGCCCTCCAATACTGCTCACAGGCCTGACGCTTGGGCCTTAAATGCGGCAAGAGCTCAATAAGCATCAGCTGAGTGAATAAATACCGCCCCTCCCCCCACCTGCCTCGTTACCATCCAAGTGAGAATGAGGTGATGGAAAAAGCCTGAACTTAATAAAGAAGGCTGGGTCCAAGACCCAGCTTCACCCATAATTTCTTGTGTATGGGCAAGATGCTTGCCTCCTCTGGCCCTGTGTAGTGTCCTCCTGCGTCATCTGAAAGGATTCATAATCTTTGCCCATTCTGCCTAAATCGTGCTGATTTGTAGGTGCTCTTTTCATACTGTAGTTAATAACCTTGGGTCTATAATATATGCTGCAACTATCTTCTTCCAGTTGGTAACTTGTCTTTTAACTTTGATGATAGTATCCTTTTGAGGTAAAGTTGTTTAGATTTTAATGTAGTCAGTCACCTTTTTTCCCCTACCAAAGGATATAAATAGGCAATTCACAAGAAATACAAAAAATGGGCAGTAGACATGTGAAAAAAATTCAAATAATCAAGGAAATTACATTAAAATAATAATAGGCTCTCTTGTTTACCCATCAGATTAGAAGACTTAAAGATCTCACCAAGCATTAGCCAGGTTGTGGGGAAGAAGAGTCGTCTCAGATACTCCTCATGGAATGTAAACTGATGTAACCTCTTCAGAGGCAACATAGAGTTGTGATTGTAACGCAGCAGGGCCCTAGGGTACCTTCCCAGGTACCCTTGTCCCGCCTTCACCCACCAACCCTACTATTGCCTGCCAGGGAGGTGTGGGGTAAAACATTCATTCCAGGGGAAAACTCGAAATAACTTCCATACATAAGTGATGGGGCTCCGCCATGTGAAATACTCGACGCCAGTTTACAGCAAGGCAGATCCACACATTCTGGGATGGGAAAAGGCCCAAGACCTATTCTTGAGTGAAAAAAGCAGGGCATAGAATCACCTAGTATGACACCTTCTGTGGGGTTTTTTCTTTTATGTTTTTAAAAGAGTGAAACCAACAATTTTACGTACATACGTACACCTGCTACACAGTTTAAATAAGTTGAAGGATTTTTTGTTTTTCGGTTGCACTGCTTGGCTTGTGGGATCTTGGTTCCCCGAGCAGGGAATGAACCCAGGCCCCAGCAGTGAAAGCACCAAGTCCTAACCACTGGACCGCCAGGGAAGTCCCCGGGCTATTTTTTAAACTGTATAGTCGGTATACATATGTTCACTCCTTTATTCCTTACGTCTTTTGTACACCTACTATTGCATAACTTTAAAAGCTTTTAAAATAAATGGTTTGGTCTAGCTCGACCATTGGCCGGGGTACCCATTACAATCACCTGCTGCTCAAAGATTAATTGGGTAGATACGTGGCCTGATTAGCTGTAGTGGGATGCATGTGTAACTTCTCTTTTTAACTGCAGTATAACATACACACAGAAAAGAACACAAAATCTTCATGAACAGCTTGATGAATGTTTAAAAGTGAACACACTCCAGAAGCAGGAATCAGGGTTGGTTCAGAGCTCAGGTGCTGATAAAAGTGCATGTTCCTTTGTGTCTGGCTTCTCTCACTCCCCGTGTGTCCGTGAGCTCAGCCAGCTTGTTGAGCACAGCCGCAGCTTGTTCTTTCTGGTTGCTGTGTGGTGCTCATTTGTGAGTATAAAACAGCTTACCACTCTGCTACGTTACGAATAGTCCTGCTATGAGTGTTTCCATACGTAGCTTTGGGCATTTGTTCACACGCATTTCTCTCTTGGGCACCTACCGAGGTGTGGAGCCAATGGGTCATAGGGTATTTGAACGTTCAGCTTGAGTAGATACTGACAATAACTTTCTGAAGTCTTTTTGGGTTCATGCTCCCACCGGCAGAGCATGGAAGCTCCAGCTGCTCCGCATCTTCCCAATTCTTGGTATTGACAGATTAACTGTGGCCATGTTAGCGGGTGTCTTAGGGTTTAAGTATTTCTTTGCAGTCTTTTTAAAAAAAATTTATTTTTGGCTGCATTGGGTCTTCATTGCTGCATGTGGGCTTTCTCTCGTTGCAGTGAGTGGGGGCTACTCTTTGTTGTGGTACGTGGGCTTCTTATTGCGGTGGCTTCTCTTGTTGCAGAGCATGGGTTCTAGGCACAGGGGCTTTAGTAGCTGTGGCATCTGGGCTCTGTAGTTGTGGCTTGCGGGCTCTAGAGTGCAGGCTCAGTAGTTGTGGCGCACGGGCTTAGTTGCTCCATGGCATGTGGGATCTTCCCAGACCAGGGCTCGAACCCATGTCCCCTGCCTCGGCAGGTGGATTCTTAACCACTGTGCCACCAGCGAAGTCCTTCTTTGCAGTCTTAATTTGCATTTTTTAAAATAGATCTTTATTGGAGTATAATTGCTTCACAATACTGTTAGTTTCTGTTTTACAACAAAGTGAATCAGCCATATGCATACACATGTCCCCATATCCCCTCCCTCTTGAGCCTCCTTCCCATCCTTCTGATCCCACCCCTCTAGGCCATCACAAAGCACCAAGCCGATCTCCCTGTGCTATGCTGCTGCTTCCCACCAGCCAACTATTTTACATTCGGTAGTGTATATATGTCGATGCTACTCTCACTTCGTCCCAGCTTCACCCTCCCACCCCGTGTCATCAAGTCCATTCTCTATGTCTACCTCTTTATTCCTGCCCTGCAACAAATAGGTTCATCAGTACCATTTTTTGTTTTTAGATTCCATATATATGCGTTAGCATATGGTATGTTTTTCTCTTTCTGACTTACTTCATGCTGTATGACAGACTCTACTCCATCCACCTCACTACAAATAACTCAATTTTGTTTCTTTTTATGGCTGAGAAATATTCCATTGTATATATGTGCCACATCTTCCTTAACCATTCATCTGTTGATGGACATTTAGGTTGGTTCCATGTCCTGGATATTGTAAATAGTGCTGCAATGAACATTGTGGTGCATGTCTTTTTTTGTGTGTGTGGTATGCGGGCCTCTCACTGTTGTGGCCTCTCCCGTTATGGAGATGCGCAGGCTCAGCAGCCATGGCTCACGGGCCCAGCCGCTCCGCGGCATGTGGGATCTTCCTGGACCGGGGCACGAACCCTTGTCTCCTGCATCGGCAGGCAGACTCTCAACCACTGCGCCACCAGGGAAGCCTGCATGTCTCTTTTTGAATTATGGTTTTCTCAGGGTATATGCCCAGTAGTGGGATTGCTGTGTTGTATGGTAGTTCTACTTTTAGTTTTTTAAGGAAACTCCATACTGTTTTCCATAGTGGTTGTATCAGTTTACATTCCCACCAACAGTGTAGGAGGGTTCCCTTTCACCACACCCTCTCCAGCATTTATTGTTTCTAGATTTTTTGATAATGGCCATTCTAACTGGCGTGAGGTGATACCTCATTGCAGTTTTGACTTGCATTTCTCTAACAATTAGTGATGTTGAGCATCTTTTCATGTGCCTCTTGGCCATCTGTATGTCTTCCTTGGTGAAATGTCTATTTAGGTCTTCCACCCATTTTTTTTTTAACATCTTTATTGGAGTATAATTGCTTTACAGTGGTGTGTTAGTTTCTGCTGTATAACAAAGTGAATCAGCTATACGTATACATACATCCCCATATCCCCTCCCTCTTGTTCTGCCCATTTTTTAACTGGATTGTTTGCTTTCTTGATATTGAGCTCCACAAGCTGTTTGTATATTTTGGAGATTAATCCTTTGTCTGTTGTTTCATTGGCAAATATTTTCTCCCATTCTGAGGGTTGTCTTATTGTCTTGTTTATGGTTTCCTTTGCTGTGCAAAAGCTTTTAAGTTTAATTAAGTCCAATTTGTTTGTTTTTGTTTTTATTTCTGTTACTCTAGGAGGTGGGTCAAAAAAGACCTTGCTGTGGTTTATGTAAAGAGTGTTTTTCCTATGTTTTCCTTTAAGAGTTTTATAGTGTCTGGTCTTATATTTAAGTCTTTAATCCATTTGGAGTTTATTTTCGTGTACAGTGTTAGGTAGTGTTCTAATTTCATTCTTTTACATGTAAGCTGTCCAGTTCTCCCAGCACCACTTATTGAAGAGGCTGTCTTTTCTCCATTGTATGTTCTTGCCTCCTTTGTCATAAATTAGGTGCCCATATGTGTGTGGGTTTATCTCTGGGCATTCTATCCTGTACCATTGATCTATATTTCTGTTTTTGTGCCAGTACCTACTGTCTTGATTACTGTAGCTTTGTGGTATAGTCTGAAGTTGGGGGCCTGATTCCTCCAACTCCATTTTTCTTTCTCAAGATTGCTTTGGCTATTCGGAGTCTTTTGTGTTTCCATACGAGTTGTAAGATTTTTTGTTCTAATTCTGTGAAGAATGCCATTGGTAGTTTGATAGGGATTTCACTGAATCTGTAGATTGCTTTGGGTAGTATAGTTATTTTCACAATGTTGATTCTTCCAATCCAAGAACATGGTATATTTCTCCATTTGTTCATGTCATCTTTGACTTCTTTCATCAGTGTTTTATAGTTTTCTGAGTACAAGTCTTTCGCCTCCTTAGGCAGGTTTATTCCTAGGTATTTTATTCTTTTTGTTGCAGTGGTAAATGGGAGTGTTTCCTTAATTTCTCTTTCTGATTTTTCGTTGTTGGTGTATAGGGATGCCAGAGATTTCTGTGCATTAATTTTGTATCCTGCAACCTTACCAAACTCATTGATTAGTTCTAGTAGTTTTCTGGTGGCATTTTTAGGATTCTCTATGTATAGTATCATGTCATCTGCAAACAGTGACAGTTTTACTTCTTCTTTTCCCATTTGGATTCCTTTTATTTCTTGTCCTTCTCTGACTGCTGTGGCTAGGACTTCCAAAACTATGTTGAATAAGAGTGGTGAGAGTGGACATCCTTGTCTTGTTCCTGATCTTAGTGGAAATGCTTTCAGTTTTTCACCATTGAGTATGATGCTCGTGGGTTTGTCGTATATGGCCTTTATTATGTTGAAATAGGTTCCCTCTATGCCCATTTTCTGGAGAGTTTTTATCATAAATAGATGTTGAATTTTGTCAAAAGCTTTTTCTGTATCTATTGAGATGATCATATGGTTTTTATTCCTTAATTTGTTAATGTGGTGTATCACATTGATTGATTTGAGTATACTGAAGAATCCTTGCATCCCTGGGTTAATTTGCATTTTTTAAATTGACTAAAACGATGTTGAGCACTTTTTTCAGATACTATTGGCCCTCTGGATATTCTCTTCTATAAAATACCGATTCAAGTCTTTTGACAACAGCTTTTCCTTATTGATCTGTAGGAGTTCTTTTTATCTCCCAGGAGTAAGTCCTTTGTTGGATATGTATGCATTGCAGATATCAACTTCAACTTTATGGCTTGCCTTTTCTTTCCCCATATGGTGTTTTTTGAAGAGGAGAAGTTTTTGATTTAATGAAATCTAATCTATCAGTCTTTTATGGTTAGTGCTGCCTGTCTAAGGAAGAGGTTAGGTTAATGTTCTTTTTTTTTCCCACATGAATATCCAATTGATTCAGAATTGTTTATTGAAAAGACCTTTGCTTTTCTTTCTCATTGCTTTGCAATGGCACCTCTGTCATAAATCAGATGACCATATGTATGCAAGTCTTGGCCATGTTCTAAAATTTCCACAGCTGGACAAGAGCCCCTAATTAAGAACATCCAGGCTGACAGGAGGTAACTGGGTGTACTGCTTTCCCCTCCTGGCACCCAGTCCAGGGGTGGCCCTGGGTTCTAGCCACTCCTCCAAGTCCAACTCATGGTGGCCTCTCTCCTGGACGACCCCAATGACTTCCTAACTGGTCCCCGTCCTTGCTTCCTCCAATCCCTCCTCTTTACTGCAGCTGGAGTGGTCTTTGTAAAAAGCAAATCTGATCAAATCCCTCTCCTGTTTGATACCGGCCGGGTACCCTCTCCAGCCTCATCTGTTCCTCTCGCCTCTACTTTTGCACCCAGCCACTTGGCCTTCTCTCCATCATGCTTCCCACTCCCCTGCCCCTCCAGGCCCTTCAACATGCACCTCCTTCTGCCAGGAACATCCTTCTCTCTTTTCTAATCATCCCTCAGGTTTCAGTCGAGCCACTTTCTTGCAAAGACCTTCCCCGAGGGCCCAGCCTAAACCAGATGCCCGATTCTACTCTCTTGTAGCCACAATCGGTAATCGTACTTCCTTGTGTGACGATCTGCTTTGCCTGTTTCTCCTGCCAGATCTGGAGAGCTCTGAGCAGGCAGGGACCGTGGCCTCCCCCAGCCACCTGGTTGGCGCAGAGCAGTCCCAGGGGTCACATCTGGTGCTCACTGAGTGAAGGAGGCAGGCTGCCTGGCTTTACCTTTGCAGAGGAACTGCTGAATGGCCTCGGTGCCGGCGCCGCACACCTCCTGTGGGGGGTAGACCATGGATGACGCGTCCAGGCTCAGAGTCTGCAGACACAAGGGGACCCCTCTTTATATGTCATTCACCTCACTGCTCAACGCGATCAAGATGTAAGGTCTTTAAAGAGGTAATCAAGTTTGAAACAAAGTCACCTGTCTGGGCCCTAATCCAGTATCAACTGGTGTCCTTAAAAGATGAAATTAGGACACAGACACATACTGAGGGAGGATGATGTGAGGACACAGGGAGAAGACAGCCGTCCACAAGCCAAGGAGAGAGGCCTCAGAAGAAACCAACCCTGCCGAGACCTTGATCTTGGACTTCCAACCTCCAGGAACGTGAGAGAAGAAGTCTATTGTTTAAGCTCCCCAGCCTGGGGTGCTTCGCTAGGGTAGCCCTGGGAGACTAACACAGTGTCCCCGGTGCTCACCTTCCCCTGCCCACTACTCCCTGCTCTGATGGATCTCAGTTTCTGCAGCTCCAAGCTGAGGCCACTCCCTCCCTGACGGCGCCCGGGCTCTTTATGCCCTGGACCCTCCAGGCACAGCAACTTCCAAACACATCAGCTTCCCCGCTCTTCCCTTAACGTGTCCTGGGCTTTCCCACCTCCTGCCTTTTCCCGAACTGTTTCCTCCACCTGGAATGCTCCCGTTACCTGTGTCTACTTCCCCAAAGCTTTTTCCTCTTTCAAGGTCTGGCTCAAATACCATGTCTTTCATAGAATGTTAATTAACCCCATCAGGACTTGGCATTATCTCTTCACTCCAGAAATCTGTTTTCCTGCCTCCATCATGGCAGCAAAAGTCACATAATTACAACGGTTCACACTTCAGGCTCTGTGAGGCCCTGAGGACATTGAGACCTCTGTGATCCCAGCACCCTGTGTCCAGGGCAGGCCTCCAAGAATGTGGGAAGGCAGCGGTGGGAAGGCCAGGTAGGATCCCAGGTGAGAACATCTCCCCACCTACCTCCAGGGTTCGAACGTGCGCCAGCATCTGCGGCAACCTCTGAATCTCGCTTTCACTGATGTCGAGAGTACGCAGGCTCCGAAGCTCCCCCAAGGTGTCTGGAAGCTCCTTCAGCCTGTTGTCTGGAGGGATCCCAATGGCACAGCTCAGCACCCCAAAACCCTTCACCATCTTCCTGCCTGACTCCCGCGAGGACCCAGGGAGGAGGGTGCCCCCCTCTGAGCCTGGGGCACGTGCCAGGGCCTGGAACCTGAGGCTCCATAAGGAAAAACATGGCAGTGGAGTTTCAGTGACCTGGGTTCAAGTTCCCATTCCACCACTTAATCAGCTGAGTGACTGTGGAAAACTGACGACCTCCCTGGACCACAGTTTCCTCATCTGTAAAATGCGGATGGTAATACTATTTGGCCTCATAGGAATATTGAGGGATTCAATGAGATTATGCATATGAGGTGCTCAGCACAGTGCCTATCACATAGTAAGTGATTAGTAAGTTGGGTACCGTTATTTTTATCATTATTTATATGTTACAAACAGGGGCATTCTGTACAGAAAGTGCTTAAGGCCAAAAAGAAATGAAAGAGCTGGGGGAGGCACGCATTAGAATCTCGGCCGTGTCACTATCGCACTGGGTGGTCTGGAGCAAGTCACTGCTCTCTGAGCCTCGTTTTCCTCATGTGTAAATTGGGGATAAGATCTCCGTCCTCTCCCTACCTCAGGGACTTGTCATGAGGCTCATGGCACCACTGAATTTGGAGGTGCTCTTCAGTGGCGGGAAGCGCTATTCAGAATCACTCTTGCCCAGTCAGTCCACCACATTCTAAACACCAGTGACTGGGCCTCGGGGCCTAGCTGTCAACATCGTCTGCCCTCCTCCCTGTGAGGCCCTGGCTCGGAGGAGTCACAGGAACCCTCCAGATGCCCTGTCTCTGGTTACCATGAAGACAGATGGACTAAACAGGAAGTCAGACAGTTTAGAGTGACACCTGGGGGCTGGCTGCCCTCGTGCTCAATGGTTCTCAGGAGGAGCACCCTGTGGATGCCGGTTGGGTCAGCCCAGAGCTGACCAAGGGTCACACGGACAGGGCTTCCTGGCCCCTACCTTTCACGTTGAGGGTCTGGAGCTGGATCAGGTTCCCAATGGAACGCGGGAGATACGTCAGTTGGTTCCTTTCCACATTCAAGACCTAAGAAAGAGGGGAAAATGGCGTGAGAACGCGCACACACAGACAACAGTGTCTACCCTGCTTCAGGCCAGGCATCATCTGGGCACCACACACACCTCTTTATCTCCTGACAGCCCTGTGAGGAAGATAAAGATTGTTATGATCAAATCTGAGAGATGGGAAAACTGAGGCTCAGGGCGGTGAAGTCATGTGTCCAGGAGGGCAAAGCCAGACTTTGAACCTAGTTCTTGCTGAGGTTGTATCATTTATATTGACCACAAAATAGCCAACAATGGTCCCACAATCAGGGCAGGAGGAAGAAGGGGACGAGCAGATTCAGGGATCCAGGTGAGGCAGCGTGTGTTGAGGCCTAGTTATCCCAGTGTTAGCAGAAGGAAGCTGAGCTGCATAAAGGCAATGGGGTCTGGCCAAGGCTTCAAGGCCGGCAGCTGGTGGTGCCAGGATTGAAACCCGGGCTTGCTGGATCCCGAAGGCCACACTCCCTCCAGGATGTGGCATCATGAGATGAGCGAGGCTGACAGGATGACACACGAGGAAGCCATTAAAAATAGATACGATGGAAAGGGAAGCACGTTAAAAATAATGTGGCAGATGAATATTTGATGAACCAAAGGATGGTTACGAGTTATTATCAGGTATCCAAAGGTTACAAAACAGTGAATGCAGCAATTCTACAAAAATATATACGTAAACAATTCCCCAAAGATCCTACACCCTGGTATTCACTGTGGCTCTCTCAGTGGGGCAGTTACTACTATTGAGCCACACGTTCTCCACGTGACCCTGGGCAAGTTACAGTCATCCCTCTGGACCCGTTCTCTTTTCTGTAAATGTGATAACAGCACCCACCTCGCAGGGTAGTTCATTCAAGTCATCTTGAGTTTCCTCCACGTGGGAGGCAGTGCGCTAGGTGAGGACGCTGCCGGCACAGAGACGACAGTTCGGGAGGGGAGCCAGCTGAGCGTAACTAGTGATTACAGACTGCAATCATTGCTCTCAGGGAAATACGCGGGTTGAGACAGGCGAACAAGATGGATCCACCTGGATGGGGGCGGTCGGGGAGGATTCGCAGGGACATTTGGGTTGAGACGGAGGAAGAGCTACTCGGGCAGAAGGAAGAGCCTTGTGGAGACGCCCTGCTGGCGGTGGGGCGCAGAGGGCTGGAGGGTTTTAGGAGTTGAGTGCAGACAGTGGAGGGGAGAGAGAAGGAAAGGAGGCTGGGAAGACAGGAGGGCCCAGCGTACAGGGTCTGATGGGGAACAGTGAAGAGAAGGGATTTTAATCTGAGTGTGAAGGACGGCGCGGCTTCCTCTGTGAACCGGGGATGATGCTAACACCTGCCTCGCAGAGTGGCTGTGAGGAATCAATCAGCCGACAGCGCAAGCGCAACGCTTAGCTTGGTGCTGGCATGCAGGGAACGCTCCGTAAATGCAGGGGCTGCCGCTGACAAGGAGCAGAAGTGAGGCGGTGAGTCAGAGTGCTGAACTCATCATCTGGAAAAGGTAGACTCTCTGGGCGCTCTTTTCCTTTAAAGTTGCGGAAACTCACGATGAAATCCCAAAAGCACATGCCAAAAATACGGTGGAGAGATGCCCACAGCCCAGACTGCTATGTTGACGCCATCACTGGGCATCTCAAGAGCAAAGGGGGAGGAGCCGGTGGCACCAAGTGCAGCCCTGGCTAGAAAGAGTGCGACCAGAACATTCCAGGTCTGTGTGGCTGCCATTTCTTACTTAGGTGGTCAGAGGTGGGTTTTCTGTTTCCTGAAGCCATACCTGGAGGGCTGTCAGCTGCCCTATATCATCAGGAAGGGCTGTCAGCTGATTATCATGAAGATCCAGAACCTGCGGAAGGGGAACAAGTTTAACACCTAAAAGTCACCAGCTGAGAAAGGCCCTCTGATTTCAGGCTCCGGAGAGACAAGGGTGAGGTTGGGCAGGGGTGCCCCACGCCTCTGGTGTTGAAAGCAGGAGCACCGACCCTTCCTCCCCAACTAAATGATCATTCCATCTCATTTCCTTTCTAAAAGTATCATACCACTTCATTCTCTTATTTATCAAATATTTATTTTTACTGTTGAGTGAAAAAAGCTAGCTATGAAAGAGTATGCATAGATATTCACGTTAAAAACGCCTCATGGTATAAATACATATTTGCAGAGTAAAATACTACCAAATATGCAATAAAACATTGATAGTAGTTCCCTAGAGTGTGAAATTGTATGTTTTTCCTTATGCTTAACTGTATTCCCTAATGTTTTTAACAATGAAAATGAGCAAAAAATAGGATATATATATGTGTGTGCACATACGTACTATAAAATGCATATATATGAAACATATACATAAACATAAACGTTTTTTAATGTTACCTTTTTTCTGATTATAAAAATAATGCACGTTGGACCAGAAAAACGAAGAGAAGTAAAAACGACCCCTAATCCCTGCACGCCATCAAGAGCCATAGAAACCACTTTGATGCCTGTGCTGCCGGTCTTTTCTCCCAGTGTGTATACCCACTGCCACAGCTTATGTTCCTGTGGAACCACCGTGGGGTCTCACCTCACATATACTGTGGCTATAGCCCAGTCCTTGTCCTGCGGGAGCTGACGGTCAGGAGGGAGGTGCCCCAGCTCACCAAGCTTTCACGCACTGACCACACAACACCTGGCGTCCCTCCTATTCCTTCCTGTTTGGGCCCATTGGTCTCCCTGCTCTCTGCCAGCTAACTTGCTATGAGCTTATGGTTTGCCTTTCCACCTAGCTCCCTAAGGGCAGGGCCTGGGGCTGCTTCTCTTTGCAAGTGCACCCCACACAAAGCACAGACAAGGTGCCCGATAAACCATGCTAACTAAACCCCAGAGTCCCCGTGACACTAGGCATGTCTGGCATAAACTCTGACAGAGGACGCGTGAAGGGAGCGGGGATGCTGGCTACCACCTGGAACACCACGCAGAGTCCCTGACGCCTGGGAGAAGGGCCCCAGTACCTTGATGGTGGCGAGACTCAGGAGGCTGCAGGATTTAGGAAGCAGGGAAGTGAGGTGATTCGTGTGGACAATCAACACCTGTGTGGAAAAGATTTTTGACGTGTTAGGCTGAAAAAGAGCAGCAGGGAGGGAGGCTGGAGGCAGGGCAGCCAGCTCAGCTCAGGCTGCCAGCGGCCCCGCCCTGCCCGGTTCTCCGCTCTTGCAGATGTCACAAGGGATGTCTCCAAAAGTGGAACCAGATGACCTTAAAATCTGGTGTTTCCAGGGTGAAAGGGACCTTAGAGGTCTAATTCTACCTTCCATCCCGAGAAGGGATCCCCGTGCAGCTGACCTGATCTTAACCTCCCTCAGCTTCAGTATCTTCTTGTGGAAAATAGAGAATCATAAATTCCTGTCTGAGGGCTGCCATTGATGATTAACAAGCTAACAGACAAAAACCACTTAGCCCAGGGCTGGCACGTGGTCCAATCCGAGTCATCTATTGCTGTTTTTGCTAGGCGGCACCCCCTGCGTGGACACTGCCAGTGTCGAGGAGCTCACTACTCTGCTGGTATGGAACACATTTGACCTACCTTCACTTAGATACTTCATTCAGAATACTCTTACCTACCTGCATTCAAGTCTGCAATGCCTTTCTGAAAAATCATTCATTCCACTCTTAATCTCCCCTGGGTGACCAGAATGAAATGAGTGTAGTTTTTATTATTATTATTTAAATACATAAATAAATTTATTTATTTATTTATTTTTGGCCACATTGGGTCTTCGTTGCTACACGTGGGCTTTCTCTAGTTGTGTCAAGCGGGGGCTACTCTTCGTTGCGGTGCGTAGGCTTCTCATTGCGGTGGCTTCTCTTGCTACAGAGCATGGGCTCTAGGCACGTGGGCTTCAGTAGTTGTGGCTCGCCGACTCAGTAGTTATGGCTCACGGGCTCTAGAGCGCAGGCGCAGTAGTTGTGGTGCACGGGCTTAGGTGCTCCGCAGCATGTAGGATCTTCCCCGACCAGGGCCCGAACCCATGTCCCCTGCATTGGCAGGTGGATTCTTAACCACTGCGCCACCAGGGAAGTCCCGTAGTTTTTATTATTAATAACAATGCGGTTACTCAGTGTCTACTATGTGGCAGGCATTATACTTGGGGCATTTATCTCTCTTTCTACCTGCCTACATACCTCACTTGTAATTCTAATAAAAGCTCTGCGAGAGTAGAATTACGAATGTCTTCATTTCAGATGTCTTCTCAGATGAAGAAACTGAGATGTAAGAGCCTAAGGAAGTTGCCCAATTCAGGAGGGGCAAAGCCAGGACTACAAAGCCAGGGCTGCCTGATGCCAAAGCCTGCTCTCCTGTGAACACACCTGCTGCAGACTGAAAGGGTGCGATTCAGAGAGAAGGGGGATATCTGTGCAAGGAAGACAACTCCTAGAATTCCCATCTGATTTCAAACAAGCAAACAAGCAATAAATAATTCTCTGAAAATGAAGATCTGTCTCACCTTCTTCTGCAGAACTTTGCATGTTGCAAAAGCCCCAAATGGAATCTAAGATAAGATAAAGAAGGATCAGTGCCTCCCCTCCTGCCAGTTTTTAACTTGTGTTCTGAGTGGCACACGCGTTGGGGAGAGATGGGGCAGGAGGTGAATAAGTCTAAGCCTGGGGAAAGCTGGGAGGAACGCTGCTCGGGTGGTCAGCCCTCCCTTCCAATCAGCTATCGGGTGACTACCTGCCCACCCACCCACCTCACCCCCAACAGGAACGCTATGAGAGGCAAAAGAAAGATCTCTGGTGCTTGGCAGAGAATCCCAGGCTCTCCCAGTGCCCTAGGAATCCATGAGTACATTTTCTAGACTCTGTGACTCTTAAAGACTATGCTGAAGCCAGAAGATCATCTCAATTCTCTCGGACAAGAACAAAACCTAAGGAAACACCTCTTGACAGCAGCTTCTGGCCTTTTAAAAGCCTCAGTCCACATCTAGCTTTCCTAGGGACACGTGATCTAAGAAAGAAGGGCAGACAAAAATTCACAGGCAAACCACCACCCCAGTTTACCTCTGAGAGCTCACATTTAGAGATGTCAAGAATGTCATCTGCCCCAGCTTCTTTTGCCTAGGGATAAAAACAGTTAAAAAAAGAGGGTCCATCCTTCCAGAGTGGACAAATCAGGCAAAGAGACATAGGATTAAGGGGCTTCAAGAGATCACAGACACCATCCGGTTCAACGAGTCCATTTTGAAGGTGGACCAATGATCTCTGCTTTAATGGGGCTTGAGGTCCAGCAGGGAAGAGCGTGAGCGAGTAATGAGAAGTGTGATCGGCTTATGGAGGGCAACTGCAGTGTGGAGCCCTGTTGCATGGGGCAGAGGTGGTGATGGGGATGGGCTCAGAGGAAATCCATTTTCCCTCACCAGACACATCTGGTACTCCAGCCGTTTCCGAGCCTCCTCACTGGGTTTCCGCTTCCGGAAGAAGAGTGGCATCCTTCCTTTTTCCTAGAGCGATCTTCACAACACTAGGGCACAGGAGAGAAGTTAGGGCCTGGGGACTCTGTCACAGGTCCCCAACACCCAGGACAGGTAGCACAGTAACACAGAGCATGTAGCTGATCTGCGGGACTGTAAGTTCCTTGTGGGCAGGGGCTGTGTCCATCTTGACCATCAGTCCATGCCTTGAGCCTGGCACAGCAGGTGCTCAACACTCTGTTCTTTGTTGACTAAAAATAAGCAGCAGTATGTGGAAAGAGCGCAACAGCAAGCCAGATGACCTGGGTTTGAGCCCACATTTGCCCCTGACCCACTGTGAGACCCTGGCATACCCTTTCCCCATTCTGGGCCCCCATCTCTCCTCCACGTTAGACAAGGGGGTTGACTTGGAGAAGTTTCCTCAGGTCCTTCCCAAGGATGCTCCTTGAGGACTCTAACAGACTTGGCTGATGAATCCCTTGTAGGCCCTGAAAGACTATCAGAGTGGCATCAGCAAACCAAACACTGCATGGCTTTAGCCAGCCCTGACCTTGACCCTGGGGAACTCAACTACATCATGACCAAAGAGATTTTGGAGCTAAATAAAAGCTCAACAGCAATCCTCAGGCATCTTGCCACTCTCACAGTTATTATTCCATTTGATTCTCACCACAGCCCTCTTTCTAGTAACAAAACGGATGCTCATCAAGTTCAGCGATCGGGTCATACAGCCTGGATCGCAGCAAAACCAGCCTGGAACTCTGCTCTTTCAAGTCCCGATCCTGTGGTGTCTGCCCAACTCCGTGGTGCTTCAGTAACTTAGCACACATTAAGTATACCGTCCTGAACTCAGAAGCCAGGTGCTCACTGCCTGCCTGGTACCAGAAAATACCAGATTTGATATGGGACAGCGATGGGCCAGGAAGTAACCATACAGGGAAGCTTATGGTTAACAGCATGGGCTTTGGGATGAAATAGAATTTTTTTTCTTTTTTTGTTTTTTCTTTGTTTAACTGGTTTTGAATCCCAGATCTGTCACCCATCAACCGTGTCCCCTTGGTTCACCTCTCTGAGCCTCAGTCTCCTCATCTGTAAAGTGTGAGTAATGTTACCAACACCTGGTTCTATTTGGATCCAGTGATTTCCATATTTGCAAAGCCCATAGCACAGTACCTGGCACACGATGAGTGCCCAATAAATGTTAACCACGTAGCACCACACATCTAACAAACATTTATTCAGGGCCTACTACAGCTGAAGGATCTAGGGAGAAAGGGGCCAGGGAGAAGATGCAGTTGAAGAAGACACACACCCATTCCTCAAGGGGTGGCGTAGAGATCACAGGTCCCTGCCTATAGAGGTGAAGGCTGTCTGGGGAGCTGGCCAAGCCTGCAGAGCTGGCTCAGGCTCCTCTTGTCACCCCACCTGTCTGCAGGGATGGGGAATGATCTAAAAACAGCCCTCCCCATCTCTCCCGGATGACCAGCTCTTATCCGCCTGCTCCCCAATGACTAACTTTCCCTCACCTCCTCCCCAACGGCCACCTCTCCTCCATTCCTCCTAGAAGATCAGCTCTTCCCGACCTGCTCCCGGATGTCCACGCCTCATCCATCCCCTCCCCCGACGTCCAGCCCAGATAGGAAGAGCCACACCCTCCTCCCCTGGCTGGGGTGGGCAGTGCCCAACCTTGCTTTGCGGATACACAGGTCTCCGACGTTCGTTCCCTCTGGTGGACCTCAAGGCAGGCCGATCACTCGCAGGTCTTGGTCATGGACGCCGGGTGACAGACCACCCGGCACGGGCCCGGCGGAGCCACAGTCTGCTCTCCTCCAAACGCAGGAACTGGGGACCAAAACTCAGAATCTCCGAAAGTCATGCAGACCAAGATGACGAAGTCTGAGACCGAAGACCGCAGAATCTTAGAATTAAGAGTTGGACCGGATTTAGACTCTAATAAAATTGTTTTAATAGCTAAAATGCCCACATCACGAGGGAATTAGAAGGGGGTAGGGGATTGCCGTGGCCGTGGGGTCTCGGAACGCTGGTGCGGAACCGCAGGAGAGGGGCGGGGTTCTGGGATAGAGTGACAGGGACTATGGCGTGACCCTCAGGGAGAATGGGCAGCAACGGAGCCTGAGATCTCGGGAGCAGCGCTCTGTTGTCTGCCTCCCCCGGGAGAACTGCCCCGAACCCCGCTTCAGAACCCCTAGCTGCAGCTCACCGCGGTGCCTCCTTCTCCAGCCTTCAGCCTTAGGTGCCTGCCCACAAGCAATATGGCACCAAGGGCGTCGCTGCAAGATGGGGCGGAGACGGCAGTTCTCGCGAGAGCCGCGCTTTCAGGACTTTAACCGGCGCAAGTGCCCCAATTTCCGGTCTTTCGGTTTTCGGCTCGGAGGAGGCTAAGGTGCAACTTTCTTCGGTCGTCCCGAATCCGGGTTCATCCGACACCAGCCGCCTCCACCATGCCGCCTAAGTTCGACCCCAACGAGATCAAAGTCGGTGCGTGCTTTAGATGTGGCCGGGGCTTCGGGATGGCGCATCCCTCCCCGCGTTCCGTCCGGCTTGCGGCCTCCGCCGCAATTGCCTTTCCCACGGCGGGTTTTAGAGCCGCTGCTCCCTAGAGGCTGGCCCTCTGGTGCTGCGTTCGGGGCGCTGTGTGGTCCTGGCCGACCCGCTTTCTGGGCCTCAGCTTCCCCACGTGTAGATGGGGGGGCAGGACCGGACGACCTGTGGCGGCTTTGCAGCCCCCACCCTTAGGGTAAGGTTTGTCTCCGGGCACGTCCCCCTGGCTGCGTTGGTTGGCGTCCGGGGCTTCCTCCACGCCGGTGCGGTGTGGGCCTCTGCAGCGGTAGCCAAGCGGAAGGCCGCTGTCCCACGTGGCGCTTGGAGCGGTCCACGCCTTGCGGGGAGGGGTGTCCTGCCTCGCTCCCCCCGAGGTTCTTGGGGCTGTGTGTTTTTTTTTTTTAATTTTTTTTTTTTTTTTTTTTTTTTGCCGTACGCGGGCCTCCCACCGTTGTGGCCTCTCTCGTTGCGGAGAACAGGCTCCAGACGCGCAGGCTCGGCAGCCATGACTCACGGGCCCAGCCGCTCTGCGGCATGTGGGATCTTCCCGGACCGGGGCACGAACCCATGTCCCTTGCATCGGCAGGCGGACTCTCAACCACTGCGCCACCAGGGAAGCCCTCTTGGGGCTGTTTTGAAAAGAGGCAGAAGGTGGTGTGGCCAGGCCCGGAAAGATGCGTTGGGAGGGCTGTGACTTGGGGGCTCCCCTTGCGGAGGCACTGATCCTTTCTTTCTCCCAGTGTACCTGAGGTGCACCGGTGGGGAAGTCGGTGCCACGTCTGCCCTGGCCCCCAAGATCGGCCCCCTGGGTCTGGTAAGTCATTCTTGTGGAGGGGCGCTTTTTGTATGCGGAGAGCAGAGTTCGACTCTGGCTTGTGCAAACACGATTGTGTCTGAGGTGCCCCTGACAGTGAGCGATTGCCATCCCCAGCTAGGCCTGAACTGGCACTAGCCGTCACAGAAAGGTTGTAGGTAAAGATGGAACCTGGTACCTTGAACCTGTAACTTTCCAGTGCCTCTTAGCTGCTGCTCTTTGTGTCCCGGAGAGACGGGATAGAGGTTTTTGAAGTCAAGAGTGGCTTAGTGACACTGCATTGCCTACTTGGCCTGTTTCCTAGGGAGATGGGCATATGGCTGCTGGGAAGATAAAATGGGGTGTGACATGAAGATCTCGGTGAATGTTACAGTAGCTTGTATAAACAGCTCTGCTCTGAACCTACTGGTTAATATGATTAGCTTTACCTAGGATCAGACTTATTTACCTGCTTTTTCCTCCATTTTATACTCTTTACTGAACTTCCTTTTTCATGAATATAATCAGGCCTTTATTCCTTGAGCAGTGGTCTCCTGTCTGAAAAGCTCTCCCACCATGGTTTTGCTTAAGCAGTGTCATCATTACTCTTCCTTGTCCCTTAGCTCAGCTGGCACTCACTGGACATCTCTCTTGTTTAGGGAATTGTAAAGGGGCAAATGCCCAGACCTCATCCCCACAGACTGACTAGGGTTGGTCAGACACAAGGACCTGGTGTCTTTAAAGAGACCCCCGGTGATTCAGATATAAGAGAGTTGAAAATTACCACATAGGTCCTTAGGAGAGGGTAGGTAGATAAGGGCCCTGGTCCCATTGTGGCCTTGAACCTCCAGTTTACAGCCCTGGACCAACTAAACCTGCAGCCTCAGTTTTCCAGTTTAGTATGGTGATAGCCGTGCCTCGATTGGCCAGGCAAAGTTAAACGTGTTTCAAACAGCTTACTTGTGCTGCCAAGTGAGGAGGACCGGGCAGATTTCCAGACTGCTTCCATGTGGGGCCTGGTGTGATCATATACCTTTTATTTCTGCAGTCTCCAAAAAAAGTTGGTGATGACATCGCCAAGGCAACTGGTGATTGGAAGGGTCTGAGGATTACAGTGAAACTGACCATTCAGAACCGACAGGCCCAGGTACTTGGTTTGAGGGAGGGCAGAGGTAGGGATTGCTGGGAGGAAGGTTTTTTGCTGACATGGTCACCTGCCACCAGTGGTGAGGTAAGAGCAATTTTATCTGTGGCGAAGGCTTTTGAGAGCATGGGTCAGATATTAACTCTTCTCACTTTTGAGACACTGGGTAAATCACTTATGTTTGCTGGGGTAGGACGTGTTTCAGGTTGGAAAATTAACCTGAACGTACAGTAAATGTGGCATCTGGCCCCATGGATTCTGAGAGCCAAGGTGCATGGTAGTATTAGTTGTTCTCATTGGAGGGTGGGGTAGGGTATATTATTCCCATTGAGAATCTCTTCTGCAGATTGAGGTGGTACCTTCTGCCTCTGCCCTGATCATCAAAGCCCTCAAGGAACCGCCAAGAGACAGAAAGAAGCAGAAAAACAGTGAGTGGCTTTTTCCCTGGTAGTATGTGAGTGGTATTGTGTGCCCAGTGTTTGATACACAGCTGCACGTGCTCCCTTTAATGAAACCTAGGGATGGCACAGGTATTTGTTAAGCTGTTACAGAGCTAGGCACTGCCAAGAAGTGCCATGTGGCTCTCCCCAATCCCTGGTGTGGAACAGATCCCACTCAATGCTTGCAGGAGGGACATGTTCAGGCAGGGTGAAGAAACTTACGATAACCAGTAATCAAGAAAGAGCAGCTTCTTAGCTGGATGACAGACCCTATGGACAGCTTTAATCAACCTCAGTCACTTCAGCATGTTTTTTCTCCTCTTCAAAACAGTCCCTTCCACTTAAGGTTAGCAAAGACTTGACTTTGTCCCTAGCCACCCGCCACTGCACCTGACCAGTTTTCTGTTGGCTGGTGCAATCCAGTGGTGAGCTGATACTAAACCCCAGCTTAGGAAACAGGGTTGTTCTTCATGTGGATGACTCTGTGCCGAAAGCATGGGAACAGGTTAGAAATGGATGAGGGAGGACTGACTGGTCTGCTCTGCTCTGGCCTGAGGTGGTAAAAAGCTTTTGCTGTTTATTTTCTGCAGTTAAGCACAGTGGAAACATCACTTTTGATGAGATTGTCAGCATTGCCCGACAGATGCGGCATCGATCTTTAGCTAGAGAACTCTCTGGTAAGAACAAAACAGTATGGGGCCACCTTAATTGTCACGCAGAATGTATTCACTTAGTGGCATTTTCCCACTTAGAGGGGACTTTATTCTGTAAGACCTGAAATTGGGGTGTGGTGTCTTTCTGGGTTTGAAAGAATCTGGGTATCATAGGACCTGTGGACATTTTTGCATTCAGAGCTTTTAAATATATGGAGCTATGAATTTTGGATTAGGGGAGCAGTGATGATTATTCCTGTATTCCATAAAAGTTTTTCCTCTCCTTGCCTGTATTTCCCCACTGGTATCTGAGGATTGTGAGGGACGACAGGCCGTCTGATTCTACCTTTTCTTAATTATAGGAACCATTAAAGAGATCCTGGGGACCGCCCAGTCTGTGGGCTGCAATGTTGATGGCCGCCACCCTCACGACATCATAGATGACATCAACAGTGGTGCAGTGGAATGTCCAGCTGTAAGTGACTTATGCATTGATTTGCTTAAAATTAGGGTGAAAACTGGAGGGGAAGCTAATGTATCCTTGGGGAAAAGGTGGAAAATTCTATAAGTGCTCAATAGTGGGGTTGGGAGATAAGGTTTTTTTGTCCTATTACTGAGAGGGTTTTTTTTTTCTTTTCCACAGAGTTAAGAACTGCAAAGAAAAATAATAAAGGGTTATTTGACAAGCAGTGGACTTTCTGATGTGGCCTCTTCCTTGGGGGAGCCTAGGCTTTGTGGTCAAATGGTGGTCGTTGAGGCCAGGGTGACAGAATCTGGGGATGAAGCAGCAATCTGTGGACAACACATTTCTGTCCTGTATGGGACTAGCTCAGAAGATACCTAGAAAGGAAGTCTGCTTTTTGGAGACACATTCATGGAGCTCCTCAAGAAAAAGTTCTTGGTCAGAAAGAAAACTTGGGGAATTAAACATAATAAACACCCAGGGAAGCAGCTCTTCCTCCCAAACCAGTTTAATCATTTGGTGGGTTCTGGGCCCAGGGCCCATGATTCAAGGCTTTTTACTCTCCATTCCAGTGTACAGCTGTGGTTCAGAACCACTGATGGGACAACCAAAGAACCTGACCTTTATGAGTCCTCTTCTGTAGTTAATTAGCAGCTCCTAGACCTACCCTGGTTTGCTTTAAACCAGTCACAGACTATTTTCTAATGAACGCTTTCACCTTTCCTAAGCCTCTCCCTTGTCTTTTTCTTAGTTCTGTTCCTTTTGAGTTTCTAGAGCTCATCACTCACTTTCACCTTATTTGATATGCAATGAATGAACCTCAAACACCTGGACACTGAGACAAAGCTACCCGAGCAGCCTGAAGTACCACCTGGAAGGGGCTTCTGGGGACTAGCCTAAAGGGAGTTGGGAATGATGGCACCAAGAACTTCGTTTCCCTGCCATTAGCCACTTGGCTGTCCCATTTGGTCATGGTGGTTTAGGTGGTTTTTAATCACAGGTGCAAGCAGGGGTGGAAAACTGCTTTAGTGGAAAGGACTGCCTGAGATTGCTGGAGTGAGGAACATTCCAGGGCACGTGGCAAGTCATCAAGGAATCAAAGCTAGAGGCCTTGGGTGATGGCTGAGGGTATAACCAGCTTACCTTACAGTAGACCAGTAATGGGGAGTCTCAAATCAGGCTTACCTAACCAAAAACCAAGTAAGCTCACAGCAGTTTATAAGTGCTGAGATGAGATCTACACCAGTTGGGTGCAAGGGAGAAAGCAGGCCAACAGGCTAAAGAGCTTAATTTAAGATACTCAACTGTCAGGAAGAGGGGAAAGTAAAAATGACTCGCCTGCCTCTGAGCCAGGGAAAGCAAAGCACAATGTGCTGCCGTCACGTTGCCCCAGGTTTGTTAGCCTTCCCTCCCTTAGGAACTCCGTTTAAAGGTATGTGCCTTGCTGAGGGATTTCATTAGCTTCTTCCTGCACCCTCAACCTCACTGTCCTTCCTCGGTCTTTTCTTGACAGCAGTAACTAGAATAGACCACTTGAGCAGCTCAGAAAGTGCAGGTTGTGTGCAGCTGTGTCTAGATTCAGCATCCCTCCCCCAGCCCCGTTCTAGTAACAGCTGGCTCTAGAATCCCCTTCCTCACTTGAATTCACTCCCCCAAATCTTAAACCCCAGTGGCCCCACTATGGGGAATACTCGTTCCCGGCTAATGTTCTTGATTCTCCTGTTGCAACAGCCCTCATTCAAGCAGAGACTACTACGACCACACCACTGCCAAAATACCTGGCCTTATAAGTAGGAACGAAGTCTTTCACTCATTCTTTATAAATCGTTTCTGGAGTGCTTTTACCACTGAATTAAAGGTAAATCTTTAAAGCAGTGTAATTGGGGTTGGGTTGTCTAAGAAGATGTTGAGAAAGAAGAGAGCACCTGAGACCTTCCAGAAGCAACATGTAAAATAGTGACTATTTATTAAAGGTGCTTTTGCATGTGGCTCTGAGCTAGACTTAAAGTCAGATGTCCCCAGATGCCTTCAAATTACCTGTCAGGTCCCCATCCACTTTGGTTATGTTCCCAGTTACTCTCCAGCATGGAGTCTCTGATGTCTAACGAAAGCTGAACTACACCTGAAGGCCTTCCCACACTCACTACATTCATAAGGTTTCACACCAGTGTGAATTTTCTGATGCTGACTAAGGGATGAGCTCTGGTTAAATGCCTTTCCACACTCATTGCACTCATAGGGTTTTTCTCCTGTGTGAATTATATGATGTCGAATAAGGGCTGAGCTCTCACTGAAGAATTTCCCACATTCATTACATTTATAAGGCTTCTCCCCAGTGTGGGTCTTTTGGTGGATTATAAGGTTTGTGCTTTGGCTGAAGGCCTTCCCGCACTCACTGCACTTGTAGGGTTTCTCTCCAGTGTGAGTCCTCTGGTGGTTTGTGAGGTTTGCACTCTGGCTGAAGGCCTTCCCACATGCATTACATTTGTAGGGTTTCTCCCCTGTATGGATTCTCTGGTGCTGAATAAATGCCGCACAGTAGCTGAAGGCTTTCCCACATTCGCTGCACTTGTAGGGCTTCTCCCCTGTATGAGTCCGCTGGTGGTTTGTAAGATTTGCACTGTGGCGGAAGGCCTTCCCACAGTCACTGCATTCATAAGGCTTCTCTCCAGTGTGAATTCTCTGATGCTGAACAAGGGCTGAACAGTCACTGAAGGCTTTCTCACACTCACTACATTTGTAAGGCTTTTCTCCGGTATGAGTTCGCTGGTGTTTTGTAAGGTTTGCATTCTGGCTGAAGGCTCTTCCACATTCACTGCATTTATAAGGTTTCTCTCCGGTGTGAATCCTCTGGTGCTGAGTAAGAGATGAGCTCTGGCTGAAGGCCTTCCTGCATTCATTGCACTCATATGGCTTCTCCCCAGTGTGGCTCTTCTGGTGCTGAGAAAGGGAAGAACAGTAACTGAAGGCTTTGCCACATTCATTACATATGTACGGCTTCGCTCTGTGAGGTTTAATTATATCTGAATTCTTCCTGAAGCTCTCTGTGTGTGTTTCACATTTATGGGGTCTCACTTCTGTAGGAACTCTCTGCTGTGGAGAAAGAACTGGTCTCAGATTGAAGCTCTTCCCCAGTTCACTGTTCCTGTGATCTGACTCCCCAGAGGGCATCTCTACACTTGGGTCTTGGAATGATTCTTCAGAAATGTCTTGTTCAGGTGGTGATTCAGATACAATCTTCCAATCTGAAGAATATTTACAAAAGCAATTTTAAAGATTCTTTTGGTGAAAGAAAGACAAAAGGCTGAAGGAGTCTGGCTGAGCTCTTATGTGGGACAGGTTCGATGCTTCCACCCCCTTCCACCCAGGATGTTTCTGTTATAACCACAATGATCAGAAAGCTTTTCAGAGACATGAGCACTCTTTGCTCCCTTTCCTAAACAGCAGAAGTTTATCCTGAACCTGCCTCAGGTGCACTCCTCTCCTTTCTTTCTGACACTCCTCTCCTGTGCTTTTGCCAAGTACTGGGTTGTCTTAAGCTGTCTTCTTAGTCACAATTCTTGGTGTGGTTTTGGCCAACCTGCTATTACCAGGTTTGAACAATTCACTTAAAAAAGCTGATGACTGATGCCAGCAGGATGAATGTTTTCACCTATCATATCAGCAAGATTTCAAAAAAAAAAAAGGTTAATTCTAGAGTGTTGTTAAGAGTGCAGCATTTGGGATATCTCACACACTGGTGCGGCTGCATAAATGGACAGGCTTTCTGGAGAGTAATCTGGCTGCATGTGTCAAGAGTCCTTAAAATGCTGACACAGAATTCCACTTCACCTGCATTAACATCAGTTGTCAACACTGCATCATTTGTCAAATGAAAAGCAAATACCTAAATGTTTAATAACGAGGAATGACTATAGTATAGCCGATCAAGGGACACTGTTCAGCAGTTATAAGTCATGTTTGAAATCTGTACATTATAATTCCTTTTGTAGAAAGGTATTTATTGAAAAAACACTGGCAAGTTATACAATGTGAAGATAAGCTGTGTTGTCTTTGGCTTGTGGGATTAGGCAGGGGTAGTTTTTATTTTCTTCAATGCTTATCTGTATTTTCTAATGTTCTCCAGTGACTATTATTTTTATAATAAAAGTTATAAAAACCTTGCTTTCAAGGACTAAGCAGTGATAAAAATAAACAACATGCTGTTAGGTGAAAGAAGAAATATGTAAAATTACATACTGTTAATTTTAGAAAATGCTGCTTTTTGTAATACGAAGATTGAAGGTAATACCTCCGTGTGGTGGGATGACAGGAGATCTTGATTTTCTTTTTTATTTTCTAAACTTCAAATGAACTTATTTTTATTAGAAAAAAAGTTATTTTAAAAAGAATAACATTGCTTTTATAATATGGATGGGGGTGGGTGATATTTTTAAAAAGAGTTACTGATTCTTAATCCCCTTTGGGACCTCATTCATTTTAAGAGAAAACCTTAAAGTGTGAATTAATGTATAATATTTGCAAAGTATTAAAACTAAGTGAACCCAATGGTCCCAGACATCTCTCTCTGTCTCCTTCATAGAGGCTTATAGCTAAGGGAGTGAAGTTTTAGAGAAGGCTATGGAGCTTCTTTTCACAAGGGTCAATTTTCCTGAAAAGATTCTTCCTGTTTCTACCTTATTTAGGAAAACAGCAGGTTAGTTTTAGGTATGCTTTATTTGAATTTCTATACAGAATCTTGACCCAGACTGCCTGGTTTCAAATCTGGGTTCAACCTCTTACTAGCTGTGTGACTCTGGGCAAATTACTATGCCTTGGATTTATTATTTGTGAATGTAGCTCTCTTCCAGAATTATTAAGAGGACTAAATGAGCTAAAACACAAAGGACCCAGAATGATACCTGAGGAATAGCAAGTGTTATATGAGTGCTTGTTATTATCTTGGACCTTTTCCTTGTAAATCATATTAAATGGTTTCCCATTAAGCAGGTTTCCCTCTAAGTTGCACATGCATTCAAAGCCCAGTCTACTAAGAGCACCAAAGTCCCTGTTTCGGGTTGAGGGTATCTCTATGTTACTTGGTATTTGGTCTTACAGCTCTCAAAAACTGACCATCTATCTGAGTAAAAGATGGAAAGGAGAAGAAAAGCGACAACAAAAGAAGCAGTGGGAGAAAAAAGCAATTAAGAAGACTATGCGGGGAATTCCCTGGTGGTCCAGTGGTTAGGACTCTACGCTTCCACTACAGGGGGCATGGGTGCTGGCTCCTGTATAAGACGGTCTAATTATGTTCGAAACTGAATATACCCAAAACAGAACCGCTGATTTTCCCTTTCAAGCCAGTGTCTTTGTCAGTCTTCCCATTTACCCAACTGCTCAGGCCAGGGTCATCCTTAATGTCTCTTTCCCTCACATCCAGTCCACTAGCAAGTCATGTTGGCTTTAACACCCAAGTATGTCCTGAATCCTCCTCCTCAGCCGCCACCATCCTCTCACTGGAATGTCCTAACTGATCTCCCTGCTTCTAGTCTTGAACACTGAGAGTCCAGTCTCCACACATGTTATCTTTTCAAACACAAATATTATCCCTTCCCTGCTCAAAACCCTCAATGGCCTCCTATCTTCCTATTTGAATAAAACCTGAACGCCTCCCATGGCCTCTAAGCCTTACATGATCTGACCCCTGCCCAGCACCTTCCCTCTTGTTTACTGAGTCCTAGGCTCTTCTCATCCTAACACAAGTCTAACTTATTCCCAACTCAAAGCCTCAACACGTGGAGTGGCCCAGAATGTTCCTCCTCCGGATACTTACATGGCTGGCTCATTCTTTTCCTTCAGATCTCAGCTCCAGTGTCACCTCCTCAAAGTGGTCTTCCCTGTCCATCCGATCTAGGAGAGCCCCCACCCCACCCATATTCCCCTTTCTTACAGTACTCATCACCATCCAATATTGTTTCGGTTATTTTGTTTACTTGCTTTATCTACGTTCCTCACTAGGATGTAAGCAGGGCCTACATCTTGTTCTCTGTTGCACCTCCAGTAGCTAAAACAACGCCAGGCATGTACCACGCAGTGAGGCAAAGGCAGGTCGAAGATCTGGGTCTGTCACGGTGGGAGGGGTGGGATGGAATAATAGCTCTGAAACCAGCCCAGGAGGCACAGTGATGCCCAGGATGCTCGGTGGGTCTCAGAGCAGAGGTGCGACATCACAGGAGCAGTGTTTTAGTTACTCTAATAGCCAGATTTAAAACTTTCCTCCAGCTACTTCACTATTACAGAATTAATACCGCCCTACATTGTCGACAACTTTTTTTCAAATAAGTTTGTCAAAGAGTGAGACAGGTTTTGTTATCTACATTTTTTCAGATATAGAAACAGACGACCACAATTTAGTGGTTTACTCTGAATCCATGTAGTTAATATGTAGCAAGCCAGGACCTGGATGCACCTTTCATGGGTCCACATCCAAAGCTGCTTCCACACTAATACTCTACACTAATACCTCAGGGCACAGATCCTTTGTGGTAACACCTTTTCCCAACTTCTGTTTCTAGTGACATGGTGATTTGAATCTTTTTCAGTAACCTTTATAGGATCCTGAACCCCTCTGAGACTGTGACGAAATCTTTTCCCAGAAAGATGCAGTTATTGCCACAGAACACTCTATTCAATTCCCAAAGTTCCACACAGGGTTCTCTGGATTCAGGTTAAAGGTCCTGCATAACAAGTATGCTGTGCTGGGAAGCAGGGGGTTTGGGAGAAGGAAGCAGCAGGCAGTGAGGCTCCTGGTAAAGGGAAGTATTTCAGCAAGTGTGAGTGGTGCCCAGAGTTACAAGGGCTGAGGTGACATGTGACAGGCTGCTTAGAAAGAGGATAAAATGTGAAGAGAGTTCAGATGAACCGTGCACAAAGTAAGCCAGAGGCTTTGTTTTCATTGTCCTACAGCAACCATAAAAGATATAAAGCATTAGACCGCATTTTTAGAAAAATTTAAAATTTTGTCACTTTAAAGTTGTTAAGTTCATTGTACCTCTGATGCTTTAAGTTTCAAAATATCAGAAGTGGCTGGAACCACAGGTCCTGCCAAAGGTCAGACATTTGCAAGGGCTGAAATATGAAGGTGGGGGTGGAGTGAGCAGCCTTAGATGAGTAGCAAGAGATAAAGGCAGAAACTATGGTTTCTCTTGCTCGTTTTCCCTAAGTTTCTTAGTATCAGCCCTTCAGAAAATTCCAGCATGGCCATGAAGAGGGAGAGAAAGGGTGTGGGTGCAGAGTCCAATAAAGGGTTAGTCAGAGAGGGGAGCGGCAGTAGGTGTCACAGCTGAAGCACGGCTAAAGGTGGGTACTTGAGATCCTCAGTGAGGTGAACCCGAAGCAGGGAATGTGCTAGGCCGGCAAAGATGACTCTCATTTCCCAGAGGCCAGCAATACCACCAGCGCTCCCAAATGCCTCCCAGCCTGGGAGGCTGAGTAGACAGCGTGGAATAGAGGGCTTTGGAGTCTGACTGTTGTTGCTTCAAACCCCAGCCTCGCCGCTTTCTAGCTGTGAGGCTCTGAACCAGTGAGTTAGCCTTTCTCAGCTTTATTTTCCTCATCTATAAAACAGGGATAATAATATCTACCTCACCAGTCGTTAAAATACTCAAATGCACTAACGCATGTTTCAAAGGGGCTTTTGCTCCCGAGACTCTGACTGGCTTAGTGCTTGCTCACTTACCTGGACAGGTACTCCTTAGGCCTTCTCTCTCTAGCATCCATGAACCTTCCCTTTGTTCCAACTGGGAGTTCATACCAGGCTGGGAGACTGGAAGTCCTATTTAAGGGGGAAAAAAGTGGGGTTTAGAGATCTGTACTAAGTATAAATAGCCTCCCAGAACTGAGGGGAGTGGAAATGGGTCATTCACTTCATTCATTCAACAAATATTTATTGAGCACTGACTTGGTACCAGGCACTAGGGGACACAGCAGTAAATAAGACAGATACGGTGCCAAGGTCTTAGTAGAGCATTTCTGAAAAGAGCTAAAGTAACAGCCTCAAGGAGGGGTCAAGCCAGGGAGCTAAGCAAGCCCATAAAGCCAGATACTTAAGAAGTTGGGAACTTAGTGACTATGGAGGAACTGGCCTGAAGGCTACCCCACCCTTCCTGGGAAATAAGAAAACGGGGAGGTGCAGCCTCGGGGGGAACAAAATGAAACTGCCTATTTCCCAAACCAGAATGCAGAGATCTTTCACTAGGGAATGAGGAGGAACAAACACTGTCCCTCTGGTGCAGCAGAGCCACTCAGGATCACTCGACACTGGAAGTAAAACATTTTCAGAACTGAACAAATTCTGCATTTTAAATGGTTTCCTTACCCAGTAGGACCAGGTTTCTGGACTTTTCTGGCATCCCTTTCTTGAACCTGTCCCTCGGAGTAGGGGCCAACTGCCTCCATCCCTTCTGGGTAAAAGCTACAGTCACACTGTTGAAAGGTGTGGATCCCTGAAACAACAAGCATATTCCTTCTTGCCCAGTGGCCTTAGAATATGAGGGGGTGGGGAGGTTGGCAGCTTTGGGTGTGTTGGTTAGCAGGCCTACAAAGGGTCTTTGAAAAGACTCAGGGTAGTTCCAGAAAAGCATTTATTGATCACTTCTTATGTGCCTAACACTATATTAGATATTGATGCACAAAAATAAATAAAATACAGTCTCTCTTGTCTTCACATGTTTTATAACTCTAGTAGACTTTATACATAAATAGAAGAAACTATGTATATATATGAGCAGTAATTGGGCAGAACTAACAGGTGCTTGGGAATTAAAAGCGCCAATAGAGAAAAAACAAAATTAGAATGTGTGAGTTTATGCAACAAGGAATCAGCTGCAAATTAGCAAAGAAATGTGAATGATTAATGTTTTCAGAACATTTAATAAATATTCCTGCTTACTCAGACATCACACAGTACAGCAGGAGAGCCAGCACGTATGCAACCACCTGTAATAATGTGTCAAAGAGATGGACAGATTAGTTGCTAGGATAACAGAGGAGGAATTATAGATGGAGGGCAACCTGGCCTTCAAGGAGCAGGTTCCTCAGATGGAGAAAGAGAAGGATGTCCAAGGCAACGGAGGCATCAGGAGCAAAGGCACGGAGGCAAGGGGGTCTTTGCCTATTTTCAGCTTAGGAAATGGTACCTCCAGTCACCTAGTTGGCCATGTCAGACAACTGGGTGCTATCTTCCCCTTTCTTGCAGCTCCCCACATGTCAACTGCATATTCATTCTTCCTCCTCAATATCATGAGAATTCATGCATTTCTCTCCATGCCCCTGCCACTGCCTTGCTTTAAGCCACCATCGTTTCCCAATTCATAACTAGTTTCCTGATTTCTAATTTTACCTGTCCTTCCAATACATCCTTCACACTGAGAAATGCACTAAACGGGACAAAGAGGGTCATTTTAAAAAACGATGGAATATTTACAACATTTGGGTCATTTTATAATAATCAAGAGAGTAAAATCCATTATGAAGATATAAGGGTCATGAACCAAATAACAAATATATAATTCATAAAGAAAAAACTGTAGGAAGTACAAGGAGAAATTTAAAATATAGCTACAAGAGATGTTAAACAACTTAGTTGTTAACAGAGTTAATACAAAATAAACCAAAAAATAAAGGTATGGAAGAAATGAGTAATTTAATAAGGTTGAGCCATAAATCCTACAGCTGCAATCACACTATACCTGGATGTTTTGTGTGGAGAAGAGACAAACTTTGCCTGCATGGAGCACAGCCCAGCTAAATGTGCAGACAAGAAACCAAAGTCACAATTTTGGCATATCTAAAAAAATAAAGACCCACCACCAAAAATATTCAATCTATATGAACAAAACAGGAAGAAAATGAATTAGGGGATTCAACTCAAGAGATTTTGAAAAGTGAATTTTAAAATAAATCTAAGGAAAGCAGAAGCAAAAAAACTAACACAGAAAATTTTGTTAATAAACAGTAGAACTGATGAGGAAATCCAAGAGCAGGCATTCTAAAAATGAAAACAGACCAATTCCTAGTCTAGTCAAGAAAAAGAAAGGGAGACGACAGCTCTTACTCTCACAGAAGGACTATGAAATGGAATTTATTAGAAATAATTCTGTAGAATACTCTTAATGAAATTGGGGAAATATTAATCAAATTCTACTAAGTGTAAATAAAAAGAAGGTTACAAATCAGGACAAACCCATTTGGGGAAAACAGAAAAAAAAGAATATGACTAAAAGGACACAAATCAAAATGTTAAGTGTTATTTCTTTGTAGGATTAAGTGTAATTTTGGGGGGGTATGTTGTCTACACTTTTCAGGTTTTCTACAAAGAACATGAATTCCTTTTGTAATTAAAAACCAAAAACACCCTTAATATTAAAAAAAAAAAAAAAAAAAAGAGGCTGCCTTTCAGAGTAAATTTCCAACTTACTTGGGGCCCAGCTGTGAGGAGACCACCTGCCATTCCTTCCTCTTCTGTGCCTTCCTCTTGGGGAAGGGGAGGATCTGGAGAAGGTGGCTCTGGAGGAAGAGAAAGAAAGCAATGAGGCATAAAATTTACATCTCACCAAGCTAGAAAGTCTCAAATTTTCACTCTGAAGAGAGTGTTCAAATGACATTATAGGTCCCAGGGCTCATTGAGGCTGAATTTGCAGACATGCAATGGGACAGAAATTTTCCAATTTCCCTTCCTACCTCAGAAGTTCCATCAATTGACTCAAACATAGGGAGGCATTAGAGTGTAACAGACTCTCAAGTATTCCAGATCTACCACTTACCAGCAGTGTATAAATCATGTAACCTCTCTAAGTCTCATTTTTCTCATCTGTAAAATGAGGATAATATCCCATGTAAAGTTGCTGTGAAGATTTAAATGCAGACAAAGCAGTTGACACAATGCTTAGCATGTAAATATACAGCTTACAACTATTACCAATTAAGTTCCTTGGAGAAAGTGGCTCTGCAAATTTAAGACATTTGCTTAAACAAAAAAAGAGGTAATGACCAAGTGGGATTCATCCCAGGAATGCAAGGTTGGTTCAACAAATGAAAATCAATCTGTATAACACACTATATTAATATAAAGGGGAAAAAAAAACCATATGATCATCTCAGTGAACTCCAAGAAGGCCATTTTACAGAATCTGATACCTTTCATGATAAAACACATCCAATAAACTAGGAACAGAAGGGAACTTCCTCAACTTGATAAAGAGGCATTTACAAAAAACCCAGAGCTAAAGACTGATGCTTTTCCCCTAAGATCAAGAACAAGACAAGGATGTCTGCTTTTGCCACTTCTAACCAGTATTATACTGGAAGTTCTAGCCAGAGCAATTAGGCAAAAACAAGCAAACAAGCAAACCAAAGGCATACAGATTGGAAAGGAAGAATTTAAACTACCTGTATTTGTGAATGGCATGATTTTGTATACAGAAAATCCTAAGGAATCCACAGAAAACTATCACAGCTAAACAAGTTCAGCAAGGTTGCAGGATACAACATGAATATACAATAAAAAAAACAACTCAATTAAAAATGGGCAAAGGATTGAATAAACAGTTCTCCAACTGTATCTCTATACACTAGTAATGAACAATCCAAAAATGAAATTTTAAATTCCATTTACAAGAGCATTAAAAGAACAAAACACCTAGGAATAAACTGAACAAAAGAAGTGCAAGAGTTTGATTACTGATGTTATAAGGAAAAAGTATAAATAACATAGGTAGGATACTTATTTTGGTATGGATTAATTTACTTTACTGTCTTAGCCATATCTACCTCTAATCTCTTGTCACTAGTATTCTTCTTAAAGTTGTTTTTTCAAAATGTTATTATTTTTTAATTTTTAAAATTAAATTTCACACATCATCCTCAACACTGCATTTTATATGTAATAGATTTAAAATTGTTGACACCTCTAGTTGACCTTTCTCTGTAGACCATAAAGTCTTTAATTGAGAAAATCATTCCCTACAGACACTGAGGTATCTGTCAAGCTCAGAGCAATTTCTCATAAATGGATGTTATTCTCAATCCTAATTCTTTGTTTTTTTAATGTGTAAATATTTCAGAACAAATATTTTTATGGATACTGTTACTTTTGCTTCCATTTAGATACTTTTCTTTAATAAAAAATCATCAAATCTCAAAAAAAAAAAAAAGTGAAAGACATTACATTGAAAATTACCAAACATTGTTCAAGGAAATTACAGAAGATCTAAACTTTCTACAAAGCAACAGTAATTAAAATAGTGTGGAACTGATATAAGGATAGACATATAGATCAATGGAGAAGAACTGAGAGTCCAGAAATAAATCCATACATTTATGGACAACTGATTTTCAACAAGAGTGCCAAGAAATTAAATTTCTTTTCAAAAAAATAGAGATGGGACAACTGGATATCTACAGGCAAAAGAATGAAGCTGGACTCCTACCTCACACCACATATAAAAACCCAAAATGGATCAAAGACCTAAATGTAAAAGCTAAAACTTCTAGAAGAAAATACAGATATAAATCTTTATGACCTCTGATTAGGCAATGGGTTTCTTAGACATGATACCAAAAGCACATGCAACAAAAGAAAAGCTAAACTGGATTTCATAAAAATTAAAAACTCTGTGCTTTAAAGGACACTGTCAAGAAAGTGAAAAGATCTGCAAATCATATATCTTCTAAGGGTCTAGTATCCAAAATATAAAAAGAATTCTTTAAATTAAAAACTCAACAAAGAAAGACAAATAACCCAACTTAAAAATGGGCAATGGATTTGAATAGGTATTTCTCTAAGTAAGATACAAACAGCTATTAAGTATATGAAAAGATGCTCAACATCATCAGTCAGTGGAGAAATGCATATCAAACCATTATGAGATACCACTTCACACCAAGATGGCTAAAATTAAAAAGATGGAAAAAAAACAAGTGTTGATGAGTATGTAGAGAAACTGAAATCCTCATACATTACTACTGGGAATGTAAAATGGTGCAGCCACTGTGGAACACAAGTCTGGCAGTTCCTGAGAAAGTTAAACAGAGTTACCAAAGTTACCAGAGTTATACAATAATTCCTCTCCTAAGTATATATAAACCCTAGAAAAATGAAAACACATCCACACAAAAACTTGTGCATGCATGTTTATGGGATTATTCGTAATAGCCCAAACTGGAAACCACCCAAATGTCCAACAACTGAGGAAGAGATAAATGTAGCATGGTATAATCCATGTAATGGAATATTATTCAGCCATAAAACGTAGATTCCTTCATGTTACAACATGGATGAACCTTGAAACGTTATGCTAAGTGAAAGAAGCCAGACACATATACTGTATGATTCTATTTTCATGAAATGTCCAGAATAGGCAAATTCATGAGGACAGAAAGTATTGAATAGATTAATGGTTGCCAGGAACTAGGAGGAAGGGAAAATGTGGAGTAATACCAGTTTCTTTCTGGGGTGATGAAAATGTTCTGGAATTAAATAATGGTGATGGACTTCCCCGGTGGTCTAGTGGTTAAGACCCGTGCAGGGGGCATGGGTTGGACCCCTGGTTGGGGAACTAAGATCCTGCATGCCGCAGCCAAAAAAAAAAAGGTGATGGTTGCATAACTTTGTGAATATACTAAAAGCTACTTAATTGTACACTTTAAAAGTGAATGCATGTAAATGATATCTCAGTTTAAAAAGGTGCTTTCAAAAGCGTCATTTTAGTTGATGCTTACAGTTCTTAGAGGTGAACGAGGTAGTTAACGTTATTTTACCTTTTCCTCCATGAAGAAACACAGGCTAAGAAAGCTGGCTGGTACCCCAGAGCTTAAACAGGAATCCTAGCCTTCTGATTCTAAATCTCCAGTATCCTCCACGATTTCACAATCCAACTGGGTTGAACCCATCCTCAATATGAGGTGAAGCCAACGGGCTCCCATTCCGAACATCCCTGATGCTTCAAGAGGGCTGGAAGATCAGAAGCAATAGAGGAGGCCCTGAGTAAGTCCCATTTTCTTTCCCAGGGCCCATTTCTCTCTACTTTCTAATGCCACGGGTCCATCAACAGATCGGAGTAAGGGACAGGACACTCAGAAATGATCCAGGGCTGAGCTCCTCAAACTTTTCTGACCCCGGAATTCTTTATTCCACAAAAAGGATCGTCCCCCAACCACTTGTGGAAAGGATGACCGCCGAATTCTGATCTGGGTCACACAGCACTGTTAGCGGACAAGCTAGAAGCCACAAACCGCTCCACCACTCCGTCTCACCTCCTTCCTCCAGCATTTGGGTCCCACCTCGCGCCACCGCCTCCCAGCAGTTTTCTGAGCGCCAGCCCCGCTCTGGGCTCTTCTCTCAGGCCTGTCCCCTTAAAGGCCGGGTCTGAGCCTGCGGTGCTGAGCCCGGTCCGGCCTGTCCAGCCGGGTCTTTCACTGTCTCCCCAGCCACAGCCAGGCCTCGGCTGGGGAGCCCGTGGCGCACCTGCCTCGGTCTCAGGCAGAACACCACGTGAAAAAGCCGCTGCCAGCTACGCGAGCAAGCTCCCGGCTCCCCCCACCAGCGTGAGCTCAGAAACTGCGGCCGCAGACCCGCCTCTCACTCCAAAGGGGACGGCGCCTGAATAGCACCACTTCCGGTCATGCGCACATGCCTCCCTGCCCCACCGGACTCCATTTCCCAGAAATCTCCGGGCTCCTTACTGGCCAAAGCCTTTTCTTGTCTCTCGGTGCCAGGTTGTGACCTGCACACCCTCGTGGACCGTATTTCCTAGCGAGGCTTCCGCCTGTTCTTGCTTCTAGAATCTATTTCCCATCACGCTTTGTTGCACATGCCTTTCAGGTCCACTGAATACAATGACTGGGGCCTTTTGGACAGGAAGAGACTTGGCCGCGAAGGCTCACGGGAGCAGTGCTTTTAGCGCAGGCGCAGATCTGCACTAGGGATAGGCGCCTGGTTTCTGCTCAGGGATTTGACGTGCCCGGGGCCCGGCTCCACGAGGTCCTCTCCCTCGTCAGTCAGCTCAGGGCCCAACCCCAGCCACCTTCACGGTCCTCTTGCGCCCTTCTGATAGTTTGGGAGGGGTAAAGGAAGTGAGGGCCCCTCAGTGTGAACGGGGCAGCCGCAGGTTGGCCTGGAACGGTCAAAGTATAAAAGCTTATCAGCAGGAAGACGTCTTCAGTAATCTCAGGGGCAGAAGCACACTTTAACAGTGTTCAGTTAGAAGTGTTGGGAGGCGAGATTCCTGAATATTCTGTCCTTGGGGGCTTCCGTGCTGCCCCAGGGGATATTTCAGTGGGCTTCCTCAGAGCGTTGATGGAATTTCCCCACAAGCCTGTTGATCTTCACTAATCAAGCAATTTTCTGATGAGCAATTTACTTTCAGAGGCATCTTGACGTTAAGGAGATGAGAATGTGTTACCTGGGAAGCAGAAATGAGTTTGGGGGTCCTAAGCCTCTTTTCATTTTGTACTGTCTCTCTCCCTTTCAATCATAGCTGGTAGTGTTTTTCCCCAATATGATTCTACATTTGTGGGTCTTCTAAGAATCTCATTGGGATTCACTCCGTTAAGCAAGTCACACCCACAGATCTCTTTGAGATAAGCTCTTCTTTACCTTGGGCTTGTGTAATTTTTAGGCTTACAACTTTGGAGGTCAGAAGTCTGAAGTGGACCTCACTGGGCTAAAGTCAAGGTGTCTTCAGGGCTACTTTCCTTCTGGAGGCTCCAGGGGGAGAATCTCTTTCCTTGCTTTTTCTAGCTTCCAGAGGCTGCCTGCATTCCTTGGCTAGTGGGCTGTTCCAGCTGGTGTGTTCTGCCTGTGCCACAGGCCCAGCAGGTGCTAAACCCATAATGGCCACTAGGAGGTAGGCAAGGGTTTTCTTGCCTTAGTCTTGCAAACCCACCTATGGCCACTGGGGGGTAGCAGAGTGGTTCACGCCACAGTTGATTCCGCCCGTGTCCACTGGGTGATGTTAGGGAATTTCTTGCCTCGTTCTCAGAAGCCAGGATTCTCCTGGAAGTTGTTCTGGGGGTGGGAGTGGGAAATGGGGTGGATGTCGGCTGGCAATGCACATTTCTATCCTAGGCTGGGTAAAGCGCAGCTTCTTCTGCACCTGTCTTCTGGAGATGTTTCATCCTGCCCCACTTCTTCATGGACCTGTGCCTGATGGTGCTGGACTGGGCTCCTGTGGTAGATACAGGGGTATCAGCTGGGGCTGGCTCTTAGTCCCTGAAGCACCTTGTGCTCTGATGGGAAGGCCTTAAAGGAGTGTACGGGGACCTCTGAAAAGTGTGTGTGTCCACAGTCCTTGGTACCTATAAGTAGGTGCTGGTAGCAATCACAGGTTGCTGAGGCGGTAGGGTAGGAGATAGAGAAACACTTGTAAAGATTTCAAATATCCCCTTATGAAGCACCCCCAGAGCCTCACATGCAGCCTCACAACCAGTCTTGCATGCAGCTCCCCGTCTCCACCACAGCCTCCCAACCTCACCTGCACAGCCTTACCACCACCAGCAGCTAAACTGATTGAGCACTTATTCAGTGCCATCCTCAGATCTAAGTGCTTTACATGATCATCTCCTTTCATCCTCATAACAACCCCACGAGGGAGATAACATCATTATGCCCATTTTACAGATGAATGAACTGAGGCTTAGGGAAGTTAAGCAACTTGTTCTGCTTTGTCCCCCACTGCTCTGCCCTGGACCACTCCACACTTCCATTCCCCTTGTCTCCGGTCTCATTCGGTCTCCTTACAAAGCTTAATACAAGATGTCAAGGTGGGCACATGCTGGGCTGCACAGCCTGAGAAGTGAATAAAAACAGGTTACAGAATGGGAAGTAGGGCGTCCCACTTCTGTGTAGTGATGCTGGGAAGCATGTATTTGGGGGAGAGATCTTTTAAGACAGAACGAAATTCTCTGGTAAGGTGCAGGTGTGAATATTTTATTATTTATCTAAATAAAGGAGTTAATATTTGTAAAGTACTTAGGATAGTGCCTAGCAGATGGTTAACTGCCATAAAAAATAATTATATTACATAAATCTGTGTTTTCCAGTTTTCCTGCAATAAACACGTATTACTTATACAGTAGACAATAAAAGTAATTTGTAAAAGACTTCTGGCTCCATTAAAGTTAATATGAAGAGAGGCTTCTTTTTTGCAGGAGGAACTCAAGATTTGATGACTAATGATTCAGGGGACTGAACCCAAGGAAAGAGTCAGAAATGACCTCCAAGTGCCAAAGGCAAGCCCAGCTGACCGTGAGAAAGCAGATCCACAGATGTTCTTGGCAAGACAGTCTGTGGGAGCCTAGCTTTATGGAAGGAACAGGAAAATGCCCTTCTGGACTGCAGCCCACACAAAGAGGTCATGACCTGATTTTCCGAGTCCAATATTTATTTGGCAAAGTTCCTTCCTGATAATGCAGCCACGTGAGAGGAGTAACCATGGCCATCACCCAGCCTCCAAAAGCATCTTCTCCAGAAAACGAGGAACCAAGAGTCCCCCTTCTCCGCGGTCACTTTTGTGTCGCGATGGAGATGGCACGTGGAGGACTGACCACAGCACAACAAGCGTCTCCGAGATGTTCCCTCCACACGAGTCACAGGGCAGCAGTGGAAACTGGACCCAGGGGCTGGGAACCTTGTCCCCGTGCTTCACTGGGCTGTAGAGAGCTGGGCAGGAAGGTGGGGCCCCAGAGGACAAAGCTCCAAGGGGCTACAGTCCTGGCTCCTGACTCCCTGGGGGCAGGCGGGGCGTCCAGGCTCCAGCTGAGGCTCAGTTTGGAGTCACAGGCAGGCACCATCCCCTCCGAGGCCCAAAGCTGGTCCAGCTAGGAGGGGCAGCCACTCACGGGAAGGGGCTGTCATCGCCCCTCAAAATGGGCTGTGATTTGCTCCAAGGTCTTTCCTTTGGTTTCAGGGACACAGGCCAGAGTGAAAAGGACACTGAAGATGCAGAAGGCAGCGGCCAGCCAGAAGGCACCGTAGGGCCTGAGCACCTCCTGCAAAGAGAGTGGAGAGGCCATGCATGGACGCGGCAGGTCAGGAGCCCTCATGCCCCAGCCGACAAGCCTAGGCCCCAGTCGGGGCCCACCCCGCCCAGGCTCAGGGGAGTGGAGGGGGTTCTGCGGTCCACCATCCAGAAGCCTGAGCTGAGCACTGTCCAAGGTGTGGAAGTTGTGTGGCGGGGACACTGAGGCTCACTGTGACGAAGTGACTGCCCCCAGGTCAGAGACCTGCTATCCGGTGACAGCTGGGCTTCCTCCCCCAGTACCTGACCTCAGGGCCCACAGACCTCCGCTCTACACTCAGCTTTGGCCCTGCCCTCTGTGGGCCCTGCCGCCGTAGGAGTCTCTTCTTGGTGCGGGAGGAAATGGGGGAGCTATCGGCAGGTGGCGATGGGGGCGTGTGCACACACGGGGACACTCAGGGCCCATGTGTGGAGCGGGGAGGGAGCGGTGACTTTCGGTCAGAGTCAGTCCACTCTCCCAGCCCAGCCCCAGTGACCTCCCAGGTGCCAGAACCAAAGGCCGCTCCCTTTCAGCTCCTCTTCCTCTGGGACATGGTGACCCCAGCCCCCGCTCCTTGAAGCCTTTCTCTTGGCCTCTCAGCACTGTACACCCCCAGGTCCTCTTAGGTCCTTTGGTGCCATGCCCCTCCTTTACTGTCTGTCCCCTCCAAGCTCCCGGCAAGTAATTTCCACCCCCAGGCCTCTGCTCTGGTCTTCCTGACATGCTCCCCAGGGCAGCACAGGCTCTACAGAGTCCGGTCCAGCCCCAAACATCCACTCCTCTCATGACCTGCCTCCCCTCGCCCCAGCCCGGCCTCCTGGTGCTTCACCCTCCCACCACTGTCCACTTCATGCCAGTCCTTGTCATAAAGGGGACCCTGTCCATCCCATTCACTGCTGTTCTGGCACCCTGAACGGGACAGGACATGGTAGGTACCAGGAGACCTGGGGGGGGGACGAATGACTGAACAAATGGCTTGACTGTCTGCGCCAGAGTGGTCCCCTCTATTGGATGGGAGGCCCTGAGGCAGGGACCATGTCTGTGTCAGTCCATCCGTGAGAAGGTGGCAAAATGTTGAACTGAACTGACGCTCCCATCAACCCTAAGAGGAAGGTACGCTACCCTTCTCCATTTCTAGTCCGGGAAGCTGGTTCAGAGAAAGGTGAACAGCACACCCAACGCCACCCAGCAGGGAGGCGGCCAAGATGGGAACGGAGCCCAGGCCTGTTGACTCCAGAGCCGGAGTTTCTCTCACAGCCCTGCTTCCCAGCCCGTGTCCCCAGAGTCCAGTGGAGGATGAGGTCAGCTCTGCTGTCCTTCCACCTGGACAGCCTGGAGGTTCCTGAGTGGCCACAGCCTGGGTTTCTCGCCGGCCCGGCCCGTCTGCTCCCCCTCACCCCTGACCAAGATGGTGTCGCAAGATGCTGGGGCCTCAGCCTGCGTGCAGAGCCACGGACCCCAAGTCTCTCGCAACAAGAGCAATTCTGAAAAGCGCTTCTCTGCCGACTACTGCGTGAGGGGGAGGCCACCGGGGCCCGCACTCACCATGAGGCTGCTGAACTCTTTTGTCACGAGAAAGGCCATGAACCAGTTGGTGAGGACGCAGACGCCTGTGGCCACGCCCTTGACGTGCAGAGGGAAGATCTCAGACATGAGGAGCCAGGGGATGGGTCCCCAGCCCATAGCAAAGCCTGCGGGAGCAAGACAGGCGTCAGGGCCCACGGGGCTGGACCCTTGGCTTGCCGCAGACCACCTGGGCTGAAGCCTTGCGGGGCTGCCCAGCTGTGGCCTGAGGGGGCCTGGATCCCACCCTGGAGTCTTAGGCCACTGTCCTCACTTCTTATGCATCAGGCCTTTGCTACGGAACGGGACAAGGAGGGGCCTGCATGGAGGGCTGTCGTGGTAGTCGTGTGAGAGGAGCAGAGACGGGCTCAGCCTGGTGCCTGGTACACGGTCAGAGCTGCAGACGCAGAGGTGAGGGTGGGTAGGCCTGGCCTCGCTGGGAGCCACAGGAACCCGGGGGCGGCAGGGCAGCTCCCTCACCCCCCAGCCCCCCCACTCACCGGCGATGAAGAGGCACATGCTGCCCACCGCCAGCCAGGCCAGCCCCACACTGCCACTGGTGGGCTCCATGGAGACGGGCGCCAAGAGGTCCACGTGCGAGGAGTTGCTAGGGCCGCCCTGGGTCAGCTTGAAGTAGGCGCCAAAGGCGCTGGTGCTGAACACCATGACCACACCTGCAGGTGGAGCGCGGCAGTGGGTGGGACAGGGCAGGGGGAGGCGGCCCGCGGCCTGGGCGCGTGGCACTGGGGGGCGGGAGTCTCAGTGCACTGTGGGCCACAGCAACATGGCCCGGATGCCTCTGAGACGGGCAGTGAGCAGAGCCCTGCCTGGCTGCACTCACCCCAGCCCGGCCCTGCCAGCCCCGGCTTGGACCTTGCACCTCAGCAAACTCCAAGGAGCTCCTGGAAGCAGACCCTCCCTGGCCTGAGGAAGCAGGAGCAGCCACAGAGGCCAGACCTGCTTCCCCAGCAGCACCAAGTGCTCGGTAGGGCTCAGAACACGAGGAGCCTCACTCGGACCATCTCCTGAGCCTCACAATGGCCCACAGCTACCCCGTTCCACAGAGGGAAAACAGGCTCAGGTAAAGTCACTTGCCCAGAAAGACCACAAGCTTCTGAGCCGCTTCAGCCCGGCCCTCAGTTTCCTCATCGTACACTGGGCCCTGATGGCGCCTTCTTGTAGGTTCACTGTGAAGGTTAAGGTGTGATGCAGCGATGCGGCTAGCACGGGCCTGGTCTCAAACATGTGCTTAGTGAGAGCTCTCCTGAAGTCTGGCCTTTTCTCAGGGACACTCAGCCGTTGTCCTCCTCCCTCAACGTGGAGGAGGACCTCAGAAAAGACCCTCCAGCCTGTGGTGGGAGGCTGGCCTGTGCCACCCGCCTGCAGAGGGCTGAGCCGTCACCCTTGGGCCTCACCTGACAAGGCCAGGAGCAGCCTGCGCCCGGCTCTGTCCATGACGAGGGCCGCTACGGCCGTGAACAGCACCTGGATGATCCCCACGATGACCGAGGCCAGGCTGCTGTCCTGAGGAGACGGGCCGAGGCGGGTCAGGCGAAGACCCCGGAACTAGGTCCCACCCATATGGCATCCAGGTGAGGCAGGCCGGGGCAGAGGCCTCTTTACCTTGAACTTGGCCTCCTCAAAGATGGTCTCTGCGTAGAACATGACAGCGTTGATGCCCGACAGCTGCTGGAAGGCCATCAGTGAAATGCCGATGATGAAGGGCTTGTAGACGCCAGGACGCCGCAGCTGGGCCAAGTGGAAGCCCTGCTCAGACGGAGACCGGGCATCAGTGCTTCTCTCTACCCTGTCCCGAGGGCACCCCAGCTTTGAGCCCACCGTCCTGAGGCCTGGCGGAGTAAGGGAGCCTCTGCTCCTTGTCCCGGCCCCACGTGAAGCCTCTACTTCAGGTCCCTGCATCACTTTAGCCTCCGATTTGTAAGGTGACAAGATCCTCACCTCCCCACGTCCCTTCCTGATTTGTTGGGGGATCCACAGAGATGTTGTATGAGCAAAGAGCGCAGGGTTCCCGAATCCCACCAGCCTTGGGTCTGGGCCTGGGCCAAGCGCCTCCCCACGCCCCACTGATTCTCACCACCACTGCCAGACACGTGCTATGACTCCCACTTTACAGATGAAGAAACTAGGGCTAAAGATGGGAAGGTCACACAGCAGGTAAGGGGCAGAGACTCAGTCTTCTCCCCTGCCTGACAACTCCCTGTTTAAAAAACCTAAGTCCTCAAATCTGCACCTGCATTTTCCTCTGATGTGGCCCGGCCTTTCTCTTCCTGGGACAGGAAGGTCAAGGCTCAGGCTTTCCCAGGGATGTCCAAGGTTGGGGCCCAGCCAAGCAGCGGGGCTCGAGCAGGACAACACCCCTCATCCCACCCGCCACTGTGTGTGTACAGCCTTTGCAACAGACTGTGCTGACCTCCCCTGGCTGCAAAGGGGTGATACCTCATGGCCCCCTCCCCCCAGCTCTGGCTCCCAGCCCCTCACCTCGTGCTCAGCCCCGACAGGGGGCTCTTCCCAGCCCTGCTCGGAGCCCCACAGGAACTGCATGGCAGCCACGGCTTCCTGGCGCTTGTGCTGAGTCAGCAAGTAGCGAGGGGTCTCAGGCATGCAGCACATGAGCAGCAGCATGAAGGAGGGGGGCACACAGCCCAGCACAGCCAGCCAGCGCCACTTGAGGACCCAGCCTGGGTGGGGCGGGGTGGGTCAGACATCAGAGCTGGGGTGAGCCAGCCTGGACCTTCTCTGGGAGTGCCTGCCCCCTCGCCAACCCCAGGGACTCAGCTTAAGGGGTGGGGACCTCACTACCTTTGCATGGCTACCCTCAGGTTTGTTGTTGATATTGTCATTATTATTGCTAAATGTTGTGGAAACGATGGGGGGGTATATCAGTGAATATTTATGTAGCCATTAAACAAAGGCGCTCGCTATGTATTGACGTGGTATACGGCACCATTTGTCTAAAAGGCAGGAGCAGGAGAATAAATACGCATAGTCCTCCTACATGCAGACTCTCAGGAAGGCTGCCGAGAAGCAGGCAAGGCTGGCGCCTCCGCAGAGGAAGAGGGACAGAGCTGGGGGAGACTTTTCACTGAAAAGCAGTCAATCAAAACTCACAGAAATTGATCAATGAAAGTGCAGATTATGATGACCTGGAGGAAATTCTACGGGTGTGACCCACATGTCTGTCCCGAACGTCGGTGTCTGTGCAGGGGCTTTGGCATACTGCTGGCCCCGCAAGGCAGCTAGGCTGCTGGCAGGACTCTGAATGAGACTCAGGATGGTTAAGCGGGTAAAAACGAAAGACCACAGACCCGCATGTCAGCTACTCTGAAGAACCAGAGGGCACGTGCCCCAGGCCCTGCCACGGCCCATCAGGCCCGAAACCCCCACCCCCCCAGCGGTTCTCAGGCCATTCCTTGACAATTCTCATTTGGGGCCTGCTGCCAGGCACTTTTCACAGTGTCACTTAATCCCTCAACAGCCTCGGACTAGGTAGGATTATCTCCACTTAAAGACAGGGAAATTGAGGCTCCCAGGGGTGGTGTGACTAGGCCAAGGTCACACAGCTAGTAACTGGCAGATTCCCCTAACCTGGGACTGTCAGATATGAAGCCTGCCCTCCTTCTATCCCAGCTCAGTTCCAGTCTGCCTCTGGAAGCTTCCTCATGCTGGCCCCAGCTCTGACCCTCGGGTCCCCTGGAACCTGCCTCCTTCAGGCTGCAAATCCAGTACTGATTCTGAGGGAGACAGGCTTGGGTCCTCCGAGCTCTTAGGCTAAAGACTCTGGAGTGCCCCCTCCACCCCCAGGACCCTAGTTTGTCACCACACAGCGGGGTACTGACCTAACCAGTCAGCCCTCCCCCCACTCCTGGAATGGGCTTCTGCTCTGGGAAGATGAGGACATCACCTTCTCCAGCTCTCCCCAGAACTTTGTCCCAAGACCCACGTGACCCAGGGTCTCAGGGAGGTGGTCTGGGAACCTGGCATCTTGGGCAGTGGCTGTGTGACCTCAGGCAAATCCCTTGACCTTTCTGAACTTCAGTTTCTATATCTGTAAAATAGCCACGGAGCCATTAACAGTTATCAAGAGAGATGACACGAAAACTCTACCTGCCAGATAGGCTAGGAGGATGCCTATGACGACCATGAGCTGCACACAGGAGCCGAGCAGCCCCCGTACTTCGGGGTAGGCAATTTCGGAGATATACACCTGTTGGTAATTAAGATGGGATTTTACTTGGGGTCGAAGAGTTCTTAAAACTGAAAAGTCTCAACCATTCAGAGCTGAGGAGAGCCTTGGCTGGGGCAGCTGCAGGCCCAGTGGGCTCCTAACTGCAGGTCCTGGTCAGCAGAGCCCTCCGCATACCTCCCTGCCCCCACCAAGTGATCTGCAGCAGGTGTTTAAAGGGTATAGAAGTGGCTGCTATGTGTGTGGGGCGGGGGCGAGAAGGGCTTTTCAACCTTTCATTTATTGTATGTATACCCTTGAAAAAATGCAAATTCTGATGCAATAGGTGTGCGGTGGTCCAAGATACTGCCTTTCTAACCAACTCCAGGTGACACCCAGGCTGCTGGTCCAAGGACCATACTTTGAGTGGTGCTCCTGGAGTGAAAGCAGGAACTCTTCACCTCAGTTGCTACCAGTGACTGCCACGGCATCCTCTGGGCTCGGGAGCCAGAAAGCCCTTGCCTATGCTTCTAGGTTATTCCATACCTTATGCCCATATCTAAGACAAGTGTGCTTTTGCCCAGTAAAAAAACCCTCCAAAATATAAAATCCAACCTAGCTGCTGCTGTTACCCAGCAAATGCAGTTGAAATGAGTGGTAGGTGCAAAGGGATGGATTCTGAGCTACTGCTCTCAGTCTTGACCAGGTTAGGGTGTGGGTGGTTGATCATCCAAACTCATGACCAGCGGCAGTTCACGGGTCACCCCACAACCCCAGCTGCCAGGGTCCAAAGTCCTTCCACAGGCCATGCGAGGGCCAGGGCTGTATGTGCAGGGTCTCACTGAAGCCTCGCAACCACAGCACAAGGTAATGCCATTATTCCCATTTTATAGGCGCAGAGAGGTGCTCTGCCCTGGTAAGTGGCAGAGCCGGGATTTCACCCAGATGTCCAGCTCCAAAGGCAGCCTGGGAAGTGCTGGGTCAGGAGGTGGTGAGAGAGAAGCAGGGGAAGTGGCTGGAGGACCCGTTCCTGAGCAATGAAGGGGAGGGCAGGTCCCAGCAGCCTTTGCCCCTGGGGACAAACCAGAACAGGATTTTCCTGCTTAACTGTAGTCAGTGGTCTGAATGACAAGGGTGGGGGGGATCTGAGCCATACTGTGAGCCTTCTGTTGACCATCTACAGATGCCATCTTATTTGTAGAGCAAAAGAGAGAGCCTGTTAAGTGGCACCATCCTGGGCTCCAGAAATAGCTTCACCACTGACTAGCTGTGCCTAAACAAAGGACTTCAGGTTTCTTAGGCTCACTTCATCTGTAACCAAGGACAATAACAGCGGCTATTTCCAAGGCCCGTTGGAGTGTAAGGAAGACGAAGCAGGGAAGGGGCATGGTGCCAGGCAGGCAGGAGGCCGCAGCCAGGGAGAAACAAGGCCCCCAGGTCTGCTCCTTCTCCCCGGTCCCAGGGCGCCAGGCTGGGGGACACACTCACCGGGGCCACTAGCGAGGCAATGCCGCAGGCCAGGCCGGTGAGGAGGCGGCCTCCGAGCAGCATCCACACGTTCTGAGCCGCTGTGATGACGGTGAAGCCGGCCACGAAGGGCACGGCGCAAAGCAGGAGGCTCAGCTTGCGCCCAGCGCGGTCCACGAGCCAGCCGCCCAGCACGCCCCCCGCCGCGGCGCCCAGGGTCACGATGGCCTGGGGGCGGGGCGACCGCCGGCTGAGGAGGGGGCGCCGGTGGTGCCGCGGCCCAACCTCGCCCTCTACCCCACCCTCAACGGCCTTGGGGAAAGGGGATGGGCGACCCCTGGCAGGGGAGCCGGGACGTACTCGGCGGAGGGTCTCAGTGCCCGCCCGAAGCCAGGCAGGGGGAGGGTCCTGGCGCCCATCTTAAGGGTGGGCGAAAGAGGGTCCCAGGAGGGCTGGAGGGTGAGCCCAAGGCCTCACCCCGAACCAGGAGGCGGCGGCATCGTCGAGGCGCAGGGCCGAGGGCGCGGCGCGCCGCAGGCTCGGGATGGCCGGGGAGCTGTAGCCGAGCGCGAAGCCGAAGCTGAGTGGGCCCAGAGCAGCGGCGAAGGCGGCGAGGAAGACGCGGCGGCCGCGGGGAGCGCTGCTGGGACGGGGAGGTCGGTGAGCGGGGCCTGGCGCAGCGAGAGGGGCGAGGCAGCGCCCCCGGGGCTCGGGTTCCCCTGTCCGCTCACCTGCCGCCCGGCAGCCGCAGGAGCGGCTGGGTCTCCTCCTGGTCCCCAGGCGTCATGTCCGCCGCCAACGCTTGCCCGGTCCTCTCCGACGCCTGAACTGCTGCGGGTCCAGCTAGTGTGGCCTGCACCGGCCTGTCAGGCCAGAGCCAGCCAATGAACGGTGAGTGGTGGCTCTGGGGCGGGGTCGGAACGGCAGCTGGTATGGGAGCAACCAATGGGAACGCAAGGCGGTGTTCGCCTCTGCGCTAGGAGCCGCCCTTGAAGTCAAAACGGACCAATGGAAGCAAAGAGCCGGTAGGCGACGAGCGCTGGAACCACCCCTAGGACAGAGCTGTCCAGTGTATAGGTGGGGCGGAGTTTGTAGCTGGGCCGGAGCACACAGCCACCCAATAGGAGTGTGATGCGAGCTCGGAGGCGGGGTCATATAGATGCCTCTCACCGAACCGGCCAATGAGGGTAGAGGGCGGGGATTGCACGTGTGCCTGGATCCGCCTCTCAATCTAGCTTCAACCAATGGGGCTAGGAGCTGGACGAAGGCGGAGCACGTGGGCCGCGCCCAGAACTTCCCGCCCCAACTCTGGGCAGCAGCAACTCCCCTCCGTGGTCGGGTCTGCGGTTCCTGTTCGGCGTTAACCGCTGCCCTGGTGCCTGGGCACTTCTGCCCACGTAGAGCCGCAGGGCGGAAAGTCTCCAAACAACAGTTCTGGCCCAGTCTCTCGGATGCCGAGCTTCGTTGCCGGGGCAGAGGCGTGGCCCTTGGCGCCACAGCCCACCTCCGTGCTCGTCACGACTCGGGGTTGGGGTGGGGCGGGGGGAGGCCCAGGTTGCCGACGATGACCAGGACCTTCGGGTGCTGAGGTCCTGTGTTGGGCGGGGTCCCTCATGCCTCATAGCTATGACTGATCTGGGCTTAAATCAGTGAGCTCTACGCTTCTTGTTAAATTCCACTCACTTCATAGGTAACCCTGACTTTGGAATCTTCATCTTAATATCTCCCAATTTTGAGTCCCCTGCGGATGTTAATAGCCAGCCTCTCTATGTGCGTGCACCCAGGTCACTGCTGGAGGTGAGTACGATGAAGTCAGTGCGCTGTAGAATCGCGCCGTTTGTATGCCGCACTCTCTGGGTGCGGGCAACTGCGGTGGAGTGCTGTGTATTTCCGGCAAGAACCAGGGCTAAGAGAGTGATAGGCTTAGCTTCTAATCCCTCTCTGGCCCTCTGTTTCCTCATCTCTTAGTGGAGATGACAGTTAACTATCTTGCAGGAGGGTTTTGAGTAGGGGCAATATATAAAAAGACCAAGCACATGCCAGGTACTCAAATGCTAGCCTGTATGAATAGTGCAGTCACCTGATAGTACTGTCTGTCAAGACAGGCAACCGCCCCTCTGTGCTTCCTCAGCATCTGTGCTCCAGTCACAAATGTTTAGTACTTATCATTGCTTGTGATCACCTGTTTACTTCTCTCCCTCCCCCGATGGACATGATCTCCTGCTCCAGACAGTGGGTACTTGATGTTTGCAGAGAGGAGGGATGCCTCAGACTTCAAGGGCAAACGCTGCACTTAGACGGTTTACTTTGCAATTCAGCCTGAGGGCTATGCAGAGAGGCTTCTGTAAACAGGGTGATCCGCCAGCGCAGCTAAGGCCAGCCAGCCCTCTGAGCCACGGATCCCTGCAAACCTACTCCCGCCCTCTGGCTGGTCATCTCCCTCCCCGTGAGTGTGCAGTGTTCACTTCTCGGCCTTTGTAAGCAGACACTGCTGCCAGGTCAGCCTCCCGCGCCCCCTTTGTAAGCTAAGCACCATCAGTCTGTTTAGTAGGGCCCACCTCTTGCCGTTTCTACATCCACTCCTCAGATCTGTGACTCTTGTCAAATCGTGGGGTGCCACTTGCTGCCAATCTCTTTGAAAGAATGGGCTAAATAGCCCTTGGTTTTTCTATTCCAGGCTGAGAAGTAAGAAACTTCAGAAAAAGAAAAATGACAGGAAAGACACACATACAAGCTCATGAAGCTTACAGAGTATTTTAACACGAAAAACACCAGCCAGATTCAACTGATACAAGGCTCTCAGCCTGGCTCTGTATGGTGGACAGGGAGAGAGAGAGAGCACAGCTCTGGGATCACAGGTTCAAATCACTGCCCCTTTCTGAGCCTCAGTTTCCTTACTTGAAAAGCAAGAATAATAAAATCTAATTCACAAAACTTTAGGTGAGGTTGAGATACAGTATGTAGTTGATCTTGTTGCCTTCTGCTGAAGGGGACCAGGCAGCCTTCAGCTCGGATGCTTCATGTTGGACCGTCTGTGCCACAGGCAGAGAGGGGAGCTCTCCCCACAGTGTGCAAGGCCCAGAAGGAGATAGGGTCCAGAACTTGTGTGAAATCTATCAGATCAAGGTCATGTCAAGTGCAGGCCTCTGCACCTAGTGAGAAGACCTGCAGAAGAGCTCCTCAGAGCCACTTTAACAGGCAAATGATCTCAGGTTTCTTTTGATGGGTAATATAGGCAAGACGAGACAATAAAATGGAATCCATCAGACTAAAGCCAAAAGTAAATTATCTTCTTCACACCGCTTAAAATTGTTACAATATCAGTGAAACTAGGTTTCCCTCCTTTGATTTCCCCTGGCTAGAGGCTGACATCTCACTGTTTCATTCCCACCTGGCCAAACTCACATCTTCTTCTCACTTTAAGGAGGGAGCAACGGAAGGCAGATACATGATAAGAGGAAGGATAATCATTTGGTTCATGTGAGAGAGCAAAGCAGACTGGAACAAGAGGAGGGAATTTGAGAATGATAATTTTGATGATGGAGAGTAACTGTTTCTTGGTTATATGATTTCACAATAACAATAACCCCCCCCCAAAATCTTAAGACTCTTTAACAGGCTCCTATACCTTACTATTTTTTGTGAGACACAAAGAGAAAGAAGCAGGAGTTTCGAAAATCTAAAAATTCAGCTTTTCTCAAAAGTCTGTAGGCAGAAACGCAGCTGGTTCCAATCACAGTGAACTGAAACAGCAACAGGGGCCAAAGGTGCAGAAAGAAAACTTATTTATAATAAATTTTCAAAGCAATGGCTTTTCTTTATAAAAGAAACACAGTATGTGACAAAACAAAACTGTAATGAAAAAATAACTTTTCCATCTAAGTATATAAAATATAAGAGAAGGTTGCAGTAAATAAGAATGAACATTTTTGATTTATTCAAAGTTTCAATCTAAAACCTCAATGAAATCTACCACCTTTAATTACAAGGGTACTGATGGTTCCTGAACAGAAAGAAACAAAGGTTAAGATGGCACCGGACATTGGAGAGTGACCCAAACTGGCCGAGGGTGCAGAAGGTTTGGTCCAATAGACCACGGACAGGCTAAAAGCCACATTTTGTTGAGAACTGATGTCGGAACTGGTTAAAGAGTATAAACGTCCATAAGAAAATTAAAGATGGCAAACTCGACTGGGACTCTGTTTACTTCAAGTCAATAATGTCTTCGTCCGAGGAAGCTGTGAGCTGAAAGGGGCTGCTGCCCCAGACAGGGCTGCCTTCTCTCTCAGCCACAGGGTCCGGGTCGGAGCTTGTCGACTGGTAACGCCCCTCGGGATTGGCTTCAGAAGTGGAAGGACTTTCCAAGGAGCTCGACGTGATCCTAGAGGAGAAAGGTCACTGTGAACGGATCCTGGGGCACCGCTGAGCTGGCTGCTCTGTTTCCTGTTCCCCTAAACTCGGGAGCCCCCTGCCATTATGGGGGAGAGGTGGGGAAGTGCAGGAGTGACCCCCACCCCAGCAGAGCTGGTGTTCTGCAGGCAGACAGCCTGATCTCATGGGTGGTTATGGGTTTTAAAGGCCAGTGGTGACACACAGGTGTTTGTGTGGAAAATCAGGATAATGTCGGGATAATGTCACTCTGTCTAAAACCCTCCCCTGGCTCCCCACGGCCTGACCCCTCCAGCCTCCTCCCAGCCCACCCCCGCCCTCTCTATTTTCTCCTGCATTCAGGACACTCATTCTCTTGATACCTGCTTTTGACCTTGCATCCTTGTCTGTGCTCAAGCTGACCCACTCTCTTCTCTCTCTCTCTCTCTTCGGAGCCTTTACCCCTGCTATTCCTGCTGTCAGAGAGGCTGTTCCCCCACCTCCTTCTCATTCAAAGCTCAGCTCAATGCCACTTCTTCCAAGAAGCCTTCCTTGACTCCCAGCCCCCACCTCAAGTAGACCTTCTATCTGCCCCACCCCCATCACTACCTTCTTATAGATTTCCTTGCAGTGCTTGTCACTAATGGAAATGATAGCATTTGCTTATTTGTTCACAGGTTTATTATCTGTTTCTCCACACTAGAATGTAAAGTCCACGAGGGCAGGGGCCTGGTCACACAGTAGGGGCTCAATGAAAGTGCATTGGATTAAAGCGTGAGTGAGTACTGCCCCTCTCTGGGCCAGGCTAATGCTTGCTTGATTTATGAGACCCGGCTCAGCCTTTCCTGATGTTTGGGACCCGCCACCCCCGGCCCAGGTGTGGTGTGATGGCATCCCTCATTCTTCTGCACCACCTGCCACCCTGGAATGCTGTAATTCCTAGAATGTCTTTGTTGGCCTTTCCCACCAGCCTGTGAACCCCTGAAGTTCAGCTCCATATCCCCAGCTCAGTGCCAGGTGCTCCAAGAATGTGTGTCGAATGACTCAATGGAGCCTGGACACGTGCCCCCTTGCCCTCCACACAGGAGCAGGCAAGATGTTATCAAGGGACACAGAGAACCTCAGGGGACAAATCAGTGGGATTCAACAAATATTCATGGACGCGTGATACTGAACGGCCATCCAGAAAGGCTGTACCTGTTTCCACGCCCACCACAAGTACTGGAGAGCGCCTGTCACTCCTACTGAGCATTCTTGTTTTAAAAAATCCCTGTCAATCTGGCGAGCAAAAAAAGTCTCAGTGTACTTTAATGTGCATTTGTTGGATTGCTAGTGAGGTCACCCGTTTGTCTGGGCCCCTCCCTGGCAGGCAGTGTTCTCTGGGGATCCTCAGGGAGGAGCTGGCTGCTAACCCTCTGCTGTGGCTGGCCGAAGGGGCCGGCACATGGCCTCCTCAGTCAGCAGGAAGGGCCCTGTGGCTGTCCTGTGACTTCAGGGGCCACCACCCTGAGAAGGGGCTGCTGGGGGCTGCGTCCCTCTTTACCTTTCGCTGCTAGTTGACCTCACTGTCCCTGGTTTAGGGCCTCCTTGGTTTTCTTCCACCCGCTTCCGGGCTTTTGACTTGGGCTTTGGTGCTCCTTCTGCCCTGGGTCCACCTTCATCGGAGAGGCCTGGATTGCAGGGGAGAATCACAGGTCAGAGGTCGTTACCACAGGGCTGCCACAGAGACAGAAAATGCCCTTTTCCTCTTGGTTGGGTATTGGTACATTATTGGGATCGAGGCAGGAAGAATGATGATAAAGTCTATATTTTTAAATGGTTTTCTTGTTGTCTTGTTGGTAGAAGGTCTTTTTTCTTCTGATTAGAATGAATATATGTATTGGGAAAAAAAGAGTCAGAGGAGTTTAATGAAGGAGAGAAAATCTACAGCCCTACCACTGGAAACTAATTCTCCAGCTCAGAGATGCAATTTCTGAAAAGCACAGTGGTTTATATAATAGTAGTTGGCAGATCAAGCTTTCTGAGGGTATAGTGGGTTAAAAATAGCAACGCATATGTTTAAAAAGTGCCGTGGAAGGCACCAGCTTCTAAAACCAACTGCCTTTGCCAATGTCAAGGTCTGCCCTGTCAGGTGGTCCGAATCCCCTTCTCCAGTTGGTCAGGAAACATTACTGCAGGACAGGCACGTGCCAAGGCCAGCTGTCCTTGCAGTTTTATGCCGTGCAGACGCCAATTCAAGTTTTCAAACCAGTTCTTACTGGTTTGACATAACGTTTCCATTTTTCCTCATTTTGTTTTCAAAATTCTGAACAAAAATCTTTATAACAGTCTAGCGTTTCCACAATCATCATGGTGCTTTATGCTTCTCTGGTCTGGTCGCCCACCTGTAAACTGAGAGAGGAGGGCACAGCAAAGATCTTACATCTCTACCATCCCCATAGAACTGCCCCACAGTCCAGGGGCTTTGAGAAGGATAACTGAACTGTACCACAGACGTGCAAGAAAACAAAGCATATGGGAAAAAAAAAAACCCAAGTAAATTAAAATTTTGGATATACGAATGTGAAATGTTATCTGAGGACTTCAGGATATAAACCCTTCTGGACACTTTCCTAGGAAATTAGACATAGGTAGATACTTACGTTTAAAAAAGTCATATCAGACTAGACCTACTGTTTTACAAACTGCCCTTCCCCCCCGAACATGGTTTGGGCGCTTTCCACATCAACAAATACAGACTGACACATCACTGTCATTGCGTAAATGAGGTATAGTATTCCTCGGTGTAGGTGCTCTATAATTTCTTTATAAATCCCTTATGAAAGTGCTCATTGTTTTTGAGGACAGTTAATATCCACAGATAAAACCAGCAGCTATCTTTACAAACAGTGCAAACACAAGAATCGAGAGCCATTACCCAGCAGCTCCCTGCGGGTCCTGCTTGCTATCTCTTTGATCTCCATGCGGGACAGGGACAAGGAGTGAGTGACAGGAATGGCCGCGATGCCAATGCCGATGGAGGTGGGCGGGGTGATGACCTTGGAGACTAAGGGCGATTTCAGAGGCCGCTCGATGCTTCTGCCCACCAGGTTTCTGAGTGGAATCTTGTACAGATTTTTGGACTGAATCTCACCTGAAATAAGCGTTCGAAAAGAACATCAGAACTTTAAGAAGAGCTCATGTTATTCACAAGAGGATAATTCCTGAGTCCTCAACATAGTTAGCATGAAGGAAGAGTTTAGGTTGCAGGCTGACCTCCCAAGTCTCATTGGGGGCAATAAAGTGAGGGTGCCCGACGGCTCTGTTTTCTAAGGGCATCGTGTTCATGGGTAAATGGGGAAAAACGCACCCACTCCTGCTTACAGGAGAAAGGAGTCGACAAGAAAAGCACAGCTGTCCTGCTCGGGAGCTTCAAGCTCTCGTGACAACGAGCCATAGTGACGACTTATGTGGTGAGAAGTTAGGAAAAGCACGAGGCAGTAACCACAACAAAGGCCTGCGGGCAGGGTTCAAGGGTGAAGCCAGGCAGAGTGAAAGCTGGGTGCTGAGTAATGTGTGTGTATGACTATGTCCTTTAAGCTATAAAAACCTACTATATTGTTAACATCCCTGAAGGAAAGATAACTTGCTGGGGCAAGTTGGAATCTCTCTAGCCCTCAGCTCCCTTCTCCCCATTGCAACAACTGTTTTCATAATGGGATTTTTTGGGGGGGGCATTATCACAAGGTTTCTTAAGAATGCAACCACACTGCAAGTTTTTTTATGGCTTCAAATAGTGAGTTCCTTCGGCAGTAGTCACATGTCAGTATTTGACAATGAACTAGAGAAATCAGAATGGATCAAAACTATCTATCATAAGACAGTAAAAACTGGACTTCACCTTCCCCCAGGGAAGAAGGAAACACTGGAGTATCTCTGCCCGGGGGTGTCTGAGGAGAATTGTGGGCACTGGCCCCCTTGGAGCTGCCTCCGGATGAGACCTCGTTCACAGATGCGGTTGCTGTGAAGTATATATCCGACTAGAGAGAAAGAGAAGGCGTTACTGAGCCACCTGCTGTTACAGGCCCTGCACCCACCGGCCCTTCTGTCATCACTGCAGGGCCCCCAACTCCCCCCCCCCCCAACTCGGGGACTGTGGTGCAGGAACGAGCCGGGGAAGCGGCTTCCAGCTCTGCACTCAGACGTTTCCTGAGCGCTCACCTCACCCACTTATCTGTTTGCTGATACACAATAGAAAAGAGTCAATTTCCCACACACCTGCTGCAAACACAGACACAACACACTCCCCCGACATGGATCTCGGGCACCTGGAGGTTAGAACTGGAGAGGGTTTGGGATTCAGTCAGACCATGTCACAGGTGGGGAAATGGGTTCTCATGATTCAGCAAATACTCAAGCACACCCTCGATGCGCTGGTTTTGGGGTAACGGTGGCGGTATGTGGACTCAGGGACACTGAGTTTCAGGGATTTTGCAAGCCGGCTGCTAAACACAGCCATTATTAAACTTAAATTATATTAAAAAACAAAGGAACTAAATATCAAAATTCAGCCATTCCTAATTATTTTACTACCTTGAGTATTCTCCAAGCTCTTGAGGTAATTTACATGAACACTGTCTTGGGTGGGTGGGGCGATGCTGTGTAACAGCAGCTCCTAACGCTGTGTTCCATCGTGTCACATGGGAAGCTTGAGATCAGTCATGGTGGGACTGTTTACACCATGGAAATCGGCAAATGCTACAAATCAGAGCTTGATTTGTTGTTTTGTTGATTGTCTAGACTTACAGTGATGAAGAAAATGTTAATAATGAAGATTAAAATTAAAAGTGTGTTGAATCTAATGCTAAAATTGAGAGAAGTTTTGGTTTAATGATTTGTACAAGAGTGAAAAATAGTTTAATAGATCACATATCAGATTTTTTAAAAATAAATTTATTTATTTATTTATTTTTGGCTGTGTTGGGTCTTCGTTGCTGTGCGTGGGCTTTTCTCTAGTTGCAGTGAGCGGGGGCTACTCTTCGTGGCGGTGCAGAGGCTTCTCATTGCGGTGGCTTCTCTTGTTGCGGAGCAGGGCTCTAGGTGCACGGGCTTCAGTAGTTGTGGCACGTGGGCTCAGTAGTTGTGGCTCGCGGGCTCTAGAGCGCAGGCTCAATAGTTGTGGCGCACAGGCTCAACTGCTCTGCAGCATGTGGGATCTTCCCGGGCCAGGGCTCGAACCCGTGTCCCCTGCATTGGCAGGCAGATTCTTAACCACTGCGCCACCAGGGAAGCCCCACACATCAGATTTAATGACAAGAAACTTGGAAAAAGAAGAACGGATGGAGATATAATTCCAACCATAAAATTGTGGTCGATCTGCTGCATTAGTTTGGCTACGGAGAAAGGAATTCAGCCAAAATTAACAAAAGCATTTTGTGAGAGCCAGTTGGCTAAATGGACTTTTAAGATAAAAGCATTGTATATTTTATTATTTGTAAATTGTAAGCTATTTACATTTTATAATCTGTAAAATTTGTAATCAACTGATGTCCATATATGTGTGTGTATACATACACACACCCATTTTCCAGAGGGCTGGTGGTAGTTACACACTTACCAGCACCCCACTGGCGCTACGTTAGTGAATAAGATGCTCAGTCTCTGCTCTCACAGAACTGTCAGTGCGGTGGGGAAAGTACGCAGTCACCCACCACCAAATGTGATGCAGGTAAGGATGGAAACGTGCTCCAGGCGTGCAGCAGGCACCAGCCTGGCCTGGCAAGCCAGGGAGAGGGTGTGGGGCTGACTGGGGGGAGGGGACTAGAACAAGACCTGCTGGATTATGCGCCAGGAGTAGAAGACAGCTTGGAAGATCGTCGTTCCTGCATCCTTCGGTTTTGGTCACATTCTGTTACCAGACGTGAATTAGTCTGTCAGCCATAGTTTGTGGGACACAAATTCAAACTGAGGACAGACAGTGGCAAAGGAAGAAAGGAACATTGCAAGCTCTTACTTTTCTAGACTTGGCCTCTTCTTCAGGGCAATAGTGACCCAGGCTTTGATGGGGGGGTCTCTCTTTTCAGCTGGGCGTTCCCCAACTGCCACCAGCACCGACGAGTCTCTTAACACTAAGGAGGCCGTTTTGAAGCCCAAGGGAACTCGCACAGGAAAACCCAACCCATGAGCCTGTTTTCAGCTTTCTCATCTCAACACTCACGAGGTGTTGGCATGTCAGCCTCACCATGAACATGTCTGCGCCCGCCTGAAACCTCACGGTGCTGGGGGTGCCCAAAGCCCCTCACACAGAAATAAAACCCAGTTCTACTCACCCTGGAGGCCACGAGCTGCAGCTGAGGCACGACGGCCGTGTGGACCAGGTTCCCGTTCACCACCAGGCGGATCTCCATGGAGTCGGTGGTGAAGGCCAGCAGGTAGGGGAATGCACAGACTGCAAGGCAATGTGGCGTCAGCGCCCAGCCTGTGCCTGTGGCTGTGGAGCTGCCAGGACCCTCTCACATCCCCCTTGCTTCTCCGGCAGCTCCCATCTCTCCCCTTCCTCTGGCTGCTTCTCTTCTTCCTTCACGGGTGCATATCCCCCAATTCCAGGAAAGCCTGCCTTAGCTGCCAAGCTTCTGCCCAGTGACGTGTGCACTGTCCCAGCTTCTCCCTGTGCCCTTCTCCTGCTGCAGTCCTGTACCCGATCTTCCGGGGGCGCACCGCCCACCCAGGTCCTGGAGACCTTCCCCCTATGGTCCAGACTGCAGGTTGACATGGCCTTCGCACATGCCTTCCACCCGGGAACCTAGCCTTTACTCCTTCTTCATTCCCTGTCTCTGGGTCACCCTCCCCTATGCTCCTCCTGTCTGTGTGTCTGGGCAGGGACTGCCCCTCACAGTGTCCCTCGGGTTCAGTGGGTTTGCTGAGTTATTTGTGAAACGTTGGCCTCTCTTCTTGAGATCTTTTTAATGACTTCCAGGTGCCATAGCTGCCCCAGTGGCCCTGTGAGCCCACCTTTGTCTTTTTTACTGGCCACTTCGCACTCTCTCCTTCACGCTGGCCCGCTCCCTCTGCCCTCTCTCCTTGGCGACTCATCCGTTCTCTTGGCTTCACCTTGACTCTTCCTGCCACACCCACGCCTCTAGCCTTGATCTCTCAAGTGGGCCCCCGGTGCAGTGCCGTGGCTCAGACCTAAGAGCCATTTCCAACCCTTCCCTCCCTTTTTTACCATAATTAATCTGCATCTGAGCCGACCCCATCCTCCGAGTGTCTGGATCCATTCCTCTGCTCTCCTCTCAAGACTCTATCATGTTTACCTATCAACAAAGCCTTCTACTCTGAGGAAAACAGTGCTAACATTCTTGGCTCTGATCTGACGCTCCCCAGGCAGAGGCCCAGCTGTGGGTCTTGAATCACAGAAACGAAGCACCACCACTCGCGTCCTGAGTTTTCAGTGGCAGGCAAGGTGCCTGAGTTTCTGTAATTCTAGACTTTCAAGCTTCAAAATGTATAAAAAGGACGCCAAGTGCACCGTGCTCCTCCCCCAAGTTTGTCAGAGTTTTAAGGCTGGAGATCTTGTTCAAGATCTACTGAAACTGATATATAATTGCTCTCAAATGCTCACATGCTCAGGCACTGAGAAGACCTGGGAGGAACAGTGGAAGACAATAGTCCCCAAAGGGGAACAAAATGAAAAACAATTAAAGAAGAAGAAGGCTTTGAGTACTCACTATACTCACATAATTCGTAGCAATTTAGCGGTAAGCCAGTGAGTTTGCCTACATAGGATGGAACAGTTCAGATATGTCTACTGAGCAGGAAAGAACATGATGATAAAGGGTTTCCTTACCAATCGCACAGGGAGCCTGGTTCCAACAGAACTGGAAATCTGATGCAGAGGGTTGAACCAAAAAAGAGCCACCATTAAACGGGCAAACCTTTTTATAGATGCAACTGTCTGCAACGAAACAAGAGCGACTCATTTTTGTTAGAGACAACACTCAGGTAGCCATAATTAGATACATGAGAAACAGGCCACAAGAATAGCATCCTATCTGCTCGTTCTTTATGAAAGCCAGGACGAATATCGCCATGATGCCAGATTCTCAGGCGCAGGAGGCAGTCTGAGCCAGAGTAATGTTTCTGCTACAAGTCATCATAGCTGCCGTTTTTGGAGAATTTACTATCAGCCAGGCACCGAGCTTCAAAACATTCTTCCGTTTAATCTGTACAAACTTATGAAGTAGATGCTATTATTACACTCATTTTACAGATGAGAAAATTGAGGCAAAGAGCAGCGAAGTAGCTTGTCCACAGCCTCACAAGTGCTACTTGGGAGAGAACCAGGTTGGCTTGACTGCAGAGAAGAAGGGACACTTGAAGGCAGCCCCTGGATGGAGGAAGGCCTCCTGCGAGGGGATCACGCTCTGAGCCTCACTCAGCAGGACGTGTGTGATGGGAGCTGTACACCACTCCCCCAACATTTTATTATGAACATTTGAAGCCATGTGCCTGTATCACCTTGGTGAATCTGAGCCAGCATTAGATTAAGGCCAGGTTAATTCAGTTACCCAGTTCCTGGCTTGCTCCGAGCTCTAAACACAAGTCCAGGTGGTTCAGACCCTCTTCGAGTGAGAAAGGTCACATAGAAACAAAGGCCCCTTTTATTCCAGAAGCCCATCACGTTTTAGCCGTACAATCTTATTTTTAAAAACAGCCTTACTGAGATGTAATTTATATACCATAAAATTCATCCATTTTAAGCATTCAAGTCAATGAACTGTAGTATGTTTATAGAGGTGTACAACATCACAATCTGATTTTATAACATTTTCATCACCCTAATAAGAAACATCACACCCATGAAGCAGTCTCTTGCCATTCCTAGTGTGAGAATCGACAGCTGCGGCCCCTCTGTGAGAGGGCAGAGGTCATGGAGCCAGAGCTGCTGCTGCTGCCCACTGCGATGTGGGGCTAGGCTGGGGATGACCACCGCTGGCCCACCTGAAGCTTCAGGTCTCCTTTGATGTGACCACTGTGCCTTGTCAAGCAGTTAACTTATACTGTCTCATCACTGTTCTTCTAACAGAGTGAGTTATCGGGACAGAAAAACTCACCAGATTCAGTTCTGTTTTTGCTACAGTGGACTCACTAGGGGAGAAAAAGCATCCTCATTCTCAGCTAAAGACCTCGCTCCCTGAGAAAATGAGCGCTCAGGAAGGACACCCGGATCTCCCAGCAGCGGCTCCCCCAGCTGCTGTGTCCTGCCCACAACTCTGGATGCCGTGGGGTGCAGCTCAGCCCCTCTCCACTCTGGCCCGCGGCTTTGCCCCCTCAGGGACTTCTCCCCTCTGTCCTGCATCGCAGTTTCCCCTTCTCCATCGGATCTTTCCCGACAGCCTTACACATGCTGTTTATTCCACCTTTAAGAAAACAAAATCCTTAGTCTCTCTTCCTCCTCTAGCTGTTACACTCTTCCTTATTCTTCTTCCCTTAAAGCAAAATTCTTTGGAAGACTTGTCTGGACTCCCTGGCTCTACTTCCTCTTTCCCAATCTCTCCTGACCTGTGCAATCAGGCTTTTGTCCCCACTTCTTCCCCAGAGACACCTGCTCTTGTCAAGTTTCCTAGTGGCCTTGTAAAGCCAAGCGCCACCTCAGACCCGATCTGCCAAAGGCAGACGGCACAGCGGGTCACCATCCCTTCAACACTGCCTCTCAGGGCCTCACCCCACTTTCTCCTGTCCTTCCAGCCACTCCTCAGTCTACTTTGCTGGTTCCTCCTGTCTCTCCCCGCTTCCCAGTGGGTGATCTCTTTAGTCTCAGGACCCTAAAGGTCACTTGCCTGCTAATGACCCCCAGGGAGCCCTCTCCGGAGCCCGCACTTGAACCAGGTGATCGCTCACTGTCTGCACTGGGATATCTCAGAGATGCTGATGGGTCATAACTGGACTTTTGATCTTTCTCCCCAGACTTGCTCTTCTAAAAGCCCCCCTCATCTCCGTAAATGGCATTCTCTGTTCTCCCAGCTGCTCACGTCCCCAGACTGCAGTCCTCCTTTTCTCTTCCCCTCACAGCCACACTTTATTCACCGCATATTATCTTGGTTCTCACGTGCAAAGCACATCTAGGACCTGACCACTGCTCAGCGCCTCCCCTGCGGCGGTCCTGGCGCGCTCGTCCGATGAGCGCAGTCCCCGCCCTTCCCGCTTCCACACCACGGCGGGGGTGGAGCCGCTTTCCTCTTCCAGACCCGTCGCCCCTCTGCTCAAATGCCTCCAGTTGCTCACCAGGGTGCAACGCAAAGACCTTTCACCTACCAGGCCCTGCTGGAGTCTGGTCCTCTTTGCCGATGTCATTTTTATCCACTCGCACCCTCGCTCACTCTGTTATGAGTCATCTTGAGGTCATCACGGGTCATCTTGGGGTCACCCTGACCGTACTGGAGTGTTCCTCCTCAAGGTCTTTACACCTGCCCTCGTCCCTGCCTGAAACACTCACCCTGATACCTTCATGTTCAACACTCAGTCCTGATACCTGGACTCCGTTTGGGTCTTCGGTCCTCGCCCCTCTCCCAGCGAGGCCTGCCTTCCTCACCCCCTGTAACTGGTGACCGGTGACCCGCACACCCCACTCCTGCCCAGTCCGGCCCCTCTTCCGGCCCCTCTTCCCCCTTCATTTCCCCTTAGCACCATTTAACAAACTGCATGTGTTTCTTACTTATCTTGTTAATTGTCTACCTGCTCTCTTTAAAATGTAAACTCCACCTGATGGCTGGACTTGTGCTTATATTCACTGCTGAAACCCCTAGATATCGGTAGTGCTGGGTAAAGATTTGCTGAATGAATGAACGACTCAGGAAGGACACAGCAGCCTTGTGTTTCTAAAGGCCCAGGTCCCTTACACACAACCCCTCTCCTCTCCCCTGTCCCACCTCTACTCCCACTAGGGGAGAGCAACCTGCTGGGGGCTTTGAGGGGCTGGGCTGGAGGAGACACTGGCCCCTGAGCACAGAGCCTCCTGGACGGGTCAGGTGGCTGTGTTGTGCCTGGGAGCCAGACCCGGCCTCTGCCTGCCTCAGAGGGGGTCACGCGGGCCTGGAGGAGGCAACCGGACTGCAGTCCATAGGCGCCCCCCGCCGGCCCCCCGTGCTTTCCAATGGATAAGCCCCAGGGAAGCAGAGGGCGCTCCCTTCCAATAACCAGTGCTGGTGGTCTCTGCACCCGAGGGGAGGGGCCTCCATATTAGACTGAACTGATTCAGAAAAGGAAGCGAAGCTGTTTCTCGAACCCCAGAGCTGTGCAGCCTGTTCACACCCATGAACTGGTGCCCATGCCTGCTGTTCCCTGAAGCGTGAGCTCACTGTGTCCCTGGCAGGGCCTTTCACTGTTGTGTCTCGAGAGCCCGACACGGGCCTGGCACAGAGAGGGCCGTCCCTTGTGGTTAAAAAGAGCCGCCTGAACGGGGGCTGGTGCGGGGGCAGGATTCTAAGAAAGTCACTGCCTGGGAAGCAGTTCAGAATCTATGACTTCCCTCCTTTGACTTTCCCCATCCAACTGGTGGGGAACAGTGTATAGGTTCTAATTTTAAAACAAATTTCTCTGAAGAAAAGTCCCTTTCTGCATGTAGAAAAGTTTTTAACTTATCTGAGATAAAAATTTCTCTATAGAAAACTCTGGGTTTCTGGAAGTTATATTTTAGAAAGGAGCAGACATATGATAAAAATCAGCTTCAAATTTGAGAAGGGTTTAGACAGATCTGTGGATAAAATATCCTAAAAGAGTGAGTTATTGGTGAAGTTCTTTCCTTGTGACTACCTTCTCCTGATTCCCCATAAATCTCGAATTTTGAAAGAGGATGTTTATCAAACAAATTTCTCTACTGAAAATTACCATACTTACTAATCAAAGATTAATTAATCAAAATATCTGCCCCATGTGATATAACCAGCATCACCACTCTAAATCGATACAATTCTAGGCTGAAAAAAATGTATTTTATTGTTTTAGTTAGACTGGGCAGGCTTATCCGGAAAATATCTTACTACCTTTGCCTTAAAAAGATCCTTTTGGGCTTCCCTGGTGGCGCAGTGGTTGAGAATCTGCCTGCTAATGCAGGGGACACGGGTTCGAGCCCTGGTTTAGGAAGATCCCTACATGCCGCAGAGCAACTAGGCCCGTGAGCCACAACTACTGAGCCTGCACGTCTGGAGACTGTACTCTGCGACAAGAGAGGTGTGATAGTGAGAGGCCCGCGCACCGCAATGAAGAGTGGCCCCCACTTGCCACAACTAGAGAAGGCCCTCGCACAGAAACAAAGACCCAACACAGCAAAAATAAATAAATTAATTAATAAACTCCTACCCTCAACATCTAAAAAAAGGAAAAAAAAGATCCTTTTTATTGTAGTATCACATTAGCTTTTGAAATGCTGAAAATCCTTGAAGACCCTATTTGATATCTTTGGTCTGCCTGAAACCCACCTGCCACCTGACCCAAACTAACCCAGCTGAGGCCGGGTACGCCAGGTTGAGGCTGATTTCATTAACACCCGAGAAATAACAAAAAGGGCAAGAGTAACTGTGGTTAAAATTTGGGGCACTGGAGTCAAGAGGGCCCCAAATGTGAACCTGGGCTCTGCCATTTGTAGCTGCACAACCTTGAGAAAGTCCGTTCACCGCTCCAGGCCTCAGGAGACCTATCTCCCTCCAGATGACAGATAGCAACAGAAAAAGTCAATGGGACGGTGACTGAGGTGGGTGAAGCACAGTGCGTGGCACACAGTAAGGGCTGCCTAGATGGAAGCCACTGCTATCACTCCCACGTCCTGGAGACACCCCCAGGCGGCCCCTGCACCGTCTTACCAGGAGGTCTGGCGTATTGGGAGATCCAGGCAGGAAGGCAGTTTTTAGATATGCCCTGGAGTGGAATTAAGGACCCAGGAACGATACATCAGGTAAATCTAAAGCTAAGTCCCTTTAAATTGTCCAGAAAAAAAAAAAACCAAAACAGTTGATTTTAGCAAATAGAAATCAAAACACATCCTTTACTTACAGTTGTAACACAGGAGCAGACCGGCTTCCCCGTCTTCGTACACATCAATAGCTGCAACGAAATTAACCTGCAATGAGAATGGGCAATGGTAGTGGGCAGGCTGGACACTGACACTATGAAAAGACTTTCTCAAGTTATGGCTTTCTGTAAACTCAGGCACTGGGGGGGCGTTCCCACCTCACCAGCACCCACAATGCCACATGGGTGGCCACGACTGCAGTCCACGGGGACTTTCGCACCCTCTTTCCCCACGCTTTGAGAAGCTCTGCAGGCGGACATCGCCACTCTCTATTGACAGGCCTCTTATGTATACAGTGGGCTCAGTCCACAAAAGCTTTTCACGTGGGGTATTTGTTTCACTCTCACATCAACCCCTAAAGTATGTGGCATTGCTCCCATTTTACAGATGAGGAAAGTGAGGCTCAGAGAGGTGCAGTCGCTCTAGTGCCTCAGGTAGAAGGGTGCTCCAGCCAAGATCTGAACCGGGTCCCTGGTTCTTTTCCAAGCTTAACACCCCTGCACTTCAGCCACAAACTTCTGCTTCAAACACAGTCTCTGAATCTCAGGATCACCGTGTCTGCACTTCTTTTCCAAGCTTAACACCCCTGTACTTCGGCCACTTCCTCCTGCTTCAAACACAATCTCTGAATCTCAGGATCACCGTGTCTGCACTTCTCTTCTCTCTCCTTCACTTCCAGGGAGGCGGCATGACACGATGCAGAGAGTGTCAGAAGCCCTAGCTCTGTGGCCTGGGCGAGCTCTTCTTCTCCGGCCTCCGTTTCTGCTTTTGAGAAGACCGTTCTCGACCTGATAGCGTCCTTGGCCCCTCTTGAGCTTCAAAACTCTGACCCTGTAAAAATCTCCTGCTTCTTTCATTGCCTCACTTGTCTTCTCAGCCCTTGTAGTCTGTCCTCCTGCACCACCAGGGACACTGCCCTCTGTGAGCACCATGAAGATTTCCTTCTCCCCAGTCTGGAGGTCTTTGGCCGTGGCTCATCTCTCCATCCAGAGATCCGCAGCCTCTGACATGGGATGCCTCCTCCCTCCCGCCCTCTCTCCCACTTCAGATTATTCTTCCATTTCTTGGCTCTTCTCTCATTTAGAAAAATCCCCACATTTATAGCTTCAGATTTTACTCTGCTCAGAATCTCTAGATCTACAACCTCAGGCACACATTCTCCTCAGAGCTCCAGCCCATATTCCTAAGTCTTTTCTCTCAAACGCAACAGGTTCCATACTCAGGCACGCAGGAGGCAGCGTAGGGGAACAGATGGGAGCATGATGCTGGTCAGACAGCCCCGAGCTGCAATCCTGCCTGTACCACTCGCTGCCTCTGTGGCTTGTCGCAAGTGGCTTAACTTCTGGCCCCAGGTCTTCACCTGTGAGCCGCTGTAACGGTAGTCCTGACTCTGCTGGATCATCATGAGAATTCCATGAAACAAGACACACGTTTTTGCCAGGGCCTGATACATAATCAGCACTCCATGGAGGCTACTATCTTTATGTCGCACGTGACTAGCTGCCTTCTAAGCCTCCTCCTTGCTGTTAGCAGAGCTAGCCCCAAAGCCTGGGCGGCTCCCCTTCTCACCCAAGTCCAGCAGCATCCTCTTCTGTGTCTCACCCCCTGCTGCGCCCCAGGCTAGGCCTGACCTCTCCAGCAGGGGCGCGTGTCCTTGTCTCCCTCTGGCCCAGCTCTCTCCAGCCCCTTCCAGTCTCTGAGCTGCCCAGCACTGCACCGGGGCCCCTCCGCACCCCAGGCCCTCCTCCTCACTGCTCTCTCCCAAATGCAGCCTTCTCCTCTAAACGGTCTCACGACTGTGCTGAAGCCCCGCTGGCCACCCTCAGCCAGGGCCTCTGCCTTGTGTCTGGCAAGTCCCTGCAATGCAACCCCGGCCCATCTCCCACCCGGTATCACCTGGCATTGTACTAGATGCCATCAAGCACACAGACATGAAAGGGCGGGTCTCAGCCCTTAAGAAAAAGTCAGAAAAGCATACAGGCACGCAAAGCATGCTGTAATGGGGCCAAGGCCAGAACCAAGAGTTGTGGGGCTCTGTGGGGGTGGGAGACGGCGAGGCTCCGAGGTCAAGGGTGCTGATTCTGGGATCAGAGCGACCTGGGGGAAAATCCCAAATACTTCCTCTGCTGCTGTAGGTCGCAGCCCTCGTTTTTAATTATCTGCGTGACGTGCGCTGCTGCCCGGTGTCCCCTGCTTGTTGGTTCGTTTGCTGGCACTCTCCTCCCCACCGGATCTCAGCACCAGGAAGCAGAGGCCTTGCCGACCCGCTCACGTGACACCCTCAGCACCTGGATCAGGGCCTGTCGAGTGGCCCGAGCAGAGTACGTCCTTCTCGAACGCACAACCGGGTCAATGAAATCCCAACTCTGCCACTTGAGAGGAGGGCGCACCTAGGTCAGTGGTTGAACCTCTCGGAAACTCAGCGTCTTCATGTGTAAAACGGGAGATACTGGAACATCCACTCCTGTAGGGGCTGAGGATTCCGTGAGGTCATGCAGGGCCTGGTACTTGGTAAACGCTCTATAATGTCAGCTGGTGGCACTATTTAGCTATGGAACCAGCACCAGTGGGGTACATCACGGGAGGGAACAGCCCTTGAGCCCCCTCGGCCCTGGAGGGAACCCTCCCATCCCCAGCACTTTGACTTAAGAGTCACTTCCTCCTCAGGTGTCCCCGTACTTGTCAGTTAGATGACACTTATCTCAGCTAGAGGCTTCGAGCCCTAGAGGGTGTGGCTGTCTGCTCTGCCAGGCTGTGCACTTCCTGAGGGGAGTGGCCAAGGGCTGCCAGCTTTGCAGCCTGGACCTGCTCTCCCCATCATGCTCTGTGACGAGGCTGTGGATGCCACAGGCTGGGTTTAAGGGCACGGCCTTGGGAGCAGGCAGCCTGGGTTCAAGTCCTGCCCCTGCTACTTACTAGCTGTGTGGTTTGGGGTTAATGTGGCTCCTCCTTTCAGAGCCTCAGTTTCCTTTTCTGCAGAAACGGGGAAGTGAACAGCACATTCCTGTCCAGGCTACGGGGCCAAAATTCAGGGACAGAGACCACAGCATGGACTCAACCACTCCTTCCTCAGGTCCCCCATTGCATTTCGTCAGACTTTATTAGCACTTAGCAAGGTGAGGCCAGGTTCGTGTGTGCACGTTCCATATACATACAGATGTTGATACAGGTGTCGGCTCCCAGGACAGGGGAGCGGGGGGTGGGCGCTGGCAGGAGTCATTCCTGCAGCAGTTTCTTGACCAGGCGAGGACCTGAGAATTAACTAGGGAGCTTTTAAAAGATACATATTCTGGGTTCTCGCTCCTAGACATCTAGATATAGTAGGTCTAGGGTAGGACACAGGCACTGGCTTTTTATTTTTTCCTTGATTGAAAATAGTTCATTTGGGCTTCCCTGGTGGCGCAGTGGTTGCGAATCCGACTGCCGATGCAGGGGGCACGGGTTCGTGCCCCGGTCCGGGAAGATCCCACATGCTGCGGAGCGGCTGGGCCTGTGAGCCATGGCCACTGAGCCTGCACGTCTGGAGCCTGTGCTCCACAATGGGAGAGGCCAAAACAGTGAGAGGCCCACGTACCGCAAAAAAAAAAAAAAAAAAAGTTCATTTTATCGGCATTTAAAAATAATAAAAGTCATATGTTGTGGTTGTGAAACTTCAAAACACACACTTGTAACAAGTGAAAGAGGTCACCACTGTGAGGTCAGTGTCCAGCCTTCCCACGTGATTCCGGGGTGAGCTCTCAATGGAGCCCAGCTGGGGTTTGGGCAGACAGTCAGGTTGGGCCCAGCAAATAAGCCAGAGACCCAGATCCTGTTACCAGGTCTGCAGTTCCCTCCAGAGGAGTCCTCTGTTTTGGGAAGGAGGCCAGTGCTGGCTGTTGGAGCTGGGGCAGTAGGTCACAGTCGGCCTGTTGGTAAAACGAACTTGACATTGACTTTCAGAAGGCTGCTCTGGTGCTTCTTAAACAGCTCCTCTCTCAAGCTAGGATTGTCTTAGACCCTAAGGTGGGTTTGGAGCCTACAGTGGGAATCAAGGGGTCTTGGATGAGAAGAGAGGAGGAACAGGGACAGGAAACCAGGCCGGCCCGGATGGCCGCACACGGAGCAGGCAGGCAGTGAGGGCAACTTGAGGCACTAAATCTCCAGGACTCAAGGAGGTCAGCCTCTCTCCTGCTCCACTGCACTCGGGGCTGGTCCTGCAGGAACGTCTTGGTGGGAAGTAGCCCTGTTCCCGCAGGCCACTTCTGACCAGCTATTAGAAAGCATGCTCATTACTCTCCTCATTTCTCTAGGGCTTTTCTTCCCAACTGGACAGTAAATTCCTCACAAAGACAAGCCACTGTCTCAGTACCTCTGCCTGCTCAGCAAACACAGCAGCTGCTGATTTACTAGGACAGGGGTCCCCAACCCCCTGTCCAAGGCCTGTTAGGAGCCGGGCAGCACGGTAGGAGGTGAGCAGAGGGTGAGCATGTGAAGCTTCATCTGCCGCTGCCCACCGCTCGCATTGCCGCCCGAACAATCCCTCCCCCCAGCCCCCGTCCGTGGAAAAACTGTCTTCCAGGAAACTGGTCCCTGGTGCCAAAAAGGTTGGGACCACTGTAGTAGGAGGGGCTAAGCACACTGACCCACTCAGATCGAGGGGACATGCTTAACAACAAAAATATGTTTTTGAACGTTTTCTCTTAGAGAAAAGTTTTGTATCTTTGCTTTAAAAAGCAAAGGAAGAAAGGACAGAAAAATTTAGGACTGTTAGGACTGTTAGGACTGTTTCTCACAGCTTTCAGAGAAACAAACACAGAAGTCATCAAAGAAAACTTTAACACATTTTTTCCTGGGCCTTCATGAATCTTAAGAGACTAGTTGCCAGGGAAGGATTGATTCAACAAAGACCTGCTAGACCCGCCTTTTTCTGTCTCTTTTGTCTGGTTGTACAGAGTTTTGAAAAGCAAGAAGGGGCAAGAACTTTCAAAGGCCAGATTGGACCCTTCCTCCTCAGAAGTCAGCAGCTGGAAGAGATTATAGGTTCCCGGCTGCTGGGATGGACGGGAGTCCTGGCTTTAAGTTAGGGAGAGTTTCACGATAGATTCCTTCTCCTCGGTCTCTATTAGGATCACCTGGGGGAGACTAATTTGGGTGCCACCAGTATATATACGTGAAAGGACAGACTAAGCTGTAATTGACAACAGCTGAAGATAAGGAGCCCTAACTATATCTAGCTGCTTCTTTTTCTGACTTTTCTATTTTTTAAGATCTTCCTTTCATTAGGTGTTAAGTCTTCTTCATACAGTAATTAGCAATTTTAGTGCATATTTAGGTAGGGCTTGTCCAAATATAAATTGTATTTTTTAATTTCTGATAAAGTATAATTAAATCCCTCAGTCTCTTTGACAGATCTGAACAGGACTGGGGGAAGCCTGTGGGTTTGGAAACTCCCATCAGGAACAACGTTCTCCCTGGAGACAACGTCCTTGTTCTGCTGTGTTCTCGAACCTAAGCCAGAGCGCTGGCCCTGCACCATGCAGTCCTCAAGTGGCTCAAGTGTTATCAGGCCTTGACCTGCTTCATGGAGATACGTGGGCTGAAGAGCTCTGTGACCTGCTTGTCTGTGTGGAGCAGCTCAGTGACAGGCACTCCCGGGTGCTGATGCTCGGAACCCATGAGGTCCTCTTTCGTGCTTCAGTGCAGTTTCGGGTGGGCCCTAGATTTTGTCCAAATCCAGGACATGGTTGTTCTCTGTGCAGCTCAGGCCAGGAGGTAAGGACCCCCAGTGCTGATCTGCTTTTTCTCTCTCTCCTAATGGTGTTTCATCCCTCCTTCTTTTCCTAACAGCCTCTAAGGGGATGGAGACGTGGGCTGTACCCTCCCCTGCCACCCAGGCCCCACGCTGTGGGTCTGCAGGTCCTCTGAGAGCAACCTTACTCTCCAAAGGCCCTTCCAGTACGAATTACCAAACAAATGTTCTCATTTACTCAGTTCTTTACATTTAGCTTTTTGACTCTTCATTCCTCTTTTATTGGGAAGGATGGAATGGCAGGGGGAGGCCTGGAGAAGCTGACAGGGCAATGGGCAGTTACATTATACTGAACCATTTGGACCTACAAAGATGGCAGCCTAAATAGTACATCGCATGATACTGATATGATAAATAATACACAATTTTAAAGAAATCCTCATCACAGCATGACAAAGTTAGAAGACACAACTCCTAGCCTTCTAGGTTCCCACTTGCCCCCATATCTGTCAACTGACCCTGTTGGCCTCCACATGGTGCAGCCTGAAGGCCTCCCCCGTGCTCTCGTTCACCACATCGAATTGGTGCCGGTAAGCCACGCAGATGAGGTTGTCACTCTCTTCCGATGGCCCATCTACCAAGGTCATCACTGAGGGAGAGTCAGACAGACAGATCTCCTGTGTGGTGGACAAGGATGGAGGAGAAAGGGGTGAGGACAGAGCAGCCACCTTCGTATCACCCCCCCCACTGCCCGCCCCCGTGCAGAAGAGTCCCCCCGCCAGGCCCCTGCAGAGTGCTGTGCTTGCAGGGGAGGCAGAGGCGGGAAAGGACGGGAGGGATGGTGCCAGACGTCTCCTACAGCCTGTCCTCGAGGCTCAGCCCTCTGTCCACTGCAGAGGGGAGAGGCCGGGAAACAATTTTACAAAAGCAATTCAACAGTGTGGCCTGTGTCAGCCTTCAGACTGTCTGGTCCCGTCCTGTCATTTAATAATAATAATAATAACAGCTAATGTTAACAGCTCCAGGCACTGCTCTCACTGAATCCTCGTAACAACCTAATGAAGTAGGTAAGGCTGTTATTCTGTGTTACAGGTGAGGAGACTGAGGCTCAAAGGTCACATGACTTGCCTACGGTCACATAGTTTATATGTGGCAGAGCCAAGATTGGAACTCAAGAAACCTGACTTCAGAGCTTATACTCCATATAAATGCACATGCTCGGCATAAATACTCATTAAGACGGCTGAGCGCTGTATGAGAAGACTAACACCTATTTAAAGCAAGATTGTAACTTGCTTTAACTGTTTTGCTATTCTGTCCCCTGGAATTGCAGATTAGCAGAAACTGAAACACATAATTCAGGCAGCTTTAAGTCTAGGCAAAAATAACTTCTCAGCTCACTTATGGGCCTACTCCGCCTTAGTGGCCAATGGTTGACATATTTGACACCTTAATGTACCATGGTTTTTATTATTATTTTTTAATATGTTTTACTTATTTGGCTGCTCTGGGTCTTAGTTGTGGCACGTGGGATCTTCATTGCGGCATGCGGGATCTTTAGTTGTGGCATGTGGCATCTAGTTCCCTGACTGGGAATCGAACCCGGGCCCCCTCCATTGGGAGCACGGAGTCTTAACCACTGGACCACCAGGGAAGTCCCTGTACCATAGCTTTTAAAAAAGCTAGAATGGTAAGATCGGGAAGGGCCTTGATGCTCCAGGAGGCTTCTCTCACAGGCTCCACGCTCAGCCCAGTAGCAAATCCTACTGACTCAGGCAAAGGGGCAGCTTTGTCCACCACACCTTTCCATCTGCCAAGGACCAAAGCTGACCTCGTCTCCTGCCAGGGCCCTGCATCAGCCTCTTAGCTGGACTCCTTAGTCCACTCTTGGCCCCCTACTCTCTCCTCTGTCCAGTAGCCAGCATGGCCTTTTTAAAACCTGCCACTTCTCTGCTTCAGACCTTCACAGGGCTCCCCCTTTTGCTCGGTGTCAAAGCCAACGTCCTTGCAATGGCCTTCAGGGCCCAAGAGAACCTGGTCCCCATACACTGACCCCTGTCTGTCCCCTCGGCTGTAGCCGCCCAGCCTCTTGGCTGTGCCTTGAGCCGGGCCACTGGGCCCTCGCTGGCCGCTCCCCTTCTGCCCGGAGACCCTTTCCCCAGAGACCCTCATCACTTGGTCCCGTCTTTCATCTGGATCTCCCCTCAAAGGTAATCTCTTCTGAGAGGGCTTCTGAGATACCCTTTCTAAAAGAGATCCCCTACCTCCCCGATTCACGATCCTCTGTTTCCTTACCCTACTTACTGTTATCCTCAGGACTTATAGACTTATTGGCCTATTTCTGTTGTCCTGCAACTAGAAAGCAATCTTCACAAGAAAAGACACTTTTTTCTTGTTGTTCATTACTGTATCCCCAGGGCCTAGAACAGCATCCTTTTTTTCCTCCTTCCAGTTTTATTGAGATATAATTGACATACGGCATTGCATAAATTTAAGGTGTACAATAATGATTTGACTTTACATACATAAAATGATCACCACAGTAGGTTAGTGAATATTCATCACCTCATATAAACACAAAAGAAAAGAAAAAGAAAACAGAATTTTTTCCCTTGTGATGAGAACTCTTAACTTCCATATATAACATACAGCAGTGTTATTATATTTCTCGTGTTGTACATTACCCCCCTTGTACTTATTTGTCTTACAAAGGGAAGTTTTTACCTTCTGACCACCTTCCTCCACTTCCTCTTCCCCCCACCTCCTGCCTCTGGTAACCATGAATCTGGTCTCTTTTTCCATGAGTTTGTTTTTGAAGTATAATTGACTTTAAAACTGTGTTAGTTTCTGGTGCCCAACATAATGATTCTAAATTTCTATACATTTCAAAATGATCTCCACTAGGGCAGCATCTCTGGGTGCTCACTGGTACGAATGAGCTGGATGGAGTCGGAAAAGCCCTGTTCACCTTAGTCTTCTGGGGAAGCCAGGGCAACAGGCGAGGGCTTCCCCAGTCAGTTCCTGAACGCCAGTGGATGGCAGACGCTGGGTGGAAGGAGGGAGTCCGCCTCGTGACACCTTGGCCAGGAGCCAAGCGATCTGATGAGAAAACCTACCCTGATGTACTGGAATTCTTCAACAGGTGACTCGGGCAGGGGAGATAACAGTGACATGCCGGTCACCCCGCTTGGCTTGCTGTGTTTCCTCGTGACCAGAAGCAGTTTATTCCGAATGGCAACCACGATCCTCAGCTCTCTGCTATGGTGAGTGTTCATGGCATACAAGTGGCAGCCTGGGAAGAGAAATCCATGATGCTGAACACACTACCAGAGGTGGGAAGCCCCCAAGCTTTGACAATTTGGTAATACCTAAGAACCCCGGAAATTAAGCATAACCCAGTGAAATGACTAAGAAACGTTCCCGCCACTAGGCAAAGTGGGGACTTGAAATAGAAATTAGGTTGAATTACAGGACAATTAAGGAAGTCGTGTTCCCTCTCGATTAGAGTTTGTGGACTTAGCTTCACACCCGTTACATGATATGAACTAGAGTGAAGGGTGATCAGAGTTCCGGGAATCAAAGTCTAAAAGTCTCTTTTCACAGGTTTGCTCATAGAGCTTAACTCATTCCCAAACTTGTCAAACCAGACCTAGAATTTCCTTGAGTCCTCAACCTGCTTTTCTATCACTCAAGCTGTCTTAGGGAAGCAGTGACGCTACCTCTGTGATGTTTCCAAGTGAAAACAAATAAAATCAAACTCCCACTCATTTTTCTCTTCAGTAAAATCTGGGCAGTCTGAGAAAAAGATTAATTGGACGGAAACCACCAAACTATGAAGAATCGAGTCACCTTTGGTTTTCTCCAGCTTGTTTTCTCTGCAGTCATATTTGCCCTTCACGGCCTGCTTGCCCTCAATGCCCCTCTGCACAGCGCTCAGCCTGAAGACAAAGAGGCGGGCGTCTTTCCCTGGTGGGATAAAGCAGACAGAGGAGATGGATGGAAAAGTAAGACGACCTGGGAGAACTGAAAGGGTGGATTGTATAGGAAAACCACTGCTCGAGGAATCAGAATTTGAGGTGTTCCAGAATCCAGGAGCAACCTGGCATCGCCTTTATGTAATGATGCAATCTAGGATGCCCCCCCCTTCTCTCCCTCACCATCCCCTCCTCAGAGGACATATGGGCCACCAAGGCCCCTGAGCCCTGGGCACCAGGAGAAGAAACAGCTGGCACCACTGATGCAGCCAGAGCCCCACGACCCTTGTGTCGGCTGCAGGCTACACTCTTCCCTTCCTCCCAGAAAACGTCACCTGGAGAGGAGTACCACCTTTGTCTGCTCTGAAAATCAGAAGGTCCAGAGCCTCCAGCACATGCATCTGCTTCACGGGCAGAGTTTTGTCAAACACTGGCACTGATGGAAGGTCATCTGGAAGAGGAAACCTGGTTACCCGATGCTGCAACCCAGCCCACACTTTCTAGAACCTACAAAACGTGCCTGTGGGTAGTTTTGGACCCCGGTTCTCCCTAGGTGAGGAAGGAGGACAGTTTCTAGAGCTTTCATAAGGGCTACCCAGAAAGTTCAAGCACTAGTCTCCTCTTAGCTCAGGGAGAAGGCCTGGCATTTCTTTCCCAAAGGCATTCACAACTCCATACAGGGAGCATAACGGCAGGGCCCCTAAGCTGTATTCTTCTCCTCAATGTTCATCAAAGAAAAAGCAGCATCTCCCAATTCCAATTTTTGCTGGGATTATTCCAAAGAACTGAATACCAGGTTTTTAAAAATGCTAATAAGCTTAGCCATTTCTCTTGAGCATTTTCTGATTTTTTTGTCATGTTTGAAATCACATCACATCTTAGGTTATTTTGCGTATTTCTCAAGAAAGCAAAATTAGAATTTCCTTTTGTATTTAAATTAAAAACAAACTTCGTATTGCAACATGCCCTATGTCCGCGTCAATAGTAATTTACCTATAAATTTTCAGTATTTCTCCATATAGGAATATGAAATCTCCTTTTTAGACAAAAATAAAAGAAGAGAGGAATATCAATTACGTTTCCCAAATAACAGGAAAAAATGAATTTTAGTGGAAACGTTTGGGAAGACGTCAGGTAAACCGATGATTAAAGACGCTGCAATTATACATAGGATTTGCTTTTACGCTTACTTACTGGGATCTTAAATTGCTAGCCATTACTTTGCTCCTGGGGGTCCCTTGGACAAAGAGGGCTAAAAGAATTAAGGCTGTTCCATAAGCAAAGGGTCTGTTCTGAGCTTGACACAGACTCAGGGCAAGGCAAGGATGTCCCAGAATGGTGTAGACATATTAGGCAGAACTGTCTAGCTGACTCTTTACCTGCACTTTGAAGACAGTTAGGTCTTCAAGTGTTCGGCTGTGGGTGTGGGTGTTTCCTTCACTGTAATTTAGGTGTGAGAGGCCCTGAGGATCTTGGCTGTCTGGGAGTTCGTCCCTCCCTGGATGGTGCCCAGGAGGGAGCAGAGCTTTTATCATCCCACTCCTGCAGGCCTGTGAGAGCACTGTCTTTGTCAGAGCACAGAGCCTGCTAGGCTCTTACTAGACGGAGGGCTTGGCTCTAGTTGCGCTTCATGATCGGGGCTAATGTAAGTTCTGTGACAGCCCATCAAACACTTTCCTGCTCCTCTAGCCCAGGCCTTCCCAAGAGGACTGATTCTCAGGCTCTTTGTGCGTCTGCGGGGGCAGACTCAGTATTTCAAACCATGAGATGATCATTCCAGTACCCATCTCTATGTTTGACTAAGTGACTACGCTTGTTTCATTTTGTGAATGACAGTTCACATACACTGAGGGCTTCCTACATGCCAGGCCTTAATGCTAAGTGTTTTATGTGTCATTTAATGTAGATTTCCCAATGACCCTACTAGGTAGGAACTTCTAATACTCCCATTTAACAAATGAAGAACCTGAGGCTCAGAGGTGATAGAAAATTGTCTAAGCTCACGTCTTGAGCTTGCGGAACCCAAGTCTGTGCAAGGACAAAGTCTGGGCTCTTAGCCAGTGTTGTAGCCTAGAAACAGCACTGCATCCCTGTGGATTGATGGGGTGAGCACGGGAAAACTGTGCCGTAAGGAATTAATGTGACAGAAGCACTTCATTTTACAGTTAAAACGGAGGGATACTGTGTGGCTGCCTGACTATGTACAGAGTAAATTCGCATATATTCTCCAGTCTTTCTCAGGTGGCTAAACAGGTTTATATACAGCACAGGAAGGAAGGGAAGGAAAGGATATGAGAAAGTGACGTGGATTCAATGACTATTTCATAACATGGTTTCCTTCTTGTAATCTCTTTACGAAGAAACTATCTTTTAGAGCTGGCTTTTCTATTACTGCAAAACCAAAACAAATGGTGATAGCATATTTAATCAGTATTTAGTCTCCCTTCAGAGTAGGTTTTGCTACACTTAGAATGCAAAGAATCTTGATGTTTAATAGTGACCTTGAAAGGAGCAGACTCTCAAGGGGCTAAGTCTAATGATATTAAGCAGAGGCTAATGGGATAGAGTAGAACTTGGCTCGAAATGAAATGGAGAGATTCACTCACAGAGATAATTCAGAATACAATGAAGTGTAGACAAGAAAAAGGTAAACAAAGAAATAACAAGAGAATTATGGCTTAAAAGCAGAACAAGGAATACAAAGAAAGCCTTAAGGGTTATCCTCTTTTTAGCAAAGGCAAACAGGGATGCATTACTGCATAACTAGGGCATGAAAGTAATAATCTGAGTAACACATCTAAGCTGGTGGTGGGCGTATATGGCTACCCCCTGTGTTAAGACAACGTCCCTCAAGTTTGAAAGAAAAGCCTTTCCTGGCGGTCACAATAATCCTGTCTGACACTTCCATTACACTTTGGACACGTAAAGGTGAAAATTGCAGAAAGGGGCTTGGTAGTCTTGGTTTGGAGTTTACATTTACATAGAAGCGACTCAAACAGAATTTCTCTTCTGTTTTTAGTCAAGCCTTACAAATAGTCACTATGAAACATACCTTCTCTTTCCTAAAAAGGCAGACAGGTAGAATTTGACAATCTTTTCATCACAAAACTTTTCATAATTATTTGCCCAGGAGTATAGTCTTGGAAATCTGCTTCAAGGTAAAGACAGTAACATTGGTAGAGTTTAATTTAATTTTAATAAAATGTAGTTGGTTTAGTGGAGAGAGCACTGGACAAGGAATCACCTCTGGGTTCTGGTTCCAGATGTGCCACTAACCAGCTGCATGGTCTTGGGCAAGTCACATCATTTCTTTAGGCCTCCGTTTCTTCATCTGTAAAACTAAGAGACTAGACTAAACCCCTAAGGTTTGTTTTTTTTAATAAATTCTTTTATCTGGTTGCACTTTGAGCAAAATCTATAGATTTTGTTACCTTCTGGCAAGTTCATAGGGATAGAGTAATGATGACAGCGACTGTTTGGTAAGTTACTGCTGTGTGCCAGACGCCGCTTCAAGCACTTACAGGTAAGTAAGTAACTTCGTGTAACGTCCGCATCTCCTCCCTGGCGGTTAGGATCATCATCCTTATTTTGTTTAGTTCATCATTTCCCATTATTATAAACTATTTTTTAGCTACTTAAAAAATTACCCCCACTTTAGAGAAACCTGAAGCTCAGAGAGGTTTTCTTCAAGATCACAAAGATTTTCTAATTGTTTTATAAAAGTTTCTAAAATGAAATACTTAATTTAAATTCTGAATTTATGAATGTTAAGTTATCTGGCTTTTAGTAAATTAGTTATATACACAATTATATATGTGTATATATGTGAATTTAAAAAATTATGTTATGGATACAACATTTAAAGATACAGCAAAAATAACAGATAAGGTCAGAAATAAGTCCATTATAAAGTCTTGTCCACCTCTCATCGTCCTACAGGAGGCACCTAGCACGGGGCCGGAACACGTGCTGAGTCAGGGACTGAGGAGGGAGTAAAGGTTGAGGCCAAGGATGGGAAGATGCTGCAGTTTCAGGCCGTTACGTTACTCTCACAGGAGGTGGCCTTCAGGATGCTCATAAAGCATCACTATGCTAACCAGAGACCGGGCAGCCTGCTCCTGGGCACGGAGGATGTGCCCTTGGAAGATGCTGTCTCTACACCTACGGCTCCCTCTGAAGCCCCAGGACATGACTTGCTACTAGTGTTTAGCTCCTTTATCATTCATTAGGAGTCTGGAAGAATCCAAGGGGCCTCCTGCTGGAAAGGACCACACAGTCCTTGAGGCTAAATTAAATCCCCACTCGAAGTTGAATGCCCTCTACGGCATCCTTGCCAAGGTCATGTCTGATTGGTGACTGATCTGTGGTGACAGGGAGCTGACCGCCTCCCTGGGGGCAGGCTGACCCACCCGGCTGTGTAAAGTTTGGTTTTATATTGAGATGACATGTCTTCCTGTCAAAATCTTTGTTTCTCTATCCACCAAATACAGGTTATCTAAGATTCTTATTGTTTGTTTTGGATACCGAGTACTTTTCGAATTAGAAATCTTAAAAGAAAAAAAAAAGCACTTCAAGAGAGAGCATATCGGGCTTCCCTGGTGGCGCGGTGGTTGAGAGTCCGCCTGCCGATGCAGGGGACACGGGTTCGTGCCCCGGTCCGGGAGGATCCCACATGCCGCGGAGCGGCTGGGCCCGTGAGCCATGGCCGCTGAGCCTGCGCGTCCGGAGCCTGTGCTCCGCAACAGGAGAGGCCACAACAGTGAGAGGCCCGCTTACAGCAAAAAAAAAAAAAAAAGAGAGAGAGAGAGAGAGCATATCCCTGAGACAGCGGCTCTAAATAACAACCTGCCCTTGTCAATTTTTTTTTTTTTTTTTTTTTTCGGTACGTGGGCCTCTCACTGTTGTGGCCTCTCCCGTTGTGGAGCACAGGCTCCGGACGCGCAGGCTCAGCGGCCATGGCTCACGGGCCCAGCCGCTCCGCGGCATGTGGGATCCTCCCGGACCGGGGCACGAACCCGTGTCCCCTGCATCGGCAGGCGGACTCTCAACCACCGCGCCACCAGGGAAGCCCTGCCCTTGTCAATTTAAAGTAAAATTTTGGACTCATGATAAGTATTTGCCGCAAAGGAGGTTTTCCTTGCAGGTTATTTGATATCCACAGACTAATCGGAAGGGATGAAACTGTCATGCATGCCCGCGCCCACCCCCCACCCCCCACGGGCCTGGCTTGCCTGTTGAAAACAAGGGAGTAATTTTTAAGGAAATAAAGCTCTGCTAAGGACACTGCTGAGGACCCATTTATCTAAAGGGAGCTGATCAGTGATCACCCATCTTAGAAGCACTACAAGTTATACAAAGAGAGACATTTGAAGGAGCAGCTACTCACTAACCATCCACTAGCAAGACGCCAGCATCAGTGGAAACCAGCAAGGCCTGGCCCCAGGGATCTGCACACACGGCTTCGTGAGGGAAATTACTGCAGAAACACTGGGGCTCCCAAGGCTGCGAGGCAACCAAGCATCAGAAGGTAAGTGCACCAGAAAGAACACACAGGCCCATAGGTGGAAACGCACAGCACACCACCACCCAAAACAGCAACACAGATGCCCTCAAACCCTGGGAGCTAGAAGGGCTCTGACTCAGTTACCTTCCTTAAGAAGAAAAGTCTCCCTCCAGAAACGCACGCAATAGGAAAAGGCTGGAGTCACATGTTTCTGGCACCGTGACCAGAGTCTATATCGTAATGACACCCCACAGGGGCAATCGGAGCATTGGTAACGTTTTCTAAGCAAACGTTTCTCTTTATTATAAGAGGAAGTCCCACCCAACTCTCTAAACAAAGTCAGATTCCTGTGTTGCTGATTTCGGCAAAATTATTAAACCGTACACAATGCAAGAAGTTGACATCGTCTTAACATGAAAATGCTTACTGACCCACTTAAGGCTACAAATCTTCAAGAAAAAAATAACACCTGTTTGTAGGAACATGGCGAGGGCTGTTGATGAAACCCACTCGTGTTCCCCCATGTGACACATTCACATCATGGAACTCGCATCCTTAGTTTCATTCCATGTTGGGCAGGAAGAGTCAGCACCCCCTCACTGCTGCCTCGGAGCTGCGGCCGATGCCTGGAGTCTGCAGGCGCTGTTCGTGGCTTCTGAGCCACACCAGAATCAGGGACATTCTCAACCAAACCATTAATTTCCCTCCAAAGCATGTGGCTTGCCCTCAAGGGACAAGGAAGTCTGTGGAGATTCTCAGGGACGAATTGAAGTCCCACATCTTCACTTTTACCTGGGGCTGTACAAGAGCCCGTGTGCATGCGTAGGTGTGTTTGCATGGGCCGGGTAAGCACACGCTCGCACACTCAAAGTAGAAGCGATGGCTCCGAGGTCACCTGCAAGGGTGTCATTTGGGATGAGGGTAAACACTGTGTGCATTATTGCTGTCTTAGAGATGTATGCTTTCCCTTTATAAAACCCAACAGCCGCAAAATGAATATTCTAATTGCTAAGATGAGGCTCAGGCTGTGGTGAAAAGATCACACAAAGAATGTGAAGATATTTTATAAACTGAAAGAGGGCTGCACAAGTGCAGGTCATTACTCGGAATGGCAATTCCCTAAGATTTCTGGAAATTCTGAGTTTGTGACTTAGAGCAGGAGGATATTCAAAAGCAAAGCCAATGTAAATGCCAACTGGGCGACAGACACAGACGCTAGAGCATTAGACACCAAGGTGGAAAGCCAACTCCAAATACCAGAATGTTCTCTGCGTGCAGGACACAAGATCAGAACACTTCTGCAGAACTGGGGTTTTTAACCCAGAAGATCTAGGGGCCCTGAAGGATCCAGGGGGGCTTAGGGAGGTCCGTGAAGCCCTGAAACTGTGTTCAACGTGCTGTATAGGTGCCATTCGTAATTTTAATGGGCTGGAGCGTGTGTGTTGGGGGCATGGGGTCCACTGGCTTCACGGGCCCTCAAAGTGGCTGGGGACTGCAAGAGTCTGAGGCCATCACGTCGGAGGTGTCAGCGATGAGAACTCAGCCCCAGACCCACAGACGCTCTGGTCTGAGGCCTGATGGCATTTATCATTGCACTGGACTCCCCGCTGCCACATGACGGGCCTGGTGCAGATTGTGAGGGCAATGGTGTGGTCTTCGGGCCTTCCTGCCCAAGCCCAGAACTCTTTACTGGCTCCCTGCTAAGGGCATTAACACAGCTCATGAAATGACGGATGCCTAGGAGGCTGGCAATGCCCATGCTCCGCAAGTGGAGCACTCTCGGGAACAGCATGTGGGACTCTGGCCTCTGCAGAGCCAACTGCACCACAGTCCATGAGGGCCTGTCGAGTAGTGCTTCTTCAAGGATGGCCCGTGGCCCACTGGTAGGTCCTGCACTGATCCAAAACATGGAAGCTCTTTCTTTGTCGTTTACAGGTGAACAAGTTACTTTCATTTTTATGTACACCTAAGAACTTCTTATTAATAAGGTTACTAAGTCTTACTGGAATTTGTTATCTATAAAGGGCTTGACAACACTGCAAATTCTACTATTCATAGGAACAAGCAGATAGTGGGAATTTTTGCAACCTTTGGAACCTTTGGAAAAGATGCTTTGCCATCGGTCTTGTCTGAAATTGGCTGTGGTTTTCCCGCATCAGTTGTATTTTGAGCTCATCATTTTCTTGAAACCAGACTTTAAAGTTTGTAGGCTCTGCAATTCAGATACAGATCGTCCATACCTTTATTGCGAAAGTAGAGGTATTCGTAATTCTTCTGCTTTCACGATGGCCATTTCTCCAGTGACGCAATGTCTGTGGATTTGTTCCATTTAACTACCTTTTACCTATTCTGAACATACACATATTTCAGCATGTAGGGCATGGGCTTTACAGTACAAAATCGTGCAAACAGTAAGTTTGTACTGCGACTTGTTTTCATTGTTTTCTCTTGTATGCTTGATGACCACCTAGTTCTTTTTCCACAGAAAGTGGAAATGAGAAGCAGATATTCAGGCCACAGAATTATTGGTTTGGCTGAATGAACTGTAGAGGAAGCAGTGGTTGCTCAGCTGTGGTCCTCTGACCAACACCATCAGCATCAACTTGTTAGAAATGCACATTCTCAGGGCCCACTCAGACCGACGGAATCAGAAACTCTGGGGGTGATTCTAACACACACTAAGGCTTGAGAAATACTGCCCTAGAGCCTTGCCATTTAGTGTGTCCATGGTCAGCAGCACAGGCACCACTTGAGATCCTGTTAGAACTGTAGCATCTTGGCCCTGCCACGCAGAGCTGTTGATGAGAACGTGCACTTGGTCAGGAAGTCCAGGTGGTCTGTAGGCACACAGGGCTTGAGGAGCACTGCTAAGCCCAGTCTGCTTGCCCAGGTCCAGTCTAGCAGCTCTGCTCCTTCAAGCAAAGGCACAGGCACGATACGGAAACAGGGAGGCTCTCACTAGATGCTGCCCAGCTTTAACTGGGGCTTCCCCTGCGGGCTCTGCTGTTGACAAGCTGTTCCTCTCCTGCCCCACAAACCTTTCTAAGAATCTCAATAACTTCACTGAGGACAAAGGACATTCACAGCTGAACTCGAAAGTGTCATCGACTCACCTCTTTTTTACAGATCCCCGCTGCCACCAAGCTTGATGGGGCATCCCCTCTCACGATGGATTTCAGTTTCAGCGCCTGACAGAACAGAGATCTCTTTCAGTTTATCGGGCAAGAAAACAACAGCAGGATCAACAAGTATGATTTGAAAAAAATTTTTTAATGAAACAGGAGTAATTTCAGGCTAAATTTTCAGGTTCCCATGCTGCCCTATCATTGAAGATAAGGAACGGAGTCAGCTGGACCTGGTGAAGCCCTCATGGCTCCAAATGTTTTCTGTCATTTCAACTAATCAGTATATCAGTACAGTGATTTCCAAACCATCATTGGAAATGATGGTATTGGAAAAAATCCCCAGGCCCCTCCTCAAACTTGATGAATCAGAATCTCTGAAAGTAGAGTCAGGGTATCTTTTTTTTTGTTTTTTAAAATATTTATTTATTTGGCTGCGCCGGGTCTTAGTTGTGGCATGTGGGATCTAGTTCCCTGACCAGGGATCGAACCCAAGCCCCCTGCATTGGGAGCATGGAGTCTTAACCACTGGACCACCAGGGAAGTCCCGAGTCAGGGTATCTTTAAACATGGACCAAAGTTGGAGGGCCCCAGTAACAGTGCACCTGCTTTGGGAAAAGGTTATCTTTGCCGTTAAGCTTTCCTGATCACCTTGCTATTGGCTTCGACTTTCGGGTCAGAACCTTGTCTGCAGCTGGCAGCTCTCCTCCTCCCTCTTGTGACATGGGACCAAGGCAGAAAGCTGTGTCACCTCCAGAACTGAGAAATACTAATGCCACGTAGGAGCAAGGCAAAGGGGGAATGGTTTCCTCCAAAATCTGGAATAAGGTGATGCCTGGGAGCCGCCTCACTGTGACGACTACTTCCAAGCGGTAGGGGGAATCCAGGTCTCCTGCGAGGACACCCCCTATGTGCTGACTCCTGCCAGGCAGGAGTTCAAGGTGCTTTCCCTAAATTGGCTCCCTACACTTCAGAAAATTCCCGGGAGGCAGGCAAATGATACATGCTCCCTTATCAAGAGGGAGCCCAGCCTGGGCCCTGTGGCCTCTTGCTCCCAGCCAGTGTCACCCCGCTTCAGCAGAGGGCTTTCCTCTCACTCACGCCTGCAGAGAGCTACACCTACATGGTTATCAAAAATCTCCTTCGTCTAGGGACTTCCCTGGTGGTTAAGAATCTGCCAGCCAATGCGGGGGACACGGATTCGAGCCCTGGTCTGGGAAGATCCCACAGGCCGCGGAGCAACTAAGCCCGTGCGCCGCAACTACTGAGCCTGTGCGCCTAGAGCCCATGCTCCGCAACAAAGAGTAGCCCCCGCTCGCCACAACTAGAGAAAGCCTGTGCGCAGCAACGAAGACCCAACACAGCCAAAAAAAAAAAAATCTTCGTATAAACAACAAGGTCCTACTGTATAGCACAGGGAACTACATTCAATATCCTGTGATAAACCATAAAGAAAAAGAAATGAAAAAGAATATATATGTATAACTGAATCACGTTGCTGTACAGCAGAAATGAACACATTGTAAATCAGTTATACTTCAATAAAATTAAAAAAAATTCTCACTCGTGGTTCCACAATAATCCTAAGAGAAGTGACAGAGCTCTTCCAGGAGTATGCAAACATAACATCCTTTGCAGGCGGGCCATCTGGTTTGGATGTCAGAATAAAACAGGTGTCAGAATAAAACCCACCTGCCCTATTCTAACGAACTCTGCCTGGCGGGCCTCCTCTTTCTTCCGTGCTGACTTGGGCGACTCTGGTAAGACATCACTGAAAGATCGTCTATTAAGCATGTTCTGAAAAAGAAAGACAAGTTATGAATTCCGAAGATGGCTGTCAAATCTCATCCTTCGGCTTCTCTTAGTGCACAAACCTATTTGTCCAAATGGTCCTACTTCTGCCTTCTCTATTCGTTCTCTCCATAAGCATCTATGAGGCACCACTTAAGTGCCCGCCAGGTCTGTGCTAGACGCGAGGGATTAAGGAGCAACAGGGGGAGAGCCCGCCCCATGGAGGCTGAGAGCACGGGCTCTGGAATCAAGCAAACCAGCATCCCCCCTCCTACTAACTGCCTAACAGCGTGGTCGGCCACCACGCTGCACAGCTCCAAGGACGCCATTCTCAGAGAGGGGCACCCCTGGAACACGACATACAAAATTCTATGTGAACGGTGCTCCCTGGAGTTGTGCAGCTCTCTGGCCTTCTGGGTAACTTCGGGCGAGGGAGTTAATTTCTGAGTCTCAGTGTCTTTGTGTGGCTAATACCAGTCTCTGAGGTATGTTACGAGGACTAAGTGAGGAAATGCATGGAAGGTGCTTGGGCACATACTCAGTAAATATTAGCTTCTTCCAAACTGCCGAGAACTGGGTGCACGCGTGCAATTAGCAAGTATTGGCTGGGCATCTACTGCTCTGCCGGATTTGGGGGATGTGAGGCACGTGGTCTGTGTCCTGGTGGAGCAGAGTCTACGGGGGAGACAGGTTAAGTAGCTGGTTGCATGACTGGCACATGGGATAATGTCTATGAAGGGGAGGTCCATAAAGCACGTGGAGGCACTTAACAGGGGCACGTGGCTTCACTGGGGGCTGGGGAAGGCTGCTAAGGCAGTGATGTTTCCGGTGAGACCTGAAGGACATCACATATTCCTCTTGGTACCCTCTCCTCACCGTTTCCTGACTTTAAGGAAAAAAGGGCATGGACAGATTACCAATTATGGCTGGCTCTTTAGGGCCCTGGGGTTGGTCTGGACCAATCCCTGTGAGTAGTTAGGGTGTATCGACCAGCCAGAAATCAAGGGCACCTGTAAGACGGTGGTGGTCACTGTGCTGAAGGGAAAGGACTGCACGAGCACCAGCTCGTTTTGATGTTCGGCATCCCTCCGGGCGGCCACCTGAGACCGGACACTGCATTTATGTTCACACATCTGTAGCAACTCCTTTTGCCGGAATTCGTAGTTGTACCAATTCTAGGGAAGTCTCCCCCCTTGTTCTGCGCTTCCTTGTTAAATTTGGGAAATGCTTCTAAACAACGATGATTTCATTTTGCATTAACACTCGTTAACCACTCTGACATGTGGCGATCTCGCACTGAGTCTAGAGGCCTCCAAAAAGCATGGGTGCCCCTCGAGGCGCTGGGTTCCTCAGGGAGGTACTGGGTCCCATCAGTGTGGATACACCTTCAGCCTAGGAAGTATCTGGCACAAAGTGGATTTTCAGTGAATGTACATGCTTATTTCAGTGCCTGAATATGGGGCTCACCAGTAAACCTCCAGAAAACCTTATAGAGCCCCCAGCCTCTGCCCCAAATCCCCACTTTGCCTGTCTATCAGCTCCATGGCACGGGTAATGCCGAGCAGTACCCCCAAAGACAGATACCCCAAAAGTACTCTCAAATGCTCCAGGGACTGCTGACTGACATTCATGCCCTCAGCCTGCATCTCGACTTCCACAGGCCTTGGCTTTATGAAAATCACGCTCCTGTATATGGACATTCAACATCCCTTCTTCCCGTGACAACCATGAGAGAACATGAGCCCCTGGAGGCCACAGTCCAGTGTCGACAGCAGGATCAGGCGACTCTATGCTTTTCTAACCAGGACTCATCGCTAGGACTTGTGTTCTCAACTCAGACCCCGTGAGAAGGAAAGAACACCACGGACCCAGGGTTACCTTATGCAAATCTGGCATCAAATCCTGGTATAAAGATCGAATCAACATATCCAGAGTTCGTCGACGTTTCTGGGCGAACGTTGGGGTTTCCAGAGTGGCTTTTTCACCATTAATTACTAAAATAAATCAAGTTATAAAGGGAGTTACAAATATTAACAGGCTATTGGAGAATGCCCTTCTCAAGGAAACTCCTCACAGTAAATGCCACCCACTTTCCTAATACTGGTATAACTCTTCTTTCATGGAAGAATGCTTAAAAACTCTATAATTTTCTCTGTACAAACCCATAGTCCATAGGTATGTCTCTCTTACCCTTCTTGTTGGATTACAAGCTTCCTGAGCAGAGGGTACATCTAGTTACTTGAAGACCTAGCACACACCCAACGTGCCCTCATCCACAATTCCACCCACCCGCCCACCCATCCACCCATCCATCCATCCGTCTATCCCACCCACCCATCCATCCAACCATCCCACTCATCCATCCATCCACCAACCCACCCATCCACCCACTCATCCAACACATGGGCAAAAACACCAGGATGCCATTCAATGGGATTAAATATATACTTGCTGCATTTTGTTAGAAAAAATAACAATTGCCTAAGCAGAGTACTGGGATTCTTAGCTCAATGAAAGTTTCTTCTGGAAGAAAAAGCCGGTGGTTTAGTGGACAACAGACACTGAGAGTCAATAAAGTGGAAGAGCACAGAATAGAAAGTGTGCAGTACAGTTAGGAGCTTGAGGTCAAGATAGTTACAGGTTTGAATCCCAGCTATGCTGTTATTTGTGCATTTTTAAGCAAATTATTTAGATTCTTGGGGTCTCAATTTTCTAGCTTGTAAAATGGATATAACCATATTTCCTTATAGGGTTGTTGTAAGAATGTAAGTCACATAATACGTATAAAAGAACACAGAGCTAGGCATATCAAACTGAATAAATATTAGCTATTTGGTGGGTAGGATGGTAGGTATAGATGAGAACCCAGGAGAGACCTTTGCAACACTGTCAGAAAACTAAATACGCTTCTCGTGAAGAATTAACAGAACGGGCTTCCCTGGTGGCGCAGTGGTTGAGAGTCCGCCTGCCGATGCAGGGGACATGGGTTCGTGCCCCGGTCCGGGAAGATCCCACATGCCACGGAGCGGCTGGGCCCGTGAGCCATGGCCGCTGAGCCTGCACATCCAGAGCCTGTGCTCCGAAACGGGAGAGGCCACAGCAGGGAGAGGCCCGCGTACCGCAAAAAAAAAAAAAAAAAAAAAAAAAAAAAAGAATTAACAGAACATGGAATGCAATCAATGCTTAAACAATGATGTCTTCTTTACAGCATCCTGGGTGAACTGGAAGAAATGTATTCTGATGTAGAACAAGTTGCAAAAACATTTCAAAATAGAAACTTACATTTCACTAGCAAAAAGTCCCTGAATTCCTGGTGGTCTGTAAACACTGGTGGGGAGGGCAAGGGTGGGCCAAAGAGTGGTACGCTTTCCTCTGAAAATATTTTCAGCCTGTGTAGAGAACATTGCAGAATTACTCGGTTTTTCTTCAAAGATCACCGATATTTGGATCTTAAATTTGTTCAGTTGCCTATGTGATTTGTTAGGAATGCTCCTTCCATAGGAGGAGGGCCTTCTCTGGGCTGCCAGAGCCTTGGCCACCATGCAGCAATCCTATGTGCTTTAGGGCAAAGACCAAGTCTTACTGGATCCTTCGTGGTCCAACCCACCAAGCCACAGGCAAGATCAGGCACCCCAGGAACAATAGCAAAGACCACCACTGAGCACCCACTGCACACCAGGCAGCATACTTGGTCTTTTAAGACATAGCATCAGCTAATTCTCACCAACCTGTCCAGGTAGAATCATTACCTTCACTCCACAGACGAGGCTTGAGGCTCCAAGAAGATAAACACCTTTTTTTTCAAAGCCTCAAAGTTAATAAGTGATAGAGCTGGGATTCTAACCCAGATCTATTTGGCTCAAAGTTCATGCTCTTTTCAGAACATCACGATACCTTTTAACAGATTAATTTTTGAGAACGGGATTAATTTTTGAGAAGGATAAACGGGCAAGAATGTAGCCTAGGAAGGAGGGTACTCTGGTCAAGATCAAATATATCACACTTGTGCCCTCTGTGGAGCACAGTAACATTCCTGACCCTGACCCTTGGGTCTACTGCATGGAGCAACACTATATGCAACAAGCTTTTCCTGAAGACACGGTGGCTTTCAAATCAATCAAAAAATATGTATATCAAGAGTCTTAGGACTTTCCTGGTGGCATAGTGGTTAAGACTCCGAGCTCCCGATGCAGGGGGCCTGGGTTCGATCCCTGATCAGGGAAGTAGATCTCACATGCATGCTGCAACTGAGAGTTCGCATGCCATGACTAAGGAGCCGGCGAGCCACAACTAAGGAGCCCGCTTGCTGCAACTAAGACCCGGTGTGATCAAAAAAAAAAAAAGTCTTAAAATGAATGCCAAATTAACATGTAAACATGAGAATTAGAACAAGCAATCGAGACAAAGTTGTTACCAACCTGTAATTGTCCTTTTGCTGATCATACCTCACTAAGGCAAAAATATCTGTGGTGATGGTTAAGGAAATTAATCAACGACCCCAACTCACACAGTCAACGGCTTGTGCTTTGCAAACCCTGTGTGCAGAATCATCCTGGACCTGCACTCCTGGGGTCAGGGCTCCTGTCACCCATAGGCTGAGATGGAACCTTGACTTCTGTTAAAGACACAGTCCGGGAAGACACAGGTTCAACCTCTGCATGCTCATCCTTTCGGGAAAGGGCTACTTCTCCAAATCCTTCAGAAAAGCAATATAAATAACGCTATTAAGCAACTAAAACAAAGCAAAAAGATCAGTTCCCTTGCCTGAAAGTATAAACAAGGTCCCAAAATGAAATGAGTCATATATTTCATCTCACACATTTTGAAAAGAAAAGAAATTTAAATGTTTCCACTGTACACCTTCCTTCTCTCTCCTTCTGGCTTTGGTAGACAAAACAAACCAAAACAAACCAGTGTAGCTGGCGGCAGCCTCTCAGTAGAATCTGCTTTGCTTGTGTCGGGCGAGTTGAGTCTGAAATAGTACCACCTCCACCAGCTTTTCTTTCCTTCTTCCATTCCTCCTCCTCCCCCACCATCTCCCAGCCCCGGCTTTCCTTAGCTAGGGCTAAAAACCATCCTCAGTCCCTCAGTTTCCACTCCTAGACTCAGTGGAAAGAATTTGCATTAATTATTGGCTTGTCCCTTTCCAGAAACAAATATGCCAAGCCTCAAATCTAAAACTCATAACAAAAGGAAATTCTAAAAATAATGATGATCTCTCTGTCATTCTGATCACTTCCCTCCCCCTCCTGGAGAAGTTTTCTTTCTGTTCTACAAGAAGAACCGCTGCAGGAAGAGGGAAATATTAGTCCTACATCAGTGAACAGAGCAAGATATCACTTATTATTAATGTGTACGTGCATATCTGTTTTCTTCCCTGCCCTCATGGCAATTTTGTGAGGCTACATTGAACAAGTCAAAGGATGCAGAGCAATCCACTTGCAGATGCAATGAGTCACCACGGTTCTATCTCCCAACACTTTCACTGGAGTTTCCAAGGAACATGAACAACTAGACAGAATTTATTCTGAAAAATGCCTATTAGTTGCCTTTTACTTATTATGTACAACCTGTAGGCACTACCACTGGGTCTCACTGTCATGGCCGGCGGCCCAGGACAACGGGGCCAAGGCTGGGGATGTGTTGGGCTGACCGTGCTCATGTGCCAGGCCTGTGTGACTGAGCTGAGCTTGGACATTACCGAGAACTTCAGCAGGGCTTTGGCAGCAATATGAGCTAAAGAGGGATGAGAGGAAGTAGAGGGAAAGCAAATAAAAATAGGATTAATTCTATCATATCTCAAATGTCAAGAGATGGTAATGTAGCAGCCATTCCTAGGGCTTAGAATCAACAAAGACACATTATTTTGGCTTTTTATCTTAACTTGCAAGTTTTTATACCTAAAGCAAATTTCTCAGAGGATTCACTAACTATAATTCTTCTAATTCCTTTATTATCAATGGGTGGTAGGAAGTTTCCCTCATTTCATAGACTACCTGAGGAAAGGGAAGATAGTTCCAAAGTCAAGAATTCTCTGAGAATGCGTCCATCCATTACTGCAATGGATGGAGAGAGAAGAGGGAAAAATACAACACAGTGGGTCTAAGAATCTAGCAACGCAAAACAACCACAACATGCCAGTCAACCGTAACATTTGGTTTGAGGGTCATTTTAAGTCCAGTGAGGCTGACCAACAGCTTGCTAGTGGGAGGGTTCACACAGGCTCAGGATACGTGTAAAGTGGGAGCGGATCATGGAAGGCTTGAAGGCGGGAGAAGGCTCCTCCCCTTCCTGGAACACGATGGTGACGATGTCATTTCCAATGTGGCGCTTCCTTTCTACCTGGACGCAAACATACAACACGTCCCTTGAGAAGTTTGCTCACACACGGTACATTCACAGAGTTAAAGCACTAACTCGGCACGACAAACCCCAACGCTCACAGAGCCCGGAGCTTCAGTATCTTTGTCTCCTTGCCTCCCAAATTTCACCAGCCCATCTCCTGGCTTCCCTAGCCATCTCCTCCCCTCCTCTTCCAATTCAGGCCTGCATTTCCTCTTGACTACCCTCCCTCAGGAGCCTCCTTAACAGCCTCCTTGCCTCCATTCTCTCCCACTTTACTGCTCTGATTGGGTTCACCTTCACTCCTGCCTCATCTCCTTAGTCTGACATTCAAGGCCCCCAGACCAGAGGCATTGCATCAGAATTCCCTAGGGACGGGGCTCAAACATGTATATTTAAAAATATAAATAAATGCCTTCGCTAGTTCTGAAGCATATACTTGGCGAGAACAATGGCCCTACCTAATCTGACCCCAGCTGACCTTTCCAAAATGATCTCCTAGACCTGTGGTCAGTGAATCTTTTCTGTACAGGCCCAGACAGTAAATATTTTTGGGTTTGCAGATCGTACTGTCTCTTTACAACCATGTAGCTGTGCTGTTGTGACAGAAAAGCAGCTATAGACAATACATAAATCAGCGGGCATGGCTGTGTTCCAGTAACACTTTATTTAACAAGCAGCACGCTGCATCCGGCCCATGGGCCATAGTTTGCCAACCCCTGTCCAAGACCTTTGCCTAACCGGCCAAACAGAATGAGTCACTGTACTCCATGGATCCCTTGTGTGTCCCCATTCTATACAGTAAGCTCCCGAGAACAGGATCCCTATCTGATTCATATTAGATATTATTCTCATTTTGCAAATAAGGAAACTAAGGTTGAGAGATGTTCTAATAATTTCAATTCAATTCAGTTCAAAAAGATTTTTGGCAATTGTTTCTTGGATATGACACAAAAAGCACAGCCAATGAAAGAAAAAAATACACAAATTCGACTACATCAAAATTTAAAACTTTTGTACACTAAAGGATGCTATCAACAAAGTGAAAAGGCAGCCCAAAGAATGGGAGAAATATTTGCAAATCATATATCCAATAACATATATAAAGAGCTCCTACAACTCAACAACAAAAATACAAATAATGTGATTTAAAAATAGGCACAGTACTTGAATACACAATTCTTTAAAGAAGATATACAGATGGATAATAAACATACAAAAAGATGCTCAATATATTAATTATTAGGGAAGTGCAAATCAAAAGCACAATTAGATACCACTTCACACCCATTAGGATAGCTATTTTTAAAAAAGAAAATAACAAGTGTTGTTACAAATGTGGAAAAATTGGACCTTATGCATTGCTGGTGGGAAAGTAAAATATAGCCACTGCTGTGGAAAATGTTATGGTGGTTCCTCAAAAAACTAAACATAGAATTACCATATGATCCAGCAATTCCACTTCTGGGTATATACTCCAAAAATTGAAAGCAGGGACTCAAATAAATATTTGTACACCAATGTTCTTAGTGGAAGTATTCATAATAGCCAAAAGGTGGAAATAACCCAAACATCCACCAGTGGATGAATGGATAAAGAAAATGTGGTATAAACATACAATGGAATATTATTCAACCTTAAAAAGGAAGGAAATTCTGACACATGGTACAACATGGATGAGCCTTGAGGACACTGTGCTCAGTGAAATAAGCCAGACACAAAGGGAAATGTTGTTTGATTCCACTTATATGAGATTCCTAGAATGGTCAAATTCATAAAGACAGAGAGGAGGATGGTGGTTGCCAGGGGCTGGGGGAGGGAGAAATGTAGATTTATTGATTAATGGGTACAGAGTTTCAGTTTGGGAAGATGATAAAGTTCTGGAGATGGACGGTGGTGATGACTGCACAACACTGTACTTAATGTAATTAATGCCACTGAACTGTACACTTAAAAGTGGTTAAAATTGTAAATTTTATGTTAAAATAAAAATAAGTAATTTTTGATGTATCAACTGATGAGTGGATAAACAAAATGTGGTAGGTATCTAAAAAATGGGAAATTATTCAGCAATAAAAAGAGATGAGATACAGATACAGGCTACAGCATGGATGAAACTTGAAAACATGCTAAGTGCAAGAAGCTAGTTACAAAAGACCACATATTATGTGATTTCATTTATACGAAGTGTCCAGAATAAGCAAATCAAGAGAGAAAGCAGACTGGTAGTTACCAGAGACCGGGCAGTGGTGGAGTGGGGAGTGATGGCTAAGAGAGGGGTTTCTCTTTGGGGTAAGAAAATATTCTAGAATTGACCCTGGTGATAGTTGAATAACCTTGTGAACATACTGAAGTGGGCAAATTGTATGGTATATGAATACTATCTCAATAAAGCTTTTATATATATATATTTTATTATTTTTTTAAGATTAATTAATTTTTATACAGCAGGTTCTCATTAGTTATCTATTTTATACATATTAGTGTATATATGTCAATCCCAATCTCCCAATTCATCACACCACCGCCCCCCCGCCTTCCCCGCTTTCTCCCCATGGTGTCCGTACGTTTGTTTTCTACATCTGTGTCTCTATTTCTGCCTTGCAAACTGGTTCATCTGTACCATTTTTCTAGATTCCACATATATGCATTAATATACAATATTTGTTTTTCTCTTTCTGACTTACTTCACTCTGTATGACAGTCTCTAGGTCCATCCACATCTCTACAAATGATCCAGTTTCATTCCTTTTTATGGCTGAGTAATATTCCATTGAATATACGTACCACATCTTCTTTATCCATTAGTTATAGTAAATATAACAAACAAGTGTACTAAATAGTACACATAACGTTAGGCGGTAATACGTGCAATGGAGGAAAGAGAGCCACGCAGGGGCCTGGGGGCGCTGGGAGAGGGTGGGTTGCAGCTTTAGATTCAGCCAGGGGTTCAGTTTAACAGCTGACATTTGGGTAGATCTGGGGGCAGTGAGTGAGTCAGCCAGAGTATACCTGGTAGGAGAGAGTTCTAGGCAGAAAGAAGGGCAACGCCAAGACCATGACATGGGACAGTATCTGGTGACTCTGGGGAACAGGAAAGGAAGCCAATGTGACTGGGAGGGAGGAAATAAGAAGAGCAGTGGGCGATGGGACCAGAGAAGGAACAGAGGTCACGCAGAGCCTTGCAGGCCACTCTAAGGATATGGCTTTGACTCCGAGTGAAGCAGGAGCCACTGTTTAGGAAGAGACTGACGTGCATTTTAAAGGGTCACTGTGGCTGGAGGACTGAGAAACAGTCTATCAGGCACCAGGGTAAAAGCAGGGAGGCCAGAGAGGAAGCTACTGCAATAATCCAACAAGAGGTGATGGGACTCAGAGCTGTGTGGTAACAGAATTGTGAGGAGAGGTTAGGTGTCATCTGAAGGTCGAGCCAACAGGATTTCCTGACAAATTGAAAATGGGATGAGACAGAGAGGGGTCAAGAATGACTCCAGAGTCATTTTGCCCCAGAAACTGGAAGAACAGAATAGCCATCAACAGAGATAAGAAAGACTGCAGGAGGAACAGGTCTGGAGGAGAGTTGGAGTTCAGCTTTGGAAAGACTAGGTCTTAGATGTTGAGCCCAGGGGAGGTGTCGAGAACGCTGCATATCTGGTCTGGAGTTCCCGCGAGGGCTGGCTGGAGCTGTAAGTTTGAGTGTCAGCGGCATAAAAAAGCTATTCAGAACCCTAAGACTGGATGAGATCATAAAGGGACGAATGAGTGTAGAAAGAGAAGGGAGCCGAGAACCGAGTCCTGGGGCTGGCGGCACACACGGGGTGTCCAAGATCATAGAGCTAGCTCGTGGCGGAGCTAGGGCTTGGCCCAGATCCGGCTGATCACAGAGCCTGTGCTTTCATCTGGTCCTAGGTGCTGCTGTCGGGGTCTGGAATGCTGGGAGACTGGATGTTAGGGGTGCAGACATCACGGGACGTTAGGGAGAAGATGAGTCTCAGAGAGCCAAATAACTACACCCCCTCCCCTGCCTGCATTGTGGTTTGGTCTGGTGATGGAGGAGAGAGATGAAGGCGTTAATTGTAATACCAGAACCTACAAAATCTTTGTGAAAGCTTGTTTCTTTACATCAGATTTGGGAATGTGGCTTGGACTGTTCCACTAGCATTCTAGATGCTAGGAGGTCAAAAAGCCACCAAGATTATATGAGCCACATTGGCCTCTGACTTTTTTTTTTTTTTTTTTTTTTTGCAGTACGTGGGCCTCTCACTGTTGTGGCCTCTCCCGTTGCGGAGCACAGGCTCCGGACGCGCAGGCTCAGCAGCCATGGCTCACGGGCCCAGCCGCTCCGCGGCATGTGGGATCTTCCCGGACTGGGGCACAAACCCGTGTCCCCTGCATCGGCAGGCGGACTCTCAACCACTGCGCCACCAGGGAAGCCCTGGCCTCTGACTTTTGACCGTTACCCTAGGCCCCCAAGAAACCATGACAGGTTCAGAAGGAGGCTTGCAGTTAGTGGGCCTTCTCTGCTCTCCCACAATCAGGCACCAATAAGGTTCACTGTCACTGTGCATTTCTTTGACTCTTCCCACCTGCTTTATCTTCCTGGTAATAGAGACAAGTTTTCTACTTGTGATTTTCTTCATATCTACTGATGCTGGGCAAGTGGAGGACACTAGCACTACCCATGGAGCTGGCCAGGATGTTGAGCACACCAGAGTCCATCTGGGAATATTTCAGTTCTCCTGGTAAATGCGTTACGTCTTAATATGCTAACAGCCCCCTCAAAAAGATAAGATTAACGACTTAGGACTTCCCTGGTGGTGCAATGCTTAAGAATCTGCCTGCCAGTGCAGGGGACACGGGTTTGAGCCCTGGCCCGAGAAGATCCCACATGCAGCGGAGCAACAAAGCCCATGCGCCACAACTACTGAGCCTGCGCTCTAGAGCCTGTGAGCCACAACTACTGAGCCAGCGTGCCACAACTACTGAAGCCCGTGTGCCTAGAGCCTGTGCTCCGCAACAAGAGAAGCCACGGCAACGAGAAGCCCACACGCCGCAACGAAAAGTAGGCCCAGCTCGCCGCAACTAGAGAAAGCCCGTGCACAGCAACGAGGACCTAACACAGCCAAAAACAAATTAAATTAAAAGAAAAAAGATTAAAGACTTGGGTTGGGTGAAGGTTGAACGTCACATTGCTTCCTCCTGTCTCTGGCTAATGCCCTTATCTGTCACAGGACATGGGCAATGTTGGTGAATGTACAGGGCTGAAAATGTCGGACAGAGTTGGGGGAGGAGGAGGATTGTAAAATACTTCAGTGGAAGTTTTTCACTATTATTGTTGAGATGTAAGAGGTCAACACAATTCATGACGATTGGGAAGGCCAGCTTGGTTTCTCTTCTCCACGTGATCCCAAGATCCTAAGAGCTTCAGCTCCTAAGAGGTAGAGGCAGCCTGGTAGCACTAACATAACAACCACACGAGGGAAGACGCCTTGCAGAAAGTAACTCTTAGCCACTTAAGCAGGCTTCCTAGGCTGAGGCACTTCCTGCTTCCACCTGTCCTTTACAAGTTAGCCTTCTAAAATCAGAACAAGCTTAAAACCTCCAATGGGTCTCCACTGCCTATAAGACAATTCACCAGCTCCTTATTTCAGGCCCCAAACCACCAGACAGAACGAGCTCTTCCTGACCTCCCCTCACCCCCCACTATGTCCCCAAAGCACCGCTATGTTTCAAGACAACACCACCATGTTTTAGCCTAATGATCTGCATTGTGTCTTTCCCCCTCACTGAAGTCTTACTGAAATATGGATTATAAGTGTTCAGAAAAAAGCCCTTTTAGCCCATCACATACCCTCTCTAGGTTCGTATTTTTCACAAATCTTTGCTGAATAACTGTCCATTCATGTTGGTGATATTTACTTATACAGATGCCTTCAGTGTGTAAAAAAAGGGACAAGAATCTAATAAAAAGGTAAATGGAACCCCCCCAAATCCTTCAAAAACCAGCAGCATGTATCATTGTTATATCTAGATTTCATCAAACTGGCAAGTTTTCTCCTGGAAGTGGCTAATCTCTGGGGTGGGTGAGGAGTGTCCTCAGGTAGCTTTTTCCCCGACGGGGCACAGGCCATGTAGATGCTCAGTGTTAACCTCCTGCACTAACCTGAAAAAACACTTGCAACCATTCCTCAGGAAACATAGTGTTACATCTTGGAAAAATCTCATTCTGACAAGACACAAGGCACATGGACAGAAGTCACAGAGAAGAGGCCACGTATATGCAAGATAGTCCCTCAGGAGTGTAGAAAACCACACTCACACAAAGGCGCACACACACACACACACACACACACACATCCACACAGACGTGTACACGCACCACTGCCTCTGATCCTTTATTTCCTGATCAGTGAGGGTAGTTCTTCCTACGGCTTGTTGAAAGTTCAAATAAACAGACTGTAACAACATCCCCCAAATTGGTGCCTGAAGTTCAGCTCATGTATTAACATCCGTAGTCTCTAATTCTATGAAGTCATAGCTATGCTTTCTCCACACTGAGGTCACTGACTATTGAATGGTTTGCGTGTTCACACGTACCTGCTGTTTGTTCTCTTTGGAATATGGCAACATGGTGGAAACATGAAACATGATCTCATGCCCTTGGTAGATGGTATAAACAGAATGCATCCCTGTGGTGTCATCTGTAAAATACAATATACATTAGTGAGCACAGAGAATTCTGAGGCCATAAGGAAACAGTCTTTATTTGCAGACTAGAGGAATACAGCACAGTTAGTACATCCCAAAGACCCTATGATTATCCACCTGAGTGGAAGCAACAGTATGGAACCCCCTCCAACTGATGCAAGGCTCCTGCCCACACGGGGGGACCTCTTCACCCCCATCTAAGCTCGCTTGCTGTCTGATTCATGCCTTGCCTTGGAGCAGAGGAGATCATGGGAAGTCTGGGCTCAAAAGGAGAGTATGTTACAATTCCTTGCCTTCTAGTACTGCTGGTGTTCAGGACAAAATGAACACAAGATGACATACACACAGCTATCGTGTCCATAAAACAAAAGGAACTATATCCCTGGCAGCATTGTATAGTGATTCAAAGCATGTGCTTTGGAGTTAGACTTGGGTTCGAGTTCTCATTAGCTATGTTCCTTTTGACACATTACCTTGCCTTCTCTGAGCCTCAGTTTCTTAATTAGAAAATGGGGATGAAAACAGTGTCTAACTGCTAGGGATGTCTATCAGATCACACTGGGAAAGGGCAGTGAGGATGATGGACTTGCAGGGCCTCCAGGAGTCACCACAGGCACACAGAGCTCGTCAGGGGGGCAGGAGCAGGGGGGAGCTGAGGCCTGACAACTGGGACCGAATACTTCATCCCTGCATCTGCCAGTTAAGTTACTCACAGGGCAGCTCTCACAAATCGCCTAACCTTTCTGTTTTCAGAGTCTGTGACACGACTCCAACGTGGGCGAGATGGGGCCCCCAGAGGGTCAGGGTACCTGATTTGAAGCCTATCAAATTTAGGCTAAATGAGCCTCATGTCACCTGCCTGGCTTACATCAAGGACTGGCCGTGAAGAGCAAATAAAATGACAGAAGTAAAAGTACAGGAAAAGAACTAGAAATGCTGTACAGTTATGAGATAGCGTACCCCACCTTGGGTATAAATTCAAATTCAGATGAGGCTGACTAACAAAAGTTATACAAGTCACAGCAGAATGGATCAGGAGGCAACCTTACTTTTGGTGTCCAGACCTCCACGGTAGCCTGTCCAGCCCTTGAGAGTGATTGTGTCACCCAGGAGATTTAAAAATTTTTGAAAAGCGTCACTTCCGATTTCTGTAAGAAGAGGTCAAATGTGAAGAAAGTACAGTGTCCACAAGTCCCCGTTTTCTAACTATGCAGTGAAATCACTTGAAAATTAACTAGGCTCCGCCGACATGTGCAGCAGGCAAACAGAATGAGAAGTCGTGCTTCCCTCTTCTCGGAGACTGTACAGGAGGGTCACAGTTCCCAGAATCCGAGGAAAGGAAAGCTACAGAATTAGACTAACCAAGCTGAGCGCTGCCAGACTGGGGTCACAAGCGTCTAGTGTTGCAAAATGAGAACATCATTACTGCTCCCATTGATAAGAGACAGGGCCTTAATATGAGAAGTGTGAGATAACAGGAAATGGGGCCATTTTGTAATTCTCTCAAGCATAAAGATCCCAGAGAAAGTCGCCTCTTTGCTCCTGAGATTATGTAGAATGAAATTCTTCAAGTCCCCATGTAATTTTCTAGTTAGACTGTATCCCTGGTGCCAGTAATTCGGTGACCAATAAATATTTGCCAGATGAAGGAAACTGGGCAACTTCTTTCCTATAAAATTTACCCTGAAAATTCACCCTTCAACTTCATAAAACTACTGGCTGTTTCTTTGCATTAAAAACTCCAATGCAACAGGCAGGTTCAGCTGGGATCATCTAAATTGCAGTGAGGCGGGGCCGGGTGTCAGAAGAAAGGAGACACTCACCATTGCTGAACATGTCATCATCTGTGAGCTGCCCATCTTTGGCAAAAAGAACCCCAAACTTGAAATTCACAGAGCCCTTACAATGAGACAACAAAGGTGCTGAATTTAGTTTTCTCATCAAAGCGTACACAGCTAAGAGACGTGCTAGTCGTTATTCAGGAATACTACAGTGACCTGAATGACTACTTGGTGGATTACTTCCTCCCCTCCACCTCAATTTTGACCAATATTAACAACAATCATTCCTTGATTTTTATAGCTTACAGAGGAAACTGTGCTTTTCTGTGAGTTCATTTGAAATGTCACTACTAATAGCGTCTGCAGGATGCCAGGTCCATTGTGCAGCAAAACAGTGCTCAAAATAAATAGCCCACAGGAACTCACAGGACTGGCACCATCCTCTGATCAGCCCCGCAGCAGCAGTCTGGAACCTGGAGAGCTCAGTGTAATTCAAAATTTAACACAACAATCTGAGGCTGATATCTCGAGGACTCCTTTAGAAATAGAAATGGAAACTGTAGGCAACGTATTCTAAAAGCTCAGTTGCCCCAATTCCTAAAGCTATTTAATCTCAAGAAGTCATAAAACAGATGTGGGGAGAAAAAGGCAATCAAGAAGTAGTTAGTACAAATGTTCAGTCTACTATCCTCAACTTTAAATGCTGGGTTAAAATCAGACTCTGTGGGAATGATAAATACCAAATGCAAGATAACAGCTTCCACAAGGAAGAGAGAGGAATGGGATCCGGGAGCTCAACTGTATTTTTAATATATATATTTTTTCTTAAATTGGGTAATAGGGTTATAGGTCTTCATTATGTTGTTGTCTATACATTTTTGTGTGCCTGAAGTATTTCATAATTTTAAAAAATCTGAGGTTGGAAAAGAATCAACCCTTGCAAGGCTGTTTGATGGGGGAATTCTCAGGGGTCAGTTAAGGGGCAAAGAACAAAGGTGATTAAAACATTGCCAGCGGGTCAGAGTGGGGAATCAAGGCAGAATGCCTGAATTCAGGACAGCTGGATCTGGGAGAATTAAGACTGAAAATCCAAAGGTCTACGGCTGTACTTCTAAACATTCTTCTGCCCCCGATACACCTGAGGGACAGATGCATACCCATCAGTAGTAGTAATTTTCTATCTGGTGGTTTCCTCTACGGAGTGAGGAAGAGGGAGGCGGCTCCCAGGCTGTTCCCTCCACCCGGGGCTCCTCCACAGCTCCTTCTACAGAAGCTCTTGCCCACCATGCGGGTCTCAACTCAAACGTCGATTTCCAGAGAGGCCTTCCCTGATCTCCCAACACACTCCCGCATTGTTATTCTCCGTCCCGGCAGCTTATTTATTTTCTTAATAGCACTATTCACACTCTGTAATTCTTTTTATTGAGCTTGCATATTTGTCCGTTTCTCCCACTAGAACTTAAGTCCTGTGAAGGAGGGAAGGTACACATCTTATTTTCCGTGGAATCTCCAGGACCCACCACTGTGCTGGGTATATTGGAGAGGGTTAATAAATATTCATGGCATAATTGTATGCGTAATAAATGAGAAAAGAAACACAAGTGGTCAGATACAACTTATTTTTCACAAGCTGCTTCCAAATGATCACCTCTTCATCACAAACACGTTTTTGGTAAATTTCTTGGGATTTTGTCAAGGATTTCTGTCCACTTCAGGGTTCTATGATTTTTGTAGCTCTTCTTTCTCTCCCTTGGGAATGTGACAGCAATCACATGTCTCTGAGACTCTGGCACCGCTTCCACTCTCAGTGGTCCCTTAACAAGCACCTACAGTAGTCTGGGGTCTGACAGATGACCCTCTTAGAATAACAGTGCAGAGACTAAAGCAGTGGTTCTCAAACTTGACCAGGCATCAGTATCACCTGGAAGGCTTGTTAAAATAAAGATTGCTGGCCCCATTCCCAGGGTCTCCAATTCCACAGGTCTGGGGTAGGGTCCAAGAATTTGTATTTCTGATAAGTCCACAGGTGACATTTATGCTGCTGGCCCAGAGGCCCCACTTTGAGAACCACAGGACTAGAGGAACCAGCCAGCAGACGGTCAGGAGGCCCAGGATCAGGTCCAGCTGAGCTGACAGCTAGCAAGCCAAGGGCAGAAAGACTGGGTCAGTGACTGGAGCGATGAGCCATGAGCCATGAACTAACAGCCTGTTCGAACCAGAAGGGACCCTCTGGTCCACTGAATCCGTAGCTTTCATTTTACAGAAAGGACAACTGAAGCCCAGGGAAGACGAGACTTGCTCAAGGCTGGTACTAAGTGGATGGCAGGACTGGGGCTGGAAGTCGGGTCTCCTGACTTTCAGTCCAGTGCTCTTTCCAACGCAGTGGCAGAGTCTTCTCAGGATGGTTTTGAGTTGAGTGAAGCTAAGAGTTACAAGCAGAAATGGGACCCTCTGCTGCCTGATCACTGGCTGAAGCTTTAAAAAGCTTTGTTGGGGCAGCTCTGTGACTGGCATCAGTACCCTTGCTGAGGGTACTCACCCACTTCAGGGGGAGGCTCCAGAAAGACTGGTGTGGCAAGGCCTTGATAAGTACTTGAAATTCCTTACGGGGTCTCATTTTGGTAATTTTGTTTCCCGGGCTTCCCAAATGATGTCAATGAATAACAGAGTTTTCTCCTATCTCCAGAAATCAGGGCATCGCTGAACAGATGCATTATAATTTTTGAGGAGATAGTTTTTAGGAGGGGCTATTTGAGGAGGGCATCATTTGATTTGGGGCTACCTGACCACCACGGGTCATATTTTAACGAAGTGTTGAGCCTAACGTCACCAGTGCTTCATGAGGCTGGCTGCCACTTGGGGGATGGGAGGGAGTGCTCAAAGTCCCAAGACCACACCTGGGCCCCTGGAGGGAGGTGACTGGTGGAGGGAATCTGTGGGAACTGGTTTTCTTGGAACTTCAGTCCTGCTCAGACACTCACCATAGAGATGAGGTCATATTTGTAATGCCTACTTGTATGGGACTTAAAATTTTTAAGTTCTAAATTTCCCGAGACAAAACTCAACATGATTATAACCAACGTATAGTCACATTCTTGGGAATTAATAGTATGCGAGGAATTATATTTCTTCTGAAGAAAGTGAAGTATACGGGGGAGACTAACGTCCCATTGATTCCAGAAGACTCTTTTGGAATCAAGAAATGATGTCCTGATTCAAAACTGGACGCCCCCGGTTCCTTGTTACTCTTATTTAGGCAATGTCTCCATATTTCTGTGATTCACATGTTCCTACACATCTGTCACCCTCTCCACGTGTGTTTACTTGGGATGCCATGTTCTCTCCTGGCAGGGGCAGGGGGCGCTCTCTACACAGTGGACAAATAAAACTTGGGTTTCAGGACACCAAACAACACTTTACCAAATAGCTAACCTTTCAGAAACATCACTAGTATTGTTTACTAATTTTTTCCCTGCCCATCTTTGCAGCTGATTATCGCTACAATTGGGTGGAATTGAGATAAAGTCAAGAAGCTGGCAGGATTAGAGAAGAGTGCATTGGCCACACAGCTCTCACAGAAGCTCTGAAGGATGCTGGTCACTGCTCACACCTCTTCAGGTACATTGTCATGAGTGCTCTTGTTGCTTCTAGCAAATATCCCCTTAGTAAGGAAATAAAATTGAGAAATAAAGAGATCAGCTACTCCTTTTTCAAAATTTGGGAGATCCAAAGAAAAGTGTGAGAGGATATACACCAAACAGCAAACAGTGGTTCTTCAAGGGAGGGTGGAAGTGGCGAAGTGGGGGAGCTTTCATGTTTTCCATTGATAAATTTCTGTACTGTTTGTCACAACGGGCAGGTGCATGCACTCTTGGGCGCTCAATAAATATTTGTGAATTAGCGAGTACAGTCATTTTGAGACATAAAAACTATATATAGTATAATCCTAATTTTATATAAAATATAACAAACATATATCAAAATGTGATACTATACGAATACTAGTTTCCTCTGTGATTGTAGGTGATATTTTCTTTATGCCTTTCGTGCATTTCTGTATTCTTCAAATGTTTGCCAGAAATGTGTATGACTTTTATTTTTTGCCTTTTACAAACTACACGTGGAGTTCATGGATTCTTTAGCAAAAAGCATGATTCATACATGGTGAATATGTAGATTAAAATGTAGATGTCTCCTTCTGCCCGCTCTCTGCCTCATCCCACCTTACACTTCCACGAACCTGCCCAAAGCAACTCCTGCCAACAGTCGGCAGTGAAACCTCTCAGCCTGCTTCCTTGCATTTACATCACCATGTTCAGGAATCAGCTGAGATGCCGTTACCTCAGAGAAACCCTCCCTGTTTGGTTAATGTATAAAACCTACCCCTGACCCCACATCACCTACCTTGTTTACTTTCCCCACAGCTATTGGGGCTGTCAACAGTACCGTGTTTATGTTTGCTTATTTACTTCCTTAGTTGGTCTTAGCCCACCAGATTGTAAACTCCATGAAGAAGGGACCTTGTCTTGTTCAGCAATCCCCAATGCCTCAAGTAGTACACGGTTCACCCACAGTCAGAGTTCAGTAAACATTTGTTGAATCAATGAATGAAGGAGAGGAATGAATGAATGAATACACATAGAAATCTGTGTTTATAAAAACAACTGGGATTATACTGTAAGTATTGCCCTGTGAATTACTTTTTTCTCAGTAAATACTATGTCGTGGAAATGTTTCCATGCCAGTAATGAGGTCTACCTCATTCTTTTTAATGGCATCATAGTATTTCATAGTTCATTCAATCAATACATAATTCACTTATTCAACCAACAAATATTTACTTTGTGTCCTCTATCTGCACAGTTCTAGGCTCTGAAGATACAGCAGTGAACAAAATTGAATAAGTCCCTGCTCTCATGGTGCTTACATTCTAATGGGGGCAATAGATAAAAACTGAATAAATGAAATCCATGTGTTAAGAAGATAAGCAAAGCAGTAAGAAGGGCAGTGGGTGAGAGGCAGGGTGTGCTATCTTAAACAGGTGACCAGGGAAGGCCTTGCTAAGCAGAGATACTAATCAAGTGAGGGTGTGACCCATGAGACACCTGGGAGGAGCATCCCTGCGGTGGGAAGAGCAGACTTCCTGAGGAGGTGGAAGAAGAAGGAAGTCAGTGTGGTTAGTGCAGAGCAGAGGATGGAGAGGTGGCACCAGCCATACCACGCAGGCCCTCGTAGGGAGGACCTGGCCTGGCATGTTTGGATACTCTGTGAAAACTAGAAGAGAGGGCAAGAGAGGAAGCAGGGAAAAGAGCTGGAGAGCTGCAGAGTCCAGGCAGGAGACGGTGGGGCTGGTGTCGAGGGGTTCGAGCGGTGGTGGTGGAGGCATTGAGACGTGTCCATGGAATGTGCTGATGGATTAGATGGGGGGTGTGACAGAAGGAGAGGTGTCAAGGATGTTCCCAAGTTTGGCCTGAGCAACTGGACAAATGATACTGCCATTTACCGAGAGGCACAGTGTACACACACTCCACTGATTTACTCAACTGTCTATAGATAATATTTCGGATATTTCTCTATGTTAGTTATGGACTTGGAAAACCCAACATATTTTTTTTTTAAAGTGGGACAACAGGAAATGGAAACATGCAAATAATATGGCATTCTGTAAGTCGAGTGTGCTAATAAAGTACACTAGCTTTAACTGAATGAAAACAAAACCCTAATTCCTTACCCTGATCATGAGGTTAACATTCGAATATTTCCAAGCAGATTTAAGCAACTTGATTGTTTTTCTATATTTATGGCTAGCTGCATAGAAAATTCTGAAATACACCCGAGAAAACATGTCAGTGGAGTCTTTCAGTGATAAGAGATTCTCGCTGTGCAAATCCACAGAGAGGTGTGCCTGGGATAAAGGGCTGTGTTCCTGGTGAAGGGGAAGCTCATTTACAAATACGGAGGCGGAGCAGCACAACCAGGCATCTCGCGAGACTACTTACCTCTTGTTCTTCAAGAACCAGCAAGTCCTGTCAAATGAAGTTCGAAAAGTTATGTCCATGCTGAATGGTGGTCATTTTATGTTGACTTTCTGTGAAAGCCAAGCTTCAGTCTACTGACATTGACACCACTTTTCTCCCCTTCGAAGTGCTTAAAATATTCAAATTTAGCCCTACAGATTTTTATACAATACCTGGTCATTTAGGAAAGGCATATTATACCACAACTATCGGGAAACAAAGATGATGCACAGCAGTGGGAAGAAACACACAGATACCGAGGTTTCTCTAACCACTTAAAGCTAGCTTATCATATGCCGCTTCTGGGAAGATTTCGCCCGAGAAAAATGTTACACAGAAGGGCAGCAGAAACAGACAAATAATATTTTAAAACAGCATCAGCCACCTTCCCACTTGTGGTGGAAAGATGCCTCCTTTAGAGTGCAGGTGGTTTATTTTCTGTTTACCTTTTGGATCCAGTGTTTTGTAAGAACTCTTTTCCCTACACCGGAAGCCTGTTGCTCAAGCCTTCCTAAGGGAAATCTACAGACACCTGATGACAGCAGGGGAACTCCTGCTGGTAAGTTGCACACACACACACACACACACGGATGCTCACACCCACAGAGGATGGAGGGAAAGCTCATGAATGGAAGGGAGAGTGTGAAAGTGTCTTTTGTTTGGTGAAAAACAGCGCACAGAGTTATGATATAAATAGGCAGAAGGTTGCTGTATCTCGTTTTCTTGTCCTGTCTCATTTTGTGGGAGAGAGAAAGCAGATAAGGATGGCCAGGCAGGGGTGACCTCTCTGGGCAGAGGGATCTGCTCAGCAGCAAGACGCAGAAGGAAGCATCCAAAAGCCTCGTGGGTTTTGGCGCCAGTGTCTGGGGGTCCAGGCTCCAAGGAGGAAGGAATTGAGTATGATAACTGGTACAAATTAAGTAATAAGGGCACACTGGTACTGAATTTATAATTCTAATTTGTTTTTAAGGTGGCTATAAGGAACTACTATTAAGCACATTATGGCTTAAAGTTGCTTAAAGTTTAACCTAACACATCCATTTTTGCCTCAGTTCCTTCTGGGGTTGAGTCAGGGTACAAATACTATTTTAAAAATTAAATTAGAACAAAAGACATGGGAATTCACAATTCTATACATTTCTGGTAAGCTAAGTTGAGAGCCAGGAACTTATCATAAAAGCTAACTGTATCGTGAAGGTATGTACACAAAGATCGCTCACGCTTCCATCCATCCTTCTCATACTGCCTGAATTATTTCCCTGAAAAGCAGATTTAAGCATGATGCTCCTTTGCTTAAAGATTCTACTGGCTCCCCGCTGTCTCCTGGATAGAGTCCAGCCTGCCTCTCCAGCCTCTTCCTGTGTCACCCCACCTGGCATGCCAACTCCTCGAAGCTCAGCTCTAACACACAACTGTCACACCATTAGTGATGGCTGTGTTTATACGTTTCAAGGGGATGATTTCAAAGCGAAATTGATTGCAACTGCAAGACAAAAGTTTGGCTGACATTTTTCGGATGGACTGTTACCTAGTTTATGACTCTAAATTTTTTTTCTCCCAAGGCAGACTGCTTTCCCTTAACAGTAAGTCCTAGGACAGCTTTCGGGACATCTTCTATCCTCTGAATTTCTGAAAATGACAGACTCCCAGCCTCTATCTTAGACTGACTGCATCAGAATGTCGGGTGGGAGGTTCTCCATGATGAGAACCGCTGGTGATTCTGGTTGGGATCCTAGGCTAAGAATCACTGATGATTTGTCAGTTCTAACACTGTGATCAAATTTATACAATTATGAAGCACAAAATTCTCTGTTACCTTTTGTATCTCAGGATGAAAAATTTCCCTGGGGCCTTTCTCGAATTTGTCCAGATTCATGGCACTGAAATAGAATGGACAGAGTGAGCCGCAGTGTGGTGGAGACTTAAATAATGTGGAGCCAGTCTCAGGTCTTCAGGAAAGCTAAGTATCATCTCCTAGAAAATCACAGCTGGATTCCCTGAAGGGCCACAGGAGGTGCAAACCAACAAGGAGTGATCAATGAAGGGACACATGCGAGTAGCCAAGCGCAGTGACTGCACCCTGAGCACGCTCACAGAGTAAGAGAGGGAGGGGGGATTGAGAGCATCTGTTTCAGGCAACCTTGACTAATCTCCATGATGCTTACTTTTATTTACTAAAAAAGTGATTCACTGACATTTACATAGCAATTAATGATGAAATGTAACTAAGATGACCTGACGTGTCTTTCTTCCTTTGGCAATTCCTCTCCCATTTAGGGCAAAAGGCTGTCCTTAGCAGGATTGTTCTTTTATGTTTTGCTTTGGACAAGCAACGTGAATTTCCTTGAGCTAAGTTCCCCTAGAGGTAAAACAAATTGGACTAGACGTTGTCTAAGGCCTCTTTCAGCAAGAATCCTCATATTTGTAAATGAAAGGTAAAGATAATAGCTAATATTTACAGCGTATTCACTATACGCCAGGCACCCTGCTAAATGCTTTACATGGATTTACATGGCTTTACATGGATTATCTCATTTAATCTCTATGAGGCAAGTACTATTTTATCCCCATTTTAAGGATGAGTAAATTGAGGCTCAGAAGTTAAAGAAATAGTCCAGGATAACAACGCTGTGAAGTAGTGGAGCCATGATGTGAACTCAGGCTTATCTGACTCCATAGTATTTATATTTTAATTTCCTTTTCAGTTTCCAAGTTCATGATTGTAACAAACAGAGATAAAATATTTTCTTCTGGGCTTCCCTGGTGGCGCAGTGGTTGAGAATCCACCTGCCGATGCAGGGGACACGGGTTCGTGCCCCGGTCCAGGAAGATCCCACATGCCGCGGAGCAGCTGGGCCTGTGAGCCATGGCCGCTGAGCCTACGCGTCCAGAGCCTGTGCTCCGCAACAGGAGAGGCCACAACAGTGAGAGGCCCGCATACCGCCAAAAAAAAAAAAAAAAATATATATATATATATATGGTTTTTTTTTCTTCTATTGGCAGCAACTGTAGACGTTTTATTCTTCGCATCTTTAAAAATACTCTCTTGCTGCAGCTTCCTCTGGCTATAAGTGGAGGACTGAAAAGTGAAGGCCTACTCAGACAATTAAATGAAATTACAACTCAGTGAAATCCCTGGTCTTTAAATATACAGAAGAAAGGAGCTGGAGAAACTTCATTTTAGAAGAAGAAGAAGAAAAAAGGATTCACAGAAATTTAAGCCCATATAATTCAAACTATTGCTCTCAAAGCAAGTTAAGATTTAGAAGCAGCAAGATACTTCTGTGCTCAAGAAAAAGGTTAACCTCTGCACTGATGCCCTCTTAGCTCGGGCTTCAGACTGGCCAGGAGAAAGATCATGGGGCCTGGGGAGAAGGTCTGCAATCTGAAGACGAAGTCAAGCTTGAACGTGAGATATGAAATGTTTTACTTCTTAATCCTTGGACCCTTTCATCAGCCAATTGCAATCCCTAACTGACAGTCAAGTTTGTCACTCTAACAGACATTCTGGCAAGTACGAGTCGTGGGTGGGAACATCAAAAACACCACCTCCTGCCACCACCTAGTTGCAGATAAATAAAGACTAAATCACCAGGCCACTAGGATAAGGTCTCAGACTCACACAGGATGGCATTAGTGATTGACAGCCCAAGCCCTGGCATCACACGAACCCAGGTTTAATTCCCAGCTCTGTGGTTTACCAGCTGTGAGATCTTTGTCAAATCTCTTCAACTCTCTGAGGCTCCGACTCCTCCTATGCGGAGTGGTGGTAGTAATAGATCTACTTTATGGAGCTGATTTAAAGATTCCCCAAGAGAATGCTTGTCAAGCGTTTAGCACAGCACCTAACAAACAGAAGCTACTGTTACTATGATGTAACATCTTAGCTGGTGACAGAGCAACAGGCCGACCGACCTGCGTGGTGGCATTCCCGAGGGGAGGCTGCCACCCGACATGGGGGAGAGATGAGAGGGAGGTGGAAAGATGGGAGCACGAGAGGCAGCTGAGCACCGAGCAGCGAGCGGTTCCTTCCATTCACTTAACTTTCTGTTGGTTAAGAATAAGCACGTTCTTCTCAGAGAAGCATTTGCTGACATCTGAGTTCTATTTCAAACCAGAAAAATGAAAGGAAAAAAATTTCTTGATTTTCTTTACGAAACCAAAATATTTGCCTGCGTGCCGGAAAAAAGAAGCAGGTGACGCATGCAGAACACAAATGCTTGAGAGCAAAGCTCGGAACCAGCCGGACCTGGACTTGCGCCTCAGTCCTACTATACACAAGCAGTGTGATCTTGGCTTTGTCCTTCTGGGCCTCTATTTCCTCATCCATAAAATGGGGACAATAACACTATCTGTCCTATAGGGCTGCTGTGACGATTCAGTGACGTAATGCATGTCGAGAGCTTAGCAAAATGTTGAGTATAACGCCAAGGTCCAAGGAAATAGCAAGCTGACATCAGAATGATCACAGGAAAAACCCATTTATGGGTGCCAGGTGGGTTATGGGTTTCTGCTCATTCGTACTCACCTTAAGATGGACTTCACAGAGAGCGTTTTTGTGGGGCTGTAGGGAAGGCATATTTTCTGGGTACCCTGGAAAGTCAAAACAGCAAACCAGTGAGAAGTCTGGCAATTTCCATCTCTGAGAGAGTCTTACCTGGTCATTTAAAAGAAACCCATACCCAGTCTTTCTCATTTTTCTTCATATATATAAATACATTTTATGTTAGAAAAACTCTTACTGAGGTTCGACAGCATCTTCCACCATTCCCCCCTACCTGGCATTTACGCTTTTCTTTTCTTTTTTTTTTTTTTTTGCATTGGGTCTTCGTTGCTGTGCATGGGATTTTCTCTAGTTGCGGTGAGCGGGGGCTACTCTTCGTTGCTGTGTGCAGACTTCTCATTGTGGTGGCTTCTCTTGTTATGGAGCACAGGTTCTAGGTGCGCGGGCTTCAGTAGTTGTGGCATGCAGGCTCAGTAGTTGTGGCACACGGGCTTAGTTACTCCTTGGCATGTGGGATCTTCCCGGACCAGGGATCGAACCCTTGTCCCCTGCATTGGCAGCCGGACTCTTAACCACTGTGCCACCAGGGAAGTCCCGGCATTTATGCTTTAAGCATTATTTTTCAGCTTCTGGACTGCTGGGTCCGCGCTGTCTCAGATGCTGTGATGAGCAGATGAGCCGTCTGAACCAGAGGAGAAGGAGGTTTGGTCTCTGAGCCAAGAATTGGATCAGCCTCAAAGATCAGAAGAAGAAAACTGTCTCCACACATTCAACAGGACCCAAATGTGATTCCTCCAGGTCAAAGAGTTTTTAAACTAGAAGTCACCCGATTCTTTCAGAGAAGTTTTCATAATGTGTACTTTTATATTTGTCTGTGTTTACTTATTTAAAGTCTGTTTCTTCCTCTCTGCATGAGTACCCATTGTGACCAACTCATAGGAAGTACTCAATCAATACTGGCTGAACGAAAGGGAATGAAGGAAGGATTGCCTGATGGCTCAGTCCCACGTCTGAGCACCCAGGAGAGATGAGGGCTAGTCTCTTTTACAATCTCCAAGAAAGAGACAATACAGATTTATAATTCACAAAGGATTTATACTACATACTTATTTAGCAAAAGAGATTATGATGCAGTCCACGTATAAAATTCCCTTTCTAACTATGACTAATAATAACATCGGCAGCACAAACAGCTAGAGAAGGGAAAGGACATTCCTTGTAGGAATCAGGCAAGTTTGTTCGTGTTTTCGGGACACATCTGCAAACTCATGTGTCTGAGCCCTGACCAATGGCACGGAGTGGAGTTCCCCAAACTTTTCAAGCCCATGATCTCTTTTGGCAAACTAAACTTTCACACCCAGGGCCCTGGAGAACTGGGTATTCTCACCCCTGCTCCAGGCTGGGGATGAGTATGTCTTCCCAGTTATGTGTCAGAAGTTGCACTAGGTAGAGCCCTTCTTTTGGATTCTCTACTAGCCAAGGAAATTAGGTTGAGCTTTTTCTTTTTCTTTTTTTTTGTAGTTTGCAGTAGATTTAAAAAAATTTCTACATATAAATATTATGATAGGAATATGCATTTTCAAATTCCACATGACCCACCCACTGAAACCTGAGTTAGTCCTGTGGCCTTGCTTTTTCACCAGCCCCAGCTTACCTCATACTGTGGTCACCTGTGTGGGATGCCAACCCATCTAGAACAGGGTCTTGAATCTGACCTTCTTGCTTGTCTACCTTTTCTTCTCACCAAACACACCAAAGGCAGCTTTTAAGAGAAGACCGGGGCAGCTTTGGGGGGAATGTATGGAGTGGTTGAGGGAGGATCAGCCCTGCCTGGGTGCTGGTATCATCGTCACAAGCTGCTGAAATGGATGTGAAACCCAGGGCTCTTGGGATTGTGGATCTGTATTTTTCTTCACTATAAAGGGGTAAAGCTCTTGCTCCCCATCATTTTTTTTTGTGGCTTTCCAGGGTTGCTGTTCTAGAAAAAACACCTTCCAGTTCTCTGTTTTCAGTGGAACCAAAAAATGCACAGGGAGAGTCAAGTACACGTGCATATCAGGCAACACTAGGTGAGCAGAGCAGGACACAGAAGTGCACGTCCACATTACCCCATTTAGCGCGCGCGCGTGTGTGTGTGTGTGTGTGTGTGTGTGTGTTTACGGACAGATGTCGAGAAGGACACTGCAGTGATTATCACTGGGTAGTTGGATTTTTTTTTTTTTGATCCTCTTCTTTTTCACCTGCTGTATTGTCTGGATGGAATTTTTACAAGTGTGAGTCATTTTTTCTCTTTGGGTTTAGAAGGAACACAGCCAGAGATGTGCAAGACAGTTTCTAGCAGGGTTTATAGTTTAGCTGTGTTTCTGTTTAATGAGAGAATGTGAGCTCACGGGGGGAGGGAGGGAGCGCTGAGTCACCTGCATTGTTGGATTCCCCACAGCCTCCAGCGCTGGCTTTGGGCCAACAGGGGCTCAATAACTGGCCCTGACGCTGATGTTCTGCTTTGATGTGTTCATCTCCTCACTGCCCTTCAGTGGGCAGCAAACACCTACCCAGTCCTGCACATAATTTAGGGCCAAGAGAAGAGGCTCTGGATTTGGGCATTGGCACTTCTCAGAAGAAGGGGATTAATGCTCCTTCTGCCCACCTCATGCTGCCTCCACGGTGGTCCTGGGTCTCAATCCCACCTCCCTGACTTCTCTCACCATCCAATAGTCATCCCCAGAAGGCTCCTGTTTCTCTTGTATTTCCTGTTCCTTCTGTCTGGAACGTCCCCCCACCCCTCCCCCTACTCTCTATGTGGCTGGTTCCCTTTCATCCTGTGGGTCTCTTTCAATGTCACCTCCTCAGGAAGCGTTCCCTGGACGATCTCACTTTGGCAGGCCTCCGTATCGTTCGTTCTCTGTCTTCGTTTCCTTCAGAGTGCTCATCACAATTTATAACGTAATACAGACAATATCTTTGGAAATTAAAATAAGTAAAACTTCCCCTTGCCTTTGCCTCACTCTTCCTGCCCCAGTACCTGGCAACTGTCCCAGGTGAGGAGGTGAAGTGACTGTTTTCTGAAGGAAGAAGATAGGACTGAGAAAATCTCTTCCGGAAGGAGGTAGCAGAAGTGCGACACGGACCCTTGCCTCGGTGGAAGGAAGGAAGAGGAAGACAGGGAAGCTGAGGGGTTAGGTGCTGGGGCCCTTGACGCCTCCGTTCCAAGGGCAGGCCTTGATAGGGGTAGGGGTGGGGAAGCACATCAAGGTAAGACCTGGAGGCACCTGGACTAGAGGCTCACTTCCCAGGCATGGCCTTCCAGAGGAGTCCTGAAGTCCAGGTAGAGCCTGTCTGAACACAGTGAGGGGCAGTAACTCGGTAGCTTCCAGCAAGGATGGCCAGCAAGATTAGAGACCCGAGCCTAAGGCGACGCTCCCGCCTCCTCCCGTCTGACCCAGGGCTGAGAGAGTGCAGCGCTTCCGAGAGGCTCGGCAACCGGCAGAGACCTGGGATCAGGTGAGAGCGTTCACATGTGCAGTGACTTCACTACACGGAGCAAACGGCTGGGACACGGACTTCAGGGACAGGTGCTCTTCAGTGACCCCCCCAAAAGCCGGAGGAGACCAGTTACACCTCAGTGGTTGCTTCTCCACAGCAGAAACCAGAAAGAACCCAGAGGGCCCCGTGTGGATCCCAGGTCCTCCTCTCCCACCATCATGAGGCCTCAGAGACCCTCTCTTCACATACCCAAACATTTACTTCAGGAGAAACAGGGCTAGGGAACTGAAATCGGAAAGGCTGATTATTTGTCCAAAAGAGACAGAGTCATCCGAAGACAATATTTAAGCCAGAAGAGACTGGAATACTGTAATAGGCAAACATGAGAAAAATAAGTAAAAAAAAATGGAGGGGTCCAGAAAACAGCCTTCCTGGTGCAGAAGGTAAGAGGCTTTGGACGAAGGCACCAGCCCTTCTCAGTAGGTGACTAAGGAGAAGAGATGATCATGCACTTGGGGAAAACTGGCACCTGTTCTCCAGCGTTATCTTCTAAAACTGACGCTTAAACTTTCTTCAAGGATAGCCATGCTGATGGCAAGACTGACCCCAACTGCAGTGGCATGGGGAGAGGGGTAAGGCCAAAACTTGTCTGCAGGAAATAATTCACGAGTAAGACCTAACTATTTTAGATCAGATTTTTACCTTAAACCTGCTTAAAGAAAGAAAAATTTCTGAAACATAACACAGAAGTTTATATAAATAGAGGTAGCAGAGCACACTGGTTAAGTTGGACTTCAATTCATTAATTATTAATCATTTCATGAATTCATTCAACAGATATTTATCAAGCTCCTTCTATGTCCCAGGCACTGGGCTTGCTGGTGGGAATACTGAGGACAAAGCAGTTATGTCCCCTCCTTTCATGGAGCTCACAGGAAAGGGAGAGTGAAAGCATGAGTCAAAGAATTACATACAGAATTAGTTATGTACAGTGGTGACAGCTCAGCATGCAGTCCTGGGTTCTGCCTGGTCTGCCACCTCCCTCAGTCATGTCATTTAAGTTCCCTAAACTATAATAACACCTATGCATTTGGAGGACTTACCTGGCATACAGTAAGTGCTCAATAAATGTTAGATTTTATTGTTATTACTAGTACTAGTTTTAATCATCACAAAAAGTTCCTAGCCACAGTTTATTCTGTAGTGGTTCCTGGAAATTCTTTCTGGGCTTTTTGAAGTTGCTACTTTATTGCTATATAGGTATGCATGCATGCAAATGTGTGTGTATGTATGTGTGTATAAAAAATTGCTGTTCCTTATGGGGATATATGTATATGTATAGCTGATTCACTTTGTTATAGAGCAGAAACTAACATACCATTATAAAGTAATTATACTCCAATAAAGATGTTTAAAATTAAAAAAAATTTTTTTTTCATTATTGTTCTTTTAAGTTTCTGCTAATTTCTTTTCCAAAAAGAGCTACATAGCAATTTTTTTTTTTTTTTACTGTAAGCAAGCTTCTCACTGCTGTGGCCTCTTCCCTTGCGGAGCACAGGCTCCGGACGCGCAGGCTCAGCAGTCACGGCCCACGGGCCCAGCCACTCCATGGCACGTGGGATCTTCCCAGACTGGGGCACGAACCTGCGTCCCCTGCATCGGCAGGCGGACTCAACCACTGCGCCACCAGGGAAGCCCTTCATAGCAGTTTTGATACACTATGTAGCTGAGATAAAAATCAGCATGCAGGGCTTCCCTGGTGGCGCAGTGGTTGACAGTCCGCCTGCCGATGCAGGGGACATGGGTTCATGTCCCAGTCCGGGAAGATCCCACGTGCTGCGGAGCGGCAGGGCCCGTGGGCCATGGCCGCTGAGCCTGCGCATCTGGAGCCTGTGCTCCACAACAGGAGAGGCCACAGCAGTGAGAGGCCCACGTGCCGCAAAAAAAAAAACAGCATGCAGAGAGGGCAGACAGCAGAAGCAAGAAGAACTACAATCCTGCAGGCTGTGGAACAAAAACCACATTCACAGAAAGATAGACAAGATGAAAAGGCAGAGGGCTATGTACCAGATGAAGTAACAAGATAAAACCCCAGAAACACAACTAAATGAAGTGGAGATAGGCAACCTTCCAGAAAAAGAATTCAGAACAATGATAGTGAAGATGATCCAGGACCTTGGAAAAAGAATGGAGGCAAAGGTCGAGAAGATGCAAGAAATGTTTAACAAAGACCTAGCAGAATTAAAGAACAAACAGAGGTGAACAATACAATAACTGAAATGAAAACTACACTAGAAGGAATCAGTAGCAGAATAACTGAGGCAGAAGAACGCATAAGTGACCTGGAAGACAGAATGGTGGAATTCACTGCTGCAGAACAGAATAAAGAAAAAGGAATAAGAAGAAACGAATACAGCCTAAGAGACCTCTGGGACAACATTAAACAGAACAACATTCACATTATAGGGGTCCCAGAAGGAGAAGAGAGAGAGAAAGGACCCGAGAAAATATTTGAAGAGATTATAGTCAAAAACTTCCCTAACATGGGAAAGAAAATAGCCACCCAAGTCCAGGAAGCACAGCAAATCCCATACAGGATAAACCCAAGGAGAAACATGCCAAGACACAAAGTAATCAAACTGACAAAAATTAAAGACAAAGAAAAATTATTGAAAGCAGCAAGGGACAAACGACAAATAACATACAAGGGAACTCCCATGAGGTTAACAGCTGATTTCTCAGCAGAAACTCTACAAGCCAGAAGGGAGTGGCATGATATACTTAAAGTGATGAAAGGGAAGAACCTACAACCAAGATTACTCTACCCGGCAAGGATCTCATTCAGATTCGATGGAGAAATCAAAAGCTTTACAGACAAGCAAAAGCTAAGAGAATTCAGCACCGCAAAACCAGCTTTACAACAAATGCTAAAGGAACTTCTCTAAGTGGGAAACACAAGAGAAGAAAAGGACCTACAAAAACAAACCCAAAACAATTAAGAAAATGGTCACAGGAACATACATATCAATAACTACCTTAAACGTGAATGGATTAAATGCTCCAACCAAAAGACACAGGCTTGCTGAATGGATACAAAAGCAAGACCCATATATATGCTGTCTACAAGAGGCCCACTTCAGACCTAGGGACATGTATGTAACTGAAAGGACTGAAAGTGAGGGGATGGAAAAAGATATCCCATGCAAATGGAAATCAAAAGAAAGCTGGAGTAGCCATACTCATATCAGATAAAATAGACTTTAAAATAAAGAATGTTACAAGAGACAAGGAAAGACACTACATAATGATCAAGGGATCAATCCAAGAAGAAGATATAACAATTATAAATATATATGCACCCAACATAGGAGCACCTCAATACATAAGGCAACTGCTAACAGCTATAAAAGAGGAAATCGACAGTAACACAATAATAGTGGGGGACTTTAACACCTCACTTACACCAATGGACAGATCATCCAAAATGGAAATAAATGAGGAAACAGAAGCTATAAATGACACAATAGACCAGGTAGATTTAATTGATATTTATAGGACATTCCATCCAAAAACAGCAGATTACACTTTCTTCTCAAGTGCGCATGGAACATTCTCCAGGATAGATCACATCTTGGGTCACAAATCAAGCCTCAGTAAATTTAAGAAAATTGAAATTATATCAAGCATCTTTTCTGACCACAACGCTATAAGATTAGAAATGAATTACAGGGAAAAAAACCGTAAAAAACACAAACACATGGAGGCTAAACAATACGTTACTAAGTAACCAAGAGATCACTGAAGAAATCAAAGAGAAAATCAAAAAATACCTAGAGACAGATGACAATGAAAACATGATGATCCAAAACCTACGGGATGTAGCAAAAGCAGTTCTAAGAGGGAAGTTTATAGCTATACAAGCCTACCTCAAGAAACAAGAAAAATCTCAAATAAACAATCTAATCTTACACCTAAAGGAATTAGAGAAAGAAGAACAAACAAAACCCAAAGTTAGCAGAAGGGAAGGAATCAAAGAAACAGAGCAGAAATAAATGAAATAGAAACAAAGAAAACAAAGCAAAGATCAATAAAATTAAAAGCTGGTTCTTTGAGAAGATAAACAAAACTGATAAACCATTAGCCAGACTCATCAAGAAAAAGAGGGAGAGGACTCACTCAGATCAATAAAATTAGAAATGAAAAAGGGGAAGTTACAACAGACATTGCAGAAATACAAAGCATCCTAAGAGACTACTACAAGCAACTCTATGCCAATAAAATGGACAACCTGGAAGAAATGGACAAATTCTTAGAAAGGTATAACCTTCCAAGACTGAACCAGGAAGAAAAAGAAAATATGAACAGACCAATCACAAGTAATGAAATTGAAACTGTGATTAAAAATCTTCCATCATACAAAAGTCCAGGACCAGGTGGCTTCACAGGTGAATTCTATCAAACATTTAGAGAAGAGCTAACACCCATCCTTCTCAAACTCTTCCAAAAAATTGTGGAGGAAAGAACACTACCAAACTCATTCTATGAGGCCACCATCACCCTGATACCAAAACCAGACAAAGATACTACAAAAAAACAAAATTACAGACCAATATTACTGATGAATATAGATGCAAAAATCCTCAACAAAATACTAGCAAACAGAATCCAACAACACATTAAAAGGATCATACACCATGATCAAGTGGGATTTATCCCAGGGATGCAAGGATTCTTCAATATACGCAAATCAATCAATGTGATGCACCATATTAACAAATTGAAGAATAAAAACCATATGATCAGCTAAATAGATGCAGAAAGAGCTTTTGACAAAATTCAACACCAATTTATGATAAAAACTCTCCAGAAAGTGGGCACAGAGGGAACCTACGTCAACATAATAAAGGCCATATACAACAAACCCACAGCAAACATCATTCTCAATGGTGAAAAACTGAAAGCATTTCCTCTAAGATCAGGAACAAGACAAAGGTGTCCACTCTCACCACTATTATTCAACATAGTTTTGGAAGTCCTAGCCACGGCAATCAGAGAAGAAAAAGAAATAAAAGCAATACAAATTGAAATAGAAGAAGTAAAACTCACTGTTTGGAGATGACATGATTCTATACATAGAGAATACTAAAGATGCCACCAGAAAACTACTAGAGCTAATCAATGAATTTGGTAAAGTTGCAGGATACAGAATTAATGCACAGAAATCTCTTGCATTCCTATACACTAATGATGAAAAATCTGAAAGAGAAATTAAGGAAACACTCCCAGTTACCATTGCAATGAAAAGAATAAAATATCTAGGAATAAACCTACCTAGGGAGACAAAAGATCTGTATGCAGAAAACTATAAGACACGGGTGAAAGAAATTAAAGATTATACCAACAGATGGAGAGATATACCATGTTCTTGGATTGGAAGAATCAATATTGTGAAAATGACTATACTACCCAAAGCAATCTACAGATTCAGTGCAATCCCTATCAAATTACCAATGGCATTTTTTATGGAACTAGAACAGAAAATTTTAAAATTTGTATGGAGAAACAAAAGACCCCGAATAGCCAAAGCAGTCTTGAGGGAAAAAAATGGAGCTGGAGGAATCAGACTCCCTGACTTCAGACTATATTACAAAGCTACAGTAATCAAGACAATATGGTACTGGCACAAAAAGAGAAACATAGATCAGTGGAACAAGATAGAAAGCCCAGAGATAAACTCACGCATCTATAGTCAACTAATCTACGACAAAGGAGGCAAGGATATACCATGGAGAAAAGACAGTCTCTTCAATAAGTGGTGCTGGGAAAACTGGACAGCCACATGTAAAAGAATGAAATTAGAACACTCCCTAACACCATACACAAAAATAAACTCAAAATGGATTAGAGACCTAAATGTAAGACTGGACACTATAAAACTCTTAGAGGAAAACATAGGAAGAACACTCTTTGACATAAATCACAGCAAGATCTTTTTTGATCCACCTCCTAGAGTAATGGAAATAAAAACAAAAATAATGAAATGAAAATGAAAAATGGGACCTAATGAAACTTCAAAGCTTTTGCACAGCAAAGAAAACCATAAACAAGACGTAAAGACAACCCTCAGAATTGGAGAAAATATTTGCAAAGGAATCAACGGACAAAGGATTAATCTCTAAAATATATAAACAGCTCATGCAGCTCAATATTAAAAAAATAAACAACCCAATCCAAAAATGGGCAGAAGACCTAAACAGACATTTCTCCAAAGAAGACATACAGATGGCCAAGAAGCACATGAAAAGCTGCTGAACATCACTAATTATTAGAGAAATGCAAATCAAAACTACAATGAGGTATCACCTCGCACCAGTTAGAATGGGCATCATCAGAAAATCTACAAACAACAAATGCTGGAGAGGGTGTGGAGAAAAGAGAACCCTCTTGCATTGTTGGTGGGAATGTAAATTGATACAGCCACTATGGAGAACAGTATGGAGGTTCCTTAAAAAACTAGAAATAGAATTACCATACGATCCAGCAATCTCACTACTGGGCATATACCCTGAGAAAACCATAATTCAAAAAGAGTCATGTACCACAATGTTCATTGCAGCACTGTTTACAGTAGCCAGGTCACGGAAGCAACCTAAATGCCCATCGACAGATGAATGGATAAAGAAGATGTGGCACATATATACAATGGAATATTACTCAGCCATAAAAAGGAACGAAATTGGGTCATTTATTTAGACGTGGATGGATCTAGAGACTGTCATACAGAGTGAAGTAAGTCAGAAAGAGAACAACAATTATCGTATATTAACGCATATAGGTGGAATCTAGAAAAATGGTACAGATGAACCGGTTTGCAGGGCAGAAATTGAGACACAGATGTAGAGAACAAATGTATGGACACCAAGTGGGGAAAGTGGCGGGGGTGGTGGTGGTGGTGGTGTGATGAATTGGGAGATTGGGATTGACATGTATACACTGATGTGTATAAAATTGATGACTAATAAGAACCTGCTATATATATATATATATAAATCAGCATGCAATTATTTAAATACTGGATTTCAACAAATGTACCCATCAGGTGGGACCACTAAATAATAGAACTAACATTTTCTAAGTGTGGTTTATTTTATCGCTTTTTAAATTATACACCGTACTCGCCAATTCAAGAATAAGATGTTTTACCCTTTAGGCAGCTAACCAGTTTTAAGATTTGACGATTTGGGACACTGGGTAAATTTTCAAGCAAGATCTCACTTCAGGCAGTCTTGTTAGTGCTCATCACCCTGTGAGCCACAGCCCAGAACTTTCCCCATTTTACAAAGAAGAAAATGGAGGCTCAGATGGCATGAGCAAATTTCTCAAATTCACACAAAATGAGCTTGTTATTGAGGTGATTTGACCCTAGTTTGCTTAACTACAAACTCTTTGCTCTTTCTAGTGTTGATATGGTCTCTAAAAAATTCTCTAAGAAGCAAAGCAAAAAAGAAACAAGAGAAGAAGATAATGAGAAAAGGTAAAAGATGAAAGACAGAGGTCGAATATAAGAATTAATAGAAAAAATTCAGAACAGGAAAAGAAGCAACACCAATGAACATAAAAAAACTTTCCTGAGCTAAAGAAAGACCTGCGTCCTGGAGTTGAAAGGGCTTGCTTTCAGCCCGCTGTCCCCAGCTCAGTGTCCAGAGCCCACTGTGGGCAGGAGGTACTTGTTAGATCTAGGGTTGCTTTTCCACACCATGAAATTGATGAAAGGAGCTAAGCCTCAAAGGAATCCTAGAAGCACAGCTGATTCAGCAGTTGACCAACTGACTCATGGAAACAGGAGCCCCAGGGGCCGTGCCCATGTAACAGTATTATATTCCTCCACTAAATCTTGTTTCTTTTGGTTGGAGGTGTGCCAGCTCATCACTTTCAGTATCAGTAACAGCGATAATAACATAGTCGTGTATTCCGAGAGGGCAGAGATTGAGGGGAATGAACATGTCTACTTAGTGGCTTATATAGGAAAAATTGCTCTTAAACTCAGAGTGTGAAGGTCTCCCCTGTGAACAGGATAATCCTCAGTAGCCAGACTCAAAAACCCTTGTAGAAAAAGGCTGACAATGACACTGATTAAACTCTGGAGTGGTGCTGAAACTCCAGGTGCAGGTCTGATACTCACTGTTTTCCTCCAAAGGATTGCACGGTATTGAGGGACACGCTGATTGTTTTGGTCAGAGAGGGTCACCGACAGGAAGAAGGGGCTCTTCTCCGCATCATTTCCAATGTAGTTCTGATGGACTGGAAGAGAGGCAGGTTCAGAACAGTGAAGATGCAGCCGGCTCCTCCAGGCACTGGGAGCAGTGTGCACGGCAGGTGGCAGCCAGCCTTTCCCACAGGATCAGGGAACAGTAATCTCCAGCCCAGCTCAGGACAGAACCTGGTGACTCTATCCTAATCATGCTCTCCTGTTCCCCTTGCCAGGGATGGGCTCAGGAATGAACGTGTGACCCAATTCTGGCCAATGAGACAGGAGGAAAAGTGTGTCAAGGGGTTTCTGGAAGGGCCTCCTCACTCCTGAAGATGGCCTTCTTTTCCCCTGGACACGGTGGTGTCTAGAAGTGATGCCTGGAATTGCTGCAACCATCTTGTGACCCTGAGGAAGGCCAGCATGGATGACATCACCAAGCCTCTGACTCCACCAACCCCAGAGCTTGCCCTACCTCTGGGTCTCTTGTTGTCTCCCTTATTGTTTAAGCCCGTTGAGGCAGCTGAAGGCATCCAAACTGACGGCACCACTTTTCTCTGAAGTCATAAGTACTCCAGGCACTATGCTTTCAAGCATTTGGGAAGATAGCAACTTTCCCCCAATTTTTTTTTTTTTTTTTTTTTTGCGGTACGCGGGCCTTCCACCGTTGTGGCCTCTCCCGTTGTGGAGCACAGGCTCTGGACGCGCAGGCTCAGCGGCCATGGCTCACGGGCCCAGCTGCTCCGCGGCATGTGGGATCTTCCCGGCAGGGCACGAACCCGTGTTCCCTGCATCGGCAGGCAGACTCTCAACCACTGTGCCACCAGGGAAGCCCCCCAATTTCTTTCTTTATAAAGAGATATGTCTTGCCAAATAAGTGAACTTCTTGGAATAATACAGTATCCGATATTTAAAAAGACATCATTTGGGTCTGCTCACTCTCATTTTATAGCTCAAGTATCACATCTTCTACAAATAAATAAATGCATTAGCCTGATAAGCAATTTAGCTAACCCATTTCTAATCCTGCCATAGTGATTATATTTCCATTCCCATTGCCTTCTGTCGCTAACCACGCTCCTGTTTCCCACCTTTCCATATATGTTCACACGAGCCCTTCACTTCAAATGTACATCACTATTCATGACAGAGCTCTTGGTATGTGCCAGGCACCAGGCTTAACGTGCCTCACTGACACTTCTGTTCAAACCTCCTAGGTATGTACTAGTAATACCCCCACTTTACAGATAAGGAATTAAGACTCAGAGAAGTGGGAGTAACTAGTGTTAAGGTCCTATGTTGATAACGGCAGAACCAGGATTCAAACAGTCTATAGTCTCCACGAGGGCAGGGATCACAGCTGCCTTTGCAAGAGCACATTGCCTGGCACATGGTAAGTGGTAAACAAATCCTGGTCACCAGAGCCTACAGCGTAATGCCTCTCTGTTCTGCATTGGCCCTGGAGCTCAGGGAATCGTTTCTCCCCCTCACTGCCTTGAACTAAGTGTTCAAGGCCCACTATAGACCGGGTACATGCCTTGTTAAGTCTAAAATTATTCTGTGCCCTGCAAATTCTTCTCATCTTGCAAATCACTCATTCATACTATCTAATCCTCTTTAACTCCCCAGGGACAAAAACAACTAGCAAAAACTAACTAAATAAAAAATTTTAAGATAAAAATATAAAATAAAATATAAATAACAAATTTAAAACGGAGGAAAACCTACTAGGGCTGAATCTTCAAAGCTTACAAATCTACAAAGTTTACAACTGACCTTGAAATGAGATGCCCTGACCTCAGTGTCCCTAAACTGATAAGTTTCACACATATAGGGTACCAGAAATTATACCAACACTAATTTTCATTCCGAATATCCTTTCTTCCCAACCACTGTAATGACATAATTACCTTGTCCTAAAAAATACTTGAAATACCATCTGGTGTGGTATTCTGGGTTCTCTAAGTGCACGTCTGTCCTTCGCCAAGTGCCTGGCAGAGCAGTTGCATTCTGTAATGGAACAAAGTTATGCCATTAAGAGGCTTATTTAGAAAGTAAACAAGGTAGCAATGAACCGGATGCCAAAGAACCAGAAAAGTCACTGTTAAAAGTGTACAAACAGGGCTGTAACCACATGTTCTCATTAGAAAAGACACCTGTCTAAATCCACATCATAGAAACATGCTGAAGGTCCTTGGGGTGTAGGAAGAAGCACCAGGTGAACCAGTAAGTTAAGCGATTTCTAACTTGAGTGTAACTTGAGTTTAAAGTTTTTCTCCGTTCTGGGCTGAAGCTTCCACAACATTTGGGAGTTGGTGCCCGCAGAGGCACACCCTTCTGTTTGTTACCCTGTAACAGGCACATTTCACCTGGAACACATCTCGGCAGCATCTTATTTGAATTCATATTCTTTGTAGAATTTTAAAAATTTACTGTAACTCAATTAATGTGGAAAACATGGATAAACATAACGAATAATCCGAATCCTCTATCCAAAGATATAATCATTATTAATGATTTGATATGGTTTCCTCAAATTTTTCCCCTACATGTACATATGTACTTTTCTTACCAAAATGGAATCTTACCGAATATATAGTTGGAAACTCCATTGACATCTACATTGTGCCCTGTGTGTAAGACAGACTGCTGGAACATTCTTTTCTCATTCTGACATGGCTCTAGTGATTTACTGGATGCCTGTGGTCAGTTTCTGTATCATGTTGAAGAAGTTCCCTTCAATTCCAAGTTTATAAAGCAGTTTTCTCAGAAATGAATATTGAATTTTACTGAAAGCTTTTTTTTTTTTGGCAACTATTTAGCGAATAGGTTAAATGGTGAAAATCATAGTCATGTAATAAATTATACCATTGGCTCTTCTTACACTGAATGGTTCTTAGATTTCTGGAAGACACCCTTATAGGTATTCTGTGGATATACTGTATTGCTGGCTTTAAAAAAATGACTTATGTATCATATTTGTTGGTGAGATGAATCTGTAGGTTTCTTTTCAGTATATATTTCTGTCATGCTTTCAGGGTTATATTACTTTATAAAGTGAATTAAGATGCTTTCTGTCTTTCTCATTGCTCTGGAAATAATGATGTTCACGGAAAGAGCTCTAAGTGCCAAGTATTAGGCCGCACACTCTACATGAATTATCTCTGTGGTATCTCCACCAACTCATGAGACAGAGTCGATTTTATCCCCTTACTTTCAGATGAGGAAATTGATGCTTAGATAATTTAAGTATGTTGCCTAAGGTTCCAGAAATATAAGCAGTGGAGCTAAAACAAATCAGTTCCAATGTCAGAGTGTTTTTTTTCTTTTTTAAAATCTTAACCTTACATCATCTTCTGAGTCTTTTATTTAATGTTATGCCTTTTTAATCTATCAAGGGGTAAAAAGTAGGTTAAAATTCTTAGTATTATTGTGGCTTTATTGAATTTTCTTGACTTTAAAAAAATCAGCGATATATATATATATATATCCCTATGCACCCACACCCATTTATCTAAATTTTTATTTGGCAGTGATTTTAAACTTACATAAAAGTTGCAAGAATAAGAGGAGTGCAAAAAGCATCTGTATGCCCTTTACCAGATTCACCTACTGCTAACATTTTATCCCATTATTCACTTGTTCACTACTCTCTATCCCTCTACACACACACACACACACACACACACACACACACACACTTTTTCCCGAATCATTTAAGACTACATTGCATAAATAATAGCCCTTTATTCCTAAATACTTCAATGTGTATTTCCCAAGAATAAGTATCTTCTTACATAACCACCATAAATCCTAACTATTTTAAGTATGGCCTACTTTATAGAGGATTTCAAAGATACAGAAACTTCCTATAGCATTTTAAGGTGACAGTTACACAGGAACACAGTATTTACTTGACATCAACAAGAATGTTAGGAGGAAATATTCTGATGAGCACATTTTCCAGACAATCAAAGTTTAACATTGCAAACACCCATACTAATTTTATCCCTTTTAGATAATCATTTGCTCAAAGGTATTATGCAGTAATGAACTCAAATTCTTCTATGCTGCAGATGTGCCTGAACATGCCCACAGGGTTGAATGAGTCTTGAGACTGAGAAATCCTGAATCATTTCTGCATCAAATTCCAAAGCCCACAAAAGCTCCTTGTTGCTTTCCTTGTTTTGTTTTGTTTAACCACATTTATACTTGTGGGATGTGAAGGATGAAGACTGTATATGGCCAGGATATTGTGAAGAGAATTTAATCAAAATCCATGTATAACACCCCCATTTTATCTGAATGTTCTCCAATATTTGACTTTAAGCAGGGAGTCCACACAACACAAGCACTCAGACTACAAACGAGATCCATAGTTTTATATAATGCTTGTGATTTTTCAGAGTCTCTTCCAGAGTGAGTTTAATTAATGAATGAATGCTTTTAAACTGAGTTTCCTTCACTTTCTAGGTTAAATTGCTGAAAGAACACTGACAATAAAGAAGATGGATTCAAAAAAAAAACTAAAAAATTTTGAATTGCAAATATAAATATAAGCTGGTTGAAAAAAGTTAAATCATACAAAAATTAAAATGCTTTTTCCCCCCCAACCCCCATGTCCTAATCTACTTCCTTGCCATATAATAACCATGTTACCAGATTGGTTTGGATAGTCCCAGGTCTTTTTATGCATTTACAAAAATGTGTCTATACATATGTATACACATTCACATACATATACATATATTTATGTATATATGTATACATATGTATATATGTATATATACATATGTATACATATATATGTATATATGTGTATACATATATATACATGTATATGTATATATGTATATATACACACATAATCTGTTTTCATAAATGGGATAGTTTTATAGGTATTACACTGAAACTTATTTTTTCACTAAAAAAAGAAATCTTAGAAATATTTCTATTAGTACTTACAGATCTACCTTGTTCCTTTTAACAACTACATAGTTTTTTAAAAAAATTAAACACTTCAGTTGAGTATAGATGTGTAAAATATGTAAACATAAAAGGGTAGAAAGTTAAGGTCCTCTAACTTCTTTCCTGACCTCCCATTTCCACTCCAGAAGCAATTACTATTAAATTCTTAGGTAACCTTATGGAAATTTTCTTGAATATTGACAAGCAAGTTTATCTTTTTTGTTGTTTTTAAGGAAATGGGATGATATCATACGAATCATTCTGGAACTTGCTTTTATGTCTAGCACTGTATGGTAAACGTTTTTCTATGGTATTACATTTACCTGTACCTCATTCTTTCTAACAGCTACTAAGCATTCCAGTGTCTAAATCATAATTTTCAAAATCATTCCTCTACTGATGGAAACTGATGTTGTTTCCAAGTGTTTTTATTTTTTTATTTTAAAATAACGCTACAATACACATCCCAGCAGTAGAACTGCTGGCCAAATGGTATACACATTTTTAATGATTGCTAATTGCCTTCCCCAAACTCATTCACATGTCCCCCAACAGTGTGTAAGAGAATCCTCCCCATGCTAAGGAAGAGATCTATAAAAAGCTGAAAGATCGTCCCCTCTGCTCCGCCATATACTAATTATACATACAAGTAAGCTGTAAGGGAGGTTTCCAGGGATCTACCCGAGGGTCACAGTCATTTTAATTAATAATCTGAATGAGCACACAGATGGCAGGATAAGCACATCTGAAGGTAATATAAAGATTCTCACTGGGTTAGCTAATAGGACAGGTGACAGAATCAAGATGTCAAAAAACCTCTTGACAATTAGCAATTACAGGACACTCTAACGAGATTAAATTCAGTGTGGACACTGCAGAATCCTACATTTAGGTACAAATACAAATTGTACAAGTAAAGGGTGGAGAAGGCCAGGTGCTACAAAGTAGGAATTCTCTCTCTTTTTTACCCAGTAGGAGATCGAGGCTCCGTGACATTGAGTCATAAACTGGTAAGTGGTAGGGCTGAGGTCTGAACCCAGGTTTGCTTGACTCCAAAACTGTCTCCACTATACCATGATGTTGCCTCACAGCTGAATAACAGCATATGTGAAAAAGACTGGAGTCGGGGGTAGCACATCGTGTGTTCGTAATGAGTCCTCGGGCTTCATGAAAAGAGGAGCGTGTGCACAGCAAGGAAGGGGATGAGCCGGCCTCACTCTGTGGCCGTGAGGCGCACCTGGAGCCAGGTGTTCACTTCCGAGCACTTCCACCTAAAAGGTCCATTAACCGCCTCACATGTGTCTAAGGAGCAGCAGGGAGTGTGATGATCAGTGGAACTGAGTCCATGTCTTAGGAGAAAAACAGCAGATGTCTTGGAATGCTTAAAGGCCTACCATGCTGAAGAAGGCTCAGCCTTACGCTATGGGCTCCAGAAACCATAAATAGAAACTCTGAGTGGAAAATATAGACAGATGAGTTCTGTTCAATAAAAAGAACTTTCTAGCAATGAGAGATGCCGAAAAATGGAAGTAACTTTAGGGCTGTGGTATAATGGGAAATTTATATTTCAGCTTTGTCTCTGGCTCCTGGCACAGAACTCCTAAAACCCTTGGCATTTCCTGAGACATAAGGGTGACAGGAGCATCTTTTGCTCCAATGAGGCAACTCTTGGTGGGCCCCTAGCTAGCTTCAGGATGGGGCCGGTAGCTAGAAAGACCAAGCTTGATTACAAGCTTGGCACTTTCAACCCCACCCTGCAACCTTACCCATGTGAGCTTCTGGGTTGGTGACTATATCAAGGTGCTGGGAGGGTGGTGCACCCAAAGAGGGCAGGGGAGCGCTGTGCCCCCACCCCCCATCCCTTGCCCTCTGCACCTCTTCCATTTGGCTGTTCCCAAGTTGTATCCTTTGTAATAAATGGGTATGGTAAGTAAAGTGCTTTCCAGAGTTCTGTGAGTCATTTCAGTGAATTACTGAACCCGAGGAGGGGGGTTATGGGAACCCCTAACTTTGTAGCCCAGTTAGACAGATGTGTGGGTACCCTGGGGACCTGACACTTGACACCGGTGTCTGAAGTGAGGGCAGTGTGTGGAACTGAGCCTGAAACCAGTGGAGTCTGACGCTACCTCCAGGTGGTTACGGTCAGGATTGAACGGAATTGTAGGGGACTTAGTTGGTGATGGAATTGGTTGGTGTCCGAGGAAAAAACCTATCAAGGGGGGAGCAAGTTTCCCTTCACTGGAAATATATTCAGGCAGGGACAGAGGAGCTAACTGTTGGCAAAGTTGTTGCAGGGGTTCATGCCTTGGGTGGAGGACGGGCCTAGATGAACTCTGCGGCAGGAAGGTGTGGTCCATGGATGGAGGATGGGCCTAGATGAACTCTACGGCAGGAAGGTGTGGTCCACAGATGGGTGCTGATCTGCCAACAGTCTGTGATGAAGTAGACAGCAGTGGAGAGCAAGTCTTAGGGGATTAGCTTCCCTAAACAGAACCCAGACCAATCGGATGTTACTGATTTTGGTAGTGAGTTGTATGAGGGGGTGCTGCAAACTGGTCATACGTAGTAGGACCACAGAGAGTCCTGCAACAGATTGGAAATAAAAAAGCAAGCCCTTCACCACACACAGTCTGAGAAGCACTGCTCGGAGCCTGGGCCTCACCGTGACGTCCTTATGACACGCCCCCTGTGTGTTTTCTCCACAGGAGTTACCAAAATTTGCAATCATCCTATGTATCTGTGTTATTTATTGACCACTCTCCTGCCCGTCTGTGAGCCCACGGGGGCAGGGACCTTAGCAGTCAGCAGTCTTATTCATTCCCGCATCACCAGCGCTCAGCCCGTCTGGCACCGAGAAGTGATCCTGCGTGTGGGTTGAATGAATGACTTGATGTATTATAGGAAGAGCGCTCCTGATACAACTTATGTTTTTGGTAATGGTGAGCTAGGTTATTCGACCAAACCTCCCACTGAAGAAACTAAAAGCATTATACAAATATTAAAGTCATCTCCTTAAAAGCACTGGAGAGCTTACAAGATAGTAAGGAATTACCAGTCAAAACAAAGGCAAGTGGGAACCCGGAGAGGTAAGTGGAGCATGGAAATTCTCTTTAGCTTGAAGATATCTATCGATCCTGGCAAAATTACTCTTGGGTTTTGGTGACCTCAAGAGGCAAGAGGGCAAAGAATCAAACCCCCAGGATCCACTGAAGTAGGTAGGTCTATAGGAGACCCACCCCACATTAAGCTGGGACCCCAAAGGGTTACACATTCAAGAAAAGAGTGAACAGGAAGAAACCACCTCTACCCCAAAGGCTCCAAGGAAGCCTGCCACAGTGCTGAGTGGAGAGGTGTCTCTGAGGTGCTGTGACCACAAGCCAGCCTCATGTAAAGCTGCAGCTCCAGCCTGTATCTTGGCTTAAAGGGTTTAAAAAGTTTCAAGCTGGAACTTTAGTTTAAAGGTGTCTGGCAAAAGCAAATGCAAACCCTCCCTCTGATTCTGACACCAATTCTAATATGCGGTTTCCCCCCACACCACCAAGCAATTCTCCGACACCAGCTGGGTGTCCTGTTATTCAACTCAATCCTGACACTGGAGACAGTATCGGATGCCACAGGTTAAGGGCTCAGTCCTACAAGACTGCTTCTGACGTCTGCAACTTCCGCTGCGAACTGCAAATCCTGGTGATTACCTGTGCTTCTGATCAACTGGCTATAGATTGAAGGTTCCCATGACCCTCTCCTTGGGTTTGATTAACTTGCTAGAGCATAGACCTCAGAGAAACACTTGACTACTTAGATTACTAGTTTATTATAAAAGGATATAACTCAGGAACAGCCAGATGGAAGAGATGCATGGGGCAAGGTACGTGGACGTGGGAGGGGGTGTGGAGCGCCCATGCTCTCCGAGCTGGCCACTCTTCTGGAATCTCCAGGTGTTCACCCATCTGTAAGCTCTCTAAACGCTGCCCTCTCAAGTTCTTATGGAGGCTGCATCCCATAGGCACGACTGATTAAATCACTGGCCTTTGGGGATTGAACTCACTCTCCAGCCCCTCTCCCCTCCCAGGAGGCTGGGGCTGGACTGAAGCGCTAACCCTCTAATCACATGGTTGCTTCCTCTGGTGACCAGCCCCCATCCTTAGGAAACTTAGGGGCTTTCCAGAAGTCAGTTATTAACATAACAAAAGACACCATGATCACTCTCATTACTTAGAAAATTCCGAGGGTTTTAGGAGCTCTGTGCCAACAAGAGGTACGAAGACCAAATATGTATTTCTTATTGTAAATCACAGGATCACACTCTGTACCAAAAGGCAACGCATCCTAAGCCTTATGTTATTCCTAAAACAGTCATCTTCAAGAACAACAAACAGCACACAATCAGGCAGCCAAGCACACAGAGGAGCAGAGTACACCATGAGAATATGCAGGAGAAAAATCTAACAGACAGAGGGCCACAAAAACCCTCACATATTGGAATTATCAGTCACAGATAATAAAACCATTATACTGACTATGTTTAAAGAAATAAAAGACAAATTTGACATTATCCGAAGGGAAGAGTAAACTCTACAAAGTGACCAAGCAACCCTGGGTTAGGCAATGGTTTCTTAGATACGCTAGGAGAAGCACAAGCAACAGAAGACAAGATAGATGAACTAGATGTTAGCAAATTAAGAAACTTTTTTGCTTCAAGGGACACAATCAAGAAAGTGAGAACACAACCTAAGGAATGGGAGAAAATTTTGGCAAATTATGTATCTGATAAGGGTCTAGTATCCATACTGTATCAATGCAACGATAAAAGGAAAAATAACTCAGTAGTGAAACTGCTTTGCAATTTGTTCATGGGTTTGAAAAACTTCAAGCAGCGTGTTGAGCCTTCTAATGCACTAACTGCTTTAACAAACTCAGAGCAAGCCAGGATTTTTTCCTCTGAGTCTCACGTTCCTCCACCGTCTTACACCAGGCCGGGCGCTGGCACTGGCCAGAGCTTTTAACTGAAGACCATGGATATAAAACCCAGCCAAGGTGCTCCAATGGAGCACTCATGCTCGGTGGCTTTGGTGGAAACAAAATTTAAAACAGTATTTGAGCCCACAGAAGCAATCTGAGACAGGACTGTGTTTTGAATGCAACAGACCACAAGGATTTGCTAAATCAGTAACTCCGCCGAATGGTTCTAAAGGCGTTAAGTGAACTGCCCATGGCCACACTGTTGGTGAGTTGTGGGGCCATGATTTGAACCCCAGCAGCCTGACTCTGGAGCCACTGTTGCCCATGATCCTCCACAGGTGATTTCTAGTCCCTGACCTTGTCCTCTGGCATGTGGCATGGCCAGGTGACAGGGCCAGGCAGGAGTGTTTGATAACCGACGTGCGTGGTGAGCCTAGGACTGCATGAAGGCTCCATTTATGTTTTTCTGGGGAGCTGTGGATTTCCTCTAGACACTGGTCTTGGCAGGGGCCAGAGTTGTGCTTATGTGGGGTGGGGAAAGCCAGTACCGTTTGTTCATTTCGGGCTGGGCTGAAGTTCTGTAAAATTTTGGTAGCAGAAAGATGTGTTGAGGTACAGCAACCTCTGGTATCTTCGGTACTTAGGTGCTCAAAGTAGACACTCGGCCTGGCGGCTGCTAGCTTTCTGAGCACTGGAGAATGAGGACTCGATGCTTCTGCTCCTGACTTAGCTCCTGGGACACCCTTGGCTGCCTGAGTCTGTGAGGATAAGCCTGTCTTGTCTCAGGAGCAGGACCATTTGGGGAGGGCTGTTTCCAAGCTTCAGAAGCCAATTTCCCTGGGAGTTCTTTCTTCTATGAAGGTCAGTTGACATCATTCTGGATAAGACGTATGTGGGCACCTATTCAGGGGTCCAGCCCAAGGTGGGACTCTGCCCCCTTTGCCTCACAGCAATGGTGAGGGTACTACGTCTGGGTGAAGGGCTTTGCTAAGTTAAGGCAAAGGTGAAGATGAGCAACAACTTCCTGAATGCTGTGGCTTTCAAGTTAAATCCATAGCCCATCACCAAGAACGTGATTAAGGAAGTGGTCAGGAGGGCAAGGCTGGCCATACAGCACCACTTATGGGAACAACAACAACCATTATTACTATTACAGCTCTCGCTCACTGAACTCTCACTATACACTGGGCAGAGCGCTAATAGCTTTAAAAGCTTAGCTCACTGAATCCTCTCGATAATCCCAAGACCGTTTCCTCCTTACAGACGAAGAACCTGGGCTTCAGAAAGGCTGATTACTTGCCGAGGGTCGCACAGCTAGGAGGTGGGGGAGCTGGAACTTGAACCCAGGCTTGCCTGATGCCAAAGCTGGGTGTGCTGAAGCACTGCAGTGGGCTGCCTCTCAGAGAAGCAGCAAAGAAGAAAAAGCTGGGGGGGCTTAGATAGCACTCAGCAGTTCTGGGGGTAGACTCCAAGGGCTGGAGCGGGCAGTGGAAGTTTCAACAAAGAAAGGCCAGCAAGGCGAGTCCCTGTGGCCTATGGCGAGGATGACCAGCAGAGCCCAGAAAGAGGGCTTGGGCCCAAGCAGTGGCAGACAGGAATGGCCTCCTTTCTTGGTGTCTTCTCTGAATAAAGACGACATTTTATAATCAAAGTAATTTTTTGCATCTCTCTCCTGGACCCTGACATTGCTCACACGGCAGTTCCAAGCCTACAAGCCTGGCAAAGGGTAAGAGCTAGGGTTCCAGGGGCCATTCACAAAGGGTGCTGTGGCTGTGAATCTGTCTTCGGTCCCGTTGCTGGCAGACCACCTTCACGTGTCTACCTGGCTTTATTACAGATCTTTCAAAGGGTGCGCGTCACTCTATCAACAGCACCTTCCATACAGAGAACGACGGCACTTTCCCTTCCTGCTCGCTTCAAGCAAAACTCTGAAGAGCCCTTCTGACCCCTTCCTGGGCTCCACTTAGGCAGGTCTTCTGTGGCAAAGAGGGGCACAAGCTGCTCACGGCTGTATCACAGGCACCGTGATTGTGGGCTTGGTGCTGATACAGACTTCCTTACCTCATCTGAAGAGCCGTTTTCCACTCTGAACCTTCCAGCCCTTTGGATGGCTCCATCGGCATCACTAGAGATAAGCTGGGGGACAAAAGAGCACTCAGTTAGGAAGCTGGGTCACCATTTGCAACGCCCCTTCCATCTGTCCGTATCTGCCTATGAGTAAGTCAAATCCAGGGAGAGCTGGAGGGCCCAGCCTAGAGCTCACAGTCTTGGAAGCTCTATCAGCCACGCCCTCGTACAGGTGGGCCCTACAGTCTTTAGGAAGCTGAAGGGTGAGGAACACCTAACCCATAAGAGTGGAAAACAAGAGCCTCAAATCTAAATGTGAACATATTCCAATAGTGAAGCATTGAGGTGATGCTCCCTACAAGCTTAACCCACGTCACACGCGGACAAGCGTAGCTCACAGATGGCAACACCGAAAGCCAAGTCTCAAGTTCAGCTGCCTTCACAGGAAAGCCTAAAACACAATTAATGGCTGGCAAAAACTCAAGGCTCTACTAACATCACAGAAAGCTCCTGTACTTCGTTCAGTTTCAAACAGTTTCCAAAAGGCCAATTAGTCCCTTCCAAGGCTGCCTGACTGCATTTTAGCTCCAGCAATGCAATGCTTGCAAATAGGCAGTCTCCATTCAAGGAGCTCGGTGCTAAAAAGAGAAGAGTTAAAAAGAAATCAGTGCTGGTGCATCAGTCCTAAAATCACCGACTCAAGGTTTAACTTACTTTCTCCTAAATCTTCTAGATTTCTCAGTAGCAACTTAGGAAAATGACATGTCTTTTTTTAACCTTTTAAATCTGCCCACAAATTTGCAGCAAAGATCTGCCAACAATTTCCAGATCCCAGAAATCCCATTAGAACACACTTGCCCAGAGGGGCACTTCTCAAGTCTTACCCAGTAAAATGATACACAATTTCTTAAGAAAGATTATCTCGTATTTTTACTCGTGTTTCAGAGATATGAAAGTGTGAAAATAAATGGAAAAATTTCAGGGAAAAACTCTACAACTTTTCCTAAGGAAAATTGTTTGAAAAAGATTGATAAACTTTTCCCACGATAAACACAAAAATAATAGTATCTAATATTTATCGAGAGCTGCTACATGCCATGTACTCCTCTGGCCTTAACATGTGTTATCTCATTTAATTCTCATAAAAACAACACAAAGTAGGTACTATCATTATTCTCATTTATGAGTGAGGAAACTGAGGCAGAGAAAGGTTAAAATAACTAGGTAAGGTTACATCTAAGTCAGTGGTGGGCCTGGGATGTGAACACAGGCAGTCAGATTCCGGAAGCCTGTTATCCTCATCTGACCACTACCCTACTTAACCCTCCTCCATGGAGTGTCCATGATAAGGTTCTAACTTATATGTATACCTAACCTATATCCTGCAAAATAATTTCTAAAAACAATTATGAGGAAGATTTTTATGTATATATTTAGCTTTTATATCATCAGATCATTACACTATTGATAGACTGAAGATGGGCAATAGCGGCTACATAGCAAAGAATTTAATTTGCCCAAAGAGAGGTCTGACCTTTGCTCTCAGCTCCTGCTAGGTGACCTCTAAGCCCTGGGAATGTCCTGCATGAGTGTCTGTTTGCTTGGGGACTTTGAGCCACATGGCAGAGTATCGTGGGCGCTTTGGGTCACACGGTATCAGATCTACCTCTGGACACCAAGACTGAGAAGGGTTTCCCTGGTTGGCAGTACTCCGTGTGTACTGTCACACGTTGTTGCCAGGAGCCGCAATCAATTACTAATGTCTGCCATAGGCATATAAAGAGAGAGGGTGACACACACATCCCTATATTAGAGGTTGGTAGATATAGTCCTCACTACAGCCAGTCTCATCCAGGACTCAAAGGCTTGGGAGAAGAGCTGACCATCATTCACTGATTCAGTCATTCATTCACATAACAAGTATAAACAGTGGTGGACTATATTCCAGACACTGCTAGGCACAGGCTATGATTCCCTTTTCCTTTGCTGAGATTAGAATAAGAAGTTTATCGCTTATCTTGATTGAAAGGATCAAGAAGAAGAAAGGAAGGACATGTTTAACGATTTGATGGTTAGAAAGAATTTAGCTCCCTCTGAACTATAATCACAAAATCCATGAAGACCCTGAACCCCTGCCTTAGTCTAACACGTTTAACTCTATCACCGTCACCATCGCCACCACCACCATCTCCATCAGGTCACTGTCATCTCTCCCCTGGGTGACTGCAACCATCTCCTAACTGGCCTGTGCATCCACCCACCATCGCTTCTCTCCAAACCACTCTTCACATCAAAGCGCACGGGATTTTGGCAACTGCGAATCTGATTGTCCCATGATCCCATCTCTATCCTGGCATCCCCCTCCTTCCCACCAGAGGACGTGCACACACGGGACCCCCTCACCTGGAAGGTCTTCCTCTCCCCGCTTCCCCTCGTGAACTCCTTATCATTCAATTTCACCACAGCCGCCATTGCTCAGACACCTTCCTTGACCTCACTGCCTGGGAAAAGCTCCCACTGCAAGTCTCAGAGAGGGCCTCAGGGTCCTGATTGCCATTCCTTTGTGCCATCACCTGATTGATGCCCGTCTCTCCTCACGCACCCCCTCCACTCTCACTGAGAAGCTCCAGGAAGACGATGGTTTTCTCACCACTGCATCCCCAGAGCTATGCTCACTGCCTGACATAGTATTGATACTCACTAAATATTTATTACACAAGAAATCCATGAACAGATGAATGCCAAATCCCTGTGGAAATGACCAAAGGGTTATAAGACTGGGGGAAAGATCTACTCTAGCCCCAGAAACCAAGAAGGTTCATTACTCACCCAAGAAATTTCAAAGAGATTCTACCAGGTCTATGACGAAAGAAAGACCAAGGGGAAGGACAGACCAAATCACTTGAATCACCATTTGCAAGTGAAAGGCAGCCTGAGTAGTAACTTAGTCCAAGTAAGGTCAAACTAACACTGCTGAGCTCATGCTGGCAGGGCCTGTCTGAGGTGAGGGGGGTATTCGGGCAGTAGGTGGGAAGGAGACCTACCAGTCACACTGGGGAAGTGACTCTCGCTGGCAAGTGGAGTGGCAGCCCCAGAGCTCCCCTGCCCCGCACCCCCCCAACCCCCAGCTGGCTCAGGCAGCTGGCTAAATAAACCAGAGGGTGCCGTGGAGGCTGGCGCTGATGAGGACTGGTACCCCACCTGATGTGAAAGGGGACAGTGCTCCAGCGAATGAGGGGCTGAAAAAAATAACACTCCAGGAAAAAAATATCCTTTTAACACAGCAGAGAAGCTGTTTCTATCAGTAGTTTTCTTTCTATTATTCCTCATAAGCCTTTGATCTGGCTAATTAAAACTATTAAAAATATATAAACTCTTCCCTTTGTTGGAAGGAGATTTGACTCAGGAATGACACAATGTCTACTACAACCCATCTAAATGTCCAGTGCTGCACAACCAAGAAGCCCTCTCCTCTGACTCTTTCCACGTGGTACAGAGTTCTGGTTGCCGCCAAAATCCGTCCTCACCATCTTCCACGGTAATGGAATTGCAGCCGGACACATGGCTAGACCACAGTTCCCTCAAGGTGGCCATTTGACTTCATCTCCCCACTTGCAGGTGGGTCAAAGTCCCAGTGGCATGTAGGGATCCCAGCCCTTTAGAGAGGGGAGGGGCCCCCGCACGTGCTCTTTCCCTCCACTGGTTAAACCTCAATGACCAGAGAGACCTCGAAGTCCATATTGAAGACAGTGGGTTCATCCCAGCCTGAATGTGTGGGGCACAGCCACCCAACAACTTAAAATGCTTGGCTCACTGTGACAGAGAAATACACTTGTTTTTAACTGCATTTTGATGTTCTAAGCCAACTATATACCCTATAACATACCCTACAAGGAAGAACAAAGAAAAAATCATTAAACCTATGACAAGTCCATAATTTAAAATGTGGAAACTGACTTGAGGTATATGAGCAAATGTTCAAGGAAATATAATTTACTACAAAAAGCACAAGGAAATTTTAGGCCATCATTAATTGTAATAATTTGGGAGGATACTTGATCTATGAATATGGAACAATCTGTGATCAGCTTTCTGATGTAAAAGCATGGTTTCTGAATTCTGAAATGTAGACCACATTTCACAGTGACCATAGTGAATTCAAAATTAGACAGTGAGAAGAAAATACCCCCAAAAGAGTAGATTAGAATATCAGTTTGAGATAAATAGAGGAAAATGATTATCAAAAACACAGAGAACATACCTGAGAAAAATGCAAGGAATAATGGACTGGGGTGTTAAGATGGTCTTTGGGCAGAGAACCCAAGGCCAACCAAATCATTCCGTAGACCAACTACCCGCTGATAAGGTCCCCTACTAATGAGCTAGACCACAACTAGAGAATGCCTTTATTTACTGCAGACCAGCCCGAAAGGTTTAGAAACAAAGTAGAGAGCAAGGCAATCTGAGAGCTCACCCCTCCAAAGCCAGCAGAGAGGAGGGAGTCAGGCAGTCTCCTCACACAGGAGTATACCTGGCCCTTTGTTATTCTTCAGGGGAAATGTCCAAAAAGGACATTCCCACATGTGCTCTGACCTTTGCAAGTGCTCTGCCTACCCAGGAGTTCAGTGATCAGTAAGATATTTTTTATCTGATCAGTCCAGATCTGTACTCCTAAAGGATGGAGTGAGGGAGAGGGGTAAAATGAGGAAGTGGATAATGGGGAGTCTGGAACACCTCCTAGAGGTCATTGGAGAGAACAGCCCAGATAATTACAATAAATATCAATGGGCTACACTCCTCTATTAAAGGAAGAAAGACTCAAGGATTGGAAATACAAATGAAATCTAACTAGCTGCAAGAGATAATAAAATAAAACAATACAATAAATACAATAAGATAATCCTGAAAAAGAAAGGCCAAGTAAAAAATATTCATGGTAAGTTGGGGAGAAAATGGTGAGGGAATAATAAAATCAGATGTAGAACTTAGGAAAAAAATATCATTAAAAAAGTTACAGGGGCTTCCCTGGTGGCGCAGTGGTTGAGAGTCTGCCTGCCGATGCAGGGGACACGGGTTCGTGCCCCAGTTCGGGAGGATCCCACATGCCACGGAGTGGCTGGGCCCGTGAGCCATGGCCGCTGAGGCTGCGCATCCGGAGCCTGTGCTCCGCAACGGGAGAGGCCACAACAGTGAGAGGCCCACGTACCGCAAAAAAAAAAAAAAAAAAAAAGTTATGGTACATGGATAGATAGATCTACTCACTCCCAAAATATAATAATTATAGGCACTCATTATAAAACAAAACTCTTATAAATAGATGGAGTTTCTAAAATTATAATTATAATGGGGGATTTTAGTATATTTCTCTCTGATAGGTCAAGGCAAGAAATAGTAAGGAATTATAGAGGAATCAAATAATAAAATTAATAAGCATGATTTAATAGACATATACTGAATTTGTCAAGGTACAGAGAATACATACCTTTTAAGAAAATCTATTAAAGTTTAAAAAGCTGATCAAATATTGGATAAAAGCAAGCATGAATAAATTCTGCAAAACAGAAACTATACAGATGATTTTTTTAGTACAGTGCAACTGAATGAGAAATTAGTGTCAAAAGGACAAAAAAGTGGGAAATTTTAAAATATACATCTGCAAAAACTCTTGGGTCAAGTAGGAAAACTAAAATTGGACACTATCCAGACATCAACAAGAACAGTACCTATCAAAACAGATAATGCAATAGATGCTGTATTTACAGGAAAATTCATATTCTTACATGATTTCGTCATTAAATAAGAAAGAATAAAAACAATGAACTAAAGCATTAACTGCTAGAAGGTACAAAAAGAACAATGAAATACACCCAAGGAAAGCAGGGGGGAGGAATCAATAAAAGATCAGAGCAGAAATTACAGATTTAGAAAGACAGTAGAATTGACATCCAAGAGATGGCCAGCAAGTCTGATTCTAAAAAGCAAAGAGTGCTAGCTTTGGCAGCATGTATACTAAAATTAGAATGATTCAGAGAAGATTAGCGTGGCCCCTAAGCAAGGATGACATGCAAATTAGTGAAGCATTCCATATTTTTATAAATTAGGAGTTTGGGATTAACAGATACACACTACTACGTATAAAATAGGTAAACAACAAGGACTTACTGTATAGCACAGGGAACTATATTCAATATCTCGTAGTAACTTATAATGAAAAAGAATCTGAAAAATATATATATACCTGTATATACATAAATGTGTATATATACACATATATATAACTGAATCACTTTGCTGTACACCTGACACTAACACAATAACGTAAATCAACTATATTTCTATAAAATAAAGAAATAAATGAAAATCAAAGACAAACACAAATACACAAGAGTGATAATAAAGAAAATATAGTTGCTAAGAAGAAAAGAGATTTTTAAAAGTGTGAGAGAATACCATGTGAGACTATGCGACTATTACCAAAAACTTCAGTGAAACGGAAATTTTCTAGGAAAATATACATAATGAAGATTCTTTTAAGGAGAGGAAGAAACCTGAATACACCAATAACTGTAGAACTGGAGAGGTTGTCAGAACAACACCCCACAGAGACAGTCCTGGCTCAGAGGGTCTTCAAGGAGGGGAAGGGCCCCATTTCCACCTGCCAGCCACACCCTCACTCACCAGGAACACAGGGGAGAGTTTCCCTACAGAAGATACAAATAGCAGAATTCTTCTGAGTTTGTTTTGGTGCAGAAGTTCAGGGGAAGGGAATTAACATATATTTAACATCAGTAATGCTAAGAAGAAAGGACATGATTTTTACGATATTTTATTTTGTCCAACGTTTCTAACCTGGTCATACACCAAAGGATCGGTACTGAGGAGGACTGCGCCCAAGAGAGAAAAGGGAAAAAGCAAATCAAATCATCACTTGGTTAGGATCTGCCTGGTCCTGTGAGGAATTCCTTTACAGTTCCTGCACTGGTCAATCCTGGAGCCACTAGCCCCATTTAAATCTAATTTTAAATTAATTGAGATAAAATAAAAAACACTCAGTTCCTCTGTTGCACCGTCCGTATTTTAAGTGTTCAGTAGCCACAGGTGATGGCTACACTGGACAGAGCAAATGACAAATTTCCACAGTCACGGAAAGTTCTATTGGACAGGACTGTCACATGCTGGACCTTGATGCAACTCTGTGTGACCAAGATCCATTAAGTTTCTCAGGCTGAAACACCTACAGTTGGTTAAATACACTAAAAACGGTGGAAATTCATGTAATTTAATATCTGGAGTAGAGGCTTCCTAATTTCAGCCAAACTGTAACTGATTCATTTAACACTAAACAGTGTTCAATGTCTTAGATGTTTTATTCCTGGGAAAAAGTAATATCTAAGCAATAATATCCATCTGTATGATTTAACAAATTAATGTAAAAGAAAAAATTAAAAAAGGAAGAATAAAGTGTTATTCATTAACTACTGTAAATAAAAGTATTATTAGTTTAATATTAGAGGCAATTAGATGAGAATATTTCCTAAATTAATACAAATACATAAATTTTCAAAAACAAGAGCCTCTTTCCTCTCTACTGAATCGCTTTGTTTCTTTGGGCTGGTGTCTGTTTCCATACCTTAAGCAGCACTAGGATCCCTGCGATCTCTGCTTATCATGCACTGGGTACTTGGCATTCAGGTATATATAAGTCACAGAAACAGTATTTTAACTTAGGAAAAAAATCTTTTAAAATTTGTGTAAATTATATCTTTAAAAATAATATTTCAGATTTCCATCCCCCGCCCCTATCTCCTCTCTTTAAAATGAGTGGTTACAAGTGTGGGTTTTGGCACCCAACTGATCAGGTTCAAATCTCAGTTCCACACTTACTAGCTGTGTGACCTTGGGCAAATCACTTAATTTTTCCTCTCTAAATTTCATCTTCCCTATCTCTAAAATGAGGAAAATGATTGTAGCCACTTCTAGGCTTGTGGAGAGGATTCAGTAATATAAACCAAGGGCTTCCCTGGTGGCGCAGTGGTTGAGAGTCCGCCTGCCGATGCAGGGGACACGGGTTCGTGCCCCGGTCCGGGAAGATCCCACATGCCACGGAGCGGCTGGGCCCGTGAGCCATGGCCGCTGAGCCTGCGCGTCCGGAGCCTGTGCTCCACAACGGGAGAGGCCACAACAGTGAGAGGCCCACGTACCGCAAAAAAAAAAAAAAAGTGATAAAATAATATAAAACATGGAATGAGCCTAGAATAGTTTCTGGACATAGGAAGTGCTCAATCATGTTATAACAATATGTATTTTAATAATAATATGATAATGATTAATATAAAATGCCGTGACTATTGTTAGTACGATTAAACCACTTCAGTGCTGCATTTACGCTCTTGGAAGGTCCGTTTAAACATTTGTCACTCTTCCGATATTATTGAGAACTAATTTCTCAGGGTCTGTACTAACTGCTGGAATTAAAAAGACAAATGCAACATGATCCCTACCCTGGAGGAGCACAGATCCTACTGGGAGAGAGACACACACACATGTAAACAGATAAATCACACATAACCTGGTTAAATGCCACAGCACAGAAGTAAGGATGGGGCACTGGGGGCGGTCAGAGGCTGGAGGGACAACTCTGCCTTGGGGAGCAAAGGTTTTGTCGCTATAATGCAATTTATTCTGGAAGATGTACAGGACCTTTGAGAAATGATTTCCAACATAAGTAGACTTTTAAAACTACAAATACTGGTCAAGGAGACCATCTGCATACGCAAATCACAGACATGTAGACACCCTGACACACATCCATACCCCTGACTTAGAAAGTATGGTTCAGAAGGGAAGAAAGAAAGTTAAAATGTTTCCATCAAAAAAAGGTGGGGAGATAAGGCCTGAACATGGGTGGAATAAGCCATCCCCTGACTGGCAAGTACTGCTCCCGGGCCCCTGGTTCACTTCTCCTGGTCAGTCTGGTTCACTTCCGCTGTCTGCAGCGAGAGGCAAGGGAGTGGAGACGGGGACCAGAGGAGATGTTTTCTTCCTCCCACTCTTCACCTCCATCCTCTTCTGCCTGTGCCATGGGGTGGAGAAAAGATTTGGGAGGTTGGGTAGCTGGAGTGCTGAGCGCCAGGGCACATGTCAGAGAACCTGAATTGGTTAGAAGATTCTCCAGCTAGGAAGATAATTGTTGGCTAAAGAACAACCAAGGCCTCGGATCTGGGCTCAGACTTATCATCCACATCTCTGGCCAACATCCTCAGCAAACTCAACGTCCATCACAATGATTTATCTGATGTCTTGAGCTCACGCCCTTCAGCTGTCTCAAATCTAATGACCTCACTTAACTCCATGGCTTTGTCATCCACTACTAAGACCCCAAACCTGCTCTCACCCGCACTGGTATAGATTTGTCATCACAGTACCTGACTTATAACCCACGCTGGCTCTTTCCGGTACACATTCTAGCTGGGGATCTGTGGTTAATCACACCAACCCTGCACTTACTAACACATAGACCTTCGTACTGCTGAGTTCTACTCAAGCCCACCAAGTCAAGTCCCAGTTTTCAATCACCTCCTACCAAGTAAACGCTCACGCTTCCCTTCTGTGTTCAAAGAGACATGTTTCCATATGACTAGGCCTATGCCAAGCTCATGCTTCTTGACCATGGCTAGATCTTCACTACCACTCCCCAGTTCTTTTATCCATTCCTTTTTCACTTCCCATTACATCTCCCATCTTGGCCCTGACTCGTCAATCACCAAATCGCCACTCCAGAAACACCTTTTCTTCCAAGCAATGACTTCTCCACCTATTCTACTGAGAAATCTGAGGCAAGTCAGGATGAGTACTGTCATCTAACCCTCCATCTCAAATGCTATCCATCTTGGTTTCTTCATTAAAATATCTGACTAGTCCCTGATACTCAAATTCCCAGTAAAATATTTGTGAAGATTCAGCACAAAAGATGACAATTCATGAGTCTGAAGACTGATTGTCCACCCAATGGCCAAAACATCAGGACATTTTCTACTTACTGTATGGCCAATGGAGAAAAGAAATGGGAAACATATTCGGTCACTGACTTTGTTGCCCCAAACAGAGCAAATCTGTGGTCATTACAGAAAGCTGGATGGCAGTTTATTTTCTTCTTCATCACCTCCTTTGGGCTAAGAAACACTGGGTCTATATGAAGAATAACAATAAAACATCGGGCATCATCCTTTTACTGCACAGGTACTGCATTTTAAGGTAGCCCCAGCCATTCCAGCACCTCTTCTTCTCTCCAAGAACACATTGGGCAAGATGTGGGGAGGGAGGGAGACAAAGTCCACGTTAGAAAATGCAGTCTTCATAAGCAACGTGCCATAGGTAGGGAGACAGACCGGAAGGGTCCTGGTAGCAGAGCACCCTGGGGAACATGGTTTTGTCAATATGCCAAGCTGCTGGGCGCACCAAAGTGTGGTTGGGATGGGGGGAGATATAACCTTTTTAATCTCCATCCTGTTCTTTAATCTACACAGATGGTATTTTCTCAAGCTTATGTAAAGAGCTAAGCAAACATTACTTTAATACTCCTCTTCCAACCAGACTGCTACCTGGAGCCCCCTAAGTCCTGGCTATATGTATAAATTCTAGAGCTACTCATTCAGAGCAGCAAAAAGCCAAGCACAGAGAACATCCTATCTCATTCCAGCAGAGCTTTACAAGATAAATGCCAGCTAGATTCTGGATATTGATCAGGGAGCTTTGCACAACCACTGGCCATCCAGATGTTTGGTTCAGAGAAGCTGCAGTACCCAAAAGGACAATGAGGGCTCAGGCCATTGTACATTCTGTCTGTTGAAAATACAAGGTCTGAATAGCTCTTTGTTTTTGTTTGAAGATTCTGTAAAAAGGAAAAAAAAAATCACCAACATGGGAGTTATGAAAAAAAAAAATGCTACATATGATCCTGAAAACTAAAAAAGGAAGCTCATCATTTTTTACTATGAAACCAAAATAAAAGTTTAGAAAAGCAGTTGTTGTCCTCAATAAGACAGAAGACAATTTTTGCAACAAGCGTATAAAGCTTGTGGAAGCGGGCAAGATAAAAGAGGACAAAATATGCAAATGTAGGATTAAAATCCTCATTGGAGGAGGAAAGCAAAACATTTACTGTAGAAAACAGAGACAGTAGGATGTTTATCATTTGAGATGCCTTTCCAAAATGAAAAGGCACAAAACAAAATGAAAATAATGAGAAAGAAAAGACAGCTACAGAGGACAGAAAAAAGATCTTCCTTATCGTTTCAAGGGGAAAAAATGAGCAATAATCAAAGATATATCTGAAGAAAATATTCATCCGTGACGTAAGACCTGGGTCCAAGATTTGCAAAGATGCAATATTTTGGGAAAAATTGGTGAGAAGAGAAAGACACAGAGAAACTATGGGAAACATTTTTAAAATAAAAGAATAAAGATGAAGGTTTGAGAAAGATCCAGGCAGGAAAGGTTTCCGAAAAAGAAAATAAACTAAACTGTCTCAGGCTTCTTTCTGAACACTAAAGGGCAAAAAGTAACTGTACTGGCTTGAATGGTGTTCCCCGCCCCCTGCCGCCACTTTACATCCACCTGGAACCTCAGAATGCGCTCTTATTTGCAAAGAGGGCCTTTGTAGATGTAATTAAATAAGTTAAGATGAGGTCACTGAATTAGGGTGGGACCTAAGTCCAATGGCTGGTGTCTTTATAAGAGAAAAGAGGGAGACACAGTTACAGAAATGCAGGTCAGGAGGCCATGTGAAGCAGAGATTGGAGTGATGCAGCTACAAGCCAAAGGATGTCAGGGATTGCTGGTAACCATGGAAGCTGGAAGAGGCAAGGGAGGATTTCTCCCTCGAACCTTCAGAGGGAGTGTGGCCCTGCCAACATCTTGACTTCAGACTTCTAGCCTCCAGAACTACGAGAGAATAAATTTCTGTTGTTTTAAGCCATTCAGTTTGTGGTAATTTGTTACGGCAGGCCTAGGAAAACAATACAGTAACAGATCAAAATTTGTGAATTTTTTTTGAAAAATAAATTTATTTATTTTCGGCTGCGTTGGGTCTTCGTTGCTGCGCGCGGGCTTTCTCTAGTTGCGGCGAGTGGGGGCTACTCTTCGTCGTGGTGCGCGGGCTTCTCATTGCACTGGCTTCTCTTGTTGCGCAGCACGGGCTCTAGGCGCGTGGGCTTCAGTAGTTGTGGCACGCGGGCTCAGTAGATGTGGCTTTCAGGCTCTACAGCACAGGCTCAGTAATTGTGGCACGTGGGCTTAGTTGCTCCACGGCATGTGGGATCTTCCCGAACTAGGGATCGAACCTGTGTCCCCTGCATTGGCAGGCGGATTCGTAACCACTGTGCCACCAGGGAAGTCCCCAACATGTGAATTTTTAAGAGAGAAAGGTGATGACTCAGAAATTTAAAAACCAACCAAGCTGCTCTTATGGAAGGCATAGCTCAAGACGTTCTCAGACACACAATGATTGAGAAAAGATAACCCTCACATACTGCCTAAAAATCTCACCTGGAATTGCAGGAGAAGGATGCCTGCAACCATGATATTTACTATGGTTCTGGAGTCCTAGCCAGTGCGTAGTCAATCAGACATACAGAAGAAATAAGAGATTTAGATGGAAGAAGACAAAGTTGTTTGCGGAAGAGTATCTATGTCTTCAAAAAGAGACTACTTTGTTTTTAAGTAAAGAAGCACAAAAAAACTATAAAACTGTTTTGTATATAAATTTAATTACTAAAGGGACACACTAAATCTTAATAGTGATTATCCATAGGTGGTAAGATTACAGACTAATTTAATTTTCCAGTGCTTTTTCACTATATTTCAAATTTTCTATAATGAGCATGTATTCCTTTTATAATCAGAAAAGTATGTTTAAAAGTATATCGGCATGCATGTGCACATACACACACAGAGACTGGAAAGTAATCTAAAAATTTAAGAAAAGAAAAAAATTGATCAGACACCAGATTTTCAGCAAAATTGATCTTTTAGCTAATACATAGACATTTGGCAGTGAGCTAGATGCCACTGGGGATACAATAAAAAAGAACCATGAGTTCTGCCCACTGAAAAGGTATAAGAAATGCACACGAATAATTTCAGTGTAAAATATGACAGGTGCCATAGAGAAATGCAAACAATTGCAGGGTTCTAAAGAGTGAAAGATGATTTTCCCATAGGGGAATCAGGTAAGGCTACATGGAAAACAGCCCTGGTAGAGGCGTATTTCAAGAAGGCATTTTAGAAGGACTGAGAGGCATAAAAAAGCCCCAGAGGCCTGGGTGACGGTGAGTAAAGGCCTATTTGGCTGGATCATGGGCCAGAGGCGTGAAGGCTCCAAAGATTGGTTGGAGGCATTTTTGGAAAGCTAAAAGCTCTATTCCATAAGCAAAGGAGAGATGTGAAGGCTTTGGCTTTTTGTTGTTGTTGTTATTTGTTTGAAAGCATAAGTATGATGCTGACAGAGTGGGACATTTGGGAAAGTACTCTTTGTAGCATTAAGGAAATCATCCCCCAGAATCAGGTTAACTACAGCTGAGAATTCTGACAAACTGGATGTTCTTATCAAAACTTGTTGAATGGAATCTTTGAGAAGTCAGGGAGACCAAGAAAAACTGCCGGAAGCTCAGAGAAGGAGGAAATGACACAAATGTCACTCCAAAAAGGGAGTTCATAGAAGCAAACACGCCTGTCCTTTTCCTATTCCTATCTCCTTAAGAGATCAAATGAGAAACATATAAGGAATTAAAAGTCACTTTCACAATGGAAGCTTGTAAAAGAAATGCACACTATTTGGTTCACTCCAGACATGTCAAATCAGAGCCTGAATGTTAAACAAATTCCTCAAGTGATTTGTATGCGCCGTAAGGTATGAGGGGCATTGGAGCGCAGCCTATAACAATGGGGAGATCACAGAACTTTTAAATGACTACAACCTACTGTGCATAAGACAGGGGGACAAGCTCTGCAACTTACTAGTTGTGTGACTTTGGACAAGTTAATCTCTTTGAACTTCAGTTACCTCATCTATAAAATGAGGGTAACAAAAGTATCTATACCCCATCAGGTAGTTGTGAAATTTACATTAGTACATATACATAATACCTATTTCCATGCATACATATATATACGTATATATGTCTATCTATCTATCTATCTATCTATCTGTCTGTCTATCAACTCCTCAAAAGACTGTCTGGCATTGTGAGTGCACATCCATGTGAATAAGAGCAACTTACCCATGAAATCTGTTGAGAACATATAACCAACAGGATTTGGTAAGAGACTGGATGTGGGCTATGGGTAAGCTCCTGGTTTCTGATATTAGCAACGGAAGGAAAGGTAGAGCCATTTACCCAGTGGTGTGGGTGGGCAAAGAGCAACGACGGTGAGTTCCGTAGTGGGCGTTTTAAGGTTCAACTGCCCATGGCAATGTCCAGTGGACATTTGGGCAGGTGGTCCTATATGCTGTGGACAGAGACCTGGGAAGAATATATGGACCTGTGAGTCACCAGCCTAAAGACAGTACCAGAAGCCATGGGGATAGGAAAGATGACGAGGGAGAGCAGACAGAGTGAGAAGAGAACCCTGAGGAGCAACCAAATTCAAGGGCCAGGCAGACGAGAAGAGCTCCCTAAAAGAAGCTGAGACGGTGCCGTAGGGAGGTAGAAAGAGAAGTACAGGAGAGCAGAGGCGCAGAAGCCAAGGGAGGGGAAAGTTTTAACAGGGCACATGTGCAGAGTGGGCCCGTGAGCTAAAGACTAAACGCGTCACCTGGATTTGGTAGCAGAAAGGTCTCTGGTGACTTTGGCAAGAGCAGGCTCAGTGGGAACAAGAAGGGGAAGCATCCAAAGGCGAATTTGCAAGGGAATTTGTGGAACTATCGCAGGGATCAAAAGGAGAATTTAGAGTGGCTGAAATGTACTCCCAACGTAATTAAAAAGTCTTCACATCTATTAAGCAAACACAGCCTGAGATTATATTTTAAAAGACTGCAACACAGTGATAACTGCGAAAGACCAATTAAAAAGCTGAGGCCAAAAAGCATACAATCCTTTTCTTACATATAAAGGAGTCCAAAGTAACTGCTTTAATTAAATATGTAAAATAGTTCAATATAAAAATAAGAATATTCGTTGTGGCATGAAACTGGGAGCCCTTTTTGGTAAGTCAGTCACAGCAGAGGCTACGCTGGATTTGGGCGTGACTTTCCCTAACTTCCCCCAGTGGGGGAAAAAAGGGGAGCAAATTTTAAAATCACAGATATTCTCCTCTCCTACGAAGAGGGTGAAGCTGCTCCATCCCGCGGAATGGATGTGCACCCCAACAAAATAGGGACTTGCCCCGAGACAGGACAAAGACCCGAAAGAAGCCTCAAATGCTCTGGGTCCCATACCCCCGGGGAAATTTGCCCCAAGTTGCCTACCGGGGGGCAGCTAATAAGTTAAAAGCATTAGACTTGGTTCTGAGGGTCTAACAAAGAGCTATGACTGTTCAGAGCTCACATGGTGAAAGGGTGGCAAAAAAGTAAGATTCATTTTCAAGGTAACAGCACTAAAAGAAGTAAAAGGGTGTTTTTCAAATTCTTGGGTCTGTGTTCATGGCTGTTAAGTACTACGTTTTTGATGGTAGGCCTGCCTGAATTCAGAAGTAAACACAGGTTCTTAAAAATACCTTTCAGAAAACTGAAAGTATTTTGTATTCATAAGAGCAGTATACAAAGGTATATAACATTATATATATATATTTTTGAATAAATTTATTTATTTATTTATGGCTGCATCGGGTCTTTGTTGCTGCAAGCCGGCTTCCTCTAGTTGCGGAGAGCGGGGGCTACTCTTCATCACGGTGCGCAGGCTTCTCATTGTGGTGGCTTCTCTTGTTGCAGAGCATGGGCTCTAGGCATGCGGGCTTTGGTAGTTGTGGCACGCAGCCTCAGTAGCTGTGGCGCACGGGCTTAGTTGCTCCGCGGCACATGGGATCTTCCCGCACGAGGGCTCGAACCCATGTCCCCAGCATTGGCAGGCGGATTCTTAACCACTGCGCCACTAGGGAAGTCCCAACACTATATATATATATATATTTGTTTGTTTTGTCGTACGCGGGCCTCTCACTGTTGTGGCCTCTCCCGTTGCGGAGCACAGGCTCCGGACGCGCAGGCTCAGCGGCCATGGCTCACGGGCTTAGCCGCTCCACGGCATGTGGGATCTTCCCGGACCGGGGCACGAACCCGTGTCCCTGCATCGGCAGGTGGATTCTCAACCACTGCGCCACCAGGGAAGTCCCCAACATTATATATTTTTGATCAAGCTTAAAATTTATTTTTGCTACAACTGACGATACATACCGCTGAGCCTGGTCTGTCTTACTAAAAGTTGAGCTGGGCACGTGACAGGACCTGGTGTAGGGCAGAGGTCACTTTGGCACAAGTAAGTTGTGAGAGGCAACAGATATTATCAAGCAGACACTTAAGAAAGACTGGGTGTTTGAGACACACTTGAGAATTTTTTCTCCAGAGTATACAAGAGACCACAATCAAGATGGAAAACTAGGTTTGCTGTGAAGAATTAACAAATAAACAATATGTTAACAGTTTGTAGCTCTGGGTAAACAAAATATAAACTGTTGTACATTGATCAAAATTTGAAAGTTTTTTTTTTTTTTCGGTACGCGGGCCTCTCACTGTTGTGGCCTCTCCCGTTGCGGAGCACAGGCTCCGGACGCGCAGGCTCAGCGGCCATGGCTCACAGGCCCAGCCGCTCCATGGCATGTGGGATCCTCCCGACCGGGGCACGAACCCGTGTCCCCTGCATCGGCAGGTGGACTCCCAACCTCTGTGCCACCAGGGAAGCCCAAAATTTGAAAGTATTTTTATAGTCCAGCAGAGTGCTATATCCCACCAGGTGAAGACCACTGGAGTCACAGAACAAAGACCCCAGGGTTCCAGCAGCAGGTGTAGGAGCCAGAGGTCATGAGCTGAGCTGAGGGCGCCGCGGCAGCAGAGAGGGTCACCCGGAGGAGGACGTGGGGCCGCACAGGAATGGGAGACTTGTGCGGCCACGAGGAACCCAGCGTGAGCTACCCAGGCCCGCCGCTACCCAGGAGGAAGTGGAGCGTCTGCAGTCCTAGTTTTGAAACTAGAGAGCATGCTGGTGCCAAATATCATTGAAATGGCTGTTTCCAGAGTTGATTTTGCCTGGAAAAGTTGGAGGACTTGTCTGGTATTCTGATTACAGTGTGTGTTTAGCTAGCTGATTTGGAAGACTTTTGGACCCCAATTATCCAGACCATTAACACAGGGCTCAATGCTCTAGGTGGTCACCAAACGGCTGGGCAGGTGATGCTAATTCTCCCCAGGTGTTGTTGATCCTAGGAAAATAGTTCATGAAAGCACTAATCAAAAAGTAGGGTAGGGAGGAGACAAGGGTCAAAACCATTCTATAAACTAAGCTACCATCAATGGGGGACAGAGGATATGCTGTTAAGGGCTAGAAGCTGAACACAGATTTTTTTTTTTAATTTATGCTCTACCTTATTTTTTAGAAGAGATTTAAAGCAGCTTACTGAAATGTATCTCACTCAAAGGAGAAAATTAGATACAGAACAAATTCAGAACAAGGGAAAATTAGATGTGGGCAAATAACCTGAAAACAAGAGAATAAGTTTAGGCTGCATGTTATAAAGTCCTTTCAGGCTGTTAGAAGCAAGCCATAAATAGGGTCCTGAGCTTCCTAGAGGCCAATGCAAAGAGGAAAAAACCCAGCCAGCCATTTAGAGGATTCCTACTGCCTATAAGGTTAACAACAAAGCTGCTTTTTGGTCCCAGGAAAACTTCTCCCATAGGCCCTCTTAAAGGAGACACTGTGTGACAGACAGGGAAAATCCTTGAGAAGAATCCTCAAGACCTTCCTGCAAGAGACGCACCATCCAGATCCATATGGCTCTTTCCTGCTCTGTCCATCAGTGCAAGTTAAAGGCGTAACACCAAGGCACAGATCAAGAAAAGCAAGACTAAGAGGGGCCAAGAAAGGCAGGCCAAGTGTTTGCAGCTACCTTATGGTTGGGCCTAATCCAGAAATTAAATTTAAACCATTTATGGCATGGACATCTCTTAGGTAATTCTTTATGAACATTCTTCTTAAAATCAAGCTTTTGTTAAGATTTGGACCTAAGAGAGTTCGAAATTATGTATTTGAGCTAAAACCTCAAGCAGAGCTACTCTATGCTGTTGATTAAGGGCAGAGATGTTTGCTCTAACAATCAATCCAATTGCCTCAGGAAACAGCCTATACGTGGCAGAGCTATGACAGCACAGGCTCGTAGACTGAGAGATTAAGCACAGGGGCTCTTGGAGTCAGACAGACCTGGGCTTAAGCGTCACCTCTACACTCACTAGCCGTGGGATCTCTCTGAGATCGTCTGATAAACGGGAATCCATTCAATGTCCACAAATGTCTTCTGAGCATCCACAGGGTGTGGAGCAATCCAATAACATCTACTGCCTATAGTCGTTTGCGAGGATTAAATAGGTAAATGCGTCTAAAGTATTTAGCCCAGTCACTGGTACACAGTAAGCATTCAGTAAACAGCAAAACTGATAATAATAATAAAATAATCATCATAATAAAAGATTTCTGGTTCCATTCTCATGCATAAATAATTATCTGAGTGAGGTCTTAAAGTTCTACATTACCGAAAATGGTTGCAATAATTTTAGCCTGGAAAAGGTTCCATGTTGGCATTATTGATCATCCACAAGGGCATCAAAAATATTGAAAAGAGCACCAGAGTTTTCAACCACGTTAACTCACCGATAACTCCAGACGAATGTTATACCTTGCAGTACCTACATGAGTCAACCAGCTATCAAAGCCTTAAATATAAGACAGTTAAATATCAGAGAACATCTGCCAAAATTATGACTCTAGCTGTAGAATGTAGAAGTCTTGATGTTTTGATGTTCCTAAGGGAAATATGCTGGTACCATCACTCATCTCTCAATTTAGTGATACTACGTAGAATATAATTCTCCCATAAAATGCCTCTGAAAACAAAAAGCCTACTCAACCCTGTAGAGTATTAGGGATGCTGGGCAGGCAGCTAGCTAAATCACTCATTAGCCAAGAGCCGTGTTTCTGCACGATAGTCCCACAGGCGTAATTCAAGTTTGTGCCTGAGCAAAAATACAAATTACTACACATCAGACTTCAAAGATCTTCACATAGTCAAAACCTCAAATGTTAAAACCTGCAGATGCCAACCAAGTTCATGATAAACCTCTCTTTGGGCTGTGCTCAGTACAGCCAGACGTCCTTTGAGGCCACCCTGAGTTCATAAAACAAACCCATGCTATCCTCACAGAGTCGCATTTATATGTGTCTCTCTGATATACCAGGGGAACATGCAGCTGATCCAAATGCAGGCTTGAGTCATTAGGGTACAAGTTTTAAAAGGAATGGACAATATACCACCCTGTTTCATCCAGACCTTCCCCAGAAGTATCCAGATGTGGGGTTATATAAGGCTCAGCGGCTGGGCTGGGCAGCGGAGAGGTCCATATGGCGCCCATAGCAGTTTCTTACCCATTGAGTCAAAGGCCAAGGAAAGATCAGTAAAAACTACAAACAATCTTATCCTGACAGATTTCGATATAAAGTAAAGAAGAATGGTCGATGGGGTAATAGCTGTGCCTTGCTTAGAATGCTGCCACGACAGACCAGACTTTCAATTCATCAAGAAGAAAAAACGGCGTATGTTTCAGATGGAATGCACTGCAAGCTGAGGAGTCTATACTGGGGAGGGGGGAATCAAAGAAGCTCATTTTTCCTTCTTTATTTTTGACGGGTTAGGCTACTCTCTAATTCCAACCAAATTGAACCATTCATTCATTCAATTAATATTTACTAAGTTACTAATGCTAAGCATTGTGGTTGGTATGAGGGACACAGTGGTACATAAAGAGCCATGATTCCTATTTTTAGAGAGTTTATAATCCATATCATTGTTTATGGGATTAAAAAAGTGTCAGGGATAATAGTCCACTGGCAGAAGATGACATTTTAGCCAGGTGCTTTTAGTTTGAGCTTTTAAATCATCTACTATAAGAGGAAATATTGCAGACACATGTGAGGCCTCCTTCCCAGCTCATGCTCTTTGAAACTGATTTTTCTCTATATCCTTTTCAGAGAGAATCTGCCCTATCCACAAACTTTGCTGAGGATGTGGGTCTAGGAGGCCGTGTTTATACCACATGATCCCACTACCCTGAACTCAACTGTTTGAATCAGGGATAGATACCTGAATCCAAGAAATTAGGGTCCAAGAATGAACCCTTCACCCTATGACTATGAGGGGTGAAAGGGCTGCAAGACCAGGGGATTGGGGGACTAGAAATCAATTTAGTAATAAAAAACAGTGAATGAGAACTTTGTATGTGCCAGGGCCTTGCCAGGGCCTAGAAATCCAACAATGAACAAGGTAGACATGGTTCCCACCCTCACCTCTAGTGGATGAGAGAGTAGTTAGTAAACAAATAAATATCAATTGTGGGAATTCCCTGGTGGTCCAGTGGTTAAGACTCCGCTCTTCCAATGCAGGGGGCCCAGGTTCGATCCCTGGTCAGGGAACTAGATCCCACATGCAGCAACTAAAGATCCCGCATGCCGTAACTAAAAAAAATCTCGCATGCCGCAACAAAGATTCCGCGTGGCACAACTGAGACCCGGTACAGCCAAATAAATATTTTTAAAAAATCAATTGTGATAAACACCATTGAGAAAATAAAGAGGATGCTGAGTTAGAGAACAGCTCGAAGAGAGAATAGTAAGTGCAAAGAACAGGGAGGAATTCAAATTGTTCTAGAGACCAAAATCAGGCCACTGCAGCACGGTGAGTAGCATGAGAGACGGTGGGATAGGAAGGTAGAACAGGGACCATGCAGGATCTTGTAGGGCTTTGTAAAAGGTCTGGGCTTGCAGTGCAATGGGCCACAGAAGGGATTTAAGAAAGAAAAGACATTGTATTGTCAACATTTTAAAACATCACTCTGGCATAAGGACAGACATATAAATCAATGAAACGGAAGAGAAATCCTAGAAATTAACCCTTGTATACATAATCAATTGATTTTCGACAAGGATGCCAAGACCATTCACTGGGAAAAGGACAGTCCTTTCAACAAATAATGCTGGGAAAACTGAACATCCACATGCAAAAGAATGAAGTTGGACCCTTACCTTATACCATATACAAAAATTAACTCAAAGTGGATCAAAGACATAAATATAAAACCTACAACTATAAAACTCTTAGAAGAAAACATAGGGGGAAATCTTCATGACATTGGATTTGGCAATGATTTCTTGGATACAAACACCAAAAGCACAGGCCACAAGAGAAACAAATAGATAAACTGGACTTCATGAAAATTTAAAAACTTTTGTGCATCAAAGGGCATTGTCAACAGAATAAAAGTACAGCCCACATAATAGGTGAAAATATTTGCAAATCATATATATCTGATAAAGGATTAATATCCAGACTATATTAAGAACTCCTAAAACTCAACAACAACAAAACAAACAACCCAATTTAAAAATGGGCAAAGGACTTGAATACCATTTCTCCAAAGAAGATATACAAATGGCCAATAAGCACATGAAAAGATGCTCAACATTATTAATCATTAGTGAAAGGCAAATCAAAACAACAATGAGATACTACTTCATACCTGTTAGGATGGTTATTAAAAAAAAAGGAAAATAACAAGTGTTGGTGAGAACGTGGAGGAACTGAAGCCCTGGGGCACTGCTGTGGGAATGATGTAAAGTGGTGCAGCCACTCTGAGACTAGTTTGAGAGTGCCTCAAAAAGTGAAAAATAGAATCACCACAAGATCCAGCAATTCCACTCCTAGTTAATATACCCAAAAGAATTAAAAGCAGGGACTCAAGCACATACTTGTGTAACAATGTTCACAATAACATTATCCACAATAGCTAAAAAGTAGAAACAACCCAAGCATCCGTCAATAGGTGAATAAACAAAATGCGGTATATACACATGACGAAACATTATTCAGCCATAAAAAGGAATGAAATTCTGACACATGCTACAACATGGATGAACCTTGAAAATATTACACCAAGTGAAATAAATCATAAATCAAAAGGACAAAAATTGTATAATTCCACTTACATGTACATGTAAAATAGGCAAATTCACAGAGACGGAAGATAGAACAGAGGTTGCGAGCGGCTGGGGAGCGGGGGGGAATGGGGAGTCATTGTTTAATGGGTACGGTGTCTATCTGGGATGATGAAAAATGTTCTGAAAGTGGGTAGTGGTGATGGATGCATAACCCTGTGGATGTACATAATGGCCCTTAATTGTACACTTAAAAATGGTAAATTTTATGTTGTGTATATTTTACCATGGTAAAAAGAAGTATTAAAAAAAAACCCACCGCTGCTGGGAATAAAATGGACTGGAGAGAGGCAACTGTGCTTTCGGGGAAGCTGGCGTGCAGAGAGGAGATTGGTATCGACACGCAGAGAAGAGTGAAGCTGAGAAATCACAGGGACTGGAGAGAAACGAGAATAGCTGCTTGATGGCTTCCCAGTCACATGGGGCCCAGCTGTGCTTCCTGCACTGCATTCTGGGGAGATGCACCCACACCCTTTCCATGCATTACTTTATACCTGAGCTGGACCCAGTGGATCTCCCTTCTTTGCGAGGAAACCATCCCTGATTAAGGCAGGGAACACAGCTGGGGGCAGCTAAGACACACATGGCCTGGAGACTCAAAGTTTGAGGCCGTTGGTTTCTAAAGCTAGACTATCTCCAGCTCCAGGAGAGCAGAACAACTGGTTTTTTCCTTCTCTCGCAGTGCCCGGCACCGTGCCTGCCCCATGGCGGGAGACTTCAACACACAGCTGTTGAATCAGGGCTGAGAAACTCTCCTGTGAGTCAGTAGAGATCTGAGCTCCACAGTCTCTCACCAAACGTATACCCAGTTGAAACCTAGGAACCAAGCCCCTGCATCTGCCCTCACTGCTGATTTGAACGGCCGATCTCCTTCTTCACAAGTACTTCTACCCAATTTCCTGAAGGTCAGAAGAAGTTCATGCTAAAATTTCAATTTTACAGAATCCTAAGGACCTCTTTACAAAGTCTGAGTTCCAGGACACCCAAGATCGATTGGGTTCCCAACAATATTCATCAAACCAGGTGTAAGAAAAATTAAACTCGCTTTCTCATGAACTGAGGACGCATAAAATGTTTTTTTTTTTTTTTTTTTTTGCGGTACGCGGGCCTCTCACCGCTGCGGCCTCTCGCGCTGCGGAGCACAGGCTCCGGACGCGCAGGCTCAGCGGCCATGGCCCACGGGCCCAGCCGCCCCGCGGCATGCGGGATCCTCCCGGACCGGGGCACGAACCCACGTACCCCACAACGGCAGGCGGACCCTCCACCACTGCGCCACCAGGGAAGCCCCGATAAAATGGTTTTTAATTTAATAATACTCTGCCGTTCATAGGCGAGAGAAAATGTCTCCTCCCTAAAACACTGGAGTCAGAATTTCAAGAGATCCTCAGATGGCAAAACTGGAACTAGCTCATTGCATCTTTCCCAACCATTGCAGCCTCTAGCGCGTGTCATTTCTAACGTGGGAAAACTAGAAACAACCTGATTTTACAAAAGGAAGGAAACTGTTCCACAGATAATTGTTTATCACCTTGTTGGGCTATCATGCACCGATTAAAATGGTAACTTCAAAGACTACATGACAAGAAGACAGTTACAAAATACAGTTAAATGAAAAAAGAGGAATGCGAAAGTAAATGTATAATTTGATTACAGCCATGTAGAAATGGCTTTGGAGCTATAAAAATTGGAAGGTACCAAAGGAGATGAAAATACTTGATTCAAGGTGGTGAAATTACACATGGAATTTTAAAATGTATTTAAAAGTTACTTTATAATATTTAAAAAGTTATAAACACATACACACACACACACACACACACACAATCATGGCTCTAGAGTAAAAACCTGAACAGATGGATTGAAGAACTTTTGCTCAATGAGCTGCCTCATCAGGCTGGGGATAACTGATGCCTAGTCTAGGATTCAGTAAGGCAGGGTTTCTTCAAGGGTGGTCCTGCCACCAGCGGCATCAACATCATCTGGGAGCTTGTTAGAAGTGCAAAATCTAGGTTAACCCCAACCTACTGAACTTGAAACTCTGGGGGTGGGATCCAGCAATTTGTTTTAATAAACTCTCCAGGTGATTCTGATGCCTGTTCAAGCTTGAAACTGCTGCTCTGAAGTACGTTCCCAGTCTGATATTTTGTGATTTCCACAAGTCTATAAAGGGTCCATTCTACACACCTACGTTGTCTCCCCCAGACACCACTCTCATTGTTTACAGAGCTCCATACTCATTAGATCACGTTCAAGTCTTTACCTAAGAGTCAAGGTCCTACTTTTGCTACCAAATTTCATCTTTGTTGCTATAGCTAGTTAACAGGGACTGTGCTTACGTGCATCATCTCATTTAATCCTCCTGACAACCCTATAAGGTAGATAATATTAATAAACCCCATTTCATAGATGAGAAAACTGAGGCTCAAAGAAGTTCCAGATCATACAACTAGTAAATGATGAAACAAGAATGAATTCAGAGCACAAGCTCTTAGGCACCCCTGGGGTTCAGAGATGTTTACAAAGATAATAAGTGATGGAACTGGTATGTGAATGCAGGCCTGTTTGAGTCCAAAGCCTAGCTGTTGTGTAACCACTATGCTCTGCTGCCCTACACTCTCTGCTTGGGCAGGACCATTTGCTTGCTGCCCTTCGAATCATCACTGCCAAGAATCTTGCAGTGTGCAAATATCTACTGTCTGTCTTCCTTGCCACCAACCCACATCCCACAGCCCCCATAAGGCCTTCCAGGCTGCTTCCCCGAGATGCCTGGCTAGAATGGGTTGCTCCCTCCTTTTCCCAACCCCCACCAGGCCCTATCTGTGTGCTTCTCACAATATTTACCAATTCCCACTCTGAATTATAATTATGCACATGCTCTTTCAGGAGAGGTGGTGGTCTGAGTTGGCATGGTGTCACCAGTGACTCACACAGAACAGGCATTGATTGAATCAACCAGTGCATCTTTCACGTGACTAAATTCATTCTTTAGATATATTATGTATATCTTATCTGCCCAGCTGGAGGACAGTAAGCACCCTAAGAACAAGGACCAAATCTTTTACTTAACGCATATTTTCAGGAATATACCTGGGGCAGGTACACATTCAAACCTGTAATGTATGCTTGAATTCAAGTAGAATGCTACTGGTACATGATTCTGGCATAATTTTTTTTTACTTTTTAAACCCTGCAAGAATGCAGCTTATATTAATCGGGGATAACTGGGTACTATACAAATGGATCCCATCAACTCAGTTTTTGTAAATAGACAGAAATAATAAATTTAATGTTTTAATAACCAAGAGAATCTTATGAGCACATTTTCCTGAAAATTTGTTCAAATTTCCATGCAATTTGTTCTTTTCTTGTGGGAAAAGAACTCACAATTCTGTCTTTTAAAAAACTGAGGCTATGATATGCCTTCATTATGCCTCTTTTAAAATGAAAGCATACAATTAAAAAAAATCATAACACAATCCCCAATCTCTCTCATTAAAGAAAATATGGATATTTTCATTCCAGATATCTATTACCTATCACAGTCATTTATCTAGCCCAACACATATACTTTTAACAGGAAAAAAAAGAGCTCATAAATATTCTAACTCCTATCACATACCCAGAGAGCAAAGGTACAGAAAAATCAGAATATGTATTACAATAATATTTAAACCTCAAAAACTAGATTTAGAAACTTTTAGGAACAAGATAACATAAAAACAAATGCTACCTTTCTTAATTCATAAATGATTTTATTTAATTATATAACACCATTAACAGAGAAAAATACCAAGCCACATGTTTTAACACACTGAAAGACACAGATTAAAAGTACGTAACAGTAAAAACACACAGATAAAGATGATCAAATTATTATAGCCCTTCAATAGTCATTCATTCCCATCCAGTCCTTATACTGTACTCACATGGTCTAACAGTAAATATACAACAAAAGATCTGAAGAGCTTGGCGATCCTCTCTAAATCAAAATCAATGTTCTACCACTGAACAGACAGTGTAAACTTACCAGCTCCACAGATCCATAATGTTTCCTACTGAAATCCCCACGTCTACAGCCTAGGTCTTCCGAGACAGAGCTGGAACAAAAATGCTTCATCAGTATTATACATAGCGATCTGGCCACAAACCTTCTGCAAAAATCCACTACCATTTGCAAAAAGGGCTGCTATGGAACAGGCTTGCCCAGCTCCTCACTGCAGGGGAGCCTCCTTGCAACAGACACAGTCCTCAGCAGCCATTGCAGAGCCGGGCGTGCATGGAGCCCTCAGTAAGAAGAAAAACACCCGAGTCATCCCTGGAAGTATAGGCAATGATTGAATTAAATATTTAGTCATTTGGAATCGATTGACATCTCCCAGGCTACTGGTGGTTTATAATTTCATTTTGTATAACCAACGAGGAGAGAAAACCTGCAGTAAACTTGAGGCAAGGGACAAAGCTTGCAATTATCTTTCATTTAAGAGAGGCTCTTTGTCCCAAATATTCAGCATAAAAATAACCAGCATTATGGGATGCTATACAGGAGACATAAACTTTAAATAGGAGGGGAAAAAAAAACTTCAAAATCCTGGTAGGCCCCACGCCCTCCCCTTTAATTTATGACAACATGACAATATGGAAACAGACTAGGACTAACAGAAAAATGTAAAATTCCAACTTCCAAGTATATTTAGTTTTTTTTACATGGCAGTAGCTAATACTTTCCTACCCCCTCCCCTCAAAAAAGGCTTAAATCAGATAAGAAAAATCACATGCATTGTTGAGGAAGAGTAATTAAAACAAGGGCAAAACTGTTACTGCATTTGCAACTTGAATGCATAGTTACACACTCAAAAGACACATCTTATTGAATAGTTGGCATATATAGGACCTCAAGCAGTACTCATGAAACCACCGGAGATCCACAAATACAACCAGTTTTAATAAGTTGGTTCTAATATGTCATGCAAATACTCTAATAAAACAGAAAATAAAATTCCCCAGGAATTACGTGTTTAATATATCCCAAATATTTGGGATCTAACATGCAAAGAAAGGTGCATTTAGTACCTTTTCATCCTTCCTTAAAAGGTAGGCTACATTTTCTAAATTACAGCCCTGTTGGCACGTTCAGAAAGAGACTGACTCTGATGTTTCACGTCCACAGAACTGACTCTCTGCCAGGTCACTATTTGATAGGCTCCAAGAAGGACAGCAAGAGAGAAATGAGATTAGAGAGTCTAATGGTATTCCGCTTCCTCCATTTCACAGGGATGGCTGAGTTCATCGTGTTGGAGAGATTTAACCTTTTGTAGTCCTCACTGCCTTAGCTGAAACCATGTGACAAATTAATGAATGCAGCTTGGAAGGTGTCCTAGATATTTACCCAGGTTACCTTCCTGCTTCTAGTGATATGATTTTCTACCGAAAAATCTCTGAAAGAGATGTAAAAACTTCCCTCCGTGGCCTGCTCCAGTGTTAGCCATGTCCTCTATGCCCATTTTCTTAGCCCTTTTTGAAAACGCTCCTGGAGGATACTTCCATTGCCTTACATAACAGTTTCAAGATCCTTCCCCAGCGCCCCGAGTTACCGAGAGGGAGTGGGCTCCGGGGAGGGAAGTGTCCACGGGCTTGGACAGAGGTCGGGCACAGAGCCGATGCTCAATGGCTGTTGACTGAGCGCTGTCTGCCCAGACCTCAGCCCACCTCATCAGTTACGCCAGGCCCATGACGCAGTCACCAACCGCAGCAACAGTGGCTTCTAACCCAAATGGCCAACAACATGAAAAAAGCAAGGATGCCGGGCTCTGGGTCCCTCCCTGTGCCGTCCTCAGCACCACAGAGGGGGGTCCAAGACACAGTGCCAGCTCCCTAACTTTGCCAACAGCCAGAAACAAACACAAAAAAAGGTGACGATCCTACATCCTGGAGCAGCCACCTCCTTAGAAGCCTCATAGAGGGAAAACAATGTCCTAGGAAAACAACCAAGAGAGAGATAAACAGAACGTCAGCCATCGGCTGCCCTTTTCCCCTCTAATTACATTTCATCCAATACACTGCAGAGACAGCGCTTGCTAATGGTGGCTGGCAGGCTGAACTATACAGGATGCATTTCTAGGGCGGCAGGAGGCACTCAAACCAGCCATGTTAAAAAACCCGCCCCACTCCCCTCCTCTGTCCCCAGGCTCTCTGGCCCCTTGGCACCCAGCAGCACAAGGGTCGTGTTTAGGGGGATCACCCCGAGCTCCAAGGGGAGTTTTGTTCTCCTCCAGGTCCCCAGAGTCTGGCCCACTGCTGGGCACAGGGTGAACATGCAGTAAACGTTTGTTGCGTCTGTGAAGATATTTGCACATCTTTCAGATCTCACTAGCTGCTGCCTGATAACGTCCCTCGTGAGCACCTAGGCAGGCCACCTGTTGACCTTCTTCCTGATAAGCCCCCGGACGGTACTCCATCAGTCCAGACAGTCCTGGCCCAAGAGGCAGATATGCCTACGTGCACACCAAAACCTACTTCCTGTTCCTCTGGGGCTTGTCACTAGACTACATTTCCTAGCCCTTCTTGCAGTGACTGTGACCATATGACTGATTCCTGGCCAAGAAAATACAGACCAAAGTGATGTGCCTGTGGGATGCCATGGGAAGTACCTGCCCTCTTTCCCTGCGGCCAGCAGGGTGGAGAGGACCATGAGGACCCAGAGGAAGGCAGAGCTCCAAGAAGGAAAAACCCAAGTGGAAGGTCATACCTTTAAGAACATCTGTATTAGAATATGCTGTGAGCAAGAAATAAACATTTAGTTGTGTTAATCACGCAGAGTTTGGGTTTACCTGTGAAAGCCACTGTGCTACCTGAACTAGCACAGAAGTCGGTATCTTGCAGTGAGGTGCTACTACCATGGCAACAATCTAAAATACGTGGCACAGGCTTCACAGGCAGGCAGCAGCCAGGGAGGAAATGCATCTCAGAGGCTGGAGAGACAGAGATCTAGGTTGTAGAGTAGCAAACTGGTGATAAAACTTGCACCTACAGTAACTGAGGAGGTGGACCTGTGCCTTCTGAGCCTGCAGCTCCAAGGAACGTGGCTGGACAGGTCAGAGTGAACCCGTGGGCTGGCTCCTACTGGCTGACCTTAGCAAGGTTTTTTCAAGGAAGAGATGAGCCCGGGCTAGAACTGGATGGATTTCAAGCAAAGACAGAAGGGACTAGAGAGAGTCTCGAGACCAAGGGCCTCACAGGCTTGAGAAATCAGTTTCTGGACCCCAAACAATAAGAATTCTGGCCAGTGAAATGTGGGTAGAAATGATGGGTACCTCTCCCAGACGACGCCCATACAAATTTCCCATGAATAATCCTTGCTCTCTTTCCTCATCCGCTGGCTGTGAGGACCAAGAGGGGTGAAGCCGCACCACGAGGGAGTCCTGGTCCCCAAATGACCACACAGAATATCCTAAGTAGGCACACCCTCACTGGACTGTGAGATGAGAGAGAAAGAACTTTGATTGCTTGAAGCCACTAAGATTCAAGGTTTAATCTGTTACAACAGGTGATTTTAATTTCATGGGTACAGCTCTCTGTAGGTAACAGAAAGTAGTGTAAGAATAAGCCCCACACAAAAGGGGCTGTCAGAGGGCTGGTGGGCCAGGATGACTATGGGGGTCAGCAAGCTCTGGCCTCGCACTGCCTGTTTTTGAATACTAAGTTTTATTGGGATACAGCCACGCGCTTTGGTGATAGGCTGTCTGTGGCTGCTTTTGGGTTTCAATGGCAGAGTCGAGGAGTTGCAACAGAGACCTGTAGGGCCTGCAAAGCCCAAACTATTTACTCTCTGGCCCTTTATAGAAAGACTGCCCAACCCCTGCCCTAGAGCCTCACCAATCCCTTTTGCTGGTTTCAGGCCTACCCATAAGCTGTGATTAGTATGCCAATGAAAATAGCAGTGTTTATTAGAGTCCATCAGAATCCCCGGGGGTGGGGGGGGGAGCTTTCTAAAAATGCAGATTCCCTGGCCCTATTCCCAGAGGTTGTGATTCAGCCTGACTGCAATTTTAATAAGCAGTGGTGGGAATTCTGATGCACGGGGTTCACAGACAATGTTTTGAAAAATACTGCTCTTCCAGATGACTCTGGAATCCCTGGGAAACCTGTTAGCCATTCTGCGGCACTTTTATAAGGAAGGACAAGGCCTTGATCAAGTTTTCCATGAATGGGAGGAGGTGTCATATAGTCCCTAAGGGCAAGTGCTTCAGTCACAGATGTGGGTTCTTAATCTCCCTGGGCATTAGTTCCCACATGTATAAAATGTGGTTGATAGTATCACCTACTTAATAGGGTTATAAAGAATAAACTAAAAAGAGCAGATAAAAATTTATTCTAAGCATAACGTCTATTACATGAAAACTACTCAATAAATGTTAGCTATTATTATCACTCTTTTTATTAGTATGAATTCTTCTCCGGTTGTTAGAGAGAGCCCTGGGAAGGGGCGTGCAGCATACATGATTACCAACTTTTTAAAGAATTTTAAATAAGATGCCTTTTTTTTTTAAAAAAAAACATGTTTACTGGAGTATAATTGCTTTACAACGCAGACGTAGAGAATGGACTTGAGGACATGGGGAGGGGGAAGGGTAAGCTGGGACAAAGTGAGAGAGTGGCATGGACTCATATATACTACCAAATGTAAGATGCCTTTTTTTCCCCTGTGGTGGAAAGGGAGACCTGGGGCCAAGCAGCCTCCTAGGGCGGGGCTAAGGGCAGCATCACAGCTCAGCACGACATCCCCTCCCTAAAAGTGTTGGCAGTGTGACCTCACCTAGAAAATACTTGGGACCCAACAGCATGTCACCAGAACAAGGCAGGTGCAAAAAAGAATCAGAGTGTTCAAGTTCCTCACAGGGACTGTGGTCTAGGCTCTAAATAGAAACTCTTTCTGTTTTAGTAAATTAACGTGAGAGGATGCTGGATCACTCTTTGCGAGCATGAACAGAGCTGAGGGCCATCATGTTGAATCTCTAAAGAAGGCCCGGATGAGAGCAAAGATTTCCAGCTCCACACAGAGGCTAGAAAAATTACCATTATGTAAGTCAGGGACCTGGAAAGCAGGACAACCCCCTCCAAAGAGGCGAAGTTATGGAAACTGAAAAAGGGGAAAAAAAGGAAGCTGAAATTCAGCGATACACGTCCTTACTCAAGTGGCCCAGAGATTAGTGACTGACCCTAACAACTGGCCAGACCCCCCTATTCCAGGCCTCAGTCAACTCCAGCCCTGCTGGAAGAGTTAAAGCCAATGGAAGAACGGGACTCCTCCTGGATCAGCAGAGAGAATTTGTGAAAAGCAACAGGCTTACCGACAGCAGAGCTCAATGTCAGGAGCGCCGGGACGACACCTCCGCCCCCTGGATAAGCAGTTTGTAATAGACAGATGGATGGGATCCCCCTATTTGAGGGACAGAGAAGCTGAAAAATGTGCCAGACTACAGATTTAGGCTTGGAAGTAGCCCCGGGCCTCCTAACAACAGGTACGAGAATAGCTTATTGCACATAAGGGAGCAGTTGTCTCTCCTTCCGAAGATAAGTGACACAAAAAAGCAGAGCTGCAATTATACATTAACTTCTAATGACGAAATGGAAGAATCCTGTCCTCTTTTGAAGAGATTTCAGACACTAGGAAGTAGGAAGTAAGCAAGAGGATTTCTAGAGTGTAAGGGTCCCAGGAAATCCGAGCCCCTGGAGTCTGGCTCCAGATGGCATCTTGTTCCCCAACTGTGCTTATGGGGTCACAGTACCAGGTGCTCCTGTACCAGGATCTTAAGTTTACCATCCCTTAGCAAGTTCCACCAACCATAAGGTGGTCAGACATGCCTGGCTTTGAATGTCAGCTCCATGGCACTCTAGCTCTGTGGCCCCAGGCAAGTTACTTATCCTCTCTGAGCTTGTTTCCTCATCTGTAACATGGGCTTAAAATAACATCTGTCTCTGTGGGAGGATTAAAAGATATCATAGGTGCTTAGCACAACACCTGACACATAAATAAATGCTGGTTATTCTAACTGTCAGGGACCTTACCAACCTCGGTCATGACCATGTCCCATGTGTCTCAGAATGCCTGGCTCATAGCAGGCTGCTCCATGAATATTTGTTGAATTAACGAGTCATGAATTAATGATAACCTCTGCTGGCCTTTGCTCTACTTGAACGCAGGTGGGTTCCTGCCCCCTTTTCTCCTTTCCCTCCTCCACCCCCTATCTGCCGTTAGATATTCTGACATATCTTTGGGTATATTTGATGTTACCTCCCACCATTAGTCAGTCATCTTTCTCATTCTAATCCTCACTTCTCTAACATTCTAGAATGCATTCCTCCTACAGTATTTATGTATCTACTAAGTTTCTGGACAAAGACAGGTGTCCCTGGAACTTACCAGGTTCTCTGCTATTACTAAAGTCTTGTCGTAATTCACTGCAAGCCTCCTTTCAATAATGATCTGTACCAGTGCCCTTGGAATTCTATCTCTAAATAAAAAACAGCAACCATACCAAACTTTGGCGAAGACATGGAGCAACTGGACCACTTATAGACTGTGGGTGGGGGCTTACCCGGTGGTGCAGTGGTTAAGAATCCGCCTGCCAATGCAGGGGACACAGGTTCGAGCCCTGGTCCGGGAAGATCCCACATGCCGCGGAGCAACTAAGCCCATGCGCCACAACTACTGAGCCTGTGCTCTAGAGTCCGCGAGCCACAACTACTGAGCCCACGCGCCACAACTACTGAAGCCCGCGTGTCCAGAGCCCGTGCTCTGCAACAAGAGAAGCCACTGCAATTAGAAGCCTGTGCACCACAACGAAGAGTAGCCCTCGCTCGCCACAACTAGAGAAAGCCTGCGCACAGCAACGAAGACCCAATACAGCCAAAAATAAAAATAAATAAAATAAATAAATTTATTTTAAATATATATATATATATGTGGGAATGTGCAAGGTAAGCCAAGCCTCTTTGGAAACCAGTTGGCAGTTTCTTATAAAATTAAATATGCAGTTACCATATGACCCAGCACTTGCACTCTTGGGCATTTATCCCAGAAAAATGAAAAAATATATTCACAAATACCTATACACAAATGTTGGTATCAGCTTTATTCATAATAGCCCCAAGCTAGAAAAAGCCTAGAAATCTTTGGAAGGGTGAATGGATAAACGAACTGTGGTGCATGCCCACCACGGAATATCCCTCAGCCAGGAAAAGGAACACACTACTGACAGATACAACAACTTGGATGAATGTCCAGGGAATTGTGTGGAGTGGAAAAGGCCAACCATAAAAGATTACTTACTGTGTGATTCTATTATACAACATTCTTGAAATGATAAAATTATAGAGCGAGGTAGGTGTGGTTATAAAAGGGCAGCATAAGGGACTCTGTGGTGATGGAGCCATGTCTGTGTCTTATCTGTGGTGGTGGAGAAATGAACCTACACATATGATAAGACTGCATGTGACACTGGGGAAATCTAAGGCCAATGGATTGTATCACTGACCATTTCCTGGCCGTGACTGATACTTTACTATAGTTATGCCAGATGTTACCATTGGGGGAAACTGGGTAAAGGGTACCTGGGATCTCTCTGTGTTACTTCTTCTAACTGCATATGAATCTATTATGCTCTCAAAATAAAAAGGTTAATTTAAAAAAAACCTGTATCTGAGTTGAAATTCATTCACTCATTCCATAAACAGTTCCTGAGCACCTGTGAGGTCCCAGGTGCTGGGCCAGGTGCTAAACCTGAGACGTGTGCTCTCTGCTGTCATAGCACTTATGGCGCGGTGGGAAAATATACAGGACATCGGACTTCACAGGAACAAAAACTTTGTGCAAGCACGTCACACCTGTGTATAGCAAATTTGGTAAACTGTACAACAGCCTCTTTTGTCTCCTTCTTGAGTAGCTGATGCCATCTTGGGATATGAGAGGCCTGTCACTCTGCTCAGTTCAAGACCCACCATCCAGAAACCTGGGAGCTGCTACCTAGAAAATGATTCCTACAAAGTGTAATGTCCGCACATCTGCTCCCTCCCTCCCTAATCTTTAGCGACCTTGGCTTCTCCTTTCCTATAATGTCAAGATGGAAGGGATTTCTAGCTCAGAGTACATTTGGTTTGGGAAACACTGCTCCACAGGATACCTGCACATGCATGACCACAAAGTGTTAAACAGAAACGTATTTAAGGAAAAAAAATCAGCAGACAACATATGTTGCTGCGTACCTCCCTGGATCGTCTGTCGATTTAACTTCTTTGGAGAAATCTCTCCAAAGTGTGTCTTCCCAAGCTCTCAAAGCTTCTCTCCCGAGATTTCCAGACTGCCCCCAACTGTACCCAGACCCTGAAGGGAGGCATGCTGTCCAGAGTGGGCACTTCCGAACAGTCCTGTCGGCAGGGAGAATCCTAGAGAACACCAAGGTCATTCCGACCCTCGCTACTCAGAGTGGTCCTTTTCCCTCAGCTGATTAGAAATGCAGACCCTCAGGCCCCACCCCAGACCTAATGAGACAGAATCAGCATTTTAACAAGATCCCCTGAGGATTCAAATGCACACTGAACTTTGAGAAGCACTGACTCTGGTTCTCAAAACCTACCTATATGTAAGAATCACCTGGATTTCTTCTCTAATTTGTCTTATTTCTTCAAGATGCAGAAAAATAAAGAATAATATGATGAACATTACAGATACAGTTGAAACCCCTGTGTACCTCTCCTTGATCTCATTTTCATCTCTCTCTCCCTTGAAACAATCACTAAATAATCTGGTTCACACTCCCTGCTTATTTTTTATATTTGTACTACATAGTCATAAACCATATGCAGTACTGTTTAGCATGATCTTAAATTTTACACAAATGTATACCATACCGTGACTATCTCCCTGCAACTAGCTTCTCTGAACAATTGGCGTTTGAGATTTGTACACATTGACACCTGTATCACTGACAGTGCTGTGTAGTCCCCTGCTATATCACTATCCCACTGCTTCTCCATCTCCCCCATGGTTGGACATTTCCTCAGTGATCATCTCCCATATTTAGCCAGCTTAGTCCTTCATCTCACGGGTCCTCACTATTTGATACCCAGATCCCTACAATAGCCTGGTCAGTCTTCCTGCCACCTCAGCATAGGATCTTAGGGTAGAAGCGACTTCCAGAGATGTCCAGAGACTTCCAAGTCCAGAGACTTAAGGGTCATTTGGTGTCCAATCTGGTATCTGTGATAGTGTATTCTTTACCAGATACTTGAAATATAGCCAGCAAGTCTCTACTTACAAACTATTAGTGATAAAGAAACAGTATGCCGCAGAGCACTCCATTCTTCCTGTCAAACAGTTTTTTTCTACATTGAACTGAAATCCATCACACTTTAATTTCCACCAGCTGGTCCTACATCCTCACCCTTTCACTTCTTCTGAATTTCCTTACCATCACTTCCACACCCCCGGCCAGCTGTCCTGTCTGGCCCGCTCGCCCTGTCTCAGCACTCCAGCCACAGTGCCCTTCTTCATTTCCTTCAACTTGCTGAGCATCTTCTCGTCTTAGGACCTGGAATGAGCTCTCCAAACTCCTTCTTCTTCCTGACCCCACCTCCACCCCCAGATTAGAAATTACAAAGAGGGTATTGGATTAACATCTGCCTCCCCTACTAAAATATAAGCTTCACAGTGGCAGGTTCTCTGTTGGTTTTGTTCAATGCAAAATCCTTAGCTTGTAACATAATACCTGGTACAGAGTTAGCTGTTAGTGGAGTTTTATTTAGTAATGAGTGAATGAATGAATGAAAGCAAGCCAGCCAGCCAACTCTTTGGGGCCATATAAAACAAGATCACCTCTATAGGAAAGCCCTTCAAATGTCTGAGGAGAGCCACCATGTCCCCCAGGGTTTTTCTTCTTTACCAGGGGCCAGGAGTGACATAGGAGGGTGAGGCCAGCCATACTAGATAGGTACCTAGAGAAGGGGCAGGGCAAACACAGGGACCACTTCATAACTTTCTCTAGGATCAGGCCTGGAGAGACACCCCCAGGTGCTCACAAGTCCACTGTCAGCTGCTGCTGGAAGTGAACTGCATTACACAGCATATTCATGAAATTTGTTTTTGAGTCAGACATGAAAATACTATAAATGTTGCATCAGGTTAATCTCAAAAAATTCACTTCAGAGGTTAATACAATGCCAGTAATATGAGCAAACAAAGAAAATGCCGTGGGGGCCATCACAATGAAACACATTGTGACATCATTCACCAGCCATTAGCTCATGATGAGGCTGGCATTCCCTATGTCTAGAGATTGGCACCTTTCAATAAATAGGCAATACAATTAAGTGCAATGGATCAACACTGTAACATTAAAAAGTGAAACATCTGCAAGTGTCAAACTCATCCAACTGTGAACTTAAGATTCTTGCATTTTATTGCCTGTAAATTATAGTATAATAAAAATTTACTTTAGAATGTCATACAGAAAAAAAAAAAAAACTCTGATCCTAAACTTAAATAAACTAACATCTATATGTATAGAGAAATTACATGTACATAAGTGTTGCCTGATATTTACTCAACTCTGTCTAACCCACCACTAATTCACGGCCTGATTTTAGGCAAGAAACAGCCTTTCGTGGGCTCTCAGTTCTACAACTGTAAAATGGGGCTTGATTAATGAATTAATTCAACAAATACTGATAACCATGGGACAATCCTCATAGGGCTGTTGCATTTAATGAGAAAATACATATGAAGCACTTAGCAGGTGAATAGTCTGAGCACAGTTACTATTTGAAGAAACAGAGGTTATGCATCATTAGGAAGGTGTGTGCACGTGAAGAACAACACAAAGAAGAAAAAGTCTCTTTGTGGAAATCTAGAGATAAGCTAGATTCTCCTGTAATCTAAAATGCTCTCACTTTAGGAAGTAGCTATATGGAGGAAAAACTTTCCCTTTACCTCTTATGTTCTGTAACTGGCACCTGTGAATTAAGCTGACAAAAGACAGATTAACAGGAGAAAAGGCATACAAATTTTATTTCTAACTTTACATGCACAAGGCCTGCACAGAAAAGAAAACCCAAAGTAGCAGTTAGACTCAGAGGTTTATATACTATTTTAACAAAGGGCAATAAATTGTGGAGAGGTCACAAGACAAAAGAAAAGGGATTTGGGGCTTCTAGGAGTGGTAAATCACGGGAAGGCAGATATATGCGGGAAAGCAATGGTAGATAGGGTTATTTAGTAAGGTTTGTTTATGTAGACTCATCTTGGTGTCATCTCTGTCTCTGGTGATAAGGACTGTTCTCCTTCTCTTGGTAGAGAGAGGGGAGGGGGCACTTTTACAAAGAGAAATTTATGCCCTGCTTTTAGGCAGATCGGGGGAGGGCAGAGAGTTCTTCCTGTGTCTGCTTTTCCTCAATTGCCTTCAGCTCAAAATAATCCTTATGCCAAAGTGGCATATTTTGGGGTGGTATATTTTGATCCCCTTTATAGCCAATACCAGTATGTGAAAAATTCTTAGTCTTAAGCATAAAAGTATATAAATGCTGTGGAACTGACTGAATTTTGTCTTGAGGTAACCTAGGAGAGGGGGGAAGGCCCTGGCTGCTTTTTAAATGGCCTCTGTATTGTATTCTAATTTTCTGGACCAATTTAGATCCACTTCATCCTTCTCTGTGTTGTTTTTTTCTCCAGGTACATTCAGACCACGTAGTGGAAGAAAAGCAGCTTACTCTGTGCTTTTAAGGTCAAACTATATTTGTGAAAGATTTTCTAAAATGTTTATTTCACCAAGGTAGTCTGATCCTGAGACAGTCTATAAAAATGAGGCTTTGAGACCAAGGATGAGGGAGAGTGTTGACGGACGTGGAGAACATTCTTCAAAGAAAGCAAAAGACTAGATCAGCCAAACTCACAGAAGTATAGGAGGCAAAAGCATTTTAACTAAGAACACTTCTTACTATAGAAGATGACAGGAAAGCAACCAGCCTGCATTCAAAGCCAAATGCGATTTATAAAATGAGTGTTGGCTTAGGTGAATTTAGGGCAGGGCAGCCTAAACTATTTCTTTTTGCCTCCTAAAAGCAATGATTAAAAAGAGTCATACTCTTGGGGCTTCCCTGGTGGCGCAGTGGTTGAGAGTCCGCTTGCCGATGCAGGGGACGCGGGTTTGTACCCTGCTCCGGGAGGATCCCACATGCCACGGAGCGGCTAGGCCCGTGAGCCATGGCCGCTGAGCCTGCACATCCGGAGCCTGTGCTCCGCAACAGGAGAGGCCACAACAGTGAGCGGTTCGTGTACCGCAAAAAAAAAAAAAAAAAAAAAGAGTCATACTCTCTAGTCACTATTTATAGTGTGTCCTTATGGTGTTCTGCACTGTACTTTGAGATGAGGTGAGCACCAAAAATGGGTTACTGGCCCTTGAGGACTATAAAATTTGTAACAATAGACAACGCGAATAGTCAAAGGAATAGAGTTCTTAGTAATGGCATAACCTCCTTGAGGAAGAATGATTGCTGTTAGTGATTATTCCTCCAGGGGATGTGGAGCTCAATGGTGCAGCTTCTGTTCCCAGAAAAGAACCAGGATGTCCTGGCAGAGTGATGCCATACCCCTCCCTGACTTAGACCACACAGAGCAGCAACTCAGTGTTGAACCCTACGCCACCCTTGAGCAGTGAAGATCCACATTCCTCTCCCTTCCATTCAGGCCACTCACCTCCCTGGGGACCTCACTGCTCCGGCACCTTCAAATACTACCTCTATGCTAACAACTCCCCAGACCAAATCTCCAACTCAATCTTTCTCTCCAAGTGCAAGTTCAGACTTACAGCTGTCGGACGTGGTTCTGCGGACACCCCCGGGGGCCTCTGAAACATAACATGCCCTGAGTCACCCTCACTCCCACTCCTCACTCACATCTCAGTCAGCAGAGCTGCCATCTTCTTCCCAGTCACTTGAGGTGCAAGTTCAGAGTCATCGCCCCGGTCTTCTCTCACATCCAACATCTTAATCAGTCTCCAGGCCCCGGTACAGGCCCCACACAGTGTTGATTTTGATTGTTGTATGTTTGTATCTGTATTTCACTCTTTGAAGAGGTAAAACTCACTTGCTTCAAAACTCACAAGAGTCCAAAAGGCCATACAGGGGTAAGTCTGTCCTCTCCTCCCTCCTCGGCCCCTCATTTCCTCTCCTCACCAGCAACCTCTATTGTTTATTGTGTGTCTGCCAGAGATGCTGTATGCATTTACAAAGAAAGAGAAATACATATTCCCTTTTGCCTTTGGTAAATGGTAGCATACTATACACAACTCCACTCCTTGTTTTTGTTGTTTTTCTATTTAATGTATCTTGGAGATCTTTCCAAATCAGTACCAAAAGATCCTCCGTATTCTTTCTTATGGCTACATACTATTCCACTGAGTAGATGTACTGTATTTTATTTAGCCAGTTTCAACCTTTCGCTACTACTAATAAACTGCAATGCATAACCTTGTATACGCCATCGTGCATGTGAGGCTATTTCTAGAATTCCACCATGTCTTTTAGTCCCTCGCCACTTCTCCCCTTTCCATTTTCACATTCTCTGCTTTAGCTCAGACCTGCATCGTTGCAGGAGCCTCCCTAACAGGCATCTCTGCTCTATTATCTTTAACTTACCCAACAAGTATTTAGTGAGCACTTTCTATGTGCCACATACTCTGCTATGACACGGAAGAACAAGAGAATAAAAACAAACAGAACAAAATAAACCCCCTCCTAACCAGACCCACACAGATCCTAGCCTGTCTCACAATTATCTGAGCTTTGGGAGCTTTTTAATAAATCAAGCTGCTCTCTTCTCTGTGTTTGGAATCGGTTGAGAATTAGAGACAGGAGTCAGGCAAATGGAAATCAAGACATCAGTTTCCTCACTGTCAGAGTTTCATTGGCAAATGTGGCTGAGCCCGACAGCCACATAGACTTCCTCCTACTTCCCCCAAGTTTAGACCTGGAGCAGCCCACTTGCGGGAGAGCCTGGTCTGCAGAGAGGCAGCTACTCGCCTGAATGGTTGCCGAGGAATCACTGTCTCATGACTGTCGAGCTCCAACAGGGGATACCGAGGCAGGTGGGCCTCCACACCTGTCTCTAGAAGACGCAGGTGTGTTTTTCCATGTGGAAACAGGAGAGGAGCTAACGCACAAGCTCGGTGGGCAACCAGATCGCAAAGGTAAGAGAGGAAAAGAGGAAGGGGCAAGTCAGCTGTCCAGCCTCTTTCCTCCATGGAACTGGAGGAGAAGTTTCTTCCTGGAAACAATAGAATTTCCCCAACAGTAAACCCAAAGGCTTTCTCTCCAGCTTTGTGTTTTAAAATCAAGTAGTCCTTTACTCAGGAGCAAACTAGGTCTTTTGAGGCTTTTGGAAGCTACTTTAAAATGTCTAAATACGAAATTGCCTGATATTTGTATCACGCCTTGATGATAAACTCTTTCAAATACGTGGCAACTTTCTCCAAAAGATCAAAAAGCAAACCACTGCTAATTCAGCCGAGTGAGGGAAATTAAGTCTGAATTATACTTTTTAAGAAATCCAACTTATTGGTAGTATATTGTAATTAATCACAGGAAGGACTGATGGGAAAAAAGAATGGGCAGGTAATTCAGATGGAATTAAAAACTTTTCAAACTTTCTTCCTTCTGCTCCTGGCTGACATCCGTTTAAGGCAGAACACCCCTCAAATAACCATCTTTCCAATAGCTTTCCTTTGTCTTTTCCTAATGTACTGAACTAATGAGGAAACTTTGCCTCTTGTAGGGTCGGACATGGCCCTGAAAGGAGGTTATGAATGAGGAGATGTGAGGATGCAGAGAGACTCGCCATCTGCCTTCTGCCCTCCCTTCCCAAGTGAAACGGCATTTTCAGAGGAGCCCCGTGGCTTCCGAATCATCAAATTCAATGGAAGATTTTAGTTTCGATCTTCAAACTTTCTGTTATATTTGACACCTTCAGCCAGATCCCTGGGTCCCACCACTAAGGGTTCTAATTAAATAGGTTCCATGATCTATATTTTTGAACAAACTTCCTAAGTTATTTTTGTGACCGGTCAGAGAGCACTGCTCTTCTTGAAACTCCTCCACTGGCTTCTCTGACCCCTTTGAATTCTGTTCTCCTACCTCCTGACCACCTCTGCTCTGTTTGCCAGGGCAAGCAGAATTACCCCCTCTGCCCCTGGTAACAGACACTCCCCCACAGAACCAGGAATGGACATGTGACCCAGGCTGGGCAACTATAGTCCTTCCGCAGGGTTCTTCTAACTGATGGGGAAGATTTTTCCTCTCAACTTGCAAGTCTGTGAGAACATACCCCATGCTGCCTGAGATCACACCCACAGCTGCATGGTGAAAACTCATGGATGGTAGGAGGCAGTGAGGTCAACAGGCAGAGAGAAGCAGGGCTAAGGGGTGGAGGTTGAGGGCGTAAGAGAAGAATGGACTGACTGTTGGCAGTAGAGTCCCTGGATCCAGTCACTCCCTGAAGCGAGCGAGATCTGTCCCTTCCTGTAGTTTGGTTACATTAACCTATACATTCTCCTTTTTCGCCTAAACTATTTTGAGTTGGGTTGCTGTTACTTACAACCAAAGAGCCCTTCCCTAGTCCATCTCTTAATTGGCTTCCTGGCCTCCTCACTGTACATATCAGTGAAATTAACTCTTAAAACTCAGAGCTCAAACCATCACTTGTCTGTCTCAAAAGCCACTCAGACTCCCAATGTCCTGGCATTAAGTACAACACCTTTCACGATATGTCCCCCAATTTGACCTTCCAAACTTCCTCCTACTTCACCATACAAGTGGCAAACCAGGATCCGGCCATCCAGAATACCATCCTCCCCACCTCTGCCAATTAAAATCGACTCAAGAAAAAGAAAAGAAGGAAGGAACGTTCTTCCTCCTTTTTCAAGATCCACTTCACATTACTCTCTCTAAGAAGACTTTTCTAAGAACTTCCTTCCTCCAAAGATGTAACTGTACCCCTCTTCAGCCCCCACGGCAGTATCTAATGATCTCTGTCCTATTCCTCACCCCACCACCCATGCATTTACCAGGTCCACTCTAACCTTCCTCTTAAATATTTCTTAACTCAATCCCATTGCTCCTGCCACTCATCAGAACACTTAATGTCTCCTATCTGGCCACTCCGATAGGTCTCCCTGCCACCAGCCTTATCCTCCTGCAATCTAGCTGCCCACTGACACCAGTTATCTTTCCAGTATGCAAATCTGATCATGCTGTGCTCTGGCTGAGAGAGTTAAGACCAAACTTCCTAGCAGGCAGGTTAAGCCCTCCCACTCCCCAGTGACTTGGCTTCTGTCTGCCATCCCAGGCTCACCACTCCCCAAGAAGCTCCAGCTGGACCTGACTGTTTGCGGTTCCCCTCAAATCCAGAATGCTTTAACGCTGCTGGCCTTTGCACAGACAGTCTCCTCTGTCTGGGGAGGCCTCCTTCACCTCTGCCTGGTAAAGTTCCCACACTTCAAGGAGTCTCTCCACCGAGAAATCTCCTTGGATTGCCCTAGGTAACAGCACTTCCATAAGCCTCGCTTAATCTGGAAGGAGATGCTTCGTTTGCATACCAGTGCTTAGCACAGGGCCCAGCACAGCACACAGGTGCTCAGTAGGTTCTTTCATAGATACCAAAAACCTTTTCTGGTGAGAATAGGCTTTGAATGACCAAGGGACCTCGCACAAGGTCCAACTTTGTGCTTGGTCAACTTTATTGGTGTCCAGTCCGGTCCTGCTATAATCTTCACCCGACAATACCAAGTCACCCTGTGGACACTGACATCCCATAAACACTTTGCTCCTGATGGCACCGCTGAGCACACTGAGATTAGGAGATGCGCACTGGCGCTAGACTGATGTAGGTTCAAATCCCTGCTCTGTCACTCACAAGCTGTGTGACCTGAACAAGTTCTTAACTCTTCTGGACCTCAGCCTCGTCATCTGTAAGATGGAGCCTGCAGTAGTTATCTGTTTTTTTGTGAGGACTAAAAGGGAAAACGCATTTGGGATGTTTGCACAAGTGCCTGGTACACAGGTAATCAATTAAGTTTGCTGAATGAATGAGTTAATGAATGAGCAGCCCGCAGAATGGCAGCGGTTCTTAAAAGACGCATCTTTCTAGCCTGTTTTCCAGAAAACCCAACCTCTGGTTCCCGGTGGAATCAGTTTCAAGTCCGGCCCCTGACTCTGGGGTGAAGCCCTTGGCCGGACGCCGCCCGCCCTGCTCCCACGGCAGCTTCGCTAGCCCTGCGGCCGCCAATCACCAGGGCCTGGTCCCTCTCCTAACCAGATTCACCAATAGGACCCGGAAGGCGCCACCTCGGGCTGCTTCCGCTGCGTCTCATAGGCTTCCCGGCAGTCCTGCCCGCCCCTTTGACTACGTCATCCGCGCGGCGCGCTGTGGGGTTTGTAGTCTAGAAAGAAGCAGCGCTGAGAGTCCCACCTGGAGCTTCAGAGGAAGGAAGAGTGGCCCTTCCCCCCACCCGTCCACCTACCTCCACTACCCACCCTCCACCCCCCGCTCCACCTTTAGTAGATAAAGCCCAGGCTTCCCTGCCCTCCTTTCTAAAGAGCTGGAGTTGCCCACACGCGGGTTACCAGCGGCCCCCAAGAAACAGGAGCATTTTGCCCAGATAATTCAGCATTCACTGAAATTTTAGATTTCAGTTTCAGATCAAGGAGACATTCAATTCCCATATTCTCATAAGTGGACCTACCGCGCCACGGTGGGGGGTATGGTGGCAGCTCTGAAAAGGCAGCGGTGACTCCAGACTTCTCTAGCTTCCCAGAAGAACCCACTGCAGAACCAGCAGTCGTGAATTTATCCAGACCCTGTGAACCTTGTCTATTTCGAATTGTATTATCGTTTAAAATCAGGCAAGCTATCAATGGCTCCTCATTGCTCGAGATATAAAAATTCATACCCCTTAGCTAGGCGTATAAGGTACTTCATAACTATTTTGTATTTATTTTTGTGTGGTTACATTTTTAAAAACAGCATTTCTCATTTGCTGCACAAAAGAATCTCCTGGGGAGCGTTATAAAATATTGGTATTTGTGTCCCACCCTAGACCTGGGACTCTTGGGCGGATGGTGCAGGCTTCCATATGTGTTAAAGTTCCCGGGATGATTCTCCTGTGCAGCCAGGGTTAAGAATCACTGCTTTAATGCCTGTCAACACTGCTGGGACCCACTTTCATGGATCCGAGCCTTTGCTCTGCACTTTCCTCTGTTTAAAGTGGCTTTCTTCCCCTTTCCGGCCTGGCGCGATGGTCATCCTGCCTGGCTAAGAGCAACTGCTCCCCGTTTTCCTCCCGGCCCTCCCGCAGATCCCCTCCTCCTATAGCACATTATACATGCTTCTTTTCTAAGAGCGCTGGAGTTATTTGGTTACTTGTCTGCCTTCCTGGAAAGGCTGTCCCTGAAGAGTCCTCTTTCATCCACTCCAGAGCCACTGAATCAGAATCTCTGGGGTTGGCCTTAGGTACAGTAAGCATCAATAATATTTGTTGCCTTGAACTGATGAAGCATCTCATTTGCTTTTAAGGCAATTAGACCGTTGCACCTAGTTGCCTTTGATTTCCCTGGAAAGCTAAGCACCACTGTGTTGTAGTATCTTCTTCATTCATTACTTATTCATTCATCCAACAAATATTGTACACTATAACAAAGCCCTGGGGATTCAGGAGTAAACAGGAAAACATAGTTACCACCCTATGGGACCTGGAATCTATTAATATATTAGTTATAGCATAGTTATTATCATTTCTTCTGAATAATAATTGGAATTTTTTCCCCTTCTAGATACTATTTGATATTCACGGGTGAGGAGATGTCATATTCTCTTATATCCCCAGTATGTTGCTGGCACATTGAGGGCATTCTGTAAATGTTTACTGAATCAAGGTACCACATTTCATAGCACTTGTCACAATTTGTATTTATTTGTATGATTCGTATTTATTTGTATGATTTGTATGATTATTTCGTACTTGTCACAATTCGTATTTATTTGTATGATTATTTGATTAACGGCTATCTGTTCCATGAGCTGTAAATCCCCTGAGGGCAGGAACTGAATCCCTTTTGCCTGCCATGCCTGAGACAAGGCCTGGCCAGAGCAGGTGCTCAATGAACATTGCTAAGTAAATAAATAAATACACATAAGGCACCATTAAGAACAGAAATGAAATCTCCCAACCAAATATCCATTCCTCTCTCTCATTATTCTTCCCCCCAAAGATAATTTTCTTCCTGAGCATTAAGGGATTTCAAGTTAGAGTGAGCGTGAGCCCCAACTGAGATGATGCTTCTCTTACTTACTTACAGGTTGACCTGGGCCTCTACTTCAGGGTCTTTTGTTGGCCACGTCTGCAGGGGCTGGATGCCAAAGGAGAGAGACGACTTGGCTTTCCATAGAAGGGTCTGTGCCATCTGACTCCCACTGGACCCTTTCGTCAGCGGATCCATCAGTGGGCCTGGAGGCTGCAGTGCTGTACTGAAACAGAAAGAGTTGGAAAGGCACTTAGAACAGAGAAGAACAAGGGCCCATCGCTGGCCCATTCTGGCCACTCCTCCACAGGGGCCAGCCCATCAGTAATGAGGAGGGGTAAAGCCAAGGCCCTCCCAAGACCCAGGTGCCCCACTAAGACAGCACCACGCCCTTCCTGCACACTGTGGCCTCGTGGCCCTGGAACCGTCCGAATCCTATCACATCCCTCAGCAATGAGTGGAGTCCTCCACACTCTCAAGTCAGCGGGGTCGAAGGTAAAAGGAGAAAAGTGAGCATGTGAACCATCACAAACTTATTTAGAAAAAGGCAACATTCACTGAGGAAGGGAAAGCTCTGTCTGGAGTACCTTCAGAGGATGGACCTCATGGCCATTGGCGTTTGGTCCAGGAGTGCCTGGTTTATCTCCCAATTTCCATTTAAAATAGCCAAGAAAAGCCATAAAAAGAGCCTACACTGGCAACAACACTGTAGACAAAAGGACCAAACCCACATTCAAGAGTAATAGCATAGAGGAAGTAAGCAGTAAATGCTTGCTGAATTAACAAATGGGAATAAATTGGGAAATGCACTGCTGAAACACGTCTGCTTCTTTCTCTGATGACACAGCGAGGAAGGAGGTAAGGTGATTCTGGGATGAAGAAGGGTGGCTTTGTTAGGGAAATGCAGGCATCCCTGTTTTTTCGGATTGGAATTACTTTCTGAGCCAATCAGGAGCGTTCTTCCCCCACCTCTACCTCAGGTGACACACAAATTAGCAAAGAAAATCCAAATACTTGGAAGTGGGAAAATAAAAAGCAATCTTAGATAACACTTATGTCAAAAGGGACTCTTTATAGTGTCTTCTTAATAAAACGCTGTGACGAGGCAAAAGACAAAAGACCTCGTGGTCTTATTAGTGAGGAAGAGGCATCTGCACAGGGAGCCACCATCCTGCTGCAGGGTTTGGATGCCAAGAGAAGTGACTCCATACAGCCTGGGTATTTGGAGCCAGATGGGCACTGCCCACTCCCAAGCTGCTACACTAGTACCAATTATAGGCTGCAGGCATGTCGCAAAAGAAAAAAAGGCCACTCTTGCCAGGTCCCCCTGGTATTCCTCCTTTATAAGTGATGACCCATCCTCCCCCATCACCTTACCTGGGCCTGAGAAGCCACAGGCTGCATGTCTGACCCAGACTGCTGGATAATCTTACTCTAAGCTGGCTTCAGGCCACTCATCTTGGCAGAAACTCTATAGACATGAAAGGCTCAAGCCTTCCACGTACGACAAATGGCAAGAAGGGAAGGTTCTGCTATGATGTCAGTTGTTCTTTACTCACTGGAACCTCAAGTCTTCTGCAACCCAGGGTCACTAGAGTTTATGGCTGCCTTAGCAATAAACAAACAAATAAATAACAAAGCAGGGCTTCTGGATGAGAGACATATTTTTTTCTTTGAACCCACTAGATTTTTTTTAAATTACAAAAATAACACTTGTATGCAAAACATTTATTAAGAAAATGTTCCTTTCTTAATCATGCAAGTTAAAAAAAAAGAAAAGGAAAGAAACTGCTCCTAAAAGAAACCAATAAGCAGGACAGGGAGGTGAGGTTTCATTTTCAGGCAAAGTCCTGTGAAGGTTCAGCTTCATCTTGAGTGGAGCTGGGCTGTCCCACGCGGCAGCCATGCGCCACCTGTGACCACTGAGCAAGGAAATGGGTCAGGCAAAGCAAGACGTGCGTGTGTAAAACACACACCGGACTTGGAAGACTTAGTACAAATAACAAAGGATGCAGAACGTCTCAATAATTTTTATGTTGATTACATGTTGAAGATAAAGTGTATTAGAATTGATTTTAACGTGGCTACTAGAAAATGAAAATCACATACACAGCTTGCTTTACAATCTGCTCGGGGTTGGTTACACCGCAGAGCTGTCCCACCTGCGAAGAGGAACCGAGAGCCCCGGGTCGGGGTGAGGGCTGCAAAGTCCCCGGGTACTTGGCACTCTCTGCACAGGTGGGCAAAGCAGCTTCGGTGAGCAAGGGCAGCCCACCTAGGAAGAGTCGCCACCCAGGTGTGGGTATTGGAGAAAAAGTGCACTGAAGAGGGGAGGGGAGAAGATTCCAGAAATGGTGAGGGGACCCGATGGCAGGCACGACATCCCCACCTCCACTCCCTTTCCTCTCCCAGTTAACGGTTTGGTATTATTCCCATCACTCCTCTCTCTACGTATTTGCAACCTTTATGTGACACACATACGGAGAATATATAACGCTCTGTGACCTGCAATTCTCCCTAAAGCACAGTCTTAGACATCTTTGTAAATCAGTAAATAAGGTACATCTTAACATGGAACATTACAGAATGGGATAACCTCATATGCTGCTTACATTTTTTTAATCTTTAAATATTAAGATTATTTCATTGTTTTAGTGTTATTGTCTAGCCCTTTCATCTTTAAAATTTGTTTAGAAACACTTAAATGCTAGTTCCTTTAAACCTTTCCCACCATTTAATTTTGTCTTTTTGCCATATCTTTACCCTTAGAGTTTCTGAGTTCTTTTTTTATACTTTCATCTAATTCTTTAGCTTCATTTTCTAACTGTTCAGATGCTGTCTCATCAGTGTTAATTTTAATCATTTTCCTCATTTCTGTTAAATTTTCTAGACTTAACTTTCTAATTAAAAAAATGTACGTTCCTCTTAATCTTCTGACATATTTTATCTTTCTTGTCTCACTATTTAAAATATTCAGCAGAGGAAGAACTTCTTGGAAAATGGCAGAGGAAGTGCTCATTTGCATAACTCCTTGGAACCCATGGAAATAAGAAAAAATAGCCCAATACATAGAAGAAAACTCACTGAAACAAGAGAATGACCAAACTCCATGCTGTAATTCTGAAGATCTGCTGTATACAATTAATCGTGGACAGACTGAAAGCGAACATCAAGGTCTACCTAGCTTATATAACGTGAGGAAAATGGGCAAGAATGTCCTAAAGGCCGACAGTGCCCGATCTGGAGGGCTGAGGCCTGGAAGCATGGGCAGCACTGGGGCAGAAGCTGTTTGTTCTTTGTGTGTCACTGCCCCAGCTTTTTAACAAGGGGTGGCCTAATCTTAGGAAAAGCTGAAGGAGAGAAGGAAAAGTATATCTTAAGAGCCATCTGAACCTCTTGAAAGATTATTAACCAATTACATTTGAACCCACTAAAAGAAGGTCCACGAATCATGGGAAATCGCACTGACCCAGACCCTCTTTGGAGCAGGCTGTCTGCCCTGAAGTGGCGGGGGGGGGGGGGGGGGGGAGGGCTGAAAATTTAAGGAGAGTCCTGCCACGGGGTCACATACACCACAGGCACAGGGGACTCTGCAGACAGGAGGGCAGGCATGGGGGGAGCGTAAAACCAGATGGCACGTTCCCACTGTCTCTGTCCCACTTCCCAAGAAGCATCAAAGCCAGACCTCCAGCACCAGCTCTGAAAGAGAAGATTCACCATCGCTCAGAGAGGCAGGGAAAGGAGTCAAGGTGAATCTACCCATATTATCAGTGGGTAAACACAGACCCACACAGAGCTGCTTCCATCCCAGACGAACATGCAGGAAAAAATTAGCACAGGACCTATGAAAAGAGGTTTGCAAAAGGCAGATGACGAGTACAGACGAGAAGATTTTTAACAGGGATCAGATGAAACATATAACAGCTTTGTTTTCTCAAGAAAATGAGAGAGTAAGAACTCAAAACAGAAGATCAAGTAATACATAGACAGACTTCTCAAGGTTCTAGGATAAAAATCCCAGAGTGTGACCGGAAAAGGGTTGATTCACGTCGTGGAGGTGCTTTCTGGGAGGGGAGTGGGCCTGAAGGGGAGGAAATGAGGGCCTCTGTGAGTGAATCTCCCTGGCCTGGGGGCAGCCCTCAGAAGCACACAGCTTACACTTTTCTCCTCTGTGACTCCCAAGCCCTCAGGGCAACTTGAGTGTTCATATTGTGAGTCTAAACAGATGGGAGTAAAGAGAAATGTGGCCTCCTTCACAGTTAGTCCTCTGCTGATGGCCACGAGGACGCAGCCACTGAGAAGAACCGTCCAGAAGCCCGAGATGGGGACCAGCAGCTGTGGGGGCCATAGCCAGGCCTGCTGAGGCCCAGTGATGCAGCGAGAAACAGACCGCGGGGAAACACAACTGTGGCACAAGTGCTGTCTCTCTCATACACTGGTAGGTAGAGCCCTGAAGGCAGCAAATGTCATAGAAGGTAACAAGGTCTCAGTTCTGGCTCCTTCGATGTGGCTGATATCTCCCCTGGTGAGAGCTGCATGGATCACTGAGCTGCAACCATGATTCCATAAGGAACACGGGAAACTTCTGGGAGCCACACCCACTCCCTTGCGTTATTGATCTTGTATCCTCATTCGGATTGTTGGCTGAAAACAACCTTAAACGAAGCACAAGTCATCATTCTTGCTTATCTGCAACCAAAATCAGCAGCTGGGGCCTGAGCTGGCTCAGTAGCCAAGGGAGCAGTAACCCCTACAGAGCTGGGGTCAGCGGGAATACAAATCCCTTCTGTCCCCAGATCGAAACTGCCCCTCCCGCAGGCCGTCACTCCCCACCTTGCAACATTCTTCCTCCGTGGCACTCACGGCCACTGGAGCCTTCCCAGTTATGTGTTTGTTTACTGGTACACTGTCTGCCTCCCACCCTCCCTCCACTGGAATGTTAGGTCCATGAGAGCAGGGGCCCCATCTGCCTTGTTCACGGTCTACGTCCAGTGCCTAGCACAGAGAAGGGCTCAGTAAATATGTTTGTTTGTTTGTTTGTTTAAATAAATAAATTTATTTATTTTTGGCTGCGTTGGGTCTTTGTTGCTGCATGTGGGCTTTCTCTAGTTGCGGCGAGTGGGGTCTACTCTTCGTTGCGGTGCGCGGGTTTCTCATTGCGGTGGCTTCTCTTGTTGCAGTGCACGGGCTCTAGGCGTGCAGGCTTCAGTAGTTGTGGCATGCAGGCTCAGTACTTGTGGCTCGCGGGCTCTAGAGCGCAGGCGCAGTAGTTGTGGTGCACGGGCTTAGTTGCTCCACGGCACGTGGGATCTTCCCGGACCAGGGCTCGAACCCGTGTCCCCTGCATTGGCAGGCGGATTCTTAACCACTGCGCCACCAGGGAAGTCCAGTAAATATATTTTGAATGAATAATTGACTACGGGAATGCCGCAAAAATATGAGGAAAGTGTTCATATGGAATAGAGAGACTTTGTCGGGCTGTTCTGGCCCTGTTTGAATGAGGTCGCTGGTGGCCCCAGTCAGACCGCTATGGGACCTACTCTATTTCTTTATCAACCTCTGGCAGGCAGCTGCTCTGTGAGGACTGTGACAAGTGGAGCAAAGGCAATCCATCTGCCGAGCATCAGCCCAGGCCTGATATATGGCACTGACGCTAGGAAAGACTTCATGGCTGGCAGCTCTTCTAAAGACACTTGTCTCTCTGGTCATAAAATGCGAGACAGGCATTTATGTCCTAACTTTCATTTGTGTTAAAACTATGCAATCACCGACACTTAACTGTTGGAAAATCCACTTCACGCTGCCATCTGAGTCTTGATTTCCCATTTTTACCTCCTCGCCCACTAAAACGGCTCCGAGATAGGCGTGCCAGGTATGTAGCCGCACACCAGTGTGTGCTACCAACTTTGGATCAGTGTGTCTTATTTACGTTTGCTGTGATTGAAGAAAGATGCTGTCTGTGGCAGATACTTTGGAACAACTTGCAGAAGTTGGAAGGCTAAGACGTAATGTCCTAACCTGCTTGGCAGTTTAGAGTTCTGGACATGATTTAGAGTCCACATGCTAAATCAGATGCACTCATGAGAGACTGGTGGGGAGCGGAGCCAGGCAGATGAAGAGAGAGGACAAAGGGCATCCGCTTGCTTTTACAGATCATGACAGAGCTGTTGTGGTCCTGGAGTCAGCAGCTTCTTGATTCTCTGGCTTTCTGAGGGAGTAGGGACAGCTTTGTTCAATGCTGCCCGTGGGCTTCCTCTAGTTGTGGCGAGCGGGGGCTACTCTTCAATGCGGCGCATGGGCTTCTCATTGCGGTGGCTTCTCTTGTTGCGGAGCACGGGCTCTAGAGCGCAGGCTCAGTAGCTGCGGCGCATGGGCTTCATTGCTCCGTGGCATGTGAGATCTCCCTGGACCAGGGCTCGAACCTGTGTCCCCCGCATTGGCAGGCGGATTCTCAACCACAGCACCACCAGGGAAGCCCTGCAGCTGCTTCTTGATAGATCAGCTTCTCGTTATGCAGTGGCAGCCTCCCTGATCAGTGCAGAGCACAGTGGTTCTGGGGGCAGGAGTTGTGACTGGGAGCTCAGACTAGAATCTGCTCTCCAGCCCTGCCAACAATTCTGTAAGCACTTAATTTCCATATCACTATTATATCTCATTCTGTTTCTACCAGGTAAAGTGGATTCTGTCGTCTGCAACAGATTACTGACCGATAGGCCTTATATAGTGATGTCTGTCCAATTGGGTTTTGAGCTTAACAGTTCGTGTGACCCCGTGCAGGGTGCAGAGTATGCACAATCTTTTTCTGGTGGGAGCAGTGGTATAACCTCCAGCGGGCAAGAAAAAGAGACTATGTACTTTGATGGGAAGACATTTTGCCTTGTGAGTTTAAAAGAGAGCTTGCTCAAAGCACTAGGCATTTCTGTTCCAATCAGTAAAGAGGTGCTGAAGGGCAACCAAAAGAACACACACTGGGGCTTCCCTGGTGGCGCAGTGGTTGAGAGTCCGCCTGCCGATGCAGGGGACACGGGTTTGTGCCCCGGTCTGGGAAGATCCCACATGCCGCGGAGCGGCTGGGCCCGTGAGCCATGGCCGCTAAGCCTGCGCGTCCGGAGCCTGTGCTCCGCAACGGGAGAGGCCACAACAGTGAGAGGCCCGCGTACCGCAAAAAAAAAAAAAAAAGAACACACACTAATTGCGGACATTTCTAAGGTCACTGCTACGCTGGAGCAGTGACTGTGAGATCACTACCCCCGACCTGCTTTTGTGTTGTCTTGAGCCTTTCCAGGTGTGTCACCTAAAACTGTTGTATCCAAAAGTGCACTGAAAACACAGAACTGTTGAGAAATACTAGTCTAAACTATAGATGGTTTAACCTCCAGTAATAAAAATTTTACTGCATCTTGAAGTAGCCATGTTAGCTTGGGGCACACTGACTGCTGGAATGTACTTTTCGCGTATTGAGTCCAGTCTGTTTTATTATCCCTCGTACCCACTGTGATTTTAAGTCTAGCCCTGGGCCATGCACAGAGTGGGCCTGATTCCTTTTTCATACGACACCCTTTCAAATGTGGGAGGGCAGCTTTTATATCCTCTGTGAATTTTCTCTTTTTCAAGTAAAACACCCCCTCTCCCTACTGAATCTTTTTTTTCTTTACTGGACCATTCCCATCAGACATAAATATCTTTATAAAACAAAAGCAGAACACTCCAAACCAAAATCAAATAAAACGGTTTTTCAACTCACATCCCTTCCACCCCTGCAAAAAGCTGACTAGTTTCACTGTTCCCAGTTCCTGTCCTTCCATTATCTCTCAAAGCCAGTCAGTGCGACTTTCATCCTTACTGTTCCAAAGGACAGCTATTGTCAAAGGCCACCTATGACCCACATGATGCTAAACCAATGGTCAATTCTTGGCTCTCCACTGGGTGACCCAGCAGCAATATCTGACACCAAAAAATCATTCCCTCTTTCTGTTTTTTTTAAAAATGTTTATTTACACTAATTCCTTCCCCCCCCCGCAATTAAATTACATCATGTATCCATGACACAATGGTTTCACATATAAGTTTCAAAGTCTAACTTTTACTTGGGATTTATATGAACAGTTAACCTAAGTCCATCAAATCATAGTCATCCTTCCCACTAATAGTTTATTTATTGATTCCCTTTTCCTAAAGTCTCCTGATATCCCATACATTTTTTCCCACAATTTTTTTTACCTTTCCCTATTTCACTATGATTCATAGTCACATTAAAGAACAAAACAAAAACCTGGATGCATTCTTTCAAACATTTCCTACCTGAGGGTCCACATCTACACTGTCCAATAAGGCAGCCACAAACCACACGTGGCTCTTGAGCACTTAAATGTGGCTGCTCTTGGGCTTCCCTGGTGGCGCAGTGGTTGAGAGTCTGCCTGCCAATGCAGGGCACATGAGTTTGTGCCCCGGTCCGGGAAGATCCCACATGCCGCAGAGCGGCTAGGCCCGTGAGCCATGGCCGCTGAGCCTGCGCGTCCAGAGCCTGTGCTCCGCAACGGGAGAGGCCACAACAGTGAGAGGCCAACGTACCGCAAAAAAAAAAAAAAAAAATGTGGCTGCTCTGAAATACAAAGTATCATGAGAGATTACTACAAGCAACTCTATGGACAACCTGGAAGAAATGGACAAATTCTTAGAAAAGCACAACCTTCCAAGACTGAACCAGGAAGAAATAGAAAATATGAACAGACCAATCACAAGCACTGAAATTGAAACTGTGATTAAAAATCTTCCAACAAACAAAAGTCCAGGACCAGGTGGCTTCACAGGTGAATTCTATCAAACATTTAGAGAAGAGCTAACACTGATCCTTCTCAAAGTCTTCCAAAATATAGCAGAGGGAGGAACACTCCCAAACTCATTCTACGAGGCCACCATCACCCTGATACCAAAACCAGACAAAGGTGTTACAGAAAAAGAAAACTACAGACTAATATCTCTGATGAACATAGATGCAAAAATCCTAAACAAAATACTAGCAAACAGAATCCAACAGCACATTAAAAGGATCATACACCATGATCAAGTGGAGTTTATCCCAGGAATGCAAGGATTCTTTAATATATGCAAATCAATCAATGTGATACACCACATTAACAAATTAAGGAATAAAAACTATATGATCATCTCAATAGATGCAGAAAAAGCTTTTGACAAAATTCAACACCCATTTATGATAAAAACTCTCCAGAAAGTAGGCATAGAGGGAACTTACCTCAACATAATAAAGGTCATATATGACAAACCCACAGCCAACATCGTTCTCAATGGTGAAAAACTGAAACCATTTCCTCTAAGATCAGGAACAAGGTAAGGTTGCCTACACTCACCACTCTTATTCAATACAGTTTTGGAAGATTTATCCACAGCAATCAGAGAAAAAAAAGAAATAAACAATCCAAATCAGAAAAGAAGAAGTAAAACAGTCACTGTTTGCAGATGACATGATACTATACATAGAGAATCCTAAAGATGCTACCAGAAAACTACTAGAGCTAATCAATGAATTTCGTAGAGTAGCAGGATACAAAATTAATGCACAGAAATCTCCTGCATTCCTATACACTAATGATGAAATATCTGAAAGAGAAATTAAGGAAACACTTCCATTTACCACTGCAACAAAAAGAATAAAATACCTAGGAATAAACCTACCTAAGGAGACAAAAGACCTGTATGCAGAAAACTATAAGACACTGATGAAAGAAATTAAAAATGATAAAAACAGGTGGAGAGATATACTATGTTCTTGGATTGGAAGAATCAACATTGTGAAAATGACTATAATACCCAAAGCAATCTACAGATTCAATGCAATCCCTATCAAACTACCAATGGCATTTTTCACAGAATTAGAACAAAAAATCACACAATTTGTATGGAAACACAAAAGACCCAGAATAGCCAAAACAATCTTGAGAAAGAAAAACAGAGCTGGAGGAATCAGGCTCCCGGACTGCAGACTATACTACAAAGCTACAGTAATCCAGACAGTATGGTACTGGCACAAAAACAGAAATATGTATCAGTGGAACAGGATAGAAAGCCCAGAGATAAACCCACGCACATATGGTCACCTTATCCTTGATAAAGGAGGCAAGAATATACAATGGAGAAAAGACACCCCCTTCAATAAGTGGTGCTGGGAAAAACTAGACAGCTACATGTAAAAGAATGAAATTAGAACACTCCCTAACACTATGCACAAAAATAAACTCAAAATGGATTAAAGACCTAAATGTAAGGCCAGACACTATAAAACGCTTAGAGGAAAACATAGGCAGAACACTCTATGACATAAATCACAGCAAGATCCTTTTTGAGCCACCTCCTAGAGAAATGGAAATAAAAACAAAAATAAACAAATGGGACCTAATGAAACTTAAAAGCTTTTGCACAGCAAAGGAAACCATAAACAAGATGAAAAGACAACCCTCAGAACGGGAGAAAATATTTGCAAATGAAGCAACTGACAAAGGATTAATCTCCAAATATACAGGCAGCTCTTGCAGCTCAATATCAAAAAAACAAACAACTGAATCCAAAAATGGGCTGAAGACCTAAATATACATTTCTCCGAAGAAGATATACAGATTGCCAACAAACACATGAAAGGATGCTCAACATCACTAGTCATTAGAGAAATGCAAATCAAAACTACAATGAGTATCACCTCATACCAGTCAGAATGGCCATCATCAAAAAATCTACAAACAATAAATGCTGGAGAGGGTGTGGAGAAAAGGGAACCCTCTTGCACTGTTGGTGGGAATGTAAATTGATACAGCCACTATGGAGAACAGTATGGAGGTTCCTTAAATAACTAAAAATAGGACTACCATACGACACAGCAATCCCACTACTGGGCATATACCCTGAGAAAACCATAATTTAAAAAGAGTCATGTACTACAATGTTCATTGCAGCACTCTTTACAATAGCCAGGACACGGAAGCAACCTAAGTGTCCATCGACAGATGAATGGATAAAGAAGATGTGGCACATATATACAATGGAATATTACTCAGCCATAAAAAGAAACGAAATTGAGTTATTTGTAGTGAGGTGGATGGACCTAGAGTCTGTCATTCAGAGTGAAGTAAGTCAGAAAGAGAAAAACAAATACCGTATGCTAACACATATATATGGAATCTACAAAAAAAAAAAATGGTTCTAATGAACCTAGGGGCAGGACAGGAATAAAGACACACACATAGGGAATGGACTTGAGGACATGGAGAGGGGGAAGGTTAAGCTGGGACGAAGTGCGAAAGTAGCATTGACATATATACACTATCAAAAGTAAAATAGACAGCTAGTGGGAAGCAGCTGCATGACACAGGGAGATCAGCTCGGTGCTTTGCGACCACCTAGAGGGGTGGGATAGGGAGGGTGGGAGGGAGACGCAAGAGAGGGGATATGGGGATATATGTATATGTACAGCTGATTCACTTTGTTATAGAGCAGAAAGTAACAGAACATTGTAACGCAATTATACTCCGATAAAAATGTTTACAAAAAAATGTGGCTGCCCTGAACCGAGATGCTGAAGTGTAAAATACATACCAGATTTCAAAGACAGTACTGAAAAGAAAAGGAAATTATCTTAATTGTTTTTAATATTGATTACATGTTAAAATGATAATATTTTGGATATATTGAGTTAAACAAAATAAACTATTGAAATTCATTTCATTTTTTATTCACTTTTTAAAATATGGCCCCTAGAAAATCTTAAATTCCATATGTAATTCTACACACTTGCTATCACCAGAAGAAGCCACTTACTTCGTTTCACTAAACATCCATGAACATCCTAGATATCTTTCCAAGTCAGAATACAGATTGGTATCAGTCTTTTTAACAGATGATTAGCAGCGTATTGACACATTCCTGATGGACTTCTTTTTACACTTTTACAAGCAATCCTACAGTGAACAGCCTTCTGTATACAGCTTCTTGGGCAGCCACACCTCATTGCTAACTCATATTTGCCTCCTGTCCTCTAAAATCGTAGCTCTAGAGACAACCACATGTGTGGTTCAGACTTTCCAACACCTCTACACTTGCGTGCTGCTTTAAAATTTTTTTCCCCAGGAAAACCAGCAGTGAATCTCACTGTACAGGCCAAATCTCCTGATTTTCCTACAGCATGGTTTGTCAGACTTCATCTCTGTTCAGATCTTCAGCTCTGGAAACCAGACAGCCAAATATAATTTCTCATATTAACCTTCTAAAGCAAAACTAATTTGACTATTGTCTTCCTCCAAGAAAGGAATCTGGTTTGTATTAACTCAAACTCTTAGTGAATAATAAAAGTTGTTTTTTTCCCTTCTCTTAGGAGAACAGACATAATATGAAAATTAATTTTCTCTGTTGGCCCTAAGAGCCCATTATGTCAGCCCGATACAAGACAGCTCCCAATAGCCTTTCTCAGGAATTGACTGCTGTTTTTCCAAAAGAAAATTGACAGCTGCAGATCTATTTGTGATTAAATACTTAAGGGCCTGACACACAAAAAAAGAATAATGACATAATATAGAGGCTGTGAAAGGCTGTGAAAACAGCTCACATTAAAATGCTTGTTTACAAGCATGGGGGAAAAAAAGCCTCCTGAAAAAAAAAGAAAAAGAAAAAAAAATCTAAGAATCTAAGAGTCAGGAGAAACATAAGGAAAAAGAAAAGAAGGCAACCAAATGCATAATGGATAACTGTTCTTTTCTGATTCTGTCTTGGCCTGGAAAGCCATCTTTAGGAACACGAAAGCGTTTGTCTTGGCATCAAATTTGTTCTCACAAGGCGTGGGTTATATGCATTACTAATAAGGAAGCCGCTATGTAGGAAGCAATATCTGGGAAAGTGGAAAATATGTTTTCCATTTGTAATTCAAAATCTTGTCTATGTAGGGCTCTTCCCTCCCTGTGGCTAAACATAGTAAGCATAATTTAACCACTCAACTAAGGTAGTCTTTTACAATGAGTACTAAAAAATGCAGAAATCCCATTCTGTGATTCTAGGGTGACATCTGGGTATCTATAATTTGGAAAGCTTCCCAAATTTAATGGCACTGTTTTTGGGCAGGGGGGCAATCCAGTATCCATTCCCCTTCTTCTGGTAATAGTAATATGATTTTTCCTTTGGGGAATCCCTTCCTTGTGGTCTCTATGAAGTGATCTAACCCCTCAGTTCTGGGTTGGGCACATGACCCAGGCCCAGCCAATTAGCATGTTTTACCCCCTTCTGGCCAAAATGACTGGTTCACAGATGAGCAGAGAACCCAAGAGATCCAACGAATGTCAAGCCTGGGACGTGCTCTAGAACCTTTGAGAAAGAGGTAATATCTTTCTGCTGGGATTATCCATTGATGGAAAGTAATCATGGACTCATTCATTTTCTTTGCCTCCAAGAGGAAAGACCTTGAGGACAAGGTCAACCCAGAATATGAAGAAAGATTACTGATGACATTATTTGAGCACCTGGATCTAACCTCTCCTAGAGCTTGGTCTCCCCCAGCATTCTGCAGTTGCATGAACTGATGATTCTCCTCTGCTTGCCATTCATAGCCTTTGATAATCTTTAAAAAAATTTTAACAACTGGTAAGGCACTAATGAGAAAAGGTGCAATGTGTTACTCGTCCTGCTTGTAGCTGAAGGAGAACTGTTCAATGGTGATTACAACTGAGTAGCCAGGAGTAGGAATCACTTGACCACAATCCAAGCCACCACTTTTCACCTGGTATCAGAGCCACAGGCATTGCCTACGGCAAGTGGCTATGAAAGCAGAATTATGAATGATGGCTGGTAAGTATAATGAGGCAAGATTTGACTTCACTATTAGGGAAAGATAATCGAGTTGCCCAATAACAAAAAGGCTTGCAGTAGTGGGTTCCCTGACCTTAGATGTAATAAGCAGAAGTTGGATGACCAGCTGCAAGTGTTGTTGTAGAAAAGATTCCTGTATTATCCTAGAGGAGTGGTTTTCAAAATATGTCCCTGAGCCAGCAGTACTGGCATTACTTGTGAGCTTGTTAGAAATACAATTCATAGACCCACCCTGACCTAGGAAATCAGAATCTGGGGGGTGGGGGTGGGGGAGGGGCAGAAAACAGTCTTAAGAAGCCCTCCTGGTGATTCTCATATATGTCAGGTTTGAGAACCACTATATTAGACTTGAGAGCACTGGTTCTCAAACACAGTTTCCTAAGCCCCCAGTCCCAGAGATTCTGATTGAGTAAATTTAGGGTTGGGCTTGAAAATTTGCATTTCTAACAAGTTCCCAGGTAATGCTGACGCTGCTGATCCGGGGACCACACTTTAAGTACCACTGTCTGAGAGGCTGACCTAAGAGATGTCTAAAGTTCCATTCAATGTTGAGATTCTTTGATATTGAGGATTTACGCTGCAAATCCAGTCCTACTACGTAACCCCGTTAATGCTTTGATTCACATGTGGTCTGGCTCCACGAAGTGTTGCAGCCAAAATGACACTGCTCAGCAAGAGAGGAGTACTTTAAAATAACTCAGGTTCATCACAAAGTCACAAAAGATAACAGATATATTTCTTAAAATATATCTTAGAGCAACAGAAACAATAGGGAAACCTATTAGCCACACTCAGACGAAGTAGGTGTTTCTGCACCCCTACAGGTTTTTATTAAGGCAGTCCTAACCAGTGCCCTATGGACCTATTGTCCTTGGCCTCAATCCCTCTTTTCCTAAATCTACAGCTCAAAAAACTACAAGAAAGCAAGGCAGGACCTTGCTCTGAGGGCAGCGGAGGAGGACAAACTGAACGGGCAAAGCTAGAATTTTAATGAGGCATGGGAAGGGAAAAGTTGAGAACCTTCACATAAACATTAATCATTTTTGTCCATAACACTTATGATTTAGTAATGCTTTGTGCCAGACACTGTTTTTAGCACTTTGCACAAATCAGTTCACTTAAAGCTCACATCAATATTGTGAGAGCGGTGTGACTGTCATTTTACAAATGAGTTAACCAAGGCTCAGAGGGGTTAATCAACTTGTCCAAGGCCACACACACAGCAAGAGAAAAGTCAGAAACCTGAGCCCAGGTCTGTGTCGCTCCAAAGCCTTTGTTCTCCAACACAGCCTGATATGCCTTCCTACAAAATGAGGACAAACACATCTAGGTCAAGCGGCTCCACAGCATCAGCGTCTGGCCCTTCGGCCTCCAGGTTTCCCAGCTAGTCCTCCTCACTGCCACCTGCTCGGAGGCCTCTTGCCTGGGCCCCTCCTTGCTCCTTTGTGTTCATTATGTGTTGTGTCTGCCTGCCAGTTGTCAGAGCTGATACAGCACTGGTCCCCAACCCCCAGGCCGCAGACCGGTTTTGGTCCTTGGCCTGTTAGGAAGCAGGCCACACAGCGGGAGGCGAGCGGCAGGCGAGTGAGCAAGGCTTCATCTGCTGCTCCCTGTCACTTGTGTTACCACCTGAACTATCTGCCCCAACCCTAGTCCGTGGAAAAACTGTCTTCCACGAAGCTGGTCCCTGGTGCCAAAAAGGTTGGGGACCACTGTGATACAGGATAGTCAGCAAAGACAGTTGCCATCCTGAAATAATGCCTTTTTTGCCTTGATGTCACCAAGATGATTGAGTAAATATGGTTAAACCAGATTCTGAAAGGCCCTAAAAACAAGGCAGTGGCATTTAAACTTGACACAATAGGAAATGAGAAGTAGTGGGGGACTTTTGGAGTAAGGGAGGCTAATCTGGTAACACGCCCACAAATTAGGCCAAGGCTCTCTCCTCTGGCTGTCCATCACAATCACCTGCATCCCACACCCCATTACCACCCTGGACTTCCTGGAACAATAGGCCTGGAGGAGGGACCCACACACTTGTATGGTTAAGATGTTTCACAGGTGACTGTTCTTCGTTGGCCCTAAAAGTCCATGATGTCAGCCCAAAACAAGACAGCTCTTAATATTTCTCACTTAAAAGTGAGATGATTTGGATTAATGGATTAAAGAGGTAATTTTTTTTTAAAGCAACAGAAACATTAGGAGAAACTGTAGATGAACATTTATCTTTTTAAGTCAGGGAGGCCTTTTCTAACTAAGCATAAACAGGAGGAATAAATTAGTAGATTTGACTAAACTTAAAAAAAATGATAATAAAGTCTATCAAAAAAACACCATAAAGAAAGTTAAAAGTCAAATAATGAAATGCAAAAAATATTTGCTACAGAAGGTGGAGTCAAGATGGCAGTGTGGGAAGACATGGAGTTAGTGTCTCCCCACAACTAGGGTGCCTGCTGGCCGCTGGTGGGAAACTATGACATCCAAGGAGATGGGAAGAACCCCAAAGTGAACTGGTAGGACACAGAGGGACAGAGGGGAGAGGAGAAGTGGAGGCCAGACAGGATCTGCACCCCTGAGCCTGGGGAGATCAGGAGAGGCAGGTGTGAGGGGCCCTCCCAGGCCGGAGGAGCAGGAGAGGAGAAGAGTGCATCTGCCCCGCCCACTTGAGCCCAAGGAGCCTGCTGGGCTGCCTGGTGAGGTTCCCCTGCCCTCTGAGATGAGGGGTGGGGGGCACGACTGGGCCCCTTCTGTTCCTTGAGCCTAAGACCCACCCCCCACAGTCCCCAGGGCCTTTTCCAGCCCCGTGGGTCCTAAGCATAGGCCCTGCCCACCACCCAAACCTTGCAAAAAAATATGTCACACATGAAGGAGCAAGGTAAAAACCTACAAACTAAATAGATAAAGAGGAAATAGGCAGTCTACCTGAAAAAGAATTCAGAGTAATGATAGTAAAGATGATCCAGAATCTCGGAAATAGAATGGAGGCACGGACTGAGAAAATACAAGAAATGTTTAAAAAGATCTGGAAGAACTAAAGAACAAACAGAGATGAACAACACAATAACTGAAATGAAAAATACACTAGAAGGAATCAATAACAGAATAACTGAGGCAGAAGAACCAATAAGTGAGCTGGAAGACAAAATGGTGGGAATAACTGCCGAGGAGCAGAATAAAGAAAAAAGAATGAAAAGAATTGAAGACAATCTCAGAGACCACTGGGACAGCACTAAATGCACCAACATTCGAATTATAGGGGTCCCAGAAGAAGAAGAGAAAAAGGAAGGGACTGAGAAAATATTTGAAGAGATTATAGTCAAAAACTTCCCTAACATGGGAAAGAAAATAGTCACCCAAGTCCAGGAAGCACAGAGAGTCCCATACAGGGTAAATCCTAGGAAAAACACACCAAGACACATATTAATCAAATTAACAAAAATTAAATTCAAAGAAAAAATATTAAAAGGAGCAAGGGAAAAACAAAAAATAACATACAAAGGAATCCCCATAAGGTTATCAGCTGATTTTTCAGCAGAAACTCTGCAGGCCAGAAGGGAGTGGCAGGATATACTTAAAGTAATGAAAGAGAAGAAACTACAACCAAGATTACTCTACCCAGCAAGGATCTCATTCAGATTCAATGGAGAAGTCAAAAGCTCTTCAGACAAGCAAAAGCTAAGAGAATTCAGCACCACAAAACCAGCTTTACAACAAATGCTAACGGAACTTCTCTAGACGGGAAACACAAGAGAAGGAAAAGACCCACAAAAGCAAACCCAAAACAATTAAGAAAATGGTAATAGGAACATACATATCGATAATAACCTTGTAAATGGATTAAATGCCCCAACCAAAAGACACAGACTGGCTGAATGGATACAAAAACAAGACCCATATATATGCTATCTACAAGAGACCCACTTCAGACCTAGGGACACATACAGACTGAAAGTGAAGGGATGGAAAAAGATATTCCATGCAAATGGAAATCAAAAGAAAGCCAGAGTAGCAATACTTGTATCAGATAAATAGACTTAAAATAAAGACTGTTACAAGAGATAAGGAGGGACACTACATAATGATCAAGGGATTCATCCAAGAAGAAGAAATAACAATTAAATGCTTATGCACCCAACATAGAAGTACCTCAATACATAAGGCAAATGCTAATAACCATGAAAGGAGAAATCGACAGTAACACAATAATAGTAGGGGACTTTAACACCCCACTTACACCAATGGACAGATCATCCAAACAGAAAATAAATAAGGAAACACAAGCTTTAAATGACACAATAGACCAGATAGATCTAATTGATATTAATAGAACATTCCACCCAAAAGTGGCAGAATACATTTTCTTCTCAAGTGCGCATGGAACATTCTCCAGGATAGATCACATCTTGGGTCACAAATCAAGCCTTGGAAAATTTAAGAAAGTTGAAGTCGTATCAAGCATCTTTTCTGACCACAATGCTATGAGATTGGAAATCAGTTACAGGAAAAAAAAACTGTAAAAAACACAAACACATGGAGGCTAAACAGTGCACTACTAAATAACCAAGAGATCACTGAAGAAATCAAAGAAGAAATTAAAAAATACATAGAAACAAATGACAATGAAAACACAACGACCCAAAACCTATGGGATGCAGCAAAAGCAGTTCTAAGAGGGTAGTTTGTAGCAATACAATCTCACCTCAAGAAACAGGAAAAATCTCAAATAAACAAACTAAACCTACACATAAAACAACTAGAAAAGAACAACAAAGAAAACCCAAAGTCAGCAGAAGGAAAGAAATCATAAAGATCAGAGCTAAATAAAGGAAATAGAAATGAAGAAAACAATAGCAAAGATCAATAAAACTAAAAGCTGGTTCTTTGAGAAGATAAACAAAATTGATAAACCCTTAGCCAGACTCATCAAGAAAAAAAGGGAGAGGATGCAAATCAATAAAAATAGAAATGAAAAACGAGAAGTCACAACTGACACTGAAGAAATACAAAGGATTTTAAGAGACTACTACAAACAACTATATGCCAGTAAAATGGACAACCAGGAAGAAATGGACAAATTCTTGGAAAGGTACAATTTTCCAAGACTGAAACACCAAGAATTAGAAAATATAAACAGACCTATCACAAGTAATGAAATTGAAACTGTAATTAAAAATCTTCCAGCAAACAAAAGTCCAGGACCAGATGGCTTCACAGGAGAATTCTATCAAACATTTAGAGAAGAGCTAACACCGATCCTTCTCAAAGTCTTCCAAAATACAGCAGAGGGAGGAACACTCCCGAACACATTCTACGAGGCCACCATCACTCTGATACCAAAACCAGACAAAGGTGTTACAGAAAAAGAGAACTACAGTACAATATCTCTGATGAACATAGATGCAAAAATCCTAAACAAAATACTAGCAAACAGAATCCAACAGCACATTAAAAGGATCATACACCATGATTTATCCCAGGGATGCAAGGATTCTTCAATATATGCAAATCAATCAATGTGATACATCACATTAACAAATTAAGGAATAAAAACTATATGATCATCTCAATAGATGCAGAAAAAGCTTTTGACAAAATTCAACACCCATTTATGATAAAAACTCTCCAGAAAATGGGCATAGAGGGACCCTACCTCAACATAATAAAGGCCATATATGACAAACCCACAACAAGCATCATACTCAATGGTGAAAAACTGAAAGCATTTCCACTAAGATCAGGAAAAAGACAAGGATGTTCACTCTTGCCACTCTTATTCAACATAGTTTTGGAAGTCCTAGCCACAGCAATCAGAGAAGAAAAAGAAATAAAAGGAATACAAATTGGAAAAGAAGAAGTAAAGCTGTCACTGTTTACTGATGATATGACACTATACATAGAAAATCCTAAAGATGCCATCAGAAAACTACTAGAACTAATCAATGAATTTGGTAGGGTTGGAGGATAAAAAATTAATGCACAGAAACCTCTGGCATTCCTATAAACCAACAACAAAAAATATGAAAGAAAAACTAAGGAAACACTCCTACTTACCATTGCAACAAAAAGAATAAAATACCTAGGAATAAACCTGCCTAAGAAGGTGAAAGACTTGTACTCAGAAAACTATATGACGCTGATGAAAGAAATCAAAGATGACATAAACAGATGGAGAAATATACCATGTTCTTGGATTGGAAGAATCAATACTGTGAAAATGACTATACTACCCAAAGCAATCTACAGATTCAATGCAATCCCTATCAAACTATCTATGGCATTCTTCACAGAAGTACAACAAAAAATTTTACAATTTATATGGAAACAAAAAAGACCCCGAATAGCCAAAGCAATCTTGAAAAAGAAAAACAGAGTTGGAGGAATCAGGCTCCCTGACTTCAAACTATACCACAAAGTTACAGTAATCAAGACAGTATGGTACCGGTACAAAAACAGAAATATAGATCAATGATACAAGGTAGAATGCCCAGAGAAAAACCCACGCACATATGGGTACCTAATTTACGACAAAGGAGGCAAGAACATACAATGGAGAAAAGACAGCCTCTTCAGTAGGTGGTGCCAGGAAAACTGGACAGCTACATGTAAAAGAATGAAATTAGAACACTCCCTAACACCATATACAAAAATAAACTCCAAATGGATTAAAGACTTAAATATAAACCAGGCACTATAAAACTCTTAGAGGAAAACATAGGAAAACCACTCTTTGACATAAACCACAGCAAGATCTTTTTTGACCCACCTCCTAGAGTAACAGAAATAAAAATAAACAAATGGGACTTAATTAAATTTAAAAGCTTTTGCACAGCAGAGGAAACCATAAACAAGACAAAAAGACAACCCTCAAAATGGAAGAAAATATTTGCCAAAGAAACAACAGACAAAGGATTAATCTCCAAATATACGAACAGCTCATGGAGCTCAATATCAGAAAAACAAACAATCCAGTTAAAAAATGGGTAGAAGAAAAAAAAAATGGGTGGAAGACCTATATAGACATTTCACCAAGGAAGACATACAGATGGTCAAGAGGCACATGAAAAGATGCTCAACATCACTAATTATTAGAGAAATGCAAATCAAAACTACAGTGAGGTATCACCTCAGGCCAGTCAGAATGGCTATTATCAAAGAATCTAAAAACAATAAATGCTGGAAAGGGTGTGGTGAAAAGGGAACCCTCCTGCACTGTTGGTGGGAATGTAAATTGATACAACCACTATGGAAAACAGTATGGAGGTTCCTTAAAAAACTACAAACAGAACTACCATATGTCTCAGCAGTTCCACTATTGGGCATATTCCCTGAGAAAACCATAATTCAAAAAGAGTCATGTACCACAATGTTCATTGCAGCACTATTTACAATAGCCAGGACATGGAAGCAACCTAAGTGTCCATCGACAGATGAATGGATAAAGAAGATGTGGCACATATATACAATGGAATATTACTCAGCCATAAAAGAAACGAAATTGAGTTATTTGTAGTAAGGTGGATGGACCTAGAGTCTGTCATACATGGTGAAGTAAGTTAGAAAGAGAAAAACAAATACCGTATGCTAACGCATATATATGGAATCTAAAAAAATTAAAAATAAAAATGGTACTGAGAACCTAGTTGCAGGGCAGGAATAAAGAGGTAGACATAGAGAATGGACTTGATGACATGGGTTGGGAGGGCGAAGCTGGGGCGAAGTGAGAGTAGCATCGACATATATACACTACGGAACGTAAAATAGTTGGCTGGTGGGAAGCAGCAGCATAGCACAGGGAGATCGGCTGGGTGCTCTGTGATGACCTAGAGGGGTGGGATAGGGAGGATGGGAGGGAGGCTCAAGAGGGAGGGGATATGGGGACATGTGTATTCATATGGCTGATTCGCTTTGTTGTGCAATAGAAACTAACACAGTATTGTGAAGCAATTATACTCCAATAAAGATCTATTAAAAACAAATTAAAGTAGCCGGAAAAAAAAAGTTGCTACATATTTGACAAAAAAATTAATTTCCTTAATAAATAAAAAGTGCTATTCAATAAGGAAAAGATAAATATTCCAAAGGAAAACTGGACAAAGTACATTATATATACTCATTTGAAGAAGAAATACAAATTATGAATAAATGTGAGAAAAAAGTTTCACCTCACTACTAAACATGGAAATTCAAATTAAAACAAGGTATCACTTTGGCAAATGTTTATAAATGATAATGCCTAGCAGTGAGGATGAGAACAAACAGGCACGTTTATATGCTCTTGGGAGAACTATCAACTGGCACAACTTTCTGGTGGGCAATTTGGCCTTATGCTTCAAAAACCTTTAAAGTGTTCATTTTCTGGGATCCAATAATCTCTATCACTTCTATGAATTTATCTTAAGGAGATGATTACCTCTTACAGACTCATACACAGACTAATGTACATGGATTCAATGTGTCTTTAGTACGAGTAAGAAACTGGTAATAAACTGCATGTACAATAATAAAGGATGGGTTAAATACATTGTCTTCCAACAAACTAATTATTTTTATAATCACAGAAATGGTAGTCATTATTTCTATGGTTTATATAATAATATCATGGAGCGTTAAACAGAGGGAAACACCTTTGGAGGCTAAGAAGTCATTTAGTCTTTCAGGTGTAACATCATGAAGACAAAGGAGGAGGTGGTAAAAAGTGAGAGTTCAGAGGAAGAGAGAAATTTTCTAAACCAGTGCTGCGCAATATTGGAAACATTAGTCATATGTGGCTATTTAAATTTAAAGTTAAATAAAATTTAAAATTCATTTCCTTAGTTGCATGAGCCATATTTCAAGAGCTCAATACCCACAGGGGGCTAGTGGTTACAGTATCAGACAGGATGGACTATAGAATGCCTCCGTTATCACAGAAAGTTCTATTGGACAGTGCTGCTCTAAACATTCTACCTCAGGCCTGGATCCAGCTTTTGACTCATCTCTTCAGCCTCATCTCTTGGTGCACTTTCCATCCTTCATGCTCCAGCAACAAGAGTATAAGCATCAGAAGGGCGGAGACCATATTTGCCTGGTGCTCCCGGTCTAGTGGGGAAGAGGTGTTATCCGGGTAATTATACACAGTGGTGTGTGGACTAGCAGTCAATGTGTAGATTGTTGATACAGCACAGAGCTCAGGCCGGGGTTCAGGGAAGACTTCCCAGAGGAGGGGTCGGCGTTACCCAAAAAGTAAAGACAAGACTATTCTAAGTAGAGAAAAGAGCATGGTATGAGTACAGGCACAGACGAGAGATAGCACAGCATAAGGGAATAATTACCAGCTGGTCAGGCATTTATTTATTCAAGAGATAGTGAATACCTGTGATGGGCCAGGCCTGAGCCAGCCTCCGAGGACAGAGCAGTGAACAGCTATGGTCCCTGTCCTCAGGATGCTTATACTTTCATCAGGTACTTCTGAAGCACCAAGGGTGAGGTGAGGTGACAAGGGCCTGGCATCTCATAGTAAGGGTCCTGTTTTTTATCCTAGCAATTGAACCCTCTTTTCTGCCACAGGGAGGGCCAGAGTCCCACTTCCTATCTTTCTCCCCTTCCTCTGCCCCAGTCTCCATCGCGGCCCTGGGAGATGGAGAGCTCCTGGGAGGGGGGAGGGGAGGTAAGGCATGGGAGGGGCACAGTGGACAGTGCAGTAAGACTCTTCCAGCGGCCAATGAGAATGTGGATTTGAGACGTGGAAGAATAAAGATGGGAAGTGTAGTTGGGGGGCTGCTGGAGTATTCTAGAAGGGACCAGGGACTGAAAAATGGGAGGGCCCACTTCAGCGACGTTGGAGCGGGAGAAGACACTCCAAGTTAAGGAAATGCCCTCTGAGGGAAGGAATCTCGCCAAGCAGAGGGAGCGCCACCGAGCGCGGCGGGGGAGGGCGTGTCTTCCGGGCAAGGTTCCAGGGAGAAGAAGGACCCGGACACATCAGGCGAGTTCCCCAAGCCAAGGAAGCGGGCGGGAGGGGCACGGGCACCCCTGGCAGAGGAACGGCATCGGCGGGTCAGAGGGGCAGGAGGGGCCGGGCAGGTCGGGGGCCACCGGGCAGGATGGGCGGGGCCATGAGGCAGCAGGTGTGCGTTACCTGGGGAGCCAGGCTAGGAAGGCTGGAGCTGGCCTGGGTCCTGGGGCAGCTCAGAGGGACTCCCCGGTGAGGGAGACCTACCTCCCTTGGACTTTAGGGGGGCTATTTCCCGACCTTGTCCTTGAGCATTTACAAGAGGCGGGCAGGGCAAATTCTCCACAGCCCGAAATCCGCCTAGAGCCACGGCTTTGCTCGGGGCCTGACAAGGGACCGACGCTTTGGGGGCGTCTCAATGACGCTTTGGACCCGTCCAGTCGGGTCTGGATTCCCGACTCCCGTCAGGTGCTTCTCTGGGGCAACCCCCCTCCCGCACCTGCCGCTCGGACAGCCCAGCCCCCTTCGACTCCCGGCCGCTGTGCTCAGGCTCCTCGCCAGATCTCTTCAGACCACCACCCCAGCCGAGACCCCTCCCCCCGCCGCGACCTCGCGGCCCTCGGTCCCCTCAGACGGCCACCCCCCACGTGGCCGGCTCCCCACTTCTGCCCCTCCCGGCCGCACCCCTCCCGGGCCGCTGTACCTGGGGCTCTCGAAGCTGCACCCCCTGCGCCGCAGCGCCGCCCTCTTCTGCCGCAGGAGCGCAGCGGCCGCCCCGCCGGGCTCTGGCTCCATCGCCCCGGGCGGGGGCCGCGGGCTCGGGCGCACTCGGGTGGGCTCGGGCCTCGGCGGGGCTCGGCGGGCCGCTCGGCTCGCGCGCCGCAGCCCACACCCCGCCCCGCGCGCCTCTGCCCGGCCTAGGCCCCGCCCTGGCTCCGCCCCGAACTTCGGTCCGGCCGCTCCGTGCCTCTCGGCGGGATCTAGGCCCCGCCCTGGACACGCCCTAAGGCTCAGTCCCGCCCACTCTGTGCTCCTCAGCCAGGTCCAGACCCCGCCCAACCCCGCCCCGAACTGCGGCCCAGCCCACTCCGCGCCTCTCAGCCAGGTCCAGACCCCACCCCAGCTCCGCCCCGCACTCCAGCCACGCCCCTCCCGCACAGACCTCGCGGGGTTCCCTGTGTGGGCTGTCAGCACCTCTGCTAGGCCCACAAGCCTAAAATGCCACCCGTCCTCAGCTCCGGACAGTCCACGGCCCTTCCCCTCACGCTCCGTGGCCCTCAGCACCGACCCAGGCCCCACCCACGTACCCTCCCACTACTGAGCGCTCGCGCGCGGCCTCCGCCCTCACCCCAAGGGTCGGCTCCTCAGAGAGTCGCCCCTCCACATCTCAGTACCTCTCGGCCCTTTCTAACGTAGCACCGTCCCCTCTTAGGGCCGCCCTTCCCCGTGCCCCAACCATAGACAAGGACCTGCTTTTTCTCTCCAAAGCGCCCCCTCTCCCCGCCTCGACAGTGCCGGCCAAGCTCAAGCTCCCAGCCCTGCTCAACCCAGCCCGGACAGTCCCCGCCCACAGCACCGCCTCCGCATGGGGCCCCGCCCACTCACCTCACCTCCGCGGGTGCCCTGGCCCTGGCCTGCTGGCTACATTCTCGGGTGTGATGTCGGCCCTCGAGGCTAAATAGGAATTCTAGCGTAGAGTCTGCGTTAGCTCGCCGATCTCTCCATCCATCAAAAGGAGGTACCGGGCTTCCCTGGTGGCGCAGCGATTGGGAGTCCGCCTGCCAATGCAGGGGACACGGGGTCGGGCCCTGGTCCGGGAGGATCCCACATGCCGCGGAGCGGCTGGGCCCGTGAGCCACAGCTACTGAGCCTGCGCGTCTGGAGCCTGTGCTCCGCAACAAGAGAGGCCGCGACGGTGAGAGGCCCGCGCACCGCGATGAAGAGTGGCCCCCGCTCGCCACAACTAGAGAAAGCCCTCGCACAGAAACGAAGACCCAACACAGCCAAAAATAAATAAATAAATAAAGGCAAGAACCATTTCCTTTAAAAAAAAAAAAAAAAAAGGAGGTACTGCTTTCTCCAAGTGCTGTTTGTGGTGCCTATCGCAGTGAGGCTGAGGGGCTGGAGCTTGGCAGGCTTGAGCTGTAGTCTTGACTTCATCACTTTCCTGCACCGTCAGATGCATCCATCTCACAGCCCTCGAACATTGCCCTGGGGCTGAGGGCAGCGACCCCATCCGGGTAAAGCTGTGGGTCACTGTACCGTCTAAGACGTGAGGAGCAGGTGAGCTAGGGCCCCTCAGCCAGCGGGACTTGTCATAGCTAGGGAGGTGTGGCCATACTGGCCCGGAACCGGGGTGGTGGAGCAGAGGCTGCGGAGTGTGTGTGCAGGAGCCTGAGCTTGGAGAATCGGCCACTGCAGCTTTGGAAGGCACTAGCTGGGAAGCTGAGGCAGGCGGGGCCAGGGGTCCCCATGGTCATCTTGGATCATGTCACCCCCTGGTGCACACTCCCTCAATAACTTCAAGGTGCTTTCCCAGAAGGCCTAGACTCCTTCACTGCCGGACATTCCAGCAGAGAAGCCAGTCTGGAGAGAGAATGTAAGGGAGAGAAAAGACGTAGGGGGCTTCTTCCCATTTCTCCTTCCTGCCCCTTGAGACTTCACTTTCGTCCTCCCCTCGGGTTTCCATGGGACAATCCTTGTAAGACGGTGCCTCTTCTCTTAAGCAAGCCAGAGTGGGCTTCTGGGTTTTGCTTAGTTAGCATCATGAACTCCCCTCAACGCATCTTTTCAGACTGGGACCCCATTGCTCTCCCAAATCCTTTACTCAGTGAGACTGGGTTGCTTGTCTCCCCAAATTATCCTGCTCCTTCTCTTCTGTCTTCCTGCCTCTCCCACCCACCATGGGTTCAGCGATCTCTGCAATGACTCTCCAAACGCCTCTGCCCTCCAAAGCTTCCCCCAATCCCCCAGGTGCCTCCCCGGAGTGCCCACAGCACTGACTCTGTCCCTCCCCGAGGGCACTGCTCCTGTATGTCATTTATGCTCTAGTAACCTCTTAGCTGAACGCCCACACCTCCTTCGCGTCTGTGTCTGGCACAGCAACTGTTGGCTAAATAAACGCACGTGACTTTAATAAATTGAGCAATATTCACTGGAAAACACATTTAATTTCAAAGTAAACAAAATGTTTACACTAAACTATTTAATTAGTGAAACAATTATCAGTGTAACAAGCTGAAAAATACAGCAACTTGATACAAGACTGAGGTAACAAAATACTTCACCAAAAATCTAAAGAATTCCACAGAGGGCTGATGTTCAGTGGTTACTGTGGATGAGACAATTCACAAGAATTAGGGAGAGTCCTTACACAACTGCATGCAGGGGGTCTGCCGGGAAAAAAGACAGCCCAGGAGAGTGCAACAGATTGAACAGGAGACAAATTAAAATGTAAAAACTGATTTTCAACTTACTTTGAATAATACATAAGAAATTGAAAACTACTCTCTATGCAACATTTTGAATGCTAAGTGGAAAACCATGCATTTTGGCACAGAATTTATTGAAGATTATACCATACTAATAAATTAACCACTATTGTTTCATTATTGAATGGTCACAGTCATTCAGAAATGGAGAAAGAGACAGATGAGTGGTTATAGAACCGACGGATGATCCATCGCTGCTGCTGCGAGCAGGGGTTTCGGGGCTGCCCGTGGCGCACACACACTTGTGCAACACCAGCGGCGAGGTGGTCCATGGGACGAGTTCTCGACACCCAAGGAGATGCAGCTCTCACTCATGCTGTACTTGTCTTTAACATTGAAATTAGAACCAAAAAACCTCTGAAGTAAATGCTGTGAGCATTCTGACCCTACCCTCCGGCTCCACCTCGGAGTCCTCACTGTGTTCAGCCGTAGCTCTGTGCCTGTCTGTTCTGTGCCAACCAGTCGCTAGGACAGCAACTGGACTATTCAGTCTGTTGAGCTCTTTGAAGCTTTTCTGGAGGAATCTGCACCTGGTTTCTACCCTGTGCTAGGAGGGAGGCAAGGTCTTGCTGGGAGAGAGGAAATGGCATGGTGAAGATTATTTGTTCGTTGAGGGGTCAGCTCCATGAGGGCAGGGCTTGGGTTTGTCTTGTTCTCAGACATTTCTATCCTGGGTGGAGCCTGGCACACAGGAAGCACTCACAAGAGATGAGAATCAATGGATGAATGGGTGGTTTCACACAGAGGATCTGTTATTTCAGAGGGACTCTTGTAGTTTTTTTTTTTTTTTCTTTTTAAAACATGAAGTCACCCAACATGCAGAATAATGTGGGGCTGATTAAAGTGCTTCATGAAAGTCACAAAAAATAAGTTAGGTTGTGTTTTTAGCAATGTTCACCTGGTTCTAAGCAACAGTAACATGGATCCAGAGCTCTAGACTTCGCCTGTGGAACGGAAGCAGACCCTGCTTGCGAATGACTTCCTGTTTCCATGGACCATTTTTCCACCTGTACAGTGGCATCCTAAAAGATACACTTCCTGGGCTTGGGAGGTGGGAGGAAGACGATGAAAGAAATACTGGCCATATTGGTAAGAAGAAAAAACACTTTATAAACTCAGTTGGCAAGAGAGAGTGGGTTCTTTCATAAGCAGAACCCCTTCAAGTGTCTTCTCTTTAGGGTCCACAGGGGACAGGGTGATGAACGGGCAGGCTTCTCCAGGGAGGGAAGGGAGGCCACACTGTCCCACTGGGCATGCTCAGAACAATATTTCTACCGCTTTCCACCAAATCTATCCTCCACGAAGTTTCAGTTGTCAGAATGCACTTAGCTGACCTTGAGTTACAGAATGTGTTGGACTGAGAGGGGTGAGAATTACTCCCGGGGAGAGGGGAGTGAGCGTGTGGGCGGCATCCTGAGGATACCTGCTACCTACTCCAGTTTGTAGATAGCATTCTAAACCTTTCATCCTGGGCTGCCACGATCTCTCTGCTTAACAAAAAATGATACAACATAGGCATGCAAGACACGTCACCTTCAATGTTTTCACAGACATTTGTGCACCATGGCTGGTCAAAGAGCAAGACCCAGAAATGCTACCTTCCAGGGCCAGAATCTACCCGGGGACTTTCCCCTTTGGGATTTTGTGCCTGTCCCCCTCTGTCCCTGGCTTGCAGGCCTCCTCACCTGCAGCTTGAGGGACAAACCAACACTGGAAAGGCAATCAGCACTTAACTCACATGCTTGGCCCAGAGCCCCTGCTGGGAGAGAGCCAAGTGCCTTACAGCCTCATCTGCAGGACTCTTCTGGTAAGTTCAAGGTTCTTACCAGTTCTATGAGAATCCAAGCTAGGAATGTTTCCGGGAGGGGACATGGGGTCAATCTCAATTTTAGTGAGAAGACTAGACACTTTGAAAAGAATTGCAATTGTGCTATTTCAAAATTAGGCTCAGAGGAAAACATTTGTAAAGACAAGGAAAATCTGTAAAGGGCAGGAAAGTGCCTGATTTAGTGTGAGTCTGAAATTTTGAGGGTTTTGGATTGGCTTCTATAATTTCATGTCAGAAAAACCAGGAGAGTTTGAAGAGTAGAGAAATTCAAGGAAAGTAGTCTGGCAATTTCATTCAAACTTAAGACTTAAAAAAAATTAACAGGTAGAATCAGATTCAATGTAAGTTAAAGCGTTAACACTGCATGGTTCTGGTGAGAGATGTTTGGAGTGTCTGCTGTATTCATTCAGCCTCCAGATGCTAATTTGAGCAGTTGTTGGTATGAATTAGGTGCGTGCATTCGACCCCAGCTGCGTGAGGGTGTGCAAAGCACCGATGACCAAGGTTTGCTGGTCTCAATTTCACCATCTGGAGTCTCTCCTGGCACGAAAGTATTCTAGATTTTGCTCTGAAGGAGGGTTAGTTACGGAGCATAGTAAGACTCAACCACAAAATAAGACCTGATGACAATTACTTTCCTCACCAATTCATCTGAATTTTCAGAAAAGTGGTCACCGTTGGATCAAAATACAGTGGTGGGTCCTTTGGTAGTTCTTAAGTCGACCTATTATTACCGTTTATTGGTTAAGATGTTGTTTTGAAGCATCTTGCCCAGAAACTCTTAAGAGTCGTTTGGTGTCTGATCAGTGTGAGCTCTGAAACCACAATAGCAACAAGGACCCAGAAATTCAGTCTCTTTCAGAAAATCATTAAGAGTTTCCTTCTCAGAATTAGGACACCCAGATTAAAAAAAGAGAGAGAGGGGGAAAGAGAGGGAGGGAGAGGGAAGGAGAGAGGGTGGGGAAGGGCTGAAGGGAGAAGCTATGGTGATAAAAGCTACCATAAATAAAGCTAATTTTTATTCATTACTTTAAATAAAAATGTATTTGTGCAAAATAAAAGTCACTTAAAAGTATGACAAGGAGTGACAGATGAAGGACATTGTTCACCTGAAGAGCTCTCAGCCGAAAGCAGAGCTCGGACCGTCCCCTCCCCAGGGCTTTGCTCTCATCACCATGGTCGTCAACAATTGTGCCCTTGGACTTGGATGATGGAGAACTTGCTGGTGACTGTGTTTGGGGGCAAGAATGGGGGAGCTTAAGGCCTCAGTGTCACTCAGCTCCCCAGTGTAATCAAGAATCCCAGTGGCCCTGCCCTGGCAGTGGAGGCAAAGGGGTGAGAGGATGGGAGCAAAAGCCTTGCTCGGGGAGAGGTCGGTGCAAAGTAGCTTCTGAGCAGCCAGTCAGGTCATCGTTCGCGCAGGAGGCCTCGAGAAGCTGGCAGAAAGCGTCACGACTTCCCATGCTGACCCGGGGGCGGGGGGAGGGGTGAGAAGAGCGGGGCCTTCAGACCCTGCGGGAGTGGGGCTGGGAGGAAGCAAGCAGGCCAGTGCCGGCCCAGTCCACGGTCCCGAAGCTGGGTCTTGCCTCAGAAGAGCTGACGGCAACAAGGCCTGGGAGGGCCCCAGGGGCCCAGGGAGCAGGCCTTCCGGATGAATAGCACCCATAGGAACAGAAAACAAGACACGATTTAAGGCATTGTTTGTTTACAGTAAAAGAATGCGAGGGACCCTTAACACAGAAGGAATCCGGGCTCTCACTCTGACCTTCCTCGGTGGACCAGCCTATCGCTTAAGGTTAAAGCAGGGCCTCAAAGAGAATGAAGTGTGTGATGTCACGAGTCTTGTGCCAAAATGCATGTTTCTCGGAGAGTCCACGCTCGCTCGCTTGCACGCACACAGACACGGCACGCACACGCAGAGGACGCTTCGGGGTTGTACAAAATCTGAGGCAGCCCTGTGGGCAAGCGACCCGGCACACTGGAGCCAGTCCCCGCCTGTCCCTTCCCTCCAGCCCTCACGCGGGGGGACGCTGTCCACTCTTTTGTGCAGGAGAAAGCACTGGGGGCCCAACGTGGGACGGATGCTCTCTGGTCGCAGCAGCAGCTGGTGGACGGATGAGGGCCCAGGGAGGGAGGACGGGTTGTACAGTCTGGGGACCCATCGCGGCCCCGTGAGGCGGTGCTGCAGAATGGGGGTCATGGGGGTGGCTGGGCATCGGCAGGCGGACCCCTGCACCGGTGGAGCCCTCTGGACTGTGAGGCCTCGGCCGTGTCCCCTTGAGTCCAGCTCTGAGTCTCCCAGCACCCCACCAAAGGCCTGTGCCCCGGACACGCGCTTCGCCACCAGTCCCAGGCCGGCTCCCAGAGGCCTCTGAAGTCACGCTAAGTCCTGCAGAGACTTATTCAAATGACATAAGGTTTGCAGGTACCTAGAAGAGAAAGCTCAGCCTCTTGTCAAAGTTCTGACCTTTCAGGAGGGGACGGGGGGTGGTCCCTAAGGGAAGGGTTCAGGCCTCTCCCAGTCAGTCTGTGAATGAGTGGGTGGTGGGGGAAGGGGAGAGGGCACAGCAGTGGTACCAGCCACCACGTGTTACGGGGCTGCTGTGTGCCAGGCAAGGCTCTGAGTACCGCATCTGTATTGTGTCCTGAGTCCTCACAACAACCCCAGGAGGCAGGTACTGGAATTATCCCCATTAAAAAGATGAGGAAACTGAGGCTTAGAGAGGTGAAGTACACAGCGGGTGAGTGACAGGGCTAAGACACCAGCGCCCACGCTCTCAACCTCTATCCTTGGGTTAAAGCACAAGTGATTTTGGAGTGGAGAGCTGACCAATCCTGCAGGATAAGCACATGCCTCTGGAGAGGCGAGGGGGTGGTTAGCGGGTGGCAGAAGTTGGCAAGTGGAAGCACAAGGAGAAGGGGGAAATTTGGGGATATCGGGAACCCCAAGGCTCCCCATGCTGTGTCCCCAGGCCCAGATCCCAGCTACCTTTACTGGGGGGACCACCAGCCCCAAGGTCAGGGTGTTTCTCCTTCCCCTCAAAGCTGCGGACACGCCCCCAGCCCCAGGCCTCCTCCCCCAGCACTGCCGTGGGGTTCCAGGAAATTTGATGAGAAGCAATTTCATCAAAAACAAATCCATCTTGGTGGTAATTTGGTCAAAATGATGAATTGGAAACAATGCATCTCCTTGCACTGGGAGACAGTTATAAGAACGGTCACAGCAGCACTGTTCAGAATAGCCAAAAGCAGGAAATCATTCTTGGGATCACGGACAGAAGAACTGATAAAAAAAATTACAAGTAAATGAATGACAGCTATGCACACTGACATAGAGGAATCTTAGGAACATACTGTAGGAGAAAAGCAAGTCACAGAAGAAACTAGACAGTTATGGTTCTATTCTTTAAAAAAAAGTTTTAAAAAATGTACCCCAGACAATACATTAAGGAACCAAACACATGTGTTCACATTTTAAGGGAAACAAACAAATCAGGAGAGTGGTCATGGGGCACAGGTGAGCGGGAGGGAGACAGAATTAGGAAGGAGCCCTTGGGAGGGAGGTGTTCCGAGGACTGGGGAGGTCCTGCCTTTAGACTGGGTGGTGGGTACCACGAGTGTTTGCTTTATTGCTGTGGTTTACACCTTACACATATGCTATCGATAAAGTTGAAGTGTATTCAGTGCTAGCACACACAATTTTAAGAAATGCAGTTCCACAAAAAAGAAAAGTCACCTTAGTCCCTGAGATTTTCTACAGGAGTAGATGCATTTCTGTAATGCCCTCATCGGAGCCCCATGCCATCACATGCAGGTAGTGTGGCTTATTTCAATAGTCCTCTGCTGTGGAATATTTAGTTTTGCCAATTTTTTCTTATTACATAAAGCAGAGGGTGGGAACATTTGTTTGAAAGTAAATTAGAAATAAAAAGGGAAAAACGTAGAAAATATAGAAGACCGTCTCCCTTAGGTCTAAAAACTGGACAAAAATACTTAAACGTTGCCAAAGCTTGTCATGGTGTACCATGTTTGCCAGACGTGAAATTCAGTCCATTTGTCTTTCTGACCAAACACCTCCTCTACCAAGTGGGTTTGACCCAGTTCCCTGCTCCCTGCTGCGCAGCTGCTGCTACCCTCAGGCTGCCTCCACCCCCAGAGAGCCAGAGGACACTTGCTCAGAGCAACCGTCCCTGCTCCCGGCTGCCCCCCCACCAGGGCCACGACAGTCACTGTGGAGCAGACACCAAGGCCCTGCCTCTCTCTGCCCCCACCATCTGTGTGGCCCACCTCAGTCCTTGTCACTCCTCCGGGTCACCTGTGTGTGGCAGGTGAGCTCCAGTGCAATGTGCTCTCAGAGTGGCCCTCAGAGCTAAGGAGGGACCCCAGGCATGCACGGAGTGACCAGGGCGGAGGAGGTCAGGACGCTCTTCCTCTCTTAACGTGACCTGAGGCAGCACCTTGTTCATCGCCTTGAGGTAACCTTCAACCAAAGACCCTGGTCTCCCCATCGTGGAGATGGGCAGTTACATTTGCTCAAGCACAAAATACAGTCTAGAGACCGCAGAGCTGTAGTTTTCTTGCACGTCATTTTAGACGTTTTATGGGCACCGACACGCATGTAATAAATGTGCACGTGTATTTTAATACAAATGAGATTTGCCCTTACGCGTGTTTGCACACTTCACTTTTTCACGTATGTCTTGGAGCCCCTTTCAGGTGATCACACACAGATCGGGGGTACACAGTAGGGGTTTACTGAGGGTCGCCGAGTTTCCAGGTGCTTTGTTTCCTCTTTCTATTAAGGACAATGCTGCAGTGGACATTCTCACCCATACACCTGTGTGTGCATGTGCGCGCATATGCCCCAGACAAATTTCTAGCAAGTGAGCTGAGGGACTCGAATGCAATTTATTTTCAGTTTCCCTGTGGTGCCTCAAGTGTATCCCTTTATCAGTCTTGTCCTACTGTTTTAGTTTGTCCAGGACTTTCTGCTAATTTCGCCGTCTAGCTTCTTATCGTGTAGAATTTGATCAGCTTGTTACATGTGTCCTCATCGATGTTACAGATGAAAATCCTGAATAGGCCCAAACTGAGCACAGAATCATGGGATACACCGCTAGAGACCTCCCTCTGCCTTATGAGAGCCGCTTTGAGGGGCCAGGAAGTCTGTGACTGTGCTGTGACCAGCACCACTGCAGCCCCTGCCCTCCCGGCCTCACACGCCTGCTGTGAACTCGGCACTACCTTCCTCCTCCTCGAAGCTGCCACCGTCTATTCCAGCCATGGCGCTCTCTCTCCAGACGGAGGAGAGGGACCCGGCTCCCCAGCCCCTCTTCCAGCTCATCCCTGGGGAACAGGTCAGGGAAGCTCAGTGCTCCTGGCCCCAGCAGCCCACCTGCTGTCCGGGCTGGTATGAGGGCTGAGTAGCCACCCCTCTAGCAAGCCTGGACAGCAGAGGCTGTGCTTCCAGGCCTCTGGCTCGATGGCAGGAGGCTGAGCAAGCCAGGTCCCCGCCCCCCGCCTCTCCCCCAGGAAGCATGCGGCGGGAGATCTCCGGGCCGGCAAGTACAGACTCTGGTGTCAGGCAGACCGGGGTTAGATCTTACTCACCGTGGGGCCTTAAACAAGTGTCTGCCACTTTCTGAGCCTCAGTGTCCTCAGCATAAAACGGAGACAGTATGGGAACCTACCTCACAGGGATGTTGGGAGGATTCGGCCAATTCCTGCACGTAAGGCATTTCTCCTGAAGCCTGGTCCTGGGAGGGGCAGCAGTGGGGGGCGGGAGCAGAGCCTCAGGCAGGCATGGCGGACCAGAGGTCCTATTGGTTCAAGCATGCCAAGGGGCCGTACAGCCCCACTCACCAGCAGCACCATGGTTGCTTCTCAACAAATGAGCTATTATTATCGTTATTCCTAAGGGTTGTTGGGGGCAGGGAGGCCCTTTTGTCAGGTTGGAGTTTGCCCATGAATCAGCTTTCGGGGGGTGACCTCAGTAGATGCTGTGGCCTGACCCTTGGGGCATATCCCACCTGTAACCTATCTCTGATGGATGCTTCTGTGGCGTTTCCTTTAGTAGGAAAGACACAGGGGCCAGATTCAAAGTTCTAGTCTGAAGCTGGGCTTAGTTCCAAGAGGGGCAGGGGGTGCCCTGTCTCATGGGAAAAGGCTGATCAAAAGAGGGCGCCTGGGAGCTTAGCTCTGATAGGCTCTGGGGGAAGGAGGGAGGTGTGTTTTCTAGCGACCCTTAGTCCCGAGGGTGGGAGAGGGTATTTTAGGTAACAAGCAGGACTTTGGTGACTTTACCTGAGGCCTGTTGCTTTTACATGCGTCATCCAAATGCTTGTGCCACAGTATTGCATGAAACCGGGAACCAGTCTGGAACTTGTAAACATTGCCTGATGGGTAGAAAACCACTGGTTAAGAGGAAGGTCACGTGGGAGGGTCTGCCTGTGACTGTGGCGTGAAGATAAACGTGGACCTGGGTAACTAAACAAGGGAAAGTCAGGAGCAGCCCAAGGCAAGCTCGGGGCACGTAGAGGAGGAGGCTCCCGTGCTCCCCGCCTGTCTCTTTGGACCAGGGTTCTTAACCATTTTTCCAGCCACGGTGCCTTTGGCTCTGGTGAAGCCTGTGGACCCTTCTCAGAATTATGTTTCAAATGCATAAAATAAAATAGAAAGAAAATCAATAATACTGAAATACAGTTACCAAACTGCTAAAAAATAAATGAGTGATATCATTCTCGACGTGCTCATTTATTAATGCGCTAATGACAAGATCTGGGGGCAGGTCTGACACTGTACTGTAACTGCAAAGAGCTGAACAAAAATGCTATTCTAAGATACCTGCAATAATACGTGATGTGAAAATATCTGTGGTTTCTCTTGCAGATAAAATCACAGGTATTGTGAACATTCTAGTTAGTAGTTTAATACTTATAATTAAAGGAATTAGAGGTCATGGGAAACAGAGATGTGATCTTTTTGCCACCCAAGCTCACAGACCTTTTGCATTCTATCCATGGACCTTGGCCACCTGCTGTGTCATATTTCCCTCTGCTTGGGGACAGTGCTTTCCTCCGGGCTCAGCCCCGAGAATGGCCTGTGGACCCCATGACCATACAGTCTTTAAGTCAAGCTGGTATAGGTACAACCTTTACTTCCTAAAGAAACCGCCTCTAATCTGGTCCCAGAGCCTCGCAGAAGAAACTCAAATGGTAACCAGCCTGAGGAAACACTATGACGTGTGCGTAGCCATACGTGGTTCAATCACTCAGAAGCAGAGCAGAGGACTTGGCTCTCTCCATTCCCTGGGCTCCTTGAGGCTCTCACTTCTTTAATTCCCAGCTAACAACATTCAAACCCTGACCCTCCACCAGCACCATCATCTGCATTACCTGGGAGTTTGTTAGAAATAGAGAATCTTGGTCTCTACCCCAGATCCACTGAATCCAAATCTGAATTTTTACAAGATCCCTGGGCAATCGTATGTACATGAACCCTGCATTAGAACATTCCTGTGAAGGTGTGAAGATGCTCAGGGTCTTTACAGCTCCAGTGAACTTGCCTAGCTAGGAGACCCAGGAAAGCCGGGCTTTTGTCACGTGACGTAGGCCGCCAAGGAGGTTAGCACGGCCTATTCCGAACCTCAGTGCAGAACCTCTCCTTCTTCTCAGCATGCTCATGGGGGAAGAATAAAACCAGGAGGAACTGGGAGGTGACTGGGCAAGTGAAAGTTGGAGCTTTTATAGAAGGGTTCTTCTCTGATTTGGCCTTGGATCAGGACACCGCCAGAGTCTCACGGCACAGGCAATGCCGGGGGGGCCTTGAAATCTCCCAACACCCAAGACTCCTCCAGCCGCATGGTCACTGCCTCATCCAGAGCTATGTTATTCATTCCAGGACACTGAGGCTAGAGTTCCAGGGGTGATGGGCCCCAGCAGCCATAGGTGAAAAGGATTCCGGCTGCCATGTGCCATGCACACTGCTCAGTGGACACGCCCACCACGATCTAAGCAGCTTTTGTGGACCAACGAGGGAGCCTGTGAACATCAGACCCTAAAGCAAAAGGAAAGCAGCAGCCTCAGAAGTCCCTACTGTTTCGAAACGCACATTTAGCAGCAGAAGAAAGAGGGCAGAGAGAAGCTGCAGGCTCCCAGCGCTGGCCTGCTGCCTACCTTTGTCGGGGTTATTCAGCTGGAAGATGTCCGGGTGCTCGGGGTCATCGGGCAGCTGCACCATCCAGCCCACGACGGAGACCTTTTTGCCAGGTGTGGATTTATACTGCAGAGGAACAACAGCACGGCCGTGAGGCCCACACCCTCCGCTCCCCAAGGAAGGCCGACCTGGGCCAGGCAAGGTTCCTTCCACTCCCGCCGCCTTGCCCACCTCCACCCACCCCGCTGCACTTCGCACCAAACGAAGTGGCAGCACAGAGAGGCCTTTGGTGGAACGTACGTGTTTTCTGTCTGTGCCCCTCAAGGACTTGGCTCCGTAGTACAGGAGGGTGGATCCTGAGAGGATGACCCAGTACCTGGTCCACGAGGACAGCTGCAGAGGCAGAGTGACAATGTCACAAGTGGAGGGGCAGAGTCCCCCACTGCCTGGCTAGAGACCCAGCTACATGGGTGGAAAGGGGGGGCCCTTCCTCCCGAGCGGTGCCAGCGCAGGCCTCATCTCGTCCCTGCCCGCCAGCCCTCAGTGCCACTCCTCCCAGGGCCTAGAGGAGGGAGACTCCTCAGCAGCTCATCAGGCCTAAGCCCTCCCTCTCCTTTACCCCAAGAGCCTTTCCTTTTCCCACCTTGTTTAGGGCAGTGCCAAGGCATAACTTCTATGTATTCAGGTGACCTGAACCCAAGAATGTCCTGGGGAAAAAGAGTTTCAAAACACGGACAAGCTAAACCATAACCTAGAAGAACCGTAATGTCTGCAATGGGGGGCTCTGGCTGCAAGCGGATGGCAGCACTTTGAAAGCATTTATGGCCAGAAGAGGGGACGCCTGGCAGGGCCAAGCTGCAGGTGTGGCTTTTGTTCCTCTAGGCATGAAGCAGACCGCTCGGCATCACGACCTACAAGGCTCCTCTTCACACTGGCGGGCGGCGGGGGGCGGGGCGCGGGGTTGGTGGGGGAACTGCGTCACCTCAGATGGTGAAAGCACTGGCTTTCAGACCTTTTTGATGACACCCACAGGTGTGTACAACACATGTGCATATGTATGTTGAACTGAAAGAAGCTTCATGAAACAATATTCACTTTTACTATGTGTAAGAAACTCCGACATTTTCCAGTCTATTCTATCCTACTCAGAAATATGGGTCATGACCCCCTGGATTAACTTCATCGCTCACCAGCGGGCCAACCAGCATCTGGACAATAGTGTCTCGCTCTGGCCTCAGAATGACTGGAGCCTCGACCCGGTACAGCAGGGCAGCAAGCAGGTCTGTACAGCAGACCAGGTATAGGGCCTCATGTCGCAGGACGCTTTGTGACACTCTGGGTCCAAGGGACGGAGTGTGGCCCAGGGCTGGGATGCAGACTCTTCTCCTCACCCAAGAACCACCAAGCACCCGAAGACAGGGGAGCCTCTAGAGCAGCACCTCGGCTAGGGGCCTGGCATCTTCACACGGGGCGCCGGCAGGAGGGGGCATCGCCGAGTGGCTTTGTGGGCAGTGGACGGGGCAAGCGGCAGCCAGGGCAGGAGAGGAAGGCCAGAGCAGACACGGGCAGACGCTGCCTGGAGCTGCGGCTCACAGGCGGGCTTGCAGGCAGCTTGCCGTGGATGCTCCGTAGAACAAACAAAGAGGTCTTGGCAAGCGGCTGAGGGGTCACGGAGCCAGGAACATCTGGGCTTAGCACGTGGTGACCCGGCGGCTGGTGGGGGAGCCTGAGAGGCCTCCTGATTCCTTGTCCCTGTCCTTTCCACCACGCGTTTCATGATGCTGCCGAAGGGGGAGGGGATCTGCATCGGGATACCACCCAGGCCGTGCTGCCCGTCTCAGGCACAGCACCCTCCCTGACTCCCAGGGTCTCCAGGCCTCCACCTGCCCTCAAGATAATCACACAGTCCCATTCCCCACCTGCTCAATGTGTGCAGGGCCACACACGTGACAGTCCTGCCAAGTCCTCCAGGATGTAGGGACTATTTTATCCCAATTTACAGATGTGGAAACTGAGGCCCTGCCCACTCGGTGGCACAACTGGACTGGAACCCCGGTTGGCCGGTCTCTGGAGCCCATGCCCTCCCTGCTGCCCATGCCGCCTCTAGACAGATGTGCCTCTGCACTCACCGCGGGCTTCCGTCCTTCCTTGAGCAGAGTTTTCCTTCTCAGAGGCCCCTCCATGGTGGGGACCGCTGCCGAGCTCCCCAGCGTACAGATGCACGGGCCGGTGGGGCTGCAGGGGAGACCACCAGTCAGACATCGCCTTGGAGGAGCTGAGGTCAGGCACCCTCTCACCCACTGGGGCCCACGGGTCCCCCACTGCCGGGTCCATAATGGCGCCACAGGACAAGGACTCAACAGTGCTGGGCAAGGCTAGGGAGGGGAGGGCCCCGAGGGCCTGGAAAACCTGAAGGACGGTGGCCTTGGGCTCACCCACAGCTGAGAACTTGCACCTCCCTCGTCCTTCTGAGTGCTGAGCGGCTCTAGGCTTGGTGCCCACGTTCCCTGTAATCCAGGCCCCCAGCAGCACCCGTGCCCTATCCTGGCTTCCTCTCCACCTGCGGAGCTTGGGGCCTGCGCAGCACCTCCTCCTTCCTGTGTTGGCAGGAGCAGCGAGGAAGTGGGAGTGGAGGGGATGGAGTAAAAAGGGGGGCAGCGGCCCCAAACCCCCATGCCCTGCGCCTTTGCGGCAGGGCTCCTTTCTCCCCCTCTGCCATGGGGATTCGGGCGCCACCTACAGGTGAAGAGTCCAAGTGCAGCACAGCCCAGGCCGCTCGCCTAAGCACCCGCTTCAGCTCCCTGGATAGGCATCTCCCGTAGACACCTCCCTCAACCCTGCATGAAAGCCGAGCAGCGCTCCCTCCGCATCCCAGTGGAAGGCATCACCACCCACTGGCTGAAGGAGCCAGAAACCTGGGGGTTCTCTCCTCTCGTCAGTTCACCCCCGAAACCTCATCAATCCCAAGGACTCATTGATCCCATGCCCTAAATATGCCCATCTCAGCCACCCCACTCCTCCCAACTCAGGCCAGAACTTGGTCATCCTTTGAACGACTGCCCAATGCTCTCGCCTGACCTCCCTGTGTCCACGCTTGCCTTCCTCCCACGCGCCCTGCACACCGTGGCCAGCATGGCCTGGCTCTGCCAATACCCTCCCCCCACCCCCAGGCAACCCCTCCAGTGCCTTTGAGACCACCATCCTCTCCCCCTGCTGGGCGTGGCTCTGGCCCACCTCTCTGGCCTCGCCTGCCACCCTCTCCCCCACTCATTTCTTACAACGAGGACTTTCCTTCACTCCCCAAATCACCCAGCTCTTCCTGCCTCACGGCCCCAGGGGCTGTCCCTTGGGCTGCAGGTACTCTTCTTCCCCCTACACCTCTCTTCACTTTACTTGGCTGACTCCTATCACTCTTCCAGTCTTTTCTCCAGGGAGGCCTCCTCTCTGGCCCATCGGCACCCGTGATTTTCTGTTCCGTTTCTGCTTTCCTGAAGCAGCAGCCCTACAGGCTGAGGCAGAGGCTGAGTCCGTCTCGTCGGCAGCATCAAGCACAGTGCTTGGCACCCAGCAAGCACCATAGAGCTACTTGTTGAATAAATGATCACATGAATAAATGAATACCTGTAGACGCAGCTCCGGGTTCTGGGAGAATTCCGAACTGGAACCCGCCAGTTGGGCCCCAGCGTGGCATAGAGACGTCCCCTGCTTCAGAGGAAAAGGGTTGAGTTTTAGCAACAGCCTGGAAAGACCACTCCTGAAGGAGGCGAGGGCATCGCAGACTATGTGGTCATTAGCTCAGGAAGCCTCAGCCCCAACTCTTCCCCCAGCCTCCTCAGTCACACTGCAAGCACATCTGGGGCACAGCTGGAGCTGCTAGGTTAGTGAACACAACACCCCTGGAGCCTCCAACAGGGCGAGTCCCCAAGTCTCCAGGTAAGTGTTTCCTTAACCTTTTAACTGAATGTTCACCTTTCTTCCAGTGTCAAGGGGATGACTAAAATCCAGGCACACCCCTTATCCCAATGTGAGGTTGAGAGAAAATGCTGTGTGGCCCAAATATTCCATGGTCAATCCAATTAAAAGCGCACAGACACGGAATTGTGGGCTGTCTTGCGTGTTGGCCCAGGGTGGGGATGGGGTGGGGCAGTGTAGCATCATTATTCACCCGGGCACTACTGAATTCCTCCGTTTGCTACGTCTTCTCCATCGGACAGTCTCTTTGCTGGCCCCAGATGGTTCCCTGCAAACCTGCTCTGTGACCTGCTGCAGACTCCAAGAATTGGTGCTCCAGGACCTCTCCGTGGGCTGCCCATCAGGCCGCTCTCTCACCTGTAGTTCCCCAGCAGTGAGCCTTTCCAGGGGAAGACGTAGCTTCCAGGGCAGGTGGGGATCTTAACCTATGTGGGGGAAGGCTTCCGTCTTCCTCTCCTGTCTTTATCCTTTTCCTCTCTTGGCAGAATGACTTCCTGTGTCTACTTGATCCTCCACCTTCTCCCCACCCCTGCAGCATGGTCTATCCCTGGGCTATAGCTTTCCATTGGCCAAACAATGATGCAACCCAATTTGTAAAGCCAGACAAGGTCCAGACGTCCTTTTCAAGTGTTCCCTCTGTTGTCCACTGCCAGTCCCAGGTTGCCCCATGTTCCCCCGTGGCACTGGACACCTGGGGGGTGGTGTGGGGTCATCGTCATTCACGGCAGCAGGTGCATCGCGCCGTCACCGAGCTCAGGTTCCTCCGAGAGGGGGCTGCGCTGCTCTCTGCCCCTCCATCCTCCACTCAAGAAGGAACTGTTCTTGATGACCATCTTGGGTTTGCTGTCCCGAAGCCCACGTTCAGGGCTGGTGGGAGTCTGATGGTCCTCCAGGTCGACTGCCCCGGGACCCTGTCCCTTTCGTCCATCAGCCACTCCTCTTTAGGTGACAAAGAGCTGCAGCATGTGCTTGGTCCCCCAAGTCCTCGAACGTAATGGGTCTCAGCCCATTCCCCACCCAACCCTCGTGACAGATGATGGTCACAGGCCCACCCCACCCGCACCACGAGCCGTGGCTCAGAGGTCCCGACACGCTCAACTCCCAGCCTACAGGCCACACTGACTCCTCCCTCTCTTCACGGCTGGGCATGACACCACGGCACGTCACATCCCCGTGCTTGAGCAGGCTGTGCAGAGCGCCAACAGACTGCCTCCAGGGACGCTCCCCCCCCACACCCGCCCAGCTGTAACCGGGATCGCTTATGAGTCAGGGCAGGGTCTGACAGTGAGCATCTCTGTGCCCGGAGGACGTCTCCTCATTTGATCTGGATTCCCGCTCTGAGCCGCCGTCTGTTTGGAGCTGGAGATGGAGCCTCCCTTGGCAGAGCTGGATCCTCCGGCCCCTTCTTCTCCACCTTTCTTCTCATGAGTCTTTGTTCCTGGTACCCCAGGACACTGTGTGATGACAGTGGACTCTTCCGCAGACGGGGCGATGTGGTTGGTGCTGCTACCGTCTCTCCATCATTCTCTCCGCTTCTCTGAGACACTCCGTGGCTGCACACTTAACAGACGTTTGGCAGGACTGACGTTTGTTGACAGAGAGCTTTAAGTCAGCGTCTTCCAACCAGTCTAGGCTTTTAAGCAGTCTTTCCTCACGCTCTTCCTAAAGGAGTGAGGTGCTCCCAAGGGCAGTGGACTGCTGGGGGGAGCGCAGGGACGCCGGGGGTCACAGGGCGGCTCACGGGAGAGTCACTAGTTAATGACCGCTCCTATGTGGCAGGCCATTGACTATCTCACGGGAGCTTTGTTTCAGCACCATCATCCTCCCCAGAATGGGGAACTGAGGCTCAGGAATGTGAAGACACTTAACCGAGGCATGAGCCAAGTAAGTCAGGATTTGAACCCACAGTTTTCAAGGTGGGAGAGAGGTTGAGTTGTCGCGTGGGGAGGAGTCCGCCATGGAGACAGGGTCCTCGTTTGGAGCCAGCACCATGTGGGCGGCTTCCTGGCGTTCCGCTCTCAGAGGCACCCCTACTCACAGGTTCCCGCTGCAGCTCACACTGGGCGGGCTTTGTCAGTGTCTGTGAGGCTGGATGGCCACAGATTTGTAGAGCCTGGGTCTCCTGGGCTGGGGCCACCTCCCAGGTCCCTGGTCCCTTGACTCCCCCGATGGAGTCTTCTCCTGGTGGTTCTGGCTGCCTGACATTTAAGAGCAGCTGTCATTTATCCCCGCTCGTCAGGAGGTGGCTAAGTGCTTCCACACACCGCTCCTCCCAGCTCTGTGTGGGGCGCTGTTCTCACCCTGTCTTAGACGAGGAAACTGGGGCTCAAGGAGGTGAAGCCACTTCACCAATGGGTGAAGCCACCCATTGGCCTGTCACTAGGGATGGAGACACAAGTGCTCACATAGGGAGGATGTCTTTTCCACATGAGCCAAGGGCCTGCATCAGTCAAGCTGCTCCAGGTAGGGGAGGTCATAGCCTGCTCCACCTGGAGCCTGGGGAGTAACCTGGCTTTGAAGTGCAGTGTAATGATGACTTTTCCCCAAGGCCAGCTTTTAGGAGACTATAGGCAGGGTGGTGGTCAGCCTTCCTTCCCAAGGCAAGCACTGCAGGGCTGGAGGAGGGCTGTGACAGGTGGGGCGGCTCTGGCTGGGCCCAGGCGGGCTAGCATCAGCACAGAGGAGACAGGATCTTCAGCCACTGGAACCACTTCCAGTGCTTTGAGAAGATTTGTTATTTGAATGTTCACGGCCAGAAAACGCAAAATGAGTGGGCAGTGGTATCTGGTGAACTCCAGAAATAAAGGCATTTCTCCAACCGACAGGGGCTCCCAACTCCAGAACCACAGACACCTTTCCCAGCAACATACTGGGAACAAGTGGCTGAACAGAATGTATCCCAGGAGGGCCATTCTACTGCTCCCTCTCAGGGACAGATCTTGAGGAGGATCTGGGGGAAGAGGGCTGCAGCAGGCCACTCTCCTCATGGGGAGTCTGGTCTGGGGAAGCTGTGGGCTGGCAACCAAGTGGAACTCCTCAGTCCCAAAGCGAGTTCAAGAAGAAGAAGAAGAAGATGATGATGATGATGGGGATGATAAAGATGACGGTGACGGGGATAGGGTGGTGACGATGAGGAGGATCAGATGATGGGATGATGGTGATGGCGGGGAGGATGGGTACCAGGCAACGTGCTAAGCAGTACTCGTTCACTATCCTATTTAATCACACAATACTGTGGGGCAGGCACTGTTCTTATCCCCACGTTATAGACAAGGAGTCTGAGGCTTAGAGAGGTGGAGTAACTTGCCCAAGATCACAACACAGGGAAGAGGAAGATGGTTGGTGCCATTGAGGTGGAAGCAGCCAGGGTCCTGCTTAGGCCAACAGCATCATGAGAATTCAGACTGGCTGAGGCAGGTCTGAAAGGCATCTTCTCCTCAGTAGTTTTCTAGGTACACATTAGGTGGTAGGTATCTTGGGGGTTAAATATCAGAAAGCCCTGAGTCTCTGTTGCTGGTCCAGGAGTGGGGAGCAAGGAGAAGTCTTGGATAATAATTACATTGAGGCCTCAGTAATCTTGTCTTAGCAGAAGTACCAGTCCCCCCACCATTCTTCTATCTCAAGTGCACAGAGCCCCTGGTAGGAGTGTACCTGTGGAAGGGTTCAAGTGATGCTGTTCATCAACAGTGTCCACCTGTACCAGCAAACCCTTGCTGGGAAGCCGTCCCATTGGACCAGGTCTTGGTCCTTGCCGCTACCTAATGACTTACCCTCATCTGCAGGCAGGAAGCTGCCACCCTAAGTTCTGCTGGGCCTGGGATGTCCCTTCCTGCAGTACTTGTTAAAGGACTTCTGCTGCCTGGGAATCACATTTTTCTCTGGGTAGCGTCCCTGATCCACTGAGTGTGTCCCTAGGAGCCATATCTGCACTGCGTGCTTAGCTGAGGGGACAGAACCACCCTTGATCCAAGCCAGGTCAATCAGGTTTTCTCTCTTGGCAATTAAGAACCAGATTTGAGAGGCTGCCAGTCAGGCTCTGTGGCTCGCTGAAGCTATAACACGTAAACTTGGGAGCTATGAGGCATCAAGCTTCCCCAGTGTGAGCTGAGAGGTCTAGAAATCTGGGCTGCCGAAGGAGAGGAGAGCATAGCAGGTATGCATAGAGAAGGTCAACACCAGAGGGAAGGAGGGTCCTGTCCACCTTCTAGGACCTGACTCTGAGAGGTTGTAGGTGCTGGACAGAGAGGCTGTGGGCAGAGGTTTCTCAGCTACCTGTGAAGCCACAGCAGCTAGCAGACAGGGCCCAGCCCTTGTCTGTCAGGGTCCAAGCACAGGATCAAGCAAAAGGCCAGGGACTGTTGCCTGCTCTTCTCTCCCAGAGGGGCCTGAGCTCCTGGGTGGAGCCTAACTCCCCAGACGTCAGTGTCTGATGCTGACAACAGGGCAAGAGATGTCATCTCTGGGGGAACCAAAGTCAGAAGCTTGGCACATCACCCACCTGGGCTGCCACCCAAGGCAGAGCAGCAGAACGGAGCAGCACGATGGACCCGGGGAACCAGACTGAGGGTAGGAAGGGGAGGGCCACCAGCCGGGGGGGTTCCTGGGCCTCAGCCACAGGGGACGGGGTGGGGCAGTGAGGCCCTCTGTGAGGGTCACCCTGAGGACAGCCACCCTCATGGCTGCACTTCAGTTGAAGTGGACCCCTTGCCTCCAGGATCGCCCCCAGAACTTCGCCTCCCTCTCCTAACAGGCCGCACCCTTGAACCCTGGCAATCCCAAGGCATCTACCAGAGTCCTCTGACCTTCTCCGGGAGGAAAAGGAGTGTTTTAAAGACTCTGACTTGTGGGTAGCAGGCCTGGGGCTCTGCTGCCATGACTCCACTTTCCTGGGGTCTTCCTAAGGATGCTAGAAGATTTCATAGGCTAAAGACAGCACAGTGCAGAAACTGTGTCACCCAGCCTCCTCCACACCCCAGAGCACCTACAGGCCAACTGTCGACAGCACCCTCTTAAAGGGGCCTTCCCCGCAATTCAGAGTCACCCTGGAGGCCAGCAGGGCTGGCAGACACTTGCCTGCACTGTAGCCCATCCACCCCATGACGACTGAACTGCCATGCGGGAAATTTTCTCTTCGTCCCAACCAGCCTTAGACTCCGGGATCTCTTGCTTGCTGGCGAGAAGTTCCTACTGAGTGAAATTCATACACATCCCAAAGTAGGTTCCCCGCCAGGAGCAACTGCACCTATGTGTCCAGTATTTCCTGTGAGCATCCTCCCTGAAGAGCTGGGGAACCTGAGGCTCAGAGAGCTTGAGAGACATGCCAAGGTCCTTGAGAGAGTAGGCGGCCCTGACCTCAGCCCTGGCCACTCCTCCACCCCACAACGCTGCTGACGGTGTCCAGAGGTCACGACGACCTCTCTCTGCAGAGGCACATTCATAAATTCAGAGACCAGGGCTCATCACGGAGCCCACCCCCCCTGCAGAGACTCAGGGACACGCAGCTTCCCCGGGCCACCTCTCCCCTCCTTGGACACGACTCAGGCCTCGCAGCCTCCTCAGGTCCCAGGACCCCCCTTGAGGGCCCACTGTGGTCCTCTTCACCCAATGTTCTCGGCTTTTGCTGAACCATTGCCTCTACCAGAAGCCACCCATGAACCCCCAGTCTGACTCGGGTCCCCCTGCTGGGCTTTCCCGTCTCGTCCTCTTCATGACCCCCTGTGCACCTGGCATCGTGGATTGAATCTCTGTCTCCCACCTGGTCCGTCCGTGAGCTGTGACCGGCCCCCTGATGCAGCTCGACCTCCCCAGGAAGGAGGGTGAACAGCTCTGCTTCTGAGGAGGCTGGTGCATTTTCCTCTCCTGCTCCCTTACCCTCTCCCACCAGAGGGGCTTCCTCCAAGGACCCCTCTGCCTCCTAGTCTCTCCGCCACCCATAGTTTGGCCTGTCTGTCACATGAGAAGGCCATTCTGCACAGCCTGGCAACGTCAGACTAGAGCAGAAGGATAGCTGAGTATTTCGGAATGAACTTTGTGACGTGCTTTCATATTTCACCCCTTAAAAAGTGACCAGGAAACATTTCTGATTACACCCTCTTTTAGAAAGTTAAATGTAGTTTTTTTCCTGGGTGAAAAAGAACATTTACCCATTGTAGAAAATTTGGAGAATACAAAAAAAGAAAATAAAGTCTCTCCGTAACTCTACAAGCAGAGACAACCAAGAGGAATGACATTATGTACCTTCATACATACACACATATGTGTTCATCCCCATCACCCACTTCGCTCTCTGTAAAAACCTCATTTAAAACGTTTAACTCCTAGGCTGAGGTTCTCGTTCTCACTTCAGTGCCAGCGCAGGCGTAAAGCTGTTACCTCTTACCGACAGGCCCGACTAACGCTCCCCGCTCCCTGTGCCATTTCTGAGGAGGCTGAGGTTTGCTTGAGGCCAGCCTGGTGCAGCGTCCACAGTTCCCACATTCCACTTCATCCAGGATGCACTGCAAATGCCTTTCCGGGGCCACCTCCCTGCCTCCCTGGGAAAGCAGATGTGACACAGGGCTCTCCTGCCTTCGTCCCACTCCCAGGACCAGGTGAGAAAACACCAGGTCAGGGACGTGAGGGGTGTCCCACCCTTGCCCCCTCCCCAGAGACTCCAGCCTCTGGCTCCCCAGGGCCCTGACCCAGGACCACCACTCTGTCCTCATTCTGGGCTCTGAAGAAAGGGAGGGTCTTTGGGGGCCGCCTGGGGGCTGAGAAATGACCAGCACTGCCCAGGGTCTGGCCACCTCAGGGCTCCCGTCTCTTCCCGTCCCTCCTCAGCCCACGGGCCCTGTGACCTGCTGAGGCAGAGCTGGATTAGGGACAGGAGGGTGAGAGCAGCGGCAGAAGGCCCGGCAGGAACAGTGGCGGGCTGCGGCCACTCCGCCAGGGCAGCCAGGCACGTCCCGGGACGCTGGGGGCTCCAAAGCGGGTGCTCTTTAAGGCTGGCCACTTCAGGAACCACTGGGCACAGCCTGAGCTCCGGCTGCCACCCAAGGACGCCTGGGGGCCACAGGGCTGAAACGTCCAGGGGAGTGAATCAGGGAAGGCAAACTTGCAAGATGGGCCACACGATCCCACCCTTGGCCAGACAACGAGAACCGTCCTACCTGCCTGTTCACAGCAGCACAAAGGCTGACTATGACGTGCCCTGAGACCAACAGAGGGGTGTGTGCCGGCGGCTGGGTCACTGGCCTGGGCCTCCCGGCCGTGCGTGCTGGTATCTGGCTCCATGTCTCTTCTTGGCCAAGGCCAAGCTTGTCACCAGGGCTGGGGGGCTGGGGGGCAAGTCAGTTGAAGGTTGTGGCCTGTAAGCTTCAGGGCTGTGGGGCAAGGTGCTGCCCCCCTCTCCCAGCCTGGCCTCTGGGGACTGGAACAGACAGGACCTCTTCCTCTGTGGGGACTGGCCCAGCCCTCTCCTGCACCCTTGTCTCTGGTTCTGACGCCACCGTCCACCCATGCACGTGTAAAGATGCAGGGAGAGCGGGTTCTTACAGCGTTTGCTGGGAACAGCGGGCAGGGGGTCTGGGAGGGGAGGTTCCTTGGGGGCAGTCGCTGGTCTCTGGGGCCAGGAAGAGTGAGGCCTGGCTCCCGGGGAAGAGGGAATCTGTTCCCCTTCGGTGAGCAGGGGCAACGTGGCATGGGGGAGGCCGGCGTGGACGGAGGTCCCGTGGGCCTGGGCTCTGGGCGGGCAGAGGTTAGGAATAAGGAGGCCCAGGCAGCAACAGGACCTGTGGTCACTGAACTGTGAGAGAAACGAGTAATATTTTACAAAGATGTTAAAGCGTGTGAGATAAATCCCCTCCAAGTCTCCCGTGGGGTCTTCAGGAAAGTCTAGAACGCTCACATGCTTTTGAGGGAGTGGACTCTTTCTGGGGGACATGAGAAGAGGCCAGTGCAGGAGGGAAATGGAGACTGGAGGCTGGGCCGCGGGAGCTGGAGGCCGAGGGTCAGCTGGCGTCTGGACCGTCAGGACAGCCCTGGGTCTCGGAAGGTGCCAGAGGGGACATCCTAGCCCCGCCGGCATCCTCCAAAGCAGGTGGTCTCCTGTTCCCCTCCGCAAGAAGGGGCTGGACTGGGAGCTGGGTCCCGAGGAGGTGAGGGACAGGCCATTCTCCTGGAGGCGGGGCTGGACACCTGCACAGGCCAGCTGTCTGTGAGACCAGCGCTTGCCAGAAAGCCCACCCAGAGTCCTGTTAGAGACATTCAGATGGAGAGCGGGTCTAATGCTAGATCCTAAGTGAAAGAGACAGAAGAGACACGCTACAGCGTTTGGTGTTCCCCCTGAGTGGAGCACAGCACCATCTCCCTGAGCGGGAGTTCTCTCACCACCTTCCTTCCTGGCAGCTCTGAGCTCAGTCGCGGGTGGTTAGTAGGAACCGTATCTGCCACCTTCAGTGACTGGCAAGGTGTCTGGCAGGGAGCAACGCTTAATAAACAGCTTTGAATGAATGAGTGAACGAGTGAACGAAGGAATGAACGAGTGAACACAAGGAATGGATGAGTGAACGCAGGAACGAACGAGTGAACACAAGGAATGGATGAGTGAACGAAGGAACGAACGAGTGAACACGAGGAATGGATGAGTGAACGCAGGAACGAACGAGCCATGAGCAGGTCCAGGTGTGGGTACTATTCAGGATACATGTCCTCTTGTTGGCTCGTGGTTGGGGAGGTGCTGGATCGCCCGTAAGCCCCCTTCCTCAGGGCTGCCCCAGGAGTCCCCTGACCGGTGCTGAGAAAAGTCAAACTTCTGCTCATCAGATCCAGAGTCTGCCCTGTGCCTGTTTGGCTCTCACCCCCCCCTGGGGCGGGCAGGGAGAGAGCAGTGGGGCCCGTTTGCCTGTGCTCCCCAAATCAGAGCAAACATCCCTCCAGGAGGCCTGCGGCGGGACAGAGGGAGGAGCTCCGAGGGCTCAGGGCGTCGTCCCTCCCCCTCTTTAGCCCCCTACCTAGGGTTTCACGAGGACAGATGGACTGGCTGACCGACGTGGGGCCAGTCCCTGCAGTGTCGCAGCGGCTCTGGACGAGGCATGGTGGTGATGAAGTGGGCCCCGTGATCGGGGGAGGTGGACGTGGGCCAGCTCTGCCCACCAAGGGCGGGTGAGGCAGGACCGCCACGTCACCTCTCCATGCCTTGCTGTCCACAGGCACGAAACAGGGACATTTTACGAGTAACCACCACGTAGCTAGGTCTGAGGATTGGGAGAGACCAAGACAGTGCCTGGTACACAGGGAGCGCTCAGCAAAGATCACTTACCCCACATGACAGCACTCTGCCCTGCAGGGACGGCTGGATTCACCCCTCCTCTGGTCATTTATGATTGTGGAGGCTGAGGAGACAGGCGGCTTCAACACCAGAGGAGGAGTGTGTGTATATGTGAGAGGCATGTATGCCTGCACTGTGAATGTACACCCAAATCTGTGTGAGCGTACGTGAGTGTGCATGTGTATGTGTGTACATACACACGTACGCAGAGGGTGTAGCGTGTGTGCGTGTGTGTCCGTGTGAGTGTGTGTGTGCCTTGCACACAGGCTAGTGGAAGGGCTACTCTGAGGGACGGTGCAGACCTGCCTCTGCATCACTGGGTCTCCCTGGCTCCCCTCAGAACTTAAGTCGCCATGATGCCCTTCACCTTCGGCGGCGCCTAGGCTGTGGGAGCTCCCCGTGCAGAGTCCCTGTCTTCCCAGAGCCCACCTGGTGCCTGGCACAGAGGAAGCGGCAGCAAGTGGAGTAGGCGCAAGGGGTGAATCCCCGGGGCAGACGGGCGGGCTGCAGGGAGCCCAACCCCGGGCCAGGGTCCCCTTCGTTCACCAGTGCCCAGCATGGCAGGTGTCGGCCCAAAGGCCCGAGGCCACGGGGGTGCAGCGCACTCAGACCCCACCAGGCGGAGCCACAAGCCCGTCTCCAGACGAGGCCCGTTCTCAGGCGTCTGGTTTCCAGAACCCTCATTTCAGACCAAATCTGCACCCAGGTCTCCTCGGGCGCTGGCCTCAGACTCCCAGGCCAGCTCTGGACCAGGTGATACGCGGGGCTGCCCGAGCAGGGGCTGGGACGCCCGTCCCATGCCCATCCTGCCCAGCGGCCTTCCTGCCTCGGCAGCCCTGCCCGTGGGCTGCGCACGCTGCCCTGTGGGAGCCACAGGGCAGCCTCACCAGGCTGGGCCGCCGGTGAGGTCGGGGGGGCTGGTCTCCAGCTCCCCGGGCCCTGAGCGACCCCCCTGGGAAGGAGGCCGAGCAGAGGCCACACTCACCTTGCCAGCCCTGAAGACATCTCTTCACTAAACTCTGAGCTCTCACTACTGCCTGCAAGAGGAACACAGATGGGTGAGTGCGGCGGCCTCGCACAAGAGGGGCCACCCGGAGCGGCCCGTTCTCCTGGGTCACCGGGCCCGGGCCCCGAGCTGCACAGACGTGCCGGAGGCACAGCTTCCTGACCCTGTGGCTGTCAGCATGGCTCGGCTTCTGCTTTGCTGCTGCTATTTCTGACTCTCGGCCCATCCCGTCCCACTGTTTCCTGCCCCTGAGGGTGGGTCCTCCACCCCCTTTCCTGCCCCTGAGGGCTGCAGCTGCCTGCCCACCAGGCCTCTGGGGTCTGGACCCTTAGGCCTCTGTCTTGGCCTGGCCTGGCTTCACCACCGCCTCCCTTCTGGCCCAAGTAAAACCAGTGTCAAACAGGCCTCACCTGGTGAAGACAGGGGCCAAATGAGCACACTTCTTCCTCCGAAGGTCAGGGCTCGACTAGACGCTGGTCAGGGAGCAGCTGCATAGCAGCAGACAGAGGCCCCGACGGAGCACCCTTCAGATCCTGGGCAGTGCGCACACAGCGGGGCCCAGCCCTCCCCCAGGCCTGCCCTGTGGCCGACTTGGACTCTCCAAGGCCCGGCTTCAGCCACGAGGACAGCAGACAGATTTTCTCGGAGGGGCCTGGGTTCCACACTCTTTGCCTGGGCTGCCTGCTGACACCACAGCTGGGCAGTGGGAGGGGGAAAAGGAGATCTCAGGTCCCTTGGGAGTTACAGGACGGAGGGGACCAGTTCAGCTCCAGGCAGGGCACGTGCACATACGGTAACGTGCTCCCAGCCTTTCAGCTCCAAACGGAAAAACATCTGAGTTTCCCGAGTAGAAGAGCCGAGAACCAAACTGCCTGGTGATCTCCCGCCTGGATACTGGACAGCATTGCGTCTGACTCAGTTTTCTGTCTCAGGAATAGAAAGGCCTGGGCTCAGGCGCAGCTCAGAAAGTTTCCTGGATGTAAAACAGCCACTCTGCTGCCCAGCTGAATGCTCTGGGGCCAGCATTTCCCAGACCGGTTCCTCAGAACCCCATCCCAGAGGACTCTCCAAGGAAGATGGTTCCTGCCCAGATAACGAGGGAACCTGCAGACTCTGCTGCCTTCTGGGAGACCCCCAGAGCCCATAGGCACGTTAAAGTCTCCGGGAAGAGACCTGCCTATGTGGTTTATCCCAGCCTTTCCCCAACACACAGACCCTGAATTCTTTCCCCAAGGCACACCCATGAACCGCAGGCTACACTGTCCTAAGCTGGTATAAACCCCCAACCGGGTCCAAGTGGGATGACCTCCTTCCTGGACAGAAGGCAGACATGGACCTTGCTTGTCACAGATTTTCCAGGAGGTAGGAGACAGCTGCTCCCTGCAGTGGCACTGCCTCGGAGACGGGCCTCATTTCAGGAGGACGTGGGATGTGAGATTCCTGCCAGATTGTCCTGTCCGCACCACCCTCTTCCGTCCCATGCCCAGGGGCCCTCCACCCTACAGGCCTCCGACTAACCTGCTGCCAGCCCCAGGAGGGCTCCCTGTTAAGGGAAGTAGACAGACACACAGACTACAGAAGCATGGGCACACTGAAAGGACACAGCCAGCGGAGAGTGCGCTTGTCTGACAGCAGAAATGACCTAGGTGACCTGGTCAGGTGACCTGGACACTGCAGCGGGACAGACCTGTGACCAGAGCTCAACGCCATCCTCAGCTCTGACCCCTCCCCTCCTGGCCCCAGTTTCTGTCCTTCCATGGACATAAGCACCATTTCTGGCTGAAGTTCAGACATATGCTTTCATCCCAGATCAGTTTTTTACCCTCCCTCACTCTGGCTTCTCAGTGTGAAGACAGGGGCACAGTGAGCACCTGGTGGCCGCCCCGCTGCGGTCCCTGGGCAGCACCTCCTCCTCTGCCCTACGTGCGGGGGCCGTGGCTCCCCAGGGACGGAGCCCCGCGGGGGCAGCGACCAGGCTTCGGCAGTTGCCAGCCAAGGATGGCGGGTCTCAGGTCCTTGTCCAGCCTGCCTGCCACTCTCAGGGCCACCAGCAGGATGAGGACAAACCCAGGGCATTTCGTGAAGCCTCGGAGGCTGGGAAGCAAAGGCCTCCCTAGCTCTGGTGACGCCTGTGGGGAGCCCCCTCTGCAGGCGGTGAGGGGCCACCGGGCACTGCACGGTGACAGAGACAGACACACGCTGGGCTGTGGCCCACCCGCTGTGGTGTGCAGGCCGGAGACGCTTACCGAGGGCGAGTCCATTGGTGACGGCAGAGGAGGAGGCGAGGGCGAGGCCCCTGCGGGGGCTGCGCGACTCCAGGACGCTGTCGTCCAGCAGGTGCCTCGCTTTCTCCGATGGGAATGTCGCACTTTTACTCTCAACTACACTCAACTGACACATCATACTGGAAAATGGAAAGGAAGAAAGAGGCAAAGCTCCTTATCTAGGGAGTGACAGTGGTTACACCTGCCCTGGCGTCCTGAACAGACGGCACAGCTGCAGGAGAAAGACCTCCACCCAGAACCGTGGTCTAAGTCCAGGCTCTGCCCTATCTCCCCATGTGACCTTGGGCAAGTCACATCCTTCTTCTGAGCCTCAGTTTCTCCATCTGTCAAATGGGGCCTCACGATACTTGCCCTGCCTGTCTCCCAGGATGACTGTGAGGCTCAAGTGAGCGGATGGTGCTGGTGAGCCGTGGGGCCACACAAGCGAAGGGACAGTGTGACCCTGCGGTCAGCACGTCTGGTGCTGGAGTCACAAACCTGGTCCAAATCCTCACTCCAGCCTTACTCACCACTGCAAGGTACTTCACCTGTCGAACCTCACCAGCCTCGTTCTTACAATGTGTATCATATAGCGCCTAGCTTGGAGGCCTGCAGGGGCTCAGTGAGAGAATGCTGGACAAGCACGTAGCAGAGCGTCCAGCACAGAGCAAGCCCCAAACACTTGGAGAGCAACCCTTTCTCCTCTAGCCTGTGAGTGACTCCAGGGCTGGTCTGGGCTGGTTGAGGCTTGTGTCTTAATGGTGGAAGGAAGGAAGGAAGGAAGGAAGGGAGGGAGGAAGGAAGGAAGGGAGGGAGGGAGGGAGGGAGGGAGGAGGGAAGGGGGGAGGGAAGGGGGGAGGGAAGGGGGGAGGGAAGGGAGGAGAGAAGGGAGGAGGGAAGGGGGAGGGAAGGGGGGAGAGAGGGAGGAAGGGACCCAACTGCTCAGGATTCTGTGCCCGACACCCTGGGGACATGGGCATGGCTGCCCCAGCCATGCTGAGGACCATGCATGCCCCCCAGCTGTCAGCCCCACACAGCTGGGTGAACCAGCAGCAGGCTCACTGCTCTGCAGGCTTTCTGCAACAATTCGCAGGCAGAGACTCTGAGCCCCAGTACCCAAGCACCATGAGACACCTAGTGCTCCCTGGATGACAGTCATGGTGTCCACTGGACTCTGGGGTTTTCCACAAGGAGGCACTAACCGAGCTTGGGCAAACCTCCTGGAATCCCTCCACTGTTTCCCTGCCCTTCCCCACATACTTCCTCCCTTGGCTGCCGAGCCCGTGGAACCCTGTCACCAGTTCACAGGCTGTGCTGCCGCGGATGCCCCCACTCTTCCTGAGCACGTGCCAGGCCTGAGGAGAGGGCACCAGCCCGGGACGCCGCGAGTGCCCATCAGTGACTCCCAGACGGGCGGGGGAGGGTCCGGTGGGCCGGCATTCCCAGCAGCCCTTCAGCCCACACCCCACGCTCAGCCGTCTAGACCCGGGGAGCAGGGGGTGCTCGCTCAGTCACCCACTTGTTGCCCAGGCTGTGGCTCTTCCTGTGTCTTGGAACTGGGGGCGTGGGGAGGCTGCCAGCCACAGATGCGTCAGGACAGGTGGGCCGCCGGCTGAACCTCGCAGAACTGGAGCCGCTGGCAGGGGCTGTGAACAGAGCAGAGAGAGTGATGGTGGTGCTGCGGAGGCTCAGGGGAGGGGGGCCAGGTTTGGGGGAAGGTACCTGGCCCAGCTGTCATGGGGGGCAAGGTTCTCCCAAGTCCTGTGGGCTTCCACTCACAAGACCCTGACCCCTCCCTCCCTGCTTCCAGGCTGACAACCGACCGTCAGGAGGGCCAGGGTCCTGCTCTGCGTGGTGGCCCCCTGACTGGGCAGCCCTGCTGCTCATACGGGGGAGAGTGCCGTGGACAGACGTGGGGCTGGACGTGGGGATCAGCAGCCTGGCCTGTTTCCCTGCGGTGAGACTCTTCGGGTGGCAGAGCTGGGCCTTAACAGCGTGACTTCTGAGTCCAGGTCCAGGGCCCTTACCCTGTGCCCTTCCACGGCCACTTTCTGTTCTCAACCACACATCCGACAAAAAGGGATGTGTGGAGGGCTTACTGGGGAGCAGCGGATTTAATGAGAGGAAGCACAGCTAGGTAGGCAGGGGTTCAGACCCCTAGCCTCTCAGCTATTGCCTGGGTGACCTTGGATGGGTTACTTACTCCCGGAGCCTCAGTTTCCTCATCTGAAAGGTGGGAATAATTCACTCACCTGGCAGGTGGTTGGGAGGGGTCATGTAGTAATGTGTGCAGAGTTAGCATTCACTCTGGTTTTATTATGATAATATTACCTTGTCCTCCTCAGCCCCAGTCATGGGGCCAACAGGAGGTCATCAGAGCCAGGGGGTCGGGGCCACAAACCCCACTGAGCCGCACATGCAGAGACGGAGGCAGAATCCTTCATGCTGGCCATGTCCACAGCTATATTTTGTGGGGCGTGGTCTGGACCACTGTGGTACTCTTTAGTTTCTGTGGCTTGGGAAGGGAGGTGTTTAAGGTGTTACGAAGACGGGTTCTTGGACTCTAATCAACAGAAACTGATAAGAGGTCAGACGAGGAATTCAGGCAAGGCTTTACTCGGACTCATGCTCACAGGGGAGCGAAAACAAGTAACAGGTTCCCTTGCTCACTCCCTGAAGGGGGGCGAGCTGGTTCCTTTCGTGGGGTCAGGTCAGGGGCGGATGGGTGGGTAAGGCTGGAGGGGTGGCTTAGGGGGTGTGCCCACCCCTTGGGGGTGCTGTGTGCAGGGATCACGTGTAGTACCCTGCTCAGAAGTGGCAGTTGGGTTTTGGCCTTTTGGTATCTTATTGTTCATAATTTGCCCCAACTGCCCATGCCCGCAGTTATTTTTAGTCCCTTATAGTTTCTCTGTATCTGTTGCTGGAGGAGACGTTTGCCCAGGTGCAAGCCCTGCAGCAAAGGGCCCCAGGTCCCAGCCTGTCTCAAAGGGACGTGACCCCAGATGCCAACTTAGCCTTAGCTACCTGGGCCAGACACCGGAAGTGGGGGCCAGGGTTTCCACAAAGGGGCTGGGCCACTTCCTGAGGAGCACATCAAACACCCTGCAAACCAAGGGGCTGCTGCCTGGCCGTGCTGGGGAACGTCCTGGAGGGCCTATGAGGCCCGAGGCCATCCAGGACTCCAGATCCTCCACCACAAGATGGTGCAGGTCCACAAGTGACCTAAGGGTTCCCATGTCCTCCAGCATGCTTGGTTCATTCTTATTTTAGTGTCCAAAACAATGACCCCTGTCCCCAGCCTGTCCACTGCGGAAAGTCTAGCTCCCCTCTGGCACTTCGGAGGGTTCACAAGGCAAGGAACTCACATCATCTTAAGCTCTGAATTCCTGCTCCCAGCTGCCATCCCACTCCCTGCACCCCCTCCACGCCGCACGCCCACCCCCATCTTCTCCTTCACTTCCCCAAGTTCCCGCCGCCACACCCTTACTAGGTCTCCACTGTTCCGTTCAACAGCTATTCCCCAGGAGTCTCCTCCCTCCTTCAGCCCCCTGCACAACTCTTAGACCCCCTCCCCTCCAAAGGATGCCACTCTCCTGCCATGAGAAAACTGTGCTTGTCAAGTTTGATCTTCCTCGCGTCTGGCTCTGCAATTGCCATGTGCACCTCCGTCCACGCCAGCCTACCTGCCAGGCCTGGGGAGCCGGGACCACCTTCCAGCCCTACTGTTCCCTCTGAGAAGTCACCCCCCCCCAACTTTCCCCTTCTCGCCACTCAGTCCCCTTCCCCAGCCTGTGCACACACTCGAGTCTCTCATTTGTGAAAAGGTCTCGCGGCCCCGGCTCTCCTCCCGGCCCCGGCTCTCCTCTCGGCCCCGGCTCTCCTCCCGGCCAGCCACGCTTCCTCAGACAGAGGCCTGCTCCTCCTTACTCCGTTGTCACCCCCTCGCTCACTCCTCAAGTCGCTGAACCTGGTTTTCATTCCTGATGACATTCCCACTGACCTCCTTTTGGCCTAATCGTTGAACGCTCATCGGCCTCCTCACCAGCACCCTTGGTGTCTGACGCTCGCGATCGCTCGACGCAAGGCTCTACTTCCTGGGCGTCTGTGACGTCACGTGCTCCTGCTTCTCCCTGTGCCTCTTCAATCGCCGTCAGTCTGCCTCCTCCACGGGCTCCTTATCCTCCAGCAGCTGGTGTTGTCTACCCAGGCCTCCCTCTTTGGCTCCTGGTTTTGATTTGATTTTAACTCAGCAGATCGGCTGATGAGGCAAGTCTCTACCGCCTTCCTCTTTTCTGAGCCTGAGACCTACATATCCACCCGTTGGCATGACATCTCCATGTGAACTTTCCTAAGATAACACAAGTTCAGCCAGGGTTGAACCTGGACCCTCCTCCTGTATTTCCAGCCTTGGTTGGAGGCCCTGCTGGCCACTCAGTCACCTGGCCTGGAAGGAGGGGTCGTCTTGGCTTCTTCCAGACGGTGACTGGCTTTGCTCTTCTCACTTGCTGTACACGATCGCCAAGGCCCCTAGGTTTTGTACGACCCCTCCCTGCCCATCTCTCTTGTCACCGACTGGTCTGGGTCCCCACACTTTATCTTCTTCCTGCAACCAGTCTAATCTTCTCAGATCCAACCACCATACAGATTCATGAGTGTTTGATAAATGGAAAGCTGACCATGTCATTTCCTTGCTTGAAACGGTCAGGGGCATGGTGCTCTATCCCTGCCATACCTGGTCATTTCAGCTGATCTTACAATCCTGATGGAAGAATAAAGGGACAAAGTAGCCAAGACAAATCCTAAGAAGAATAGTACAGGACTTGCCCTACCCGGTATCAGACCCGAACACAAAACAATAGTAATTCAAACAGTCTGGAGTTGGGGCATGGGCAGAGAACTGTTCAGTGAATCAGAAGTGAAAACCTGGACTTGCTTCATGGTGGTGGCGGCATTACAATTCAGAGGGTAGGGAGGCTCTTTTCAGTACGTGGGGCTAGAACCACTGGCTTCCACGTGGAAAAAGATGAAATTAGAGTCCTCCTACCTTATATTATACAAGTGGATTAATGCCATAAATGTGAAAAGCAAAAATGCAAAACTACTGGGAAAAAACCAGACAATCCTTATGACCTTGGGGAAAGGAAAGAAACAAAAGGCATAAACCCTAAAGGAAAAGAAATGAATAAATTTGACTACATTTAAAATTAAACATTTCTGCACCCAAACAAACAAACAAATAAATAAAAGACAGCAAAAGCAATGTTAAAAGGCAAGTTGTAGTCTGGGAGAAGGTATCTGTCACCCACATCACCAGCAAAGGGTTCATGTTCAGATTTATAGAGAACTTCAAATACCAGTAAGAAAGAGACAAACCCACACCCCCAGAAAACTGGCAAAGGAGACAAACGGGGAAATTCACAAAAGAGGAAATGACCCCAATGACCAATAACTATAGGGAAAGATGCCTTAACCTCACTGGTACTAATGGGAATGCAAATTACAGTAAAAACGAGGTACATTTTCACCTCATTAGACTGTAAAAAATAATTAGCGTGACAATATCAAGTGTTGGCTAGGTGTGGAGAGACAGGAATGCTAGTTTGGGGCTCATTTGAGTGTCAAATACTTGGAAAGCAATTAGCAATGCTGAGTAAAGGTGAAGATGCCATGCCTTCATGGCATCACCATGACCCTGGGATTCCAATTCTGGGTGTCTGCCCTCAGGAAACTCTTGCATACATGCACAAGGGGACACGTTTACAATGATGTTCAATGTGGAAACAGCCTGCATGCCCCTCGGTAGGGAAATGGATAAGTGAGCTGTGGTCTATTCATTCAACAAATTCTACAGAGCAGGAAAAAATGAAGAAACTGGATCCACAGGTATCAGTACGGATAAAATCACAGAAGCATATGCTAAGTTGGAAGAGCAAGTTGCAAAAGAATGTTTATGTGGATGGCATGATGCCCTTTATGTAAAATTTTAAAAACATACCCGAAAATGGTATATATGTTTGTATATAGGCATACCTGTAGTAAAACACAAAAACTTACACAGGATAACACAAACTGTATCAGAAGAGTAGACACCTCCATAGGGAAGAAAGGGAAAGGATGGGGTGAGAGGGACTTCTGCTCTATCTGTAATTAATTAGGAAAATATAAAGAAAGTATGGCAAAATGTTAACTTCTGTTAAACATGGGTGGGAGGTACAATGGGTATTCTCTATGTATAAATGTTTCGTCATTTAAAACGAGCATACTTGAAAAATGAGTGGACACCCTTTCTGTGCCAGGCACTGTGCTAAGGGGCTGTGTTGGACTCCAGATCCGTCCTTCTCCACCCTGTGCCATGAACTGGGGGCTGCACTACGGGGCCTAGGTCAGTGGGCACCCTTCCGTCTGGCTCATGGTCAGCTCAGAATGATGGGGAGCCTGGGCCAGAGACAGGGGAAGGGAGGACAGCGAGGCTAGGGCACTGCTTCCTGCAGCTCTCTCCTGTGGTCACCCGAGAGGTGCGGTCTCCAGGCCCCCTCTGCTCTGTTTTTGGTAACCGCTGCTTCCCTGCACCCTTGCAGGCCTAGGGGCGGTTACAGTGCCCCACTGTTTCTAGCCGGGGGAGCTGGGCTGTGCCTTGGGCTTCCCGACACCCTCGTTCTGACACTCTCCTCTGATCACCCCATTTAAGCATCATCTGTGTCTGCCACAGCCCTGCAGTGCCTTCACATTTAACCCACACAACACCCCCTGAGGTCCGTTATTAGCCTTGGTTCACAAATGGGGAAGCAGAAGCTCAGGAGGTTAAGCCTCGAGGACAGGGGGCTGGTTGTCGTGGAATCCGGGTCAAGTCTAGGCCTTGTGAATGCACAGAGGGGGCACCTGGGACCACCTGCCCAGCACCTTTGCCAGAAATCGCCCCCTCCCGATGGGGGTCACAGGGGAGCCAACCCCAGACCAGCGCCACTGTGGCCCTGCCCCTGACCTCGGCTTGGGGGAGACACCTTCCCCAGGATTTTCAGATTTGGGCCAGGAAAATGTCTGAGGACAATCTCTCTTTGGGATGGGAAATAAAACCTAGATACGGTGGATGGCCATGTTTCCCTGCCTGTGGAGCAGGCGGGTGGGTCTACGGAGAGAGGCTCACGGTTAAGGCAAAAAGCGAGGTGGAAGGGAGTCCCAGTGGCCCCTGGCCTTCCCTGGCCTGGCTGCTCAGCCTCCCAGCCAGAGTCTGCCTCTGTTGTCTGCAGCCCAAAGAACCTTCTCGAGGAGGCCCCACCACATCACGCCGCCTCTCGGCCAGGTGGCAGGAGAGGGTGCTGCCAAAGCAGCTCCAGGTCTTTGCTCAAAACCCATCAACCTCCTCTGTTAGCAGGAGTGTCCTTGCTCAAAACTTGCCAACACCCCCGACTCTAGCAGCAGTGAACATAAATCTTTAAGTTAAAGGGTCCACAGATGATAAAGGAAGCTACACACACACACACACACACACACACACACACACACACACACACACACAAAGAAAAAAACCACATGGAACCAGCTGGGACCAAGATGGCACGAAGCTGACTTCCAACAGACCCCGAGTCTCATTATATGTTGATCTGACTACATTAGCACATTAAATGATACATCTACTGGTGGCCGGGACTGGACATTAAGGACCAAAGAAGGATAAAAAGGGGGTGGCACCCCACTCCCTCGAAAAAGTTCCGTCCCTTCCCCGGCAGACGAATGCATCCGTCTCCCCATCATTAGCCTCACTCCTCCTCCCTTTGTCTTTACTCTTTAAAATTAATTGATCTGTGAATTTAGTTCCTGCTTCTCCATTCTTTGGCCACTGAATAAAGCTTGTGCTGTGTTGATCTCAGCTTCTGTTTCGTCATTTGCCCATTGGGACCCAAATGGAAAAAATAACCCCCCTCTGCTGAGACAGAGAGCTCAGGCTAAGGCTCCAGCAGGGTCCACACGACATAATTCGGTAACAAGAGGGGGTGCTGCCTGAGGTACCACCAATTCCATCCTGCATATGGCATCTCAAGAACGGGGCTCTGACAGACCAACCCATAATAATGAAGTCAGAGAGTCGTGGCCTGGACTTCACCAACCCTGGGAGGGTCCATGGGAGCCGGCGAGGACTGTGGCTAAGCTTCGTGTATGTGTGCATTTTCCTGTGAGGGGTTCCACGCCGCCATCAGCTTCTTCGAGGTTGTCATTCTTAACCAGGGCATGTTTGTATCAGAAGCATCTGGAGGGTGTGTGAGAAATGGAGTTTCTTGGGCCCATTCCAGGAGGGTCTGATTCTGCTGGCCTAGGGGAGGTTTGGGGGCGCTGATCTCCAGGTGATTCTGACGGGCACCCAGTGAAGAACTTCTGCTCAAAGCGATGGAATGAAAACAAGTCCTGTCCCAGGTGAAACATCTCATGTAGCTGCTGCAGGGAGGAGAGGCAAGCATGGGAGCATCCAGCTTTGTTTCTGTTTTGCACACATTGCTCAATAAATGTATCCACGCGGAGGGTGGAATGCGCCTTGTTTGTCAGCTGCATGTACGTGGGATTACAGTCTCATCGCCTGAGTCACTCTGGCTCCCACCCCAGGTTCAGAAATTATGATAAAGGTCAGATCGCCTGGCTCCTCCTCGTGGTTTGAACTGGTGGTGTCGTAGTATTAAGAATGGTGATAACTGAATGCTAAGGGCTGGGGCCCCGTGCTGTGGGCGGGTCCTCCGAGGAGGGCTGATTTGCAGGTAAGAGAGCCAGGGCTTCTATATCTACCATGCGCAGGACCTGGGCCCAGGGCTACACCACTGTGCTGGTCGTGGCGAGTGGGGCCCACGTGGCGGGGGAGGAGCTCTAGCAGTTCAAAGGTCAGGCATTAGTGGAAACCTGGGAAGGAGGAACACGGTGACACACCTGAGGTGATCTGATAAGCAGGAGGCACTTCCTGAAGGCAACATGTGATGGATAAGGTCCAACTGCTACTCCCGAGGAAGGGAAGGTGAAGGAGACTGACATCTATCATGCAGCAACTGTGTGCCAGGCTTGTGTAAACACTTCAGTGTCTGAATTCGATGACTCCTGTGCAGTTGATACTTTGGCTATCCTCGGCCTCGTGTCGGAGGCACACCAGGTCACGTGGCAGAGGCATGCTGGGTTTGCTCCTTTAACCGGCCGTGTGTGCAGCAAGAGCTCTTCTGGGAACTTCCTCAGCCTCTGCTCACTCCTGATCCACTCCCTTCCCCACCTGTCTCCGGTGGTTCCTGCATCCTGGCTCTGACCCCCAGTTCTGGCTCTCCCAAGACTCCGGACTCACCCTTGGTTTCTCCCACTCAGCTCCTGACTCTCCCTCCAGGCCGAGGCCCAGATCCGCCCCCCTCTTCTCCCTGCTTTGGACAGGAGGCATGCCTGGCCTCAGATGCCCCTCCAGCCAGCTGAGGGAAGGGTTGGGGGGCGGGGGGTGGGGCGCAAGCAGAAGAGGCTGTGATCTCCCTAGGCCCAGGCTCCACGCTGAGGCTGCTCAGACTGCCCTGGGTCTCAGACACTCCCATCCCTGCATTGCGGACCAACAGCCCGGGTTTGACGCCGAAGAAGAATTTCCATTCAGCTGGGACCTAGGGATGGAGGTGGCTTCTCTGACCGTTAAGTAACACTCTGCTACTGAAAGGCCTCATGTTCCTGCCCCAAGGCCTGGGGGGGGCCACCACGTGACAGCACCAGGGACACGTGTCTTCTGGGACCGGTTCTGAGCGGGGGGCTGGCAAGTTTGTTTTTCCCTGTCCTTGGGGCGGGGGCAGTGATAATGAGCCTGGCCCTGGCCTGGCTTAGCAGAGTGTGGTCCCCACTGCCCAGCCCGATATGGCACGGACAGTTGGAAAAACTGACCACGCGGCTTGACTATCTCAGAAGATTGCTCTATTTTTCCTCTGCAAAATTTTTCCATGAATAATCTTTAAGTGGCTGTTTCTTTAGCAGTTTTATTGGAACATATGAGAACTGACAGTCACTGGGGAACGAGATATCATGAAAGAAATCTGGTTTTCATTACATTTCTCTCAAGAAACTGACATGCTGCCCAACAGACCACTCATTGACTGGAAGAGAAAAGAGCACAGGGCCCTCTAATAGTGGCTTTGGAGTGGACAGGATTAAGGATGATGAATGGCGACAGCAAAGAACGTGGAATCCAGAGGCAGACAGGCCTGGGCTCCCACTGGTATCTGCCACCTCCCGGCTGAGTGACCTTGGGCGAGTCACTCGTACCTCTGAGCCTGAATTCTGCATCTGCAAGATGGGGGCAGTGGTCTGGCCTGGCAGGTTGCCTGTGAGGAGGAAACAATACAGCAGCCTCCCGCCTTCCTCAACAACCCCCGGGCCAGGTGCGGTACGGCCACTCTGAATTAGAGCTGATGTTCTGCCTTCATGCAGTTACACTCAAGTGGGGGCAGAGACAAGCAACCAGATAACTACACCCAGGAAAGACACAAGCTTGGATAGGAAAAAAATAAATAAATACGGTGATAGCAAGAACTATTCAATACATCAATTGAATAACTACCACGACCATAATGGTGGTGGTGGTGGTGACGGCTGACATTCATCAAGCCCCTACGAGGTTCCAGATGCTGTGCTCAGTGTTCTGTACACAGGATCTGATGCAAGCTTCACAGTAACACTGCCTCGCACGCCCTGTGGGCATCTCAACGGTGTGGGACCTGCGGTCGGAAGGGTCGGGCGAGGGGCTGCTGAGCAGTGGAGCCATGATCAGGGCACCTGAGAACACAGGAAGGTCAGAGAGGACCCGGAGGGTCAGACCTCCAGACTGGCGCAGGAGTTCCAGCAGGGGCAGCTGTACAGGCAGAAGGAACCCAGGACAACAGACACAGGACCTACTCGAGAAACTGCAGAGAGCCAGCCAGGCTGAAGAGCTGAGGGTGGCGAGAGAGAGAGAGAGAGAGAGAGAGAGAGAGAGAGAGAGAGAGAGAGAGTGTGTGTGTGTGTGTGTGTGTGTGTGTGTGTGTGTGTGTGTGTGAGCGGGGGGGCGGGCCCAGAGGGACCTAGAGCTCAATGAAGGGAAGGCATGGAGATTTTTAGGAGAGGGGGTGATATGCTCAGATCTGCACACTAGAAATCTCACTCTGGTCAAGACCATAGGCTGGGAAGGAGAGATGGGAGCCACAGGTGTCTAGGAGGTGGACCGGCTGAGTGGCATGAGGGGGATTCGGGGGTAACTATCAGTGGAGGCCAGTGCTCCTCCCCAAGGAGGGAGGAGGCTGGGGGGGCCGATGAGAAGCTCAGTTTGGGATTGATGTCTGCGGGCCACTGGGTAGATGGGTGAGGTGCTCGGGAGATACGGCAGCTGCGGACAGGTGTGCAGGACTTGTCAGCACAGGGGTGTGTGGAGCCCCGGGAGTGGGCAAGACATCCAGGCTGTAAGTTCAGTGGGAAGGGGGAAGGCCTGGGACAGAAGGCGGGAAACCAGTGTTTGTGGGAGGAGAAGAGAAAGGCTAAGAAGGAACATGTGTGAAACCAGGATCGACAGAACAGATATTTGAGAAAATGATCATTTTAAATTCACAAAGAAAGTGATCTCGTGCTTCGTCCATATTCTAAACGAAGACGGCTCAGAAGTGTTGCACGATTCTGACTGCAGCAGCCCCTGGTCTCAGCTGTCATGTCCTCCTCTCAGAGGTGGCCTTGGCCGGCCAGCCAGCACCAGGAGTCTGCCAGGAGCCAGGGGCCTCTTCTAACCATCAGCGTGGACCACAGCAGACAAGCCCAGAGCACCCCAGAAACGACCTCCTGTTCATCCTGTACGTTTCTCTTGGGAGGGAAAGAACTGCTGGTCTTCTCCCACCCTCGGGGTGAAATTAGACACGGGCGAGGGCTTTCATTGAGATGCAGGGCCCAGCGCTTCACAGAATTCAGGTCCCTGAGTTCTCACAAAGAGGGCGGCAACCCCATCCTCCTGGGCACGTGTGGCCTGTGCCTGGCCTTCTCGGCGCCCATTCATCCATCTGTGTGTGATCTCCTGCTGACCGTCCATCCCCACCCCCGCCCGACACCAGCCCTGGGAGGAAGGGACCGTGTCCCCAGTGCCCAGTGCAGGCCTGGGCGAGCAGTCGGAGCGCCAGCCAAGTGTGCCGAATGGCCCAGCGCCGTGCCCACGGCTGCAGAGAAGCCGGCTCTGCGGAGGAGGACACGTGGCCGGGACAGGGAGCCTCGTTCCCACGGGTTCCAGCGGCATCAGAGCGGCCCTGTCCCGGGTCAGCACTGCCCGATCTAAGCACCCTGGCAGCCCTGCCGCCGCTCTCGGGGCTGTGCTCCAAGTCTCACACATTCGAAATTAATGGGAGGCAGCTGTGTCGGAGGAAAACGACTCAATCTGGAATCACAAGACTTGCATTCCAGTCCAGCCTCTGCCTGGGCTGAGCTGGGAGCCCGTGGTCCAGCCTGCTCAGGCTCCGAGCCTCCGCGTCGTCCCTGGAGACCAGGATGACAACTGGCACGGTCCGGAGCCACCGAGCACCGCCCTGAGCGTCTGGGGTGCAGCGCCCACCTTCGCCCGATTCCAAGGGGCTCTGTGTCTTTTGGGTTCTTTCCTGCGTGGGCTGAGAGCCCTGTTCTCAGGCCGGGGCCCTCCCTGGGTCTGCCAGAGCCCTGCGGCCCTCCAGGGCCCGGGGGCCCCTCTGCACAGAAAGTCTGTTTGTGTTGAAAGCCTTCTCTGGCCAGGTTTCATGGTGGAGCCTGGGAGCCGGTGACTTTTACATTCACACGCGTTCTTTGTTTCTCATACATGTAGCTCTTACAGGTCCTTACTGTGAGCCAGGCTCTATCTCACACTCACTCAGTTTGCCTCAGTTCATTTCCTTCTGAAAAATGGCATCTGATCACCCTTCAACTGCGGTGAGGCCCAGACGCTTTCTCCTCAGAGCCAGAGGCCCAGGTCCCCAGACCCCCGCAGGCAGCAGGTTTAAGTCTTGGCTCATCTGCTTGACCTTGACGCTAACAGGCTACTAAGATGGGAGACTCCAGGGACAAGTAGGTGTGAACTCCAGGGTGAACTGGCTCCCTGGCTCTTGAGCCCCTCACTAGGAGCCCCTACCCACTCTGAGAATATAAGAGGGTGTGGGGGGGGTCCTTGTCCCTCACTCGTGCAGTGCTCTCTCACTCTCCTCAACCACAGTGAGGGGTCTCCAGGCCACTTGAGGAGCTTGCTCTATGTCCCCCAGCAGCTGGGAAACCCAGGGCGCTCCCAGTGCCTCACTCAGGCCTGGCCCACATGGCTGCAGCCAGAGGACAGTGGTGGCCACACTAGAGTTAGCTGTGCTCACAAGTCCATCAGTACCAGGACAGGTACGGCCTCCCATGGACCAAGGTGGTCCCTGTGAGGAGAGCTGGCATGGAGCTGAAGGCTTGAGGGGATACCAAGCAGCAAGAAGCTGGTGGCGGGCACAGACCGAGGGGCCATGCAGTGGCCCCTGGAATAAATCTTCATCTGCCTGGGCCAAGGAACCGCTGGAATCTCTGCAAAACCCATGAAAGTGCCATGAGAGGAAGAAGCATCTGGAGTCGGCACTGTGCCCGCACCGTTCTTGGCACCCAGACCCTGCAGTCTGCAAGCCGAGGAAGGTGGAGACCCTGCAGTTAGCAAGCCGAGGAAGGTGGAGAAACGCCCAGGGAGGGAGAGCGGCCAACACCCCTGCTCTCTCATCACAGGTAGTCAGGCCCCAGCTGGGGCGAGGGAAGGAGAGTTAATGCCAAAGCAGGTTTGGAGTTCTACTCTTACATGGAACCAGCCTTCTAAGGACCACGTTGGGACAGCCTGCGACTCCCAAGTGTCTGTGGGAAAGTCACAGATGTGCCAAGGTTGTCACCAGAAGCAGGGTGCTTCCTGCCCTGCACAGATGATGGGGACAGAGCCCAGAGTGCTCTGGGGCCCTCAGGTGCATCCTGCTTCTTACACGTGTTGGGTACAGGTGACAACCAGTCCAGAACCCTGGGCTCAGCAACTGGCTCTGCCCCTTCCTCCAGGCATAAGATGGGGGGTGAGGGCATGCACCCCAGCACCTTCACCTATAGGATGGGGATGATATTGCACACACACGCCCCCCCACCTCACAGGGTAGGTGTGAGGCTCACCAAGCGGGCGCGTGGGATGGGCTTAGAACAGTGCCTGGCAGAGGGTATACCCTCAGTACGTGTTAGCTGCCGTTACTATTACGATTACTATTGTTATCTTTGCACCCGTTTCCCTACCATGAACCGAGTGGCGAGGTCTACCTGCCCTCTCCTCGGGCCGGGCAGGCCTTTGTAGACTGCCTTGACCTACAGGGTGTGGCAAAAGCAAGGCTATGTGACTTCCAAGGTGGGTCACACAGATGTCATGATGCTTTGGGGACATCCGCTTTCGGGGAGCAATGCCATGCAAGAGTTATGAGACTGCCACGCGGCAGGGGAGCCCAGGCCACACGGGAGGCCACATGTATGTTCGTGTTCTGCCCCAGATAACCAGCCAGCACCACGCATGTCCAGATGGTTCCAGCTCCCAGCATCAAGTCCCTCTCAGCCTTCAAGTCTTTCCAACTGAGACCCCAGATATCGTGGAGCAGAATTTGGACAGGCTGTTTCCTGTCCAGATTCCTGACCTGCAAATCTATGCATAGAATAAAATGGTTGCTTTGTGCCGTTAGGTCCTGGGCTGGCAGGTTACGCGGCCGTGGTACCTGGCGCGGCTGGTGAGTGGTGAGCTGGAGCTGAGGTGAGGGCACTCCAGCCCCCCGTCCAGTGCTCTGCTGGCTGTGTCACGCTGCCCCTCCATCCGGTCAGCATCAGAGCCTGCCTGCGAGGGCCAGGAGCTAACATTTCTTAGTGCTAAGCGCGTGCCAGGCCCTATCTAAGGGCTTTTCCGGCCCAGCCTCAGCCCTGTGAAGTAAGCCTACGTGAAGTATTTATTCCTATTCTCATTTCACCAGTAAGAAAAGCGAGGCTCAGAGGGGCTACGCCGATTGCCCAAGGTCCCAGAGCTAGGAAGCGCGGGAGCCAGCCCTTGCGCTCAGGTCCGCCTGACTCCAAAGCAGGGCTTTTACCCGCTGAGCATAGAACAAGGAAGATGGAAAGGTGTGTCGGAGAGCAGTCCTGAAGGAAACTTGCGGCCCAGGGTGAGATTTTCCATGGACTTGCTTTGCTGCCAAAGAATCTTCAGAGAAAACCTGTCAGTTGGTTCAGCCATGTGGAGGTGGGGCTCCCGAGATCTGGAAATGTCTTCACCGGGTCCAAGGCACACACAAACATCACTTGCCCTCTCTTGGGGTCAACGTTCTTTATGATTTTTGCTCTCCAGGAAAATATTAGTTCATTTATATAAACTAAACATTACATATGGGGGGGGGGAAATAGAAGACGTGGCATTCCTGGCCTTTTTTCTCCCCAGACCAGAAACTGAGAAGGTTTCTCCACTTCCCTTCTCACAGTCTGTCCATCTGTCGGTACAGAGCTGCTGGCACAGCTGCTCCCCAGGGGTGGAGAGTGGGGCGCAGGGGCATCGCAGCGACGGAGTGCCCCCCTGTTCCCTCACGCCTTCTGATGCCTGCCTCCCCCAATAAGGCGTGAATGGAGCCCAGGAGGGCAGGTCTTCGCCGGGTTCCGCCGGGGCCTGGCTCACAGCCGACCCTGGCATGTGAAGCCTCGGGTAAACAGATGCCTCTTGGGGCCTTTCCTCGGCAGGTGTGGGGTGCCTGCTGGCTGGAAAGAGCCCAGAGCTGTAGGCCCGGCCCCCATCCCAGGGAGCCGAGGGAGGCTGCGTTCCTCCCATTCCTGGGCCTGCAAGAGGCACATTCCTGTCCCCGGATCTGGTCGGGCTCCTGCCACGCAGCCCAGTCTAATTGCCAGACGCAGAAGGCCTCCCTGGAGCTGCCCTCTGGCCCCGCCCCCCACGGGACCCCGCGGGTCCCCTCTGTCGTCTGAGGGTGGGAAGCCGGGACCACTGAGTGCGTCTGAAGCCTTCCAGACGCGCCCGGGCCCTCTGGTGATCAATGAAAACCTTAACATCCTGCTTCCAGGCTGGAGCCAGGGATTTGAAAAGTCAGTGCAGACGCTCCTGGGCGCCTGGGTCTGCCGGCCACACTGTGTGGAAACGCCGGCCTCAGCACTTTTCTGGGAGGAACGTGGAGTCAGCAGGCAGCCCGGGAACGAGGTGCCCACAGGGCCCCGCCAGGAGCCCAGAGACCAAGCGCCCCAGGTGCCGGGCTCTGGGAACCCCGGGCTGGTGGGGAAAGCAGACACAGAGGGACAAAGAAGCTGCAAGAGGGTATAACGCAAGGTGGGCAAACTCTGGAAAAGGCCAGGTAGTGAATGCTTTAGGCTTTGCAGGCCATGGGGTCTCTGTCCCCACCTCAGCTCTGCTGTCGTAGAGAGCAAGCCGCCAACGTGCCCACGGCTGCGTGTGGCTGTGCTCCGAGACAACCAGGGTGGGCTGCGTTAGGGCCGTGGTGTGCTCCTTGCCCACAGTGTAACAGGGGGCCTGACCTGGGGGGTGCGGGTGGGGCTGGGTGGAGGAAAGGCTTCCCTGGGGCCATGACATTTTGCTAAGACCTGAGGAGTGATTCAGGTGACAGAGGCAGAATCATAAATATTGACAATAATATCATCATCCTAATAAAGTTACCCTTGATGAGTGTGTCCCATGAGTCAGGGACTTGCGAAGTGTTTTACACACACGTGACCTCAATACATTTGCACAGCTCACTGTGGGAGGTATGATTATGCCCGCTTTACAGATGGAGAAATTGAGGCTTGGCGGGTATGTGGGCTGCTCTGTCTGACCCTTCAGACGCATTCTTCGCCCTGCTTGGTGCCTGTGGGAGGCTGACCCCCGAGAGGCGCCTCTTGGCTCCCTCACCCAGGCCTCCAACTGGGTTTGGCCGATGGGAGGCTCTGGCAGCAGATGGGGTGGGAGGGCAGAGGAGAGAGAGGTCAGCGCATTTTTTTCTCCCCCCTCCTTCCTGCTTCACCCTCCGCTACCACAGCTCCTGCCAAGCTGACCGTCCTCTGCGACTCAGAGCTTGCCAGAGTGGGTAACGTTTTTCCCCACCAGGTCCTTCAGCCTAGAGGCGCTGGGGGCCTCGCTATCCTTTGTGTGAAGTATTTATTCCTACTGCCATTTCACCTTCATTAAGTTTCTTCCGGTGAGTCATCCGGGGGCAATTCTGTTTCCTGCCAGGATTTTCTGACTGATGCTTGAGGTTAGCTAACTTGCTGGCTTCTGGTTTCACATGGCTAATACACAACGGAGCAGGTGGAGGTGATGGGGGATGGGATGGAAGGAGAGTCCAGCTGAACCTTGAGGAGGCTGGACCGGCGGCTGGGTCCCAGCTCCAGTACTGGTTTCCATCATAGGCAGGGGTCAAAAGTGAAAGCAGCTCTTCCTTTCCGGCCCCGGGCTCAGTGAGGGGTCCAGTCCTGCAGACCCCCAACTAGCAGTGTTAGTTTTCTGCGTCTGGCTCCTGTCTCCAACCTGGGGCACTGGGAGATGAATCTTCCAGCATGTCTGGAGGGTAGAAAGTGTGGTGGTGGGCACTTGTGAGCACCTGGGGAAGGCCAGAGATGTATGTGGTCATCCTGACAAGGTATATTACCCAGACAGGGTGCAGAGGCCTCTTATTCAAACTAATTTGGAGGAGACTCCGAAGGGCAGAACACTTCGTATTGGAGTCCACTCGCCGGCTCTGGAATTCTGGCATTCTCTCCTGAAGAAATAGCCTTGAGTGGCTAGAGTTTCCTATTGTTCCCTCTGTGGCCCTAAACGATTGCTTTAGAATCCTACTGCTACTTCCTACATCCCTCTGATAAAATCCCTGCCCCCCGTCCACCCCCTACCCAAGGTCAGGTGTAGCTGAGCGTCCGGAAGGAACACGGCCAACTGAGCGGGGGAAGGTTCTAGAACAGGGGCAGAGCTGAGACGGCAGAGAAAGACCAGTGCCAGGAGCTTCCCTTCTGGTCACCTCTGCTGGTGGGTCATCTGCCACGTGTGGAAGGCAGTGGATGTGGGAGGAGACTGCAGACGATATTTTCATATTAGGCTCATGGAACACTGTGAAAATCAAGCTCAGGCCAGCACTCCGACTGTCTCTTGAGGTGTGGACAGCAGCACTCCCAAGGCTGTGTGGATCAACCAGTGTCTCCCTCTGCTAAGTTACTGTGGGACACCCGACCACCACCCCAGGAGGGACTAGGGACAGGGTCCAACCTGCACAATGGAGCCAGGAGAGGCTGGGAAAGGTAAGGAGCCTAGAGAAAACCCTCAGGGCAGAGGCCTTGTTTGGGAGGGCTAGTGGCTAGTGGCTCTGCGGCCCTGGGCCAGCAGCACTGCTGCACTGGCCTGGCTCCAGAAAGGAGAAAGAGTGGCTTGAGACATCGACAGGCTGGGGGTGGCACGACACCAGGCAGCAGCCTGCGACAGCCACCCCCTCACCAAACACTCACTGCCTGTCAGACTCTACACTGCGTGCCTTCTGAATATCATTTCAATTTTGACGTTCCAGCGACGCTGGGATGGAAGACTTATTATCCCCATCTTATAGGTAAGGAAACTGAGGCCCAGAGGGCATGAAGTGGCTTGTCCAAGACTGCAGTGGCCTAGAACCCAGGTTGGTGTCACCCAAGCTCAAACCAGGAGGAGGAAGTACAGTCAGACCCCCGCCCCCAATCTGGTCCCTCCCCAGGCAGCAGCAGAGCTCAGTCCCAGTGACGAGAGTTGGCTGGAATACGGATAAAAGGAAACTCACAGACATGACTCTGAGGCAGCTAATACCGCGTGCACACGTGGGCAGAGGGCTTTAAAGTGTGACCCTGCCCAGGTGGCACAGCCCTGCAGAGTGAGAGCTAGTGTCACCTCCATCTTGTGGATGAGGCCAGTGAGCATCAGAGAGGTAAAGTGACAAAGCTGGGAACGGCATAGCTTGGATTGGACTTCAAAGCCTGGGCCCCTAATCTCTAGGGAACACTGTCAATATGTCAATAAAACTGATGCCTGAGGAAGGCGAGCCGTCTGTGTGTGGTGGGAAATACCCCAGGCATCCCGCACACCCTTCCGGGGCTTGTCAACCCGAGCCTGGCAGTGGGCCCAATGACAAGGGTCCAGGGGACTGGGAGAAGGTGCTGGGGTTTTCTCTATCCTGTGCATGCTCCCGGCTTGGGGCTCTGACCTTGCCTGTCTTAGGTCTCAGGCTCTTCCAGGGAGCCCCAGCCCAGAGGGGCCCCATGTGATCCGAAGCCTGGGCAGGCTGTAAGCAGGGACGCTGAGTCTGCCAGCCTGCAAACCGGACTCTGGCCTTTGGCTCCACAGGAAAGACCAACCCTGGCAGCCACGTTAGGGTTACTGGAGAGTCTGCCCCCACTTGAGGTGGCTACGATACCTGCAAGATCTTCCTTGGAAGAGACTAGTCTCGGGGAGCTGCTTCCTGGCTCAATTCTGAGCGACAGTCTGAAAACAAAGATTTTCAAAAGATTAGATGGGCTCTGGTGTGTCAGGGGGTGGGGAGCAGAAGCTAACATGTGCACGCTTGGAACTGAGAAGGTGGACTGCTGTTAAGCGCTATTAAAGTCACAGAACCAGGAATACTCTGAGGTTGGCTCCAGCTCACAGCCATTTCCTTCCAATGGCCCCAGGGGATTTCCATGACCAAAAGATAATGGTTAAGGAAGACACAGTAAACAATGTAATCATGGCCCATCATCTGCCGGGCACAGATGGCACAGTCTTCATTCTCAAGACAACGCTATAAACTAGGAACACCATCCCCGTCTTGTAGAGGAAGAAACTGAGGAGCATCGAGGTCAAGCAGCTTCCCCAGGATTCACAGGGCTAACAGGTGGCCGAGCAGGGGACCAGGGCTGTCTGACCCCAAACCCCAAACCAGGGCGTTTAATCATTAGACTGCACTCTCTCTCAGATGCCCCCAGAGAGGCCTGACGCAATGGTTATTACTATTTTTTAAAAGCATCGATTAAGAACTTCTGGGTGAAAATGACAAGAGTGAAGCCGGCTGCCAGACTTCTCCCTCACCCAACAAAACGAACAAACAATTATAAAGGCTCAGGAGTAAAAGAACTCACCAGCTGCTGCTCAGCAAGGGAGGGGGTATAAACTGAAGCCATGAACTTCAGAAACTCATAGCCAAGAAAAGAAAAAGTGGATCCTGGAGTCTAACCAAGAGTCCTAACTCGGTGCGGCTCCTATCCTGCCCTCTGAGACTTCTTGGTGGGTCTGAGCGGGAGGCCTTCCCTTTCCCTCTTCTGACTGGCTGCAGATTCTGGAGAGAAACGGATGGGCCAGATGGATAGTGTAGGGAATGCTCTGATGGAAGCGAAGCCTCCATGGCGGTGTGTGTGGGGGGGATGATTCAAAACCTGAGGGTATCCTTTTCTGGAATGGGATACAGCCCGAAACTAGGTGGAGGAAACCCTGCTGTAGGCCTTTCAATAGAGCCGCTGTCTGTAATAAAACAGACCGCTTGCTCTCTGCCTCCATGGAGCCTGAGCCCTGCGTCCCCCTGCCGGCTGCACGAGAGGGCAGAGACTGAGAAGCCCTGGGCCTCACGGCCCAGCAGGAGGCAAACCAGCCCCTCTCACACCGGGGAGCAGGGTCAGACGTCGCCTCCCTTCATGAGAGCCGTGGAATATCCAGATGGAGCCTCTCACATGGAAGCAAGATGAAAAGAAACGGTGTGGCAAACGCTACAAGTGTCCTCTCAGGAAAAAGGGAAAGAGGAAAGAAGAGAGCCTTGTCCAGATTCCCCAGCCTAGAAGGCAGCCCCGAGGCACACGAGGAAATCCCCCACGTCCTTGAGAACTCGGGCTGAATAAAACAAAACCCGAAAAATGAGATTAGAACACAAATGGGTAAGATGAAAGGGGAGATTGGAAAGCTAGGGGAACAAACAAATCAAGGACCGAAACGAGACAGGACCGGAGGAATACCAGAGTAGAAACAGACCATCCCAGTGACTGTCGATGAAGAAGATGGAGATTATAGCCATAAGAAAGAAGCTGATGGATTTGGAAGGCAGAACATCCAACATATGGATTCCTGGAACGCTGGAAAGAGAAAAGCCAAGAAGTGGCACAGAAGTAGTCAAAGACAGAAACCAAAAGAATTCCTCTGTAATGAATAAAGAGCATCCCTGTTCCAGGGAAATCTGGTACAGAACCCTCCACTCCGAGGCATTCCTCTTGTGAAGCTTCTGAGCCTCAAGGAATTCTTCACCCACCAGGTAGACAAAACAAGTTGCTTATAAGAGGGAAAAAACAGACTGGCGTGAGCTCTGTCTACAACAGCATCCAGTGCCAGCAGGCAGTGGAGCAGCTCTGCGTGTCCTGAGGGAGGGAAGCAAAGGAGCCCAGCAAGTCAGATGCAAGTGTTTTCATGAAAGAGATCGGAGGACTCTTTCGAAAGTGTAGGACTTCCGAAAAACGTACTTCATGACGAAACCCGGCTAAATAAGGGATTGATTTAAAATAAAGACTCCAGGACTGGAGAAGTGACAGGTGGTAAGAATTGAAAATGTTTCGAAACACGAAATAGTAGGAATTATGATTCCTGAATATGAGGTGTATGTTATAAACTTGGATGACGTAGAAATAAGAAAACTCACAACGATTTGGAAGATGGTGCAGTGGAGGTGAAGGGGGGGGAGCTTGCTAATGATCTCATCTTTCATGACCAGAGTCAAGGGACTCTGCTCACCATGGAAATCTAGTTAAAACGGAGCTTAGGTACTCCAACCTCTTCATGTTTTTCCTGACCTCTTTTGTTAATATTAGAAGGTCCTTTTAGGAAACAATATCTCTTGTGGTGGAGAAATATTTATTTGAAGAGCAGCAATTCCTTATGTTTTATTTCAGTTCCTTTTTCTGGTTAAATTAAAGTAAATACTTTTAATTAAAAATAGCAAGTGTGGTATAATCCAATTTTAATAAATTCTATTCTTGCATCCATCCACCTATCCATCCTTCTCCATATATATATATATACATATATATGTATATATATGTACTTTTATGCATAGAAAAATGTCCAAAATAATGTTCACTTGATGCCAACAGTCAGACTTTCTAAGTGGTAGGAATTTGGGTAATTTTTCTTCAATAAAATAAAATAGACTAAAGGCTGAGGAAAACAAAGCACTGGTTGGGCTCCTTGGCCCAACGTCTCCAAAGCAGGTTGGGACAACGTCATTAAGGTAAGAGCTAAGCCTGCGTCCTCTGGGGTGGGGACCAAGCCTCGGGGGGGGGAGTTGGGCCAGGGAGTGTGGGACGCTCAAGAAGAGTCACAAGCCCTGTGCGTCCCGTGTCACTCAGAGCCAGGGTCTTCCTGGGAAGGGACCCCCTCAGTGGTCTGGGCACAGGGCAAGAACGCAGCCTTCCTCCCTGGGTTTGTCCGCTTGGACCACAACAAAGGGCTTTTGTGCAATCCAAGCACTAGGTGCTGGGGGTGTTCAATGTCCTTCAGAACGGAAGGCGTTATCACTCACCACCTGCAGCTTGTCCAAGGATTATCTCATGGCCAGAAGCATTTATAGACCATTTTTCTCCTTAAAGGATATTAGTGTAAATGAAAAACTACTGTCTCCTGAACCGCATTATTGGCACATGAATGGAAAATATTACCCCCGATCCTAAGTGGGAATAATTTCCCACTCCGGGGTACTCTTTTCAGGAACAGCAAATGCTTTGTAAGTAAAAATGAGCAATTTGTGGCAAACGTAATTTTAATGGTAATCTCTGGCCTTTATTTATTGCTGTTATGATTACGTAACAGATCAAAATGTATTATATTCTATTGTAACAATATATTGTACAATAACAACTGAAGACATTATGTTTATGTTCCTAAAGATAGCCAATCATTAGAACCATGTGGGGAGCTTTGAAAAAATACGAATTTCCAGACCCTGCCCCCCCCCCCCCAACACACACACCTGGATGGCTAGAAGGCTTCCTAGGTGTCTCTGATCCACAGCCAGGGCTGAGATCCACTCCTGCAGAGGTGGCAGGTGAAAAACCTTGAACAGCCATTCCCAAGGTCTTGGTGAGTGAAAAGGGGTAAGCTGGGGTGTCTCTAGTGGCCACAGCTCTCTACAGTTTCCAGTGACTTTAATGAAGACCAAATCATCAAGCTGATCAAATTTTTAGACACAAAACTGGAAGAGATTTAAAAATATATTGGATAGCAGGATTCAAAGGGATCAGGCATGGTTTACTGGAAGCAACCAGTAAGATGAGATTTAAAAGAATACATGTAAAGTTGACGTTTAGGGGGGAAAATGATCAGTTACAAGACGGCTGAGACTTGCCTCCATCATATATCAGGCCATATGAAAAGTCCTGAGGCTCTTAGCTGACCTCAAGCTCAAAGTGAGCCAAGAAGACATCCAGTCAATACGGCAGACAGACCCAACGTGAAAAATCTTCCTTCTGCCTCTAAATACATAGAAATGTTGGATAAATTCCCAGCTGCCACAAATGAAGAAAGAACTGAAAGCCAGAGCAGGTGAGTGGAAGATGAGGCCAAAGGGCCCACAGGGGTCTTCATGGGAACTGGGCCTATTCCACACGGGCTGCATGGGATGGAGACGGGGCCTCAGCCAGCGCCGGATGGCAAGAGTCCAGCAGCAAGCTGGGGCCCCAGGGAGCTGCCTCGTGCATGAAACAGGCTCTCGGAGAGCTCTGTTTGGCAGCCTGGAGATGTGGCTAGAAAGCTGTCCTTCCACTCAGCGCTGAGTGGGGGCAGGCACTCTTGACCTGGAGCACTAAGCCTGCACCACACACAGCTGTGGAGCCCAAATTCATTCACGCTCCCCACTAGAGAAAGCCACGCTGAGAAGTTGACAGAACACCCTCCTCGGCCCGGTGGCGCCTGTGGGGCTGGGGCGGGTGGGAGGAGACACTCAGCAGCCCTGCTGTGGGCTCTGTGGGGTCAGAGGTCACCTTATGCACACGTGCTGGAGGGGAGGTGCCGGTGCAGCTGCAGTGACCTTCCGTTAGCCCTGCAGGGGGCCGGGGGCACTCACTTGTAGTTGTCGTCTTCCACAAACTTCTGGAGCTCTTCAATGTAGCGCACGGACTTCAGGTACTTCTGCACGTGGGGCAGGGTTGTGAGGTGGTCTGGAGGAGGAGGACAAAACCCAGGGGCTTCAGTCTCTCCCCATCCCCAGGCCCCCCATGAGAAGCTCCTTAGGGACTGAGACATATATTCAGTCTTTCAACAGTTGCTTATGATCCCTTAGGCTGGGCCTGTGCTGGGCCCAGAGGGGTCCCTCAGGAAGTGCCCCCCAGATGGCAGGGCCACAGACACCACACCCTGAGGTCACCACAGTTCCTTGGCTGGGGAAAGATGGGTCTTGGGGGAAAGATGGCCTCCAGCGAGGTGTGTGTGCCCTAAAACAGGTCTCCACTGGAGTAACTGGCCAAGCCTCCCATGCTTGCCCAACCCCGTGTGACAAGAATGCAAGAAGGAATGAACGCCATCCAGCCTGGTGTGCAGGCCCAACCCAGATCCTGGCACAGCCTGAGAGTCTGGCCCACGGGCTGGAGCTGCTGCACCCTAAGAGGAAAGGGAAGGACCTAGACGCTTGAGCGCCTGTTCTGTGCCAGGCTCTACACCCAGTGATTTCTAGAAGCCATCTGCCTCAGCCTTTGCACCTGCCTCATTTCGGGGAGTAAGATGTCAACTGCACACAGGAGGAAGCCATGGCGACTTGCCATGTCACACTGCTGAGAAGTTTTGACCCCAGGTCACCTGCGGCCTCGGCCACACTGCCCTGTCTCTCTGTCCCGCGGTGACTGACGTCAGGTGCCCCCCCCCAGACCGTCACAGTCACTGCACTCTTTCTGAGGGGGCCGTAAACCCTCCGTGATGCGCTCTGTCATTCGTTCCCCACAGGATGGGACAGACCAGTTAAGGAGAGAGGTTGAGGCAGTGGAGGACGCTGTGGAGAGGAGTGAAGAAAGGGTGGGAAAGGGCCCTCGCTTTCCCGGGGCGGGGGGGGGGGGGGCGGGCGGGTGCATCCAGGTGCCGCAAGGAGCCCCGATGGCTCTGCCTCGTAACTGTGAGACTCTCGGCAGGTCATTCTCTTTCTCTAGGGCCTCGGTGTTCTCGTCTCTGAAATGGGGATAATGACCCCTGCTTCACGGAGCTGACGATGGGGAAGGGGCAGGGGAACCTAATGGTAGTAAGAGTGAGCATTTCCTGAGCTCTAATGAAATGCTGGGGTGCGCTAAGGGCTCTGCACAGTCATGTCCCCATCTTTACTATGAGAAAAGTTCAGACTTAGGACAAAGTGACTTTTCAGGAGGCGGAGCCAAGACGTGAACCCACATCTGTCTGACCCCAAAGCTGTGTATGTAATTGCTCTGCTGGCCAGCAGGACCAGTGTCGAGGTCCTTGAGTGGAAAGGGCACTGGGAACACAGTCCCCTCCCTGTTCCTCTGGGCAGAAGAAGAGCTGGTCGGGAAGTGCGGGCGCTTGTAGGGGCGGCACTCATGAGCGGACCTTTGGCTTGTGTGGCCCCCCTGCAGTGGCCTTACCACATGGAGGCTGTTGGTTTCTCCCACCCTACGTACTGGAGGTGGTGTTGCTCTCTTCCGTGGCCCGCTTTGCTGCTTCCAGACTTTTACTCTCCCCCATCCTGTGAAAACCTGCTCCAAGGAGGCACACTCCTGCACCTCGGCCACCCTCCCCCTCTTCTCTGCTGACTTCTGCCGCCGGACGCCCTGGTCACTCAGGCCCATTCCTGGAGGGCCGGGGCACCTGGCTCCCAGTCAAGCCCCATCCCCCACCGTCCACATGGACGGCCCATCAGCATTGCCAGCAACACCTCCTCCAACCATCTCAGATGCCCACCATCACAGTCACCCTTTGTATCTGGTCACGTGTGGCAGAGCCTGGCCAGTTGTTGACCAAGTCATTTCCCTGTTCCCTCTAGGCCCGCAGCTACGTTGCATTCCTGGCCTCCCTCGGCAGAAGTGATGAGCACCACGTGCAAGTCTGGTCCATAAATCCCACTCTGGTATGATTCTCTCTCCTTCTGCATCTTCCAGCTGGATGTAGAGGTCAGTGGAGGACTCGGGGCCATGGGACACGGCAGAGCCACGAGATAGAGGAGCCCAAGTACCTGAATCTGCTTGGAGGAGAGCCACCCAGGAGGTGCCCACAAAGCTCTTCATGAATGAAGGACCTGGGCTCTGCCACTCATTGGACGTGTGACCTTAGACAAGTGACTACACTGTCTTCAGCCTCAGTTTCCTCATCTGTGATACAGAGATGGTAACATCTAGTTTGCATAGTCTCTGAAGATCAAACATGCTTATAAAGGATCCAGAACGTGTTTGATACTCAAGATATCAAAGTGAAAAGCTTTGTGGAGACTACCTGGTTTCTAGAGCTTTCTCACTGACAAGGTGCTGGAACCAAATTTCGGTGATGTAAGATTTCACAATTCCAACACCAGGGGTACTAACCGTAGCTGCAGGAAACTTGTAAATCCGCAATTATTCGGAGAATATTGTTCATCTGATTGGATCTTTGTTCGTTTTCCATGATGCTGCCTGAGGCAGGATATGCAGAATCAATGTAGATTAAATCCAGAAGATAGATGCCTAAAATTAAGGAAGATATTTAATGATGGTAGGTGTTCACCATAAATCAGAACAAAATGGCACAAAACAGAACTGCTGTGCTAGAAGGTATAGGGTGACATGGAAAAATGCGGTATGATTTGGGCTTCAATTCCAGTCCTGACTACTAACTCTTCACACAGACTGCTCAACTTTAAATCAAACATCTGAGCAACCACCAAAATGAATGCTGGCAAGATTTTAGCATTTCTAGTTCATACACTCTCCAGCAACAAGGGTTATTACCTGTAACCCAACTGGAAAATAACAGGACACGAAAGGGATGAATGAATGCTTGTGTTTCTTACCAACCACTGCAGTTTAATAGGTCTAAGTTGTCATATCCAGGAGAACACTGTCTGAATTCAGTTTTTCATTTATTCACTTAGCTGTGTGTCTACTTGTTTATCTATCTGTCCACAGATACACATACACACACCCCAAATCATAAATTAAAGAACAAAAGAAGAAATCGAAAAAGCAACTGTCCTTGGTACAAAGAACTAAGGCTAGACAGAGAATTCTCCTGAGGGTGCTTAATAAGAAAATAACGTGTGATATGAAAACACTGCTGTGATAGGCCAGCGCAGAGCCTCAGCATGGTCTCATGGCATCACCCCAGGGGGAATTCGGGACAAGCCACCTGGCCAGGGATGAGAAAACAGGACTGGCTGTGTGGTGTGGCCCAGCTGACTGGCTTGCTGCAGGGTCGGGTCGCACTTTAGTCTCTCTGGAGATGTGCATGGACAACGGGTGACATATCCTTCCAGCAGCCCCCATGAGTACTGCCACTACACCGTTAATATTGGTGGGGTTGAGCAGGAGTAGTGATGTAAAGTAGAATTTAAGGCAGAAAACATTGAACAAGGCAAAGAGGAGTGATTAATATTAATGAAAGGCACAGTGGATTGAGAAGATCTAATGATTACTAACTTCTATGCATAAAGCAACATTGCACCAAAATATACAAAGCAAAAAAGTGCCAAAAATGAAAAGTGGATTCAAGAAAGCCACAAACATGGAGGGAGCCTTTGGTATGTCTCTTCGAGAATTTTTGTGTGTGTGTGTGTGTGTGTGTGTGCGTACACATATGTATGTACATACAAAAATATACACACATATATATACATGCATCTACAGATATACATATGTATGTGTCCATATATAAATGTAGTATTTAAGTAACAAAATTAACAAGCTTGGTGTTATATAAATAAAAATATAATCCTTTTTAAATTCTCATGGAATGCTTACAAACACTGATTATATGCTAGTCTATAAAAAAATGCTCAATAAGCTCCAAAAAGTAAATGTCATATTATCTGCTCTCTTTGACCTTACAGTACATCTAGGATTTAACAATATAGAAAAAATTCTAACCGTTTGTTAAACACACACACACACACACACACAAACACACACACACTCATAAGCAACTCTCAGGTCAAATAAAAAACAAAAAAATCTAAAATAAGAAATCTATTCAAAGGTAATGACAATAAGAACATTACATATCAAAATTTATGGGATCAGACCAAAGTGGTAATCAGAGGAAAATTTATAGCCTTGAAAGTTTACTATTAAACTACTAAGAATGATACCAAATGTAATTAACCAGGTACTTAATATTAAAGCTGTAGGTTTTCTGCATGGCTGGACAAACACTGCACTGACTTACACATTCATTATCTTATTTGTTCTTATAAAACCCATTTTACAGAGGAGGAAAAGGAAATGCACAGAGGATGTTTAACTAGTTCCAGGTCACACAGCCGGTAAATGATGGGGATGGGAGCTGAACCCAAGCCTGCCTCCGCAGAGTACATGCTTCCTGCCATCGCAGTGGGCTGCTGGTGCTGGACACCATGAGTCATTCGTCCGCTTTTAAAATAGCTACACATTTTTACGGGAAACTGTTAATCACAGAAACATGTGCTAGCACTTCTCATAGGAATCATTTCCACTTCCCTTCTTTTTAGTGGCACCATGTTTCCAAAATTTTAAAAATTAGAAGTCATTTCCCTTGTATAGAAGCTCCAAGTTTGGAACATTTAAGTCCACAGATTTATTACTTCTTGACCTTGTTTTTCCTCTTCCCTCTTAAAAATGTAACTCAGCTACCTCCCCAAGGATTCAGCAATGGCAATCCCGAAAATCCCATTAACGCTTCAACCACAACAAAAAGTACCCCCTAGTGCTGAGCATGAGGTGAGGGGATAAGGGACACGAGGCAAGTTCAGAGAGATTAAGAAATGAGCCTGAGGCCTCACAGCGAGTGTGTTGGATTTGAACCCAGGTCTGTCTGGCTCCAGTGCCTGTTCCGACCCACTCACCGGACATGAGAAACACACGAGGAATCAGTTGCCTTTTCTCAAATAACACCCCCGGCATGGAAGGCTCACCCTCCTCTGTCCTGTGAGGACTGGGGCGGGCCCCTCTGCATCCTCTCAGGTCCTGGCTCTGCAGACAGAGGCCAGGAGAAGCTCGCCTTCGAAGGGGCCGAACACCATTTCCACCCCAGCTTCTGCCTGTCCCCTCAGGGCATGGGGAGCTCACTACTTCATAGGAGCAAACCCGACTGTAGAGTGTTCATCACCCTCCTCCACAAAACACCTATCTGTTCCCCTGACCTGAGAGTCCAGGCCAGGGCCACCACAGGTGAGGACGGAGGGGACCTCCCAAAGGAGGCCTCCTGGCCCTGGCGGCCGGGGCAGACCCCAAGCCTCAGCAACACCTGGACAGAATTCCCATATGAACAGCCTGTCACTCCCAAAGCAGCAAATCTGCAGGTGATACTGCACAAATCCAGAGAAATCTTCCCAGTATTGTCATTAGCCTGTAACTGGAAATATTTAAAAGCCTAAACCATGATGAAATCATTAGAATAGCCACCTCCCACTTGTACTTGGCCAGAGCAGCGCGAAGCCTGACACACAGCACTCACCACAGCCACCATTAGATACTGACTGGCCTCGTTCATGTATCTACTGTCTGATTCCCCCATCAGACTTTATTAAAACCCCTCTGAGGAGGAAGCGTCCTGTTCCACAAGCTCAACCCCAGCGGCTGGAACAGAGCACACAGGAGCTGCTTGGTGAACATTAGTTGAAAGAAGGAAGGTATGAATGAAGGCATACTTTAGGCCACAAAATAACCTTACAAAGTACATCATTACCCTCATTTCAGAGCTGAAGAAAGAGACATGGGGAGTCAAGTGATGATTATAATAAGACTGAGCACTTACTGTGTTCCAGGTCCTAAACTAAGAGCTTTGCCCTGTTTGTTGATTTGCCATAACCATGCTGTTATCAGGGAGGTTTTATCTCTACTTTACAGAGGAAGAAGCTGAACCTGAGAGCCCTGCATCACTTGTCTGAGATCACACAGCTGGGAAGTGGCAGAGGCAAGATTTGAACACAGGTCAGTCCAGGCTGCCACACTGTCAAGTCCTTCTTTGACCCCAGCTAGATCCCCTGGAGCCTGGTAGCTGGTGAGGCAGGATGGGGCACAGCTGACCCCACAGGCATCCAGGCCATGGCTCTCCCTGCTTGACACCCCCTTGGGGTCAACATTCTCCAGGAGGGCTGACGACTACATGGTGGCTGCACCGTCCACCTCCTCCCCGCGGCCTCCCTGGCACCCATCGTGACACATCTGTCCCAGGTCCCATTGTCAGCGGGCCCACCATGGCCTGGGGGCCCTGCCAGCTCTGCCCCGTGACACACAGCTGTGGTGGAAGTGGGAGAGCGTGGGGCTTGGAGCCAGAAGACCTGGAACACTGGCTCTGCCGCCTACCAGCTGGGTGGCCTCAGGCAAGCCTTTTTTGCCTCCCGGGACCTGTGTTTCCTTGTCTGTGACTGGGGATAATGATGGTGATTGTGAAGTCTCCCGGCCCAGGGCCTGGACCACTGAGGTGCCTGTGAAGCTGAGCTGACCCCGAGCCTGGCTCCATGGCGAGGCCCCACTTGGAACTGGAGCGGGACGCCCGTGGGAGAGATGCACCCAGTCAGGTTTGCCATAACTGTGGATGGCGCCCAGATGCTGACCACGTGCGGCCACCTACCTCAGACGACCAGCTCTGGGAACTTCCGTCTGGATTGAGACAGCACAGCTGGGATGTCTCAGCTCCCTTCCTTTTACACAGCGTTACTGTGGCAAAAGACACCGTGTTGTTGGCCTTGTCAAGACGGACAGTAACTGGACCAGCTACTGGCCCTGGCGGCCGTGAGGCTGAGCAGTGCCAGGGGCTGGAGCTGGACTGGGAGGTGCAGACGCATTGGAGGAAACAACCGTAATACTAACAGCCACTGTCTGCGACAGGAGAGGCTGGCCTTGCTGTACCACAGCATCCTCACCGCAACTGGCACAGCACAGTAGGTGTTCTCACTTCTTCATTTTACAGATTAGGGAATGGAAGCTTACAGAGCAGAAGTGACACATCCAAGACCGTACAACCTACAAGTGGGGGAATCAGGATTTGAATTTATGCCCGCCTGACCCCAAAGATTTGGGACAGAGAGCAGTGCTGAAAGCTGGGGGCTGGGAGTCCTGGCTGGCACAGGGACAAGGGTGCCAGAGTCAGAGCTGGGGCTGCGAGGACCCCTCCTGTGGCCTGCCACCCACCCGAGGACACGGCTGGCAGCCGGCATCCACTCTGTGGCTCGCCTGCCTGCAGACTCAACCTCCTGTGAGATGGACAGCTACCCAGAATATGTTCTGTTCCCTCCTGCCACACCCCACACAGGGCCTGGTGACACTGCTGTGGCTGCAACAGGGGTGCCAACCAGCCTGCCATGGTGAGGCAGAGAGCCCCGGGGCCGGAGATGAGCAGCCCTCTGCTGGCTCTGCTGTGGATGCCTCCCCAGCTGGGTTGGTCCCAAGCCCAGGGGCATGTGGCCAAACCTTCTTCCTGACAGTGAATCCAGGCCCCCCGCCAGGGGTGTCCACAAGACACCCTGGCCCTGAGGAGGGAGTGTCAGGCTGACAAAGGAGGTGCTCTCCTGAACAGACCCTTCTCTTAAGCTGAGGGACACAGGCTCCGTGGTGCAGAGCCTGCTTGAAGCTGGGCGCTCCCAGTCTCCCAGAGCCAAAGCCCGCGGCTGGCACCGGGCTTCACCGCCAGCCCAGAAATTCACTGCTCTCTTGTTTCTCCCATCGCCACCCGTCTCACTTCCATCCCGAGTCTGGTTTTGGTTTTTCTCACACAGCTATCTATTTAATAAGGAAAATTCTGCTGTGTTGAGGGGAAAAAACCTTCCACAGCATAAAAATATGCCACATTTCCATCTTATGCTTTCCATTTTCTTTCTCTCTTTCTTTTAAAGTTTGAGATGAAAGACTTTTTTCCCATTTCTCCTGCTCTGCTTTGAAAAGATCATTTTCAAACTTCAGAAATGAGGAGTGCTGGCACCCGGAACTATACTTGTGTGGTTTGATCACATAAACTCCTGATAAATTCCAAATGAAATAACAGAGCAGCAGCTCATTAAGGTTTTGTTTTTGGTTTTTGTTTTTTTTTTTTATGAGAGCACAAAGCGATGCCATCGACTGCAGAAGGAGATCTCAGTGGGCGGCTCACGCTCCCTGTCTGATGCAGAAGACTGAGTGTTAATTAGTGCCCGTTAATTAGTATCAGTTGTGTAAAACATAGACTTCAGAACAAATCCTCATCTAAAGAATATTATTCCTCAAGTGAAATGTGTTGGAAGCTGGCTGACACTGAGACAAACATTTCCCAGGTCTGCAGAAAGGGGGCGGGGCCAGGCAGTCACACCTCAGGTGGTCAGAGGCCATGTTTCTTAGAGGAGCACATGGCCTCCTGTTTTTCTTGGTGTTGGGGCGGGTGAATCGCAAAGGTACGTGAACAAAGCCTTACAGCCCACAGAGAATCTCCTCTGGCTCCCCGAGGTCAAATGAGGACACAACCACAGATTCCCCCACCCCCCCCCACCCCCACCCCCACCCCAGCCCCCCGCCCTGGGGATTACCTGGTAATCTACAGGGGCAATGGGATGGCCTACTGTTTGCAAAGGTTCTCCTAAGAGCTGTGGGAGGGTGTAGCATGTGCTGGTATTCTGACCAGCAGTAAGAAAGGGCATAAGGAGAGGGCATTAATCTGGTGATTATTATTCAGCTTGTTTTGTGCCAGACACTGTGCTAAGTAAATTACACGTACTATCTAATTTAATCTTTCAACAATTCTATTGGCAGTAGAGAAGAAACTGGTACTTTTTGTCTGCCTAACATCTATTCCCAATTCTTTTTTTTTTTTTAATTTATTCCCAATTCTTTTGGAAACAGCCTTCACTTTTCCTCTGGGGGAAACCATACCTCCCATACTTGTAACCCATGTGGTTTTGGTAGGTCTGAAGCAATTTCATTCCATCCCCTGCCCCAGGGGTAAAAACAAATTTTAAAAATGAACCATTTGGGAAAGGAAAAAAACACTCCAAAAAATTCAGAGATGAAAGAAGGAATTAAAATCACAAACTATCTACATATAGGATGCAATCAAAATCACATAACTCTGCTCAGAGAAAAATTCATAGTCTCAAATGCTTATATTAATAATTAAGAAATATAAAAAAGAAATGAACTTAGTGTTCATTATAGAGAACTAAAAAGAACAAAAGAAAGTAGGAGAAAGCATTAAAAATGTAAAATCAGAAATATTTATCACTGCAGAGTGATAAATAAAACTGAAAGTTGGTTCTTTGAAAAAGTCAATAAAGTAGACAATCTTTGGTATGTATGATGGAGGAAAAAACAAAAGGTAAAAACACAGATGTGCATTGTTAGGGTTGAGAGAAGGATATGATTTCAAATATGGAGGAGAAGTTAAAATAGTGGTATGTGCAATTTTTATGCCAACATATTTGAAAATGTAGATGAAATATGTGCTTACTAGGAAAATCTATCTTCCCAAAATTGTCTCAAGAAGGGGCAAAACCTTCAACTCACCAAATAAAGAGAAAATATTAACAATATTAAGAAAGATACCATGATTAAAAAGTACATTATCCAAATGGTTTTATGGACCCATCCATTAAACTGTAAAAGAAAAACCAAATATTACTTAAACTGTTCCAGAGCACAGGAAAAGTCGGAAATATGTGCAGTTCTTTTTATGACTCGAGCATAACCATTATATCAAAACCTGACAGACATGGCATAAAAAAGAGACCAATATCATTAATAAATAAAGATCCAAATAAAACATTAGCCAATAAAACTCACCAGTGTTTTAAAATAATAAAAATAGCAAATCAAATTAGCAGTATCTTGAAGCAAACAGGTTTACTACAGGATTGCAATGGTATTTCAACAAATGATCTTGAGAGATGCTGAAAAGTCACTGATAACTTTAGTATCTATTCCTGATAAAGCACTAAGCTAGGAACAGACTTCCTTAATATGACAAAGGATGCATGGTAGAAACACTAACACAATCTTCTTAACGTTGAATTCCTATTGAGAGGAACAAGTCAAGAATACTTGCCATTCTGCTATAATTTAACACTATTCTAGATGCACAAATCTATGAGCTAAGACAAAGAAATGTGGTATAAACATTAAAGACACAAGTAACATTGTCATTATTTCCAGGTTACATAATTAGTTACCATGTTAATTATATAATTAAGTAATCTAGGATAATCAACTGGAAAACTATTACAACTAAATAACAGAGTTAAGTTCAAAGTAAATATACATAAATCACTAGCATTCCTTTTTTTATTAAAAAAATTTTTTGACTTCTTTATTGGAGTATAATTGTTTTACAATGGTGTGTTAGTTTCTGCTGTATAACAAAGTGAATCAGCTATATGTATACATATATCCCCATATCCCCTCCCTCTTGCATCTCCCTCCTACCCTCCCTATCCCACCCCTCTAGGTGGTCACAAAGCACCGAGCTGATCTCCCTGTGCTATGCGGCTGCTTCCCACTAGCTATCTGTTTTACATTTGGTAGTGTATATATGTCAATGCTACTCTCCCACTTCACCCCAGCTTACCCTTCCCCCTCCCCATCTCCTCAAGTCCATTCTCTGTGTCTGCATCTTTATTCCTGTCCTGCTCCTAGGTTCGTCAGAACCTTTTTTTTTTTTTTGATTCCATATATATGTGTTAGCATATGGTATTTGTTTTTCTTTTTCTGACTTACTTCACTCTGTATGACAGACTCTACGTCCATCTACCTCACTACAAATAACTCAATTTTGTTTCTTTTTATGGCTGAGTAATATTCCATTGTGTACATGTGCCACATCTTCTTTATCCATTCATCTGCTGGTGGACACTAGGTTGCTTCCATGTCCTGGCTATTGTAAATAGAGCTGCAGTGAACACTGTGGTACATGACTCTTTTTGAATTATGGTTTTCACAGGGTATATGCCCAGGAGTGGGATTGCTGGGTCATATGGTAGTTCTATTTTTAGTTTTTTAAGCAACCTCCATACTGTTCTCCATAGTGGCTGTATCAATTTACATTCCCACCAACAGCACAAGACGGTTCCCTTTTCTCCACACCCTCTCCAGCATTTATTGTTTGTAGATTTTTTGATGATGGCCATTCTGACTGGTGTGAGGTGATATCTCATTGTAGTTTTGATTTGCATTTCTCTAATGATTAGTGATGTTGAGCATCCTTTCATGTGTTTGTTGGCAACATGATGTTTGTTTTTTTTTTTTGACTTGAATTATATATATGTATACATATTTTGTTTTTAATACAGCAGGTTTTTTTTTTTTTTTTTTTTTGCAGTACGCGGGCCTCTCACTGTTGTGGCCTCTCCCGTCGCGGTGCACAGGCTCCGGATGCGCAGGCTCAGCAGCCATGGCTCACAGGCCCAGCTGCTCCGTGGCATGTGGGATCTTCCCGGACTGGGGCACGAACCCGTGTCCCCTGCATCGGCAGGCGGACTCTCAACCACTGCGCCACCAGGGAAGCCCTAGCAGGTTCTTATTAGTCATCAATTTTCAGTGTATACATGTCAATCCCAATCTCCCAATTCATCACACCCCCATCCCCACCCCCCCACTGCTTTCCCACCTTGGTGTCCATACGTTTGTTCTCTACATCTGTGTCTCAGTTTCTGCTCTGCAAACCGGTTCATCTGTACCATTTTTCTAGGTTCCACCTATATGTGTTAATATACAATATTTGTTTTTCCCTTTCTGACTTACTTCACTCTGTTTGACAGTCTCTAGATCCTACATGATGTGTTTTTAAGTGAACAAATCTGGTATGACTATACACACATATATACACACACACCCCTATATTGAAATACACACACACACCACTATGTTGAGATAGATACACACACACCTCTATACTGAGATACACACACATACACACACAACCCCCATATTGAGCTACACACACACACACACACACGAAAGAGAGAGAGAGAGAATATATTGCCCAATCTGTTAACAGCAACCATCTTCAGGGATAGTTTAGGGTTATTTTTTGTTTTATACAATTTTATATTTTTTCAGCCTTTAGCTATGAATAGGTACCACTTTTAGAAATAGAAAAGAGCAAGATCTTTATCTCTCCTTCTTTCTTCAAAAAAGCAAACACTTTTTTGGCAGGGAGAAGGGACGTAATAGTTGACGCAAATGATTTTCCAAGCATTCTCAGCTCCTGTTGAAAACCCGGTCTTTAGTTTTTGATGTAAAGGCCACAAACCTCTACCGACTACCTGTGATCTGTCTCCAGGCCATTGTTCACACTTCATTATCACCTTTGGTCTCCACGTCTAACCCATTCCGCCCTGTGATTTCTCAAACCCAATCAGATCGTACCCTTCCTCAATTTAAAATTACCCAACAACTCTCCCTCTGTAGGTGTTCACGGCTCCTGGGTTCCATCCCTCGCCACCTGCTTCTCTGGGCTTTCCTCCCGCCCTCCTCTCATGTGATGCTCTAGCTGGGTGCGGGCCCCGTGTGGCTGGCTCCCTGGACCAGCCCTCTGCTTCGTGCCTCTGAGCTTGGCAGAGCTGTGTCCACCCCATGCCCACTCGGCCTCCTTTTCTGGCTGTTAGCGGGCTCCTCCTGGGCTCTCAGAGCACGCGCCCTCCCCTCGATTACAGTATTTATCACACACTCTTTGAGGGCCAGGTCTGCATCTTTTCCGCCTCTGCATTCTCAAGGGCCCAGCACAGGGTAGGGGACGACCAAACGGGACGCTGAGTCTTTATCTGCACATATATGACTCTTTATCCTGGCCACCGAAATCCCATTGCTCAGTGGATGAGAGCGGCCGTGGCTGCCAAGCACCCCACTCCACAGCCACCCTAACAGGGTCAGCCCTGTGTTCTGGTGTCTCCAAGCTAAATACCCATATTTCTCAGTGCTATGAAGGGCTTCCAGAGGAGCTAACGTCACCAAAAGGAAACGCAAGATGATTCCCCCAGTGAAAGCCTCGGAAACCTGCCTCATGTTGGGTAGAACTGAGGCTGCCCATGTGCCAAGGAAAACACTCTCCAGCTTGTCTTTCCAACCCTGGCTCAAGGATTCGCTACTGTGCACAGAAAGGCTCCCTGGACGTCCGAGGCCACCAGGATTCCAGCCAGAGAATGAGCTCACAGACGGCTGCTTCAATCACCAAAGTATTTTCCACTTCCCCAAATGCGCTCACGTATCTGTGACCACACTTCACCTAGTCTTTAAGTATAACAAAAAAATAATGGAGGCAAAGGCAAAACTGTCAGATTTATTCATTGCTCAATGGAAACTGTGTAACAAAACACGACATTCTAAACCTCAATCACCAATCCCTGCATTCTCTGGGAAACAAGCAACAGATTTGTGGAGGGTTAGCTAGATCTAAACTGATTTTCACTATCTGAAAGCAAATTCTTTTCTGATTTTGCTGAAATGAAATACTGAAAGACTCTCCCTGGGCCCCTTGGGAAGAAAGAAGGCATCCGACTACTAATTTATTTGTGGTTTTCAGGCTCAGGTGTTTTGATCTCTCCCTGCCTTTCTTGATGTAGATGAGAGGATGGGAGTCCCACAGGACTGTCCCGGGAAACCGCTTTCAGAGAACAGGGGCTCCTGTGGCCCTACCGTGGGGGCCATCTCTGTGGGCTCTGCCCTGCTGCAGGTCACACTGGAGACCCTCCCTGGCCCAGCCAGATCCAGCTGGCCCAGGGCCAGCCCAGCCTTTTCCAGCCCTAGGCCATAGTCTCGGTCTGTAGGGGGCGCTACTCCCACGGAGCCTGTGGGCCGATCTCACCAGGGCAGAAGAAGCACACGCCCCCACCAGCAGGGGGCGCTGGAAGTAGTCATGCTGTTGCTAGTCTGGGATTTTCTGTTGGGTGGGATGGGAGGGTGGAGGGGAGCCGGGCTGTCACTGGCTGGAATCATGCGTCAGACTGGAAGGCCCACCCACACCTACTCTCTTTGTGTTACCTGCCCACCCCCCAACCCCTGCCCCGGCCCACTAGACTCAACGCCCTTGGGAAATGATTCAAAACACCTGACCCCCATGACTCTGGGCTCCTGGTCACCTCCTTGAGACCTAGACCTCTACTCTGGTTGGTTCTCCAGCACCAACTTTCCTCAGTCCTGGCTCCTCCCTTTCTTCACAGCACACTGCCGTTCCAGCAGGCTTTGGGGCCAACACTACCCTTACTAGGACATTCATTCCTGGCTATACCATCGGAGGGTGATTTGCAGGGAAGAGAGAGGCCAAAGTGGTAGGAGAGCATGTCTACTGACCAATCAGAAGTGGTGGGGAGCTAGATGGAAGGCGGCGGGTCCCTGTGGGGAGAGGAAGCTTCAAGGGCACAGGGTGATGTGCTCAGGGACCAGCCCACTAGGTGATGTGAAAGGGCATTAGTGCTACAAATATTTACTAAGTGCTTCCCACATTCTGGACACAGGGGTATAGACAGGCACGGTCCCTGACCTCATGAGGTGTACTAGCCGGCAGATGCATTCAACAGAGGCATTAGTTACACAAATAATTAAGGGCACAGAACTGCTAAAAAATAATACTCTAGTGCATACTTACTTTGGGGAATTATCCTCAGGTGCCCATGAGCGACCCCAGAGGAACCAGTGGTGTATGATACAGAGATGGGCAGGCCCCTGCCTCAGTCTCTCTACTCAATTCCAGAGATGCTAAGTAACCTGCCCAAGGTCACTCAGCACAGACATGGCAGAGGTAGGATTTGAGCCCAGGTCTTTGGCCTAGGGCCAACACTCTTATGGACTATGTTATGTGTGTTACTTATAGCTCAATACATGGAGGAGTGATACTGAAACTCGAGGCATCTGTGTTCAAATCCTGGCATTGTCACTTATTTGTTCAGTGTGATCCCGGGTGAGTTCTTCAACTGCTTTCTTCCTCTGGGAAATGGAGACAGTAGCTTCTCACAGGGCTGAGGTGAAGACTCAGGACCTAATGCACAGGAGAGGGGCTGGCGTAGTATCTAGATAAAGCAGGCACTCAATGAAGTGACTTGCAAAAAACAAAAAACAAAAAACAAACACCAACAACTTTAAGAGGTGATGGGGGTACATACCTGTTTCTGAAAACCTTCCAGAAGAGACCAGACAGCCCCTCATAGAGCCTCCCCTGACTTATCACTAAAACTTTTGTGAATAGAAAAAAAGAAGAAAACCACCCCATTAGCTAAGACTGATGGACGGCTTTATTGCTGGAACCTAGGAAGAAACTGAATAGACTACGGGCAGATGTAGAGGACAGAAGTTGAGCAAATGTAGACCTTGCCAATGTGTGCCTCCCAGGGCCTGTCCCCAGACTCAGAGAACCAGCGATATAAAAGCATGAAAACTCGGGTCAATGACCAGTACACTGCCCAGCAGGGGCTGACCTGAGGGGCTCTAGGACTTTCCCCTCCACCTTCTCACACCCATTTGCAGATGGCTACCCCCAGAAAAGAACTAAAGCATGTCCAAGAGGGAAAACCAAATGCCTACTGATAAGCCCCAAAGATGAATAGATTTCACCTTGGTCAAGGACGCATTCAGAAGAAAGAAAATCCAGTAAGGGGCACATGGAAAAATACTGCCAAATAACAGGGCCTGAACTGCATGCAGAAGGGGCTGAGAATGAGAGCATATGTCCTCGGTCTATTCCAGCATCCGGAAGAAGGTTTCAGGACACCTTTTCTCTTCAGCACAGCACAAGAAGACAAGGCTTCTGGGATAGGAGAGAACTGTCAGAGGTGAAACTGCAAGAGGATAAGCTAGAAAGAGAGATGCATGACATAAGAAAAGAAGAAAAAGAAACTAAAAATATGTCAGAAGAATTTTAAAAAACATCGGAAGAAGCAAGGAGCAAAATGGGTATTTTGGATACTCACATCAATGATATGGGGGAGCAATTTGGCGAGGTCAAATGCCGAGGAAAAGAGCAAGGGAAGAAAGAATATATGGGATGTGGGGGCCTGAGAACAGAGAGCTGACCCAGGGAAGGGCATCTACCCAAGGAGCGTGTCCCAGGTCCCGGGAAAGAGATCCATCCCTAGACACACCCTGGATAAACGTTTGAATAAAAAAAAAAGTCTTTCAAAAAAGCAAAAGCAAAAAACCCAAAACCAAAAATCCACCCCAAAACAAAAATAAAACCCCCCAAAACAAAGAAAAACCCATGGAAGTGACCTTGACCCTCCAAGTGCGTTGTAGGGGCCCCTTTTGCTTGGGTCTAATTGAACCTGACCTTCCACCAGAATGACTGTGATGACATACGGTAACTGTCTGTGCAAGTGTTTCCCCGAGGGAGGAGGAGTTTCTCAAAGCAGGAGGTACTGATTATTCATGAAATGTTAGGACATCTGGTGATTTGTCAATTGCTTTCATTTTTTAAGAAGAAAAATATTTTCCCCTAGTGATTACGGTACTTAAGTATAAAGACCCAAAGAGAGGACATATGATTTTGGATGCCATAAAATTTGGTCAATGCACATTTTTTCCATAAGTTTATGGGAATGTTTCACCATCGCAGCCTAAGGGCAGCAGAAGACGTCGACTTCTGGATGCAGTATTAACAGATCACATGTGCTCTAAACCACACTCCCTCGTCAGCAGTCTGTAAAGCCCAGAAACCCCTCCTGCACATGCCGCAGGAGAAAGCAAGCACTCAGTGGCTTGTGTCACTGTGTCAGATGTGGAGGATGCAGGCGAACTCTGAGAATGATGGCTTTTCTGCGGGGCCAAGGGGAGAGGCCACTCAGTCATGGTTGCAACAGCACAGGGAGAGGCAACTCCGTCAAGTCCAGAGTAGATGTGAGTAGAGTGCTTCCTGCCAAATCCAGGAGCACCCAGCACCCAGGAGCACCCAGCACCCAGGAAGCAGGAGCCTGCGCTTGCCTGGAGGTGGGCTGGGGGGCGCTGAGAGGGGGCTGGGGGTGGGGGGATGAGGTAGCCTGGGGACACCAGTAAGAAGATCTATTTGGAGGCTGAAAAAGCTCATCTCAGCTAAAGCCTGCCTCAGGGCAATGGTGAAGGAAGAATATTTTGCAAATGTCCTGTTTCCTGGGTGGCAGTGACCCCGGCTCTGGGCGAAGGTCTGCTCCTCTCCTTCCATCAGGGTTTCCTGACAGTAATCTGGCCTGGATCTTACTCTCAGCAAGACCCTCTGGTGCACAGGGACCCGGGGGTCGGGGAGCTCAAATAGGCTCCTGGGACAAGACAGCTGACTCAGAGCGTGGGGTGGGAGACATGAGCCTCGGGCAAGCGAATGCTGGGAGTGACCAGAGCGTGGTCACACCGAGCGTGGCCCTGGGCTAAGAGCTGCACCTGCATAATCTCATGGAGTCCTCATTTTACAGAAGAGGAAGTAAGCCTCTGAGAGGCTAAATTGTCCCAGATCACACAGCGAGTGCGTGGCAGGGCCAAGAACGCCCCCCAGGCCTCACTTTGGAGTCCGGCTCTGATACTCGCCCTTCCTCGCCCTGGCCTTGCAGGACAGCACGTGAATGCATGAAGCCTGCCAAGGTGGGGTGGGGACACCAGCATTTGTGGGGTGACCCTGAACCAGACTTTGTGCTCTGGGCCTTAGACCATCTCCTCAGTTCATCTACCAACTGGGCTCCCAGGAAAGCATCATTACCCCCATCATCCAGATGGGGAAACTGAGACTCAGAAAGGTAGGGTGACTTTCCAAAGGTCTCCTGGCCAGTAGTTGGAGAAGCCATGATTGGAATCTAGGTTTGGCTGGTCCCAACCTGTGCTCTGTTCAACAGGAGGACTGTAGGGACCCCCCGTTTTGTTTCATGGCACGAGCTGAGTCCTGTGGTCCCTACCCTCCGAGATCCTTACCCCAGGCCTGGAGGGCTGAGTCATAGGCCCTGTCCTCAGAGGGGGAGATGTCCTTCTGGGGAATGGAAACATCTCCAGGCCAGAACAGGACTTAGTTCTAAGTGGATTACCCAGAGCTCAGGCAGGGTGATTTGTGGCCCACCAACACACTCCAAATGGTGCCCGGGCCCAGGCTCCAGGGATTAAGTGGTCCTCTGGAGCCTAGCCTGGGGAAGCAGTCCCGGAGTGCCATATAGGATGTGGGCTCTGGAACCAGGCAGCCTGGGGGGAGGGCCAACTCTGCTACTGACGCTCTCAGTGGCCTTAGAAAAGTTCCTCAGCTCCTCTGACCCCAAGTTTTGGCCTCTGTAGCAGGGGACAGGCGTTAGCGGTACCTCCCTCAAGCGGAGGTGGGATGAGTCAGGTGAGGTATGTATATCCCCCTGAAGAAGGTCACTGCCCAGTAAAGGCTGAGGTGATGTGATGACATCACTAGAAGTAACTGTCTGTGGCAGGCCCAGTCTACCGAGAAGGGAGGACCCAGTTTGCATCTTCCAAGCCCCACACTGCCTTCTCCCTCCTCCAGCCCCCCACGTCCTGTTACATCCACAGCAAGGGCTGAACAAGGATGGGACCACCTTGAGAACATCTCGTCCCTTGCTCCTGCCTCTCCTCTGGCTTCCGTCACAGAGCTGTGAGGGACACTCTTGTCTGGGGAAAGGGAACCCTCTCTAGTCTTCAGGGCGGCACACGGAGCAGGGAGACCCAGGTCTGAACACCCATTCCACCGGGTGACCCTGGGTAAGCAGCCTGGTCACCTGGACCTGATCTCATTCATTCCCACCTTATACATCCATCCACCCTGAGCATTACATGAGATAATGTAACCACAGCAGGGTGGTTCATTCTTCTGCTCATTTGTTCCATCATTCATTCAATCAGGCATGCATTCATTTTTCATTCACAAAACAGTTGCTGAGCACTGTTTCCACCAACTCTGCACTGGGCTCTGGGGGAATCACAGTGAGAAAAACCAGACGTGCTCCCTGCCTGCCCTCCTGGGCCTGACGACCAAGCACTGAACAGATGCTTCTCTTCCACGGAGACCCCGGGTCCAGTGGGGAGCTGGCCACTACTTGGGTGGCAGAGAGAGCCCCAGGTTGGTGGCCCACGGTTGGGGAGTTCTTCTGCACTTGGCGGGTAGCGCCCTGGGAAGGCTGCTCACCTTCTGAGTGGCCGTAACTTCTGAGTACTGGACTGCCTCCCACAAAATGTGCTTTGTCTCTGCCATGTGTGCTCAAACAGGCATAATCTTACATCACATACACTGTTCCCGGTTTGTACAAAATGACTCAGGATTTTGCAGCTAGCGATGAGGGGTTTAGGGCAGTGGCAGGTCATGGGCAGCAGGTCTATGGGACTTGGGCAAGTTATTTAGTTCATCTGAGTCTCAATTTCCATTTTTGCAAGAGGAGCGTATTCCAACCTTGTTTCAAGAATCAGAGCTACTGTATGAAAGCATTTACTACATCACCTGGAATAATAATAATGATAATTACAACACTAATGACTGCTAACGTCTATTAGCATTTACTATGTGCCAAGCATTGTGCTGAGTGCTTTCAGGCATTCGTTTATTCTTTAATTCAACCAATAGTTATCGAGATGCTAGATTAGATACTAGGGATACTGCAAGGAACACAACCAATAGCATCTCCTCTGCTTCTGTGGAGTTGACCACCTAGAGGAGGATCAGATAGTAAACAAGTAACTGCACAAAATAAACTATTTAACTGAAACTGTAATGATAAGAACAACAAAGGAGAAGTACAGTCCTCAGAGTAAATGCCATTACACACGCTTTCTAGGTGAGGAAATTAGGGATCAGAGAGGTTAGGCAACTGGTCTGAGGTCGCATGCCTGGTGAGAGGCAGAGCCAGGCCCCAAATCTCATTAAACGGATTATGCCGAGAATAGCATCAGAGGTTCCAGATCATCTACAGAGAGCCCACCACCTCCCAGGTTCCTCCTCTAGTCTAAGAGCCGCTGCTCAGAGCAAAGGTGGAACCAGAAGGCTCCCTGAGAGCAAAACGACTTAGCTGATCCTCCGTGCACTGTTGTGACCTGCAGCCCTTCCTAACCTGAAGCAGAAAGCTGGAGGGCTTGTCCCGGGGGTCACTCACCCCCGGGAAGGCATCAGGGGGAGGACCTCTATAGTTGATAAATGAGTTTAGGAAAATAACTGCCCCGTTGTTGAAAACTAAGGGTAGTGGGTGTCACCAGTAGGCTGCTTCCGAGGAACCCCAGGTGAGAAGATGCAGGTCGCCACAGGGCCTGGTGGGTCGGTGTGCCTGCCTGGCTCGGCCGTTGGCCAGCTCTGTACAATGGGGAGAATAAATGTACCTCCTTGGAAGGCCACTGTGAGGCTGCAGTGAGATCAGACAAAGCGCTTTACTTGGCACCAGACAGAGCGGCTGTCCTTGCGCAGACACTGAGGGTAAAGCTGGTCTTCCCCACCGCAAGCATATCTCAGTGATAAGAGAGACCTCCCTGGAGGGTGAGGACCTGTACACAGCTCTTGGCTCTTGGTTTGCTTTATTTATGGTAACATTCTTTTAACTTCACTTATTTACATGTCACCTTCATGATTTTTACCAACGTAGCATCTACAGTATACATTTTTTTCTTTTTTTTTTTTGCGGTACGTGGGCCTCTCACTGTTGTGACCTCTCCCGTTGCGGAGCACAGGCTCCGGACGCGCAGGCTCAGCGGCCATGGCTCACGGGCCTAGCCTCTCCACAGCATGTGGGATCTTCCCAGACCGGGGCACGAACCCGTGTCCCCTGCATCGGCAGGCGGACTCTCAACCACTGCGCCACCAGGGAAGCCCCAGTATAAATTTTTTATTGTGATAAATAAACATAACACAAAATTTATTATTAGTGACATTTAGTACTGTCATGATGCTGTGCAACCACCACCGTTATCTTGTTCCAGAACATTTTCATCAACCACTCCAAAAGGAAATCCTGTACTGACTTACACTCCCCCCTCTTTTCAATCTAAGCAACCACTCATCTACTTTCGGTCTCTATGGATTTGCCACTCTGGACATTTCATACACATGGAATCATACAAGATGGGGTCTTTTGTGCCTGGTTCTTTCCCTTAGCATAGCATTCTCAAGGGTCACCGTGTTGGAGCATGTATCAATATTTCATTCCTTTTTATGGCTGAATAATATTCCATTGTATGCATATGCCATATTTTGCTCATCTATTCATCTGTTGGTGGTCATCTAGGTTGTTTCCACCCTCTGGCTACTGTGATAGTGCTGCTATGAACGTTCACATATAAGTTTTTGTGTGAATGCCTGTCTTCAATTCTTTTGGGTATATACCCAGGAGTGGAATTGCTGGGTTACAATATATTTTTTAACCTAACAGTTTTTGAGTGAAATCACGAATTTATTGTGCTAATCGCATTAAGAGAGATACTTAGCTAGCAAAGAAAGAGAGGTAATCTACATGCCATCTAAAATCAGGAGGCCCAAAAGTAGTGCACGTCCACACTCTGGGGAGCTCAGAGCTCAGGTATCCCCTCACTTACCGTGCATGAGGCTGCCAGCAGTGGGTGCTCTGGGGTGGGGTCCCGGGACCTGAGGCTAGGTTAGGTGCAGTGGCTACCGGATGGGTCAAAAGCACTGTTAGAGGGGGCTGGCCAGGGGTCAGAGCCAGAGAGGCAGCATTGGTCATCGGGCCTGAGGGGTAAGCCTCCAGCCCACGTAGTTGTGGGAACACGGGGCACCGAGGAGACAAGGAGGTGGCCTGGAGGGATGGGGTGGAGGGCCCAGGGCTTCGGCCTGCAACAAAGATGACTGCAGAGCCGAGGCCCCAGGAGGGGTCTGGGGCTAGCTGCAGGCTGTCCTGTCCTTCATTGCTCTTGAGGCCGACTCTCCAGGGGCCAGGAGGAGAGGGTGAGGCCACAGCACAGGGGCTGGCCTTCGAGCTTCCTTCACACAGGCTCCATCCGGGAGTCCAGCCCCTACTTGGAGACCTCTGCTTTGCTAATTACGGGACGCCTAGAAAGAAGGGGTTGTTTATGATGGGGACTCTTTCATCTCTGACTTAAATTATACATCATGCGCTAACGTTTTAACTCTGATGTCTTCTGGAATTCAAATGAGACATAAACATACTCCCAGAAGCACAGAGTCTACATTCATTACTGGGACCCCCTTGACCAAATAAGAGGTGTCACCAAGTCTATTTATAGCTTAAACATCTTTCCACTGTCCTTCCCTTAAAATCTATTGAGGTAGTTCCCATAGAAACAAGGAAGAGTGTCCAGCCCCAAACGGTCATTCATTCATTCATCCATTCGGGCTTCATGTCTAGGGGTCGACAGCAATCAAGTCGTGGCAGGAGAATGTGGAGAAAAAGTATAGGGGCTCTGAGCAGAGAAACGGAGTGGACAGAGAAATTTTAATTAATAAATAAAAGCGGCCATTTAAAATCCATTACATCATTAAATTTAAAATAAGACCGATGCCGAAAGCTAGCAAGGCTGTGGTGAAACGGGAAAACCCACACATTGTTGGCAGCAGGGTAAGTTGGTACCACCTTTTTGGAAAGCATTAGGGATTCCAAAGCCAGAAAAATATTGATATCCTTTGACTACGTAATGCCACTCTTAGGAACTTATTCTGAGGAAATAATTTTAAAAGAAGGGAAAACATTGTACACACAAAGGTATTCACTGCAGGGACATCTACGGTGGTTAAAAGCAAAGCAAAACAAAACAACAAAAATTGGAAACATTCTAATGTCAAACAATAGGGAAATAGCTAAGAAAATTAAAATGAACTACATGACAAGAATATGGAAACATAAGTGCTAGAACTGGTGGGGTTTGAAGTACTTAAGAAAATTTACAGCAGTCTTGCAAGGTTGTGCATTGCAAGTGCATTTTTTAAAAGAATGTATAATTCATCTTTAAGTAAGATAACACTTTATTCTAATCATTGATATTTACTGTCAGATTTAAGTTTCTCACCAAAGTAGCAATAAATATATATATTTGTTACACATATATGTAAATATAAATAGTCAACAAGCCCCCCACGTTGGGGTTTCCTCCCCAAATACCAGGAAACTTCGTGTCCCTCCTCCTCCCAGTTATTTAATTGGTTAACCATCGCGTGGGGCACACGAAATGCCCGTGAGCCCGCAGTGACTCCAGGGTCTTATTTACAGCCAGGGGCACAGAGCTTGGAGCCCTCCCTGCGGACGGAGCCACGCCGGCCTGCTGACCTCACTCGACCTGCCGGGACGGTTCCTGCTTCCCTCCAGCTGCAGCCGCCCCTCCCGTCGCCCCCGAGTCTCTGCCCCACTGGCCTTCACCCACGCAGTTGGGTGGGACCACTCCGCCTGGGATCCCAGGCCCTCGGTGGCCTGGTCCATCTCACAGGCACTCGCAGTGGAGGGTGGCACTCGCTCATGAACTTGCTGCACGGTCGTCAATCGGGCACTCTATCCCTACCCTGGGCGCCCAAGACAGAGGCTTCCCACACACCTGCACGTCAGGCCGGTCTGTAAGGACAGTGGCCTTGCTGGCTCCTGATCCCCTCCTGGAGGCATCCCCTGCTCCTCAAGAGGTGACCAGGCCTCTGACGCTCAGCCTTGGGCTTTTGCCACTGCTGGGCAGGAGAGCCGCAGCCTTGGCTAGCCCGAAACCTGGCCTGCCACCCTGATTTACTTCCCAGCAGTGGGGAGAAGGCAGGTGAAAAGGCATGAGGCCTATGTTCTCCCAGAATGTTCCAGACAGAGCAGCTAGCATTTTAGAGTGCTACTCCCATTTTCACCAACAGACCTATGTGAATGCTGCTCCCATTTTCACAAACAGCTGTGAAAAATGCCAAGTCCTGGAATGGGCTGTTGAATACGTACTACAAAATGACAAATTCCTACCAAAGACACATTTACATATGAGGTAAAAACATGCAACAAAATTTGTTGTAATTTTCTACATTCAACACGTTTTAACTAAAGAATACATTCCAAAAAAAAAAAAAAGAAAGAAAAGAAAACTTTAAAAACCCGTGTCAGCAAAAGGCTGACATTATTCTTACTTGGGAAGAAATATCCTTTATTCTGAGATTATGGCCTACTTGCATTGTTGGTATTAAAATGTTCTTCCTCGGGGAAACAATGATGATAGTTTATACTCTCTTTACTCGCCATTTAAAAATAAAGTTGGCAGCCTTGTGAGAGTCTCCAAACTTTCTTTTTGCCCATGAAATCCAAAGTCTGGGACCCACTAGCAGGAGATCACACATGTTTCTCTGGCAGCAGGCAGACTGTTGGCTGGCACGGAGGGCGCCAGAGCTGGAAAGCCCCAAGGGCGGCTTGTGAGTCAGGCAAATGAGACGGCCAGGCAGGGAGGCAGCTTTGTGTTGCTGCAGGCTGCAGGATCTCTAAAACTTAAAGAATACTTGAAGGTTGAATAAGTAGGAATTTCAGTTTGGGACAAAAACCTCAAGTTTGAGTTCTCCTCTTTCCTCTTTCTTCCAGTCAGAGTTTACGTCGTACTGTAGAGCGGAGCACCTGAACCCCGGTCTCACTCGGGGCGTCAGCCCCCGGCGCCCCTCCTTGGCCTGGCAGGTGCAGGCTGGCCAAGCCCCAGCTCTCACGCATCTCGGGAGCGGCTCCCAGCTGCTGCGCAGGCTGCCCAGTGCTGTTGGGGGGCAACCACCCAGCCCCGCGGAACGGCCATCCCTCCCGGTGCCCAACTTCCAACCTCAGAGCGGCCCCGCCTTGGTGCCTCTCTTATTCCCTTTGGTGGCTGGTTTTCCCCAAAGGCTGCCTATCCCCCACCCCCCAGCTGTCCCTCCCTGGGGGCACCCTGTCGTCTCCTAAGTGAACGACTGGGCTTCCTGCTCTGCCCTCATCTGCCTGTACCCATTCTCCACCCTCCCTCGCCTCCCTCCACCTCCGCCAGCATGGACTTCCAGGCTGACCCCATGCTCATTCTGGTATCTTTAATGTCTCCCTATCTACACTACCTTTTTTTTTTTTTAAGGTTTAAAAGAACATTTCGTTTCTGATTAAAGGGAATTTATGTTCATCCTAGAAAACAGAGAAAAGCATGAGGAGAAAAATAACTGCCTGTAATCCCACGGTTGTGAAATGAGCACTAGCGGGATCTAGGTGTGTCCCTCACATAAACATACTCCTCCGTACAAGCCGACCGCAGGCCACCGCGTGGTTCTGGTGGACAGTTCCGTTGGTGGAAGGCCCCAGAGGACTCATTCTTCAGTGGAAATGGAAAGGTCCCAACCCCGGAGGCACTGGCGCATTGTCTTATGTACTGGACACCCTAGACGCCTTCTGAGAAGGCCCCAGGAGGTGGACAGGGGCTGCCGCGGGCCCTGCTGCCAGCCCAGGGTATGTCCTGTCCAGGTCCGTCTTGACCGCACATAATCAGAGCTATCGCTTTACACAGGTGCCGGGCCAGCTCCAGGGTCTGGGTGCGGACAGGCGCACATCTGACCCCGTCAGTCAGGCCCTCCCCTGCTTCACCACCTTCTCTGGTGCCCCAAAGCCAACTCTCAAAGTGGGAGGAAAAGGAAGAGGATGGACCTCCTGGGGTGGAGAAGAGGGGCTGCAGTAACAAGAGAGCCCCAGCTCCCTCCCTCCTCCCTCCTACAGGCTTGTTGCCGTGACAATGGCCACAACAATCGTAATCATAATAGCATAAAAGCTGACCCGTGTTCAGAGGTCAGCCCATGCGGAGCATCAAGACCAGCAATCGACACGTGTCATCCACGTTCCCCAACGTGTGGACACACTCCACTGAGAGGATCATTGGTCCAGGGATGGACATTTGTATCTATTTTAACGTGTTTAGAAAAACGGCAGCAGAGCAAACCCTCAAAATCACAGATAAGAATAAAATAGATTTAAAGAGAAAAACTGAGCCAGAACATTAGTAGGATTAGTGAAGATGGTCATAAATGCCCAAAGTTTGGGGAAACATTGCATTGTCTTAGGATCCTCACAGCAGCTGTTCTATGGATGGCAAGGCGCAGGGAGGTTCCTGGCACCTGGGGAGTGACGACTGGGGTTAGGGCCTGAGCCCTGGAGACTGGGCCTCTATCGCCCTGGTCTCCGCTGAGGACACCTCTGCTTTTCCTCCCCTCCACCCTCGCTCTGCTGACCTACCGGCTACTCACACGTGGCCCAGTGGCCTCAGCCCTGCCAGGACCAGAACAGGACACAAAGAATTCAGATTAGGTTTGAGCTACAACTTACGGCCATGAAGGTGCTGCCTACCCACCAGTAACTGCGGCCCTAGTGCACTACTAATAAACCAGTAAGTCCCACAGGCTGAGGACCCCGTGCATGTCTGGCACTGGGCTTCACCGAGGGGGCTACCAGCATTATGCCCACTTTACAGTCGTGGACACTGAGACACGGAGGTGCCCGAGGTCACACAGCTAGGGAAGGACCCAGACTCTGTCCTTCAGTGGCCGACCTCCACAGGACACGCCGCTCTGTGGGCTGACAGCTGGCACGAAGGGTTCTATTTTCCAGGGCCTCCTGGACAACCTGAGGATCGTGGCAACTCGTGAGCTTGTCCAACACCTACTCCCCGGGGGGAGCCCGCGCCTGGGATGCTTCTGGCTTCCGCTTCTTGCACTGGCCTGGGATTGCTGGTGCCCGTCCACCCTCTCTCCTCGGGGCTCCCGGCTCCCGGGACGTGCTCCTTGCTCTCGCCGGCAGCTTGATGGCTGGTACTGCGCCATGAGTACTGGACCAGCTGAGTCGGGCTCGGGTCCTGAGCTCCTGTTTCAGCTCTGGCCCTTACGAGCAACACAGCCGTGGACGAACTCCCATCCTTCCCTGCAACCCCATAACCTCATCTGTAAACGAGGCGGTTGGAACTTCTGGCTCTGACAGTCAAGAACGCTTTGATCCTAGAGACCAGTGTGCTATACACCGTGTCATGAATATAAGGCTGTGGACACGAGCACACACGTGCTGTCCCCAACGCCTGGACACGGCCCACGCACCCTGCAGCTTGAGGCTCAGGCCGCACTACCTGCAGAGCCCCCCTGCCCACCTCGGCCTCTCCTCTGTAACAATCCATCGCTTTGTAATTAACGGAGGCTGATCCCCATATAAGAGGCTTCCATTCCCTGAGGGCTGCTGCCAGCTCCACATCACACCTCCCTGAACCCTCAGGCAGCCCCATTTACAGAAGAGGGACCTGGGCTCAGAGAACTTGAACAACCTGTCTGAGATCACCTGGACGACGAGGGACAGAGCAGGGTCCAAAGTCTCGTCTGCCCAACCTGTTGATTACCTGACGCCTGCGCCCCCAGGCTGTGAGCACCGAGGCCAGGGGCCACTCTGCCCTACCCAGAGCTGCCTCCCCAGCACTACCGCAGTATCTCCTCCACCACAGGCTCTTAGTAAATAGCTCTTAAATCAAAGAAGCGGCGGGGGGCGGGAGGGAAGACGTGTAACTCAGAACCCTTTTAGTTGCAAGTGACAGAAACTCACCCGGAACAGCTGCAAAATGGGGAAGGACTTTAAGAGTCTCAGAACGGCTCACAGGACCCGCAGCTGCACCTCAGAATCTGGGCAGCCCCAGGACAGCCCCAGGGAGGCTGGCGCGGGGGACTCCAGCCGGTGCTTGCTGCCTGCACAACCTACTCTCCCCTTCTTGGGGCGCAGCTGCACGCCTCATTTACTCAGGCTCTCCATGTGGCAGAGGTCAGGCCACTGGCAGCTGTGGTGTCAGGATATGACAGCACAGCAACCAAGGCAGAGAGATTCCCCCTCTCCCTGGCCTCAGAAAAACAAAACAAAACAAAACAGGCAACACTCTAACTGACCTAGTGTGAGCCCCACGACGGGCTGGGGGCTGATGTGCTGTGATGGGGCCAGATTCAGGTGTGGTCCTCTGCGGTCAGGTGGTGAGTGAGAAGGAGACCTGTGAAAGCCCCACACAGAGTGGCGGAGAGGGCGGAGCTCCATAACGCTCAGGAGACTCTCCCCTCCCGCTTGCTTCTCTCTCCTCCCACTTCACTCCATCACCTCCGCTGCCATGGCTCCCCTGGCTGGCAGCCCCAGTGGGTCTCACCCATGGAAACGCCCCACTCTGGGCTGCCGCCAACCACACCTCTCCCACCCAGTGAGCTGAGGCTCCTTGGGCAGTCCTGGGCCTTCTGGCCATCTGTGGGAAGTTCAGGTGGCCAGACTGGTGACGCCCAACCTGGGGTCGTTGGATGACTGAGGTCATTACTAGTCTATTGCAGAATTGGAGTCCACTGGGGGCACAGACATGAAATGCTTTATTCTCTCCAACGCCACTCCCCAGCTGCGCTGTGTTGACTCCCCTTTCCAATTTTGGGCAGCTGGTCCCTCAGTGAAATCTGGGCCAGATTCTGTAACTTTGCAGTCACTTTCCATTATTAGCATAGTAGCATTTCAAGATTTAAGACTCGGTTCTGTTTATTTGAAGACTTGATTCAAACCTCATTCAAAGCTCATCTCTGTTCTCCCTTCCCCCCCTCCCCTCTCCTTGGGGGTTTGGAGGAGGTGGGATGGAGGGTGCTCTGCCATTTTCTTTGTTTGAATCTCCTTCCCTAATGCCTTTCAGACTCCAGCAGACCTCACTGGGCCCACTCTCTCCGGGAGGCGGGGTGGGGAGTGAGATCCGCTCACACAGGGGTCACCTGTCACTGGTGGGAGAACCTGGTCTGGTTCCCTCTGATGCAGGAGGTGATCTGGGTCTCCTAGGGATGTGTTCAGCTGTGTCCTGGCCCCTCCATGGCTGAAGGGCAGCCAGGCACCCTCTCCCTGCCATGAGGGGCACATGTCCTGACCCCTCTCTAGGCTGGGTGTCCCCCACGGCTTGGTGCGGTGGCCACCTGGGCAGCCACAGCTCCTGCCCCACTGCCAGCTTCTGCTCCCTTCACATGGAGACACAGTAACATCTGGGGTAGCTGCTGGCATCCTGTGAGGGCCACCGCGAACGGGAATGGGAGGTGAACCCACCTCTCCCCAGACACCCGCGTTCTTTAAGCCTGGTGATTCCACAGATGCCCCCCTTCAGAAATCCCTACACCAGAAATAGGCACCAGTTTCCATGTTCAGTAGGACCTGAACTTCAGGGGCTATGTGTCAATCACCCTCTCCCTCTTCTTCCCCAGAGAGGGAGGGAGCTGAAAAGGATGCAGCCCCTGCTCTCAGCTGCCCCGGGGTGCTCCCGCACTCCACGGGGCCGAGGGTCCTGCAGTCCCTCATCACGTGCCCAGTCCCTCTCTTGTAGGAGGCACCCCAACCTTCCAAAGGACTCTCCCAGAGACTCCCCACTTGGCTCTGGGGAGAAGCACCCGTCTCATCTCAAACTACCCTTGCTGTGAGTCCAGGACGCTCTCTCCTGCACAACGCCTCCCAGATTCACAGGGGTGGGTGTGGGGAAGGGGCTGAGACTGGAGGTGGGGCCGGAAACCATCACCTCAGTTCCGTTCGACAAACATTATATAGTTACTCTCGGCTGGTCGGAAGCTCTGGTTAGCTACGAGCTTGTTAACGAGAAGGGGGTGAGGCATTTCTTTTCACCTAACACCAGCAGCATGTGTCACAGAGACAGCTTCTATTGCAACATTAAAGAAACAGAGCTCTGTATCAGTTCTGGGGACAAGACCTCGCTCCTGGTGACCCTGGGCAAGACCTCTGACTCTCTGAGGCTCGGTTTCCTCATCTACATGATGTAGATCAGGATAGAGCTTCACACTGTACCTGAACTTCACAGTACACATGGCAGCTGTGATTATTTATAGGAGTTTTCAAAACCCAGAGTTAAGAAGAGACACGAAAGGGGTCCTGGGTGGGGAAGGGATCACAGGCTTGGTGTCCTCAGGCTGCGCCGGTTCTGGCAGAGGAGCCTAGCCCAGCGCCGGGTACACGTGGGCCAGCAACACATATTTCCTTGAATGGGAGGTGTTCTCTTAATTACAGAAGACTGTTCATCTGCTACTTATTAATGAGGTGTTCTGAACACAGATTTAAACTGAATTTGGTCCAGCAACCAAAAGAGACTGTGGGTCGTAAAAAAAAAAAGAAAAAAGGAGGAGAGACCCCTGTGTGTGTGTAGGGTCGGTGGCCCTCCCATCCGGGAGGGGCGGGAGCCGGCAGCTGTCTCCCGGAGCGCCTGCTGGAGCTGGATGGCAGCCGTGAATACTTTCTTTCTTAAGTGAAGCTCTTCTCTGTGTATGCTGAATTGTGGCATTCACGGGGGGAGTGAGGACAAGAGCATTTACCAAGCGGGTACCAGGCATCCGTGGGTGCAGGCCGGGGGGCAGGGGCCGGAGACCTGGCTGGGCCAAGGCTCTAGCCAGAAAGGAAGCTGAAACCCACTCCTCCGGCCATCCCTCCGACTCCCATGGTAGGTGCTGGGGTGGGGGTGAGAGGACCGGATGAGCACTGTGACCACAGACCTCAGCAGGGGAGAGACAAGGCCCAAAATAGGTTGAGCGTCTGGGGCGTCAGCTGGGATTCGCCCCTTCCAGCAAGTCAGGGCTCAAGCATTCTGTTTACCAAACGCTCTGCACACACAGAAACCAGGACGGTCTGGATTCCACGTTACAGGGGATGGCAGGGGGTGGGGGGAGGGCGCCCCGGGGTGCGTTTCGAGGTGTTGAAAGCTTCTCTCACAATGCCAGGGAGGAGGGCCAGGTCTGGGGGTGCCCATAAAGAGCCTGGCAGAGGAAGAAAGGCGATGGCAGGCCTGCGGGCGGGCGGGGGCTCGTCCCTGCTGGGCGCACCCCACCCCAAGCAGCTCCAGCCTGGCAGGTAGCGGGAAGGGAGTGACGTCTGCAGACAAAGGCGGCTCTGCGGAGGGGAACGCCACCGAAGCATGCTCTGGAGCCCGTGAGAGTAATCGTAATCGGAACCAGCTGAGGACGGAGCTGCGCTTCCAAGGGCTGCCAGGAAGAGGGATTTCCAGCGGCAGAAGCCTGGGGATGTTTCTCTACCCAGGAGCGCTCCCCTGCCCCGCTGCTCTTCTCTGTCCTGGGCCGAGGGTGGGTGGGCATCGGGGAGCAGGGCAGCCCCCTGGGGTGCACTGTGCCTCCTCCCTTGTGTCCTCCTCATGCGGCTGGCTGCCCGCGCCACAGGCTCTGCAGATGTGGAAGTACCTTACGTGGATACGTCCTAACTGGCGACAAGAACTCTGCGAGCTTGGTGCCTCTGAATGCCCGCTTTGCAGATGACGACACTGAAGCACTGAGAGGTGACAGGAATTGCTCAAGGCCACGCAGCTAGTAAGTGGTGGGAAGCGTGTTTTTAGAGCCCACACTCTATACAGTACACTGGCCTGCCTGGTAGGAAGATGACGATGATGATGATGAAAAACTAAAGCACTTGTTACATGGCAGGCACTTTGGATACCTTATGTCATTTCATTCTCATGACAACCCTATGAAACATAGTTATTATTTTTATTATCCCCAATTTACAGACGGGGAAATGAAGGCACAAAAGATCAGTTACTTGCCCAAGGCCATTCGGCCAGGAAGGGCAGGTCTTGGGCTCAAACCCAGGTCCCTCTGACTCCAGCACCCATGACTGTACCACCAAGCCCTTCACTCATCCACCCAACAGCAATGACAACTGAGCACCCAATGCTGTGTGCCAGGCACTGTGCTGAGCACTGGGGACCCAGGGGTGACGAGGTGACCGCTTCACCCGCACAGCCTGCTGCGGGAGGGGAGAACACCAATCATACCAGTAAATAAATAAAATTCCAAGTGTGAAGGAAAGTGTATCTGGCCTGAGCGATGCTTCAGAAGGTTTTTTTTTGAGGGGGAAGCGGTGTTTGAAAATTTATAAAAGTAATTTCTGCAAGATGATTTATTATCTTTTACATGTGCCTTTTATTTCCTATTCTGTGCCAGGAAAGCAGTTGGAAGTCAGGGACGTGTTAATAAAATTGGTCGAATGAAGCTTGTTTCACAGTCCAGACATCACCTGCTGCTTAAACACCACATTTTCCCAGGTCAGTGACACCTGGCCATTTTGGTGAAGGAGAGGCAAAGGGAGAGACTAAAAGCCTCAAGCCAGCTCCCAGGAAATGGCTGCGAAAAGCCAAACCACACTCTCCCGGAGTGATGCATAACCGACACCTGCACGTGTAAAACTGCCGTCAGAAGTAGGGATGGTCACGGCTGGGCCACCCGGCCTCATGTTCTTGCAAACTCATCTATCTTGAGAAGTGGTTCCCACAGCGCCGTCCTCATGGGAACTTTTAGAAATGCAAATCCTCAGGCCCCACCCCAGGCCTACAGAATCAGAAACTCTGGGGTGGCAAACTGTGTGTTAACAAGTTCTCAGGTGATTCCAAAGTTGCTAAAGCTTGAGAACCTCTGATCTAGGATGGGCTGGAATGATGAGCATAAGGGACCCAGCACTGACTGAGTGCCTACGATGTGTCAATCACACAACATCTCAACCTTCATAGTAATTCTGGGAACAAACAGCATTATCTTACAAGTGAAGAAATGAGGATCAGAGTTTCCCTAACTTGCCCATCCTCACGCTGCTGGGAAGCTGAGAGCTTAGAGCCCGTTAACGGCTGTGGACTTTGGATGCAGACAGGCCCAGCCAGTCCAAATCCTGCCTTTGCCACTTACTGGCTGTGTGGCAGTGGGTCAACTCCCTAACCTCTCTGTGCCTGAGCTACCTCATCACTTAAAATGGAAGACAGTAAAGAGAACCTCTCCTGGAAGTTTCTGTTTTTGAGGATTCAGTGAAACAATCCACTTAAAAGGCCTCCTACCATGCCAGGCACACAGTAAGTGTGCAGAAGACGGCAGATATTTTGTAAGAGCACAGACCTTGTAAGTCCCGAAGGCTTCTGAGCCCCCAAAATTGATGTGATCAAGTGCAGGCATTGACTCTCATGTACTTCACTCACAGGAGAGCTCTTCAGACTAGTGCAGTGCCCAGCTACTCTTATTTAGAAATAATTCTACCAGATTTCTGGGACCTCAGCTGGCGAGAAGCAACAAATCAGGAGAGGGATGGGAGGCTGGGAAGGGAAGGTGACTGCTGCCTTGGAAAGAAGAGCTAGAAAAGTAACGACAAACACAGCTGCCTGGAGCTTACAGGCGGTAAAGTTAGTCTATTCACGACGACTGAGTCGCCAAGGAGAGTGTGATTAGCCACGATTTTCAGCGGCTAGTGTGCTCTGTGTGTGTGTGTCTATGTGGGTCTGTGTGAAAAGCTTAATGAGAATGGATAAAAATTTTAAAGCATTGGATGTTTCAAGAGATAACCTTGTAGCTTCCCAGTCACCTTGATTATCCAAAACGGCTTGGTCCTTGGAGCCTGAAGAGCTGAGGCTTGCCCACGACAGAGGCAGGTCACCAGGGTCTGAGAGGCCAGGCTCCTAGTGCCAGACTGCCCAAGTTCAACACTAGCCCACCACGTACCCACTCTGACCCTGGGCAAGTCAAGTAACTTCTTAAGCCTCGGTTTCTGCCTCTGAAAATTGGGTAATAATAAAGGAACCTATCTCTTGGGGTTGCTCTGAGGATCAGTAAGCACTCAGTAAATGTTACAAGTCACATTGGGATGTGCACATGTGCACTTTCCACAAGCCTGCTTCCCGCCATGTTGGTTAAGCAGACTTCAAATACAGACCAAGGCAGGGGCAGGGAGGCAACTCTATGCCTAAAGGACTGTTGGTCGTGAGGCTCTGCGGGAGTGGTTCTGGGACCGACAGACATGTAAACCAGAGAGGGAAAACTAAAGGAGGCCATCTGGAGAGATACAAAATGACCAGTGACCTCCCGAGGACCCAGTGTGTTGGAAACCCAGGATGATGGGGCTCCCAGTTACTAAAGGAAGAGAGCCAGCATTTACCAAACACCTACAGTGGAGCCTGTATTGCACTAGGGTATTTGCACCCACATTGATTCACTTATTCCTGCCGGCCGTTCTGGGAAGGCGGTGTTACCATCCACAGTTGCTAAGTGAGGGTACTAAGACGCAGAGAGGACTGGTAGCTTTCAGAAGCCACGTGGCTCATAAGAGGCAGAGGTAGAATGCAAGGCCAGGCCTGGCTGACCCCCGTCACGCCACCACGCCAGCCACGGCCCAGCAGGGAGGGGGCGCTGGCGATACACCTGTCCTCACTTTCTCGCCACTCTCTCATCACCTGCTGGCACCTGCCATTGGCCAGAAGGTAAGGGAGCCCATGGAGGCAATCCACACAGGTCAGGCTCTGGGCACGGGGCAGCAACTGGAGAATATCTAGCACAGGGGAAGCCTGTCCCCTGCCCTCCAGAGTTTCAGCCTCAGAGCTGAGGTTTATCCAGTCCAGCACAGGGAGGGTGAGAGGAAGGGCAGTGGGGGTGGTCTGGAGGCTAGCAGGGCTGAAGCAAGCCTCCTGCACCAGCTGCCCCTACTCCCTGCAGGGCCTGTGTGGGTGCCCCTGAGATGCCACACTCCAGACCTACCAGTCAGAGAAGCCAGGGCAGGTCTGAGAGCCTTAAGCCCAGGAAGATGAAGAAACAACCCATTCTGATTTTCAAGGGCCACAGCTACAAGTTCTCGCCTCTCCTTGACAGGGCCTGCTGCAAAGTTCCCCTTGCAGCTTTGGGGCAGCGGAGCCATGAATCTTTGCTGAAAACAATTTCCAGCAAGCCCCAGGAGACCCTGAGCTGTCCATGTCTCTCCAGATAGTAACCTTGTGAGCACCCACCTCAGGAGCTACCTCAAGGATGAAAACAAACTAGTCCACTCCAGCCTGAGGGGACACACAGGATCACATTAACAGCAATTCAAAAATGTTTTATAGACCCCACCAGCATACCTGCAGCACCTCAAGCTCATTCCCAAGTTTCCCCCAGTTATTTCTGGTAGTGTCTAGGGTGGGGTCTCCTCACTCCAGCTCCTTGCTGGTACCTGTTTCCCCACACTCCTAGAGGATGGTGCCCAGCACTACCCAACTGTCAGTGCTGGCTGTGGTCAGGGCTGCCATGTACAGCCGCACAGGGTGTGCACTGCCCAACTGGACAGGGCAGTCCCGACTGTGGGTCACTACCTTGTTCCCAGAACTCTACTTCTAGGGCTCCCAAGTGGCAAACCTTCAAGGTGCTTATCAGTGCAGCACGATGCTCACCATATCAGAGGCGCGCTGGGTTTCTGTCAGCTCTTCCTCCAAAACCTAGCCTGAGTCCACTGGTCACTATCTCCTTGACACTGCCCTGGTGCCAGCCCCCTTGCTTCTCATCTGGACAGCCCCTCAAGTCTCCTAACGGTGTTCTCAGCTCCACGCTTATTCCGCCCGGACCACTCTCCACCCAGTACCAAGAGGGACAATGAGAAAACGCAAAGCAGTGCATATCATCTTCCTGCCTGCAACCCTCCAGGGGCCTCGACTGCGCTCTGAATCCAACCCTAAGGCCTCACCTGGCCTACAGGACCTGCCCGGCCTGCCTCTCTCGTTCTGCCTCCCTCCAGTCTCCTGCTTGGCCCCTCTGCTGGGCCACACTGATCTTTCAGGGCCAAGCTCATTCCCACCCCATTGCTTTTGCACGTGCTGTTCCTTTGCATGGCTGCCTCCTTCCAGTCTTTGGGCCTTGATTCACGTGACCCTCCCTCCTAGAAGCCTTCCCTGAGCACCCCGTTTAAAATAGCCTCCCTCCCACCCCCGCCCACCCCGATCTTTCCTATTCCATTAACTGGTTTCATCAGTCTGGAAATTATCACATCTCTTCATTGTCTGCCTCCTTAAAGAGACATATACTCCAAAAGGCCAGGGGCTGTGTCTGTCTTGTTCACTGCTGCGTCCCCAGCTCCTGGCACCGTAAACATGTGTGAAGTAACTGAGTGGATGTCTCCCACAGAAGAGGGGGCCTTTGCTCTGCCCCACGGCGCTCGCTGAGACTTGTGGCCCCTAGTCTCACGGCTCAGCACTGCGTGAGCCCTGGTCTCACCACGAGTGCAGTGAAATCAGCTCCTCCGGCCTCTGCTGAGAGCCCTCGCTGTCCAGAGCTCAAGCTCAAGCTGCTCTCTGGGAGCCAGGCCGGATTCAGGCTCCATCCTGGTGGCACCGGAGGTCCACGTGCCTGGGTCTGCGTCTTGGCTCCATCGCTTCTGCTGTAGGCCCTTGGGCAAGCTACTTCATCTCTCTAAACCTTATTTTTCTCAGCTCTAAAAGGAGGAAAGTGGTGCTTCTTACCACCTGGAGTTGTGAATATAAAGAAGATAATTCACATGGGCCTTCCGCACAGCGCCTGCGCCCAGTAAACGCTCAACCAGTGTCGTCGCCATTACTAGTTCCCATGAAGTTGTCGCCCACGTGTTCTTCCGGGACCCGAGCGCAGCCATCCTCCCATATCTGCTCAAGCAAAGCAAATCCAGAACCGTACCCCCCCACCCCCCGCCCCAGGCGCTGGCTCATCGCTTTGGATGCCAGCTACAGATAACTTGTGAACAGCAGCTCCCTACGGGTTCACTGAGAAAGATGAAATGAGGGATTTAAAGAGAAATGACTAATATCCGTCATCCCCAGAGATGCACACAACATGGGCCTATCCTCAAGGAACTCACAGCGCAGGAGAGGAGAGCAGATCTGCAAGCGAACGCATCCACTGGGAGGGGGTGACGTCAGCGCCGAGTGGCGGTCCCGTGGACTCAGGTGGCCCCCTGCAAACACGCAGCCCGAACACTACGGAGAACCTCACGTCAAGTCAGATTTTATCACCAAATGAACTTGTGCCAAACTTCTAAAAAAAGGCTTGCTGGGGTGTTTTGTTTGTTTGTTTGTCTGTTACTTTTTCAGCGATCTGGGGTTCTGAATTTGTGGAGGAGGGAGTGTGCTCTCGCAGTCAGGGCCGAGTCATCCAACAGGTGCAGCCAGGCACAGGGCCGGGGGCTCACGATACTATCAGGGGCCCCGAAAATGTTCTAGCTTCCTTTAAAATGAGAGCAAAAAGTGCAATTTTAGGTCAGAAAATGCTTTAATATATAATGTTAGCATATTTGTCCTTACACCAATGCAGTCATGGAAGATGGTTTTTAATATTTTTAGTGGGGGAAGGAGCTCACCAAGTGCCCAGGGTGGGAGGGAGTTGCGGGCCCTGCTTGAAGCGCTGCCCGCACAGAACCCGGGAGGACTGGCTGAGATAAGGCCAGGGAACGGACGGGCACAATGCCCGATACGGAGTAAACAATAAACGATGACGACAGTAACGACCGTGATATTTTCAGTCTCTTTTTTCTCACCTATAAAATGGAGTAACTGCTGCCCTCCCCACCCCCAGGCCTGCCGTGAGACTCAAGGGAGACAACAAACGCCAAAACACTTTGGGGACCAGCCCTGCCTGCAGAGGAGAGGGGTAAGACCGGGGACACCGACATCAACCACTTGGACCAGGAACGTGAGCGGACGCCCCTCTGCTGCCTCACCCGCACCCGACGGGACGGCCCCGAAAGGCCCATCACAGGTACTGCCTTCCTTCATGTACCTGCCTGGCAGACGGATTAGTGGAGAAGGGGGGAGGGCAAGGCTGGGGCAGGGGCACCCGGGAGCCAGATCAGTGGAGGAGGGAGTTACTCAGGACTCCCAGAGCCAGCTTGGGGCAGGCCTGGGGCAGCTCGTCAGGGGTTTAGACACAGCCTCGCCACGTCAGAGCGGCTGTCTTTCTCTCCTTGGTCTCCTCCCCGCTCTTCTCCTAGGTAGACTCCCGAATGGTGCCCCGTGCTGCCCTCACCCCTGAGACCCTGAGTCAGAAACCCTGGATGAGCTTTCGAAGGCTAGTATTGCCCTGCAGTCATTCAACAGTCATTCACTAGCGTGTGCTTCTATGCACTAGGCCTCAAGCAAGATGCTCAGGCCAGAGCCCACAATGAGGCAGCCCCAGGCCCAGCCCTCGGAGCTCTATGATGACACCAGCCCATCTCCCCGCCAGCGCCAGCACCTCTGCTTCGTGATCCCACCCTGGCCTCGTGCCTGGGGAGCTCACTCCATCGATCTCTTGCCAGAAGCCCTCATTTATCCGCTCAGCCGCCTCGCTGGGCCCCAGGACAGATAAGCGAGGTCGGCAACAGCTTGGCTACCCCTCGGGACGAGAATTTCAGCAGGTATCTATCTGCAAGCAAATTGCGGTCCTTTCCCACTGACCGTAAAACTGCCTCCAGTCCCTCATCTCCTGTTTAGGACAAAGGTCCCGTCTGATACAGACAACAGTGTTCCAGAAGCAACCGTTTTTAAACATTTTATGCTGGATGGGGATGATTTTAAACAGCTTTGGAAATTTGGGTTGATATTCTTCACTAAATTTGGGAATGTGTTGGCGGGGGAGGTTGGGGGCCATTATTCCTTTAAATATTTCTTCTGCACAATTCTCTCTCCCTTCCCCTTCTGGAACTCCACTTACACAGTTGGCATTGTCCCACAGGTCACTGAAGCACCATTTATTTATCTTTATCTTTAAAAAAAAAAATCTCTGTGCTTGTTTGGATCATTTCTATTACCTGGCTTCAAGTTTGCTGATCCTTTATTCTATAGGATTTAATCTGCTGTTAATTTTATCCAAATTATGTTTCATGTCAGGTGCTGTACCCTTTTGGCTTTAGAATTGCCACTTAGTTTATTTTTATGTGACCCATTTCTCTTCTGAGATTCCCTATCCATGCGTTCATTCTGTACTTCATTTCGTGAAAACCCTGTACAAATTCATAACATGTACACATTTTCAAGTCCTTCTTTACTGATTCCGACATCTGGGTCATCGGTGGGTCTAATTTTATTATTTCTCTTGATCGTGGGTCACGTTTTCTTGCTTCTTCACACGCCTATAATTTTTAAGTTGTGTGCTGGACATTTTGGATGCTACGTTGAAAAGACTCAGTATTTTATTGTCTTCCTCTCAAGAATGTTGTGTTTCGTTCTGGCAGGCAGTTAAATTACTGGCATATTCCCTTGACCTTGTGGAGGCTTGGTTTTTAGGTTTTGTTCAGGTAGGTTTATTTTGGTTTTGCCCTTAATCCTAGAGTATAACCCTTAATCCTGGGTTCACTTGTAAGGCATGGCCTTTCTGGGATTAAATTGAGAGCCTTAAGTGCTGGCTAAGCCCCATTAACTTGGCAGGACTTGAACTCCAAACTCCATCTTTCAGGCAGCTGCTGAACTTTCTGCCTCTCAGCTGCTGCTTTCTTTTGGGCTCCCAGGACTCTCTCTCTCTCTCTCTCTCTCTCTCTCTCTCCATGTATACAATTTAGGGGTTAACTAAGGAATCAAGGGGAATTTGTATAGTAGTTTTGGAGCTCCTCATTCTGTGGCTTTCTCCTTTCTAGCATTTCCCCCTTCAATTTCCATCCTCAAGGTCCAATCTCTTTCTCTTCTTCCCAGCCAGTAATGCTGCTGCATTCTGTTTTGTCATTCTGTGTATCACCATGAGTAGGGAAATACCCTAGTGAGCTTCCTGTCTTTCAAGGAACATGTCTCCTCCAGCTTCTATTGCTTTGGATTGCTTTCAAGCAGCTGTCTTTTGTATATTATCCAGCTTTTATCATTGTTACTGACCAGTGGGTTACTTCAATACAACCTACTCCTCCTTTTCAGGAACTGGACCTCCGCACATCCCAGCGGAATTCGCCTTCTCACCCAAACCTCCTGCTTTTTACTGATGCCTTACCATAAACCTAGCCCGCTGGTTGGTGGTCCTTAATTCAGTTGTCTGCCCTCCCTGTTCTCGGTCATAGTCTGTTGGGAAATATCAGCCCCGATAATTCACAGTTTGGTTCAGCTCAGTGTGCCCACCAGCGCACTAGAAGATGAAAGAGATGTGTGGCCTCACAAGCCTCGTTAGAGCACCTTATGTAGCTACCTGCGATGGGCTGGGTGTCAAGCTCAATATTTTACACTTATCTTTTTTTTCTTCTCCCCCCAAAACCCTATGAGGGAAGTATTACTATTTTGTTCTACTAACAAGAAGAGTGAGGCTTGGCAAAGTGGGCTTCCTTGCACCAGGCCACACTGCTAGGCAGTAATGGGACTGTGATGAAGACTTACATCAAAGATAGCAGGAACACTGTGCTGTGTTGTCCTGAAAACAAATTACATTTCTTCGATTCTAACGTTTTAACACTTTTTTCTTGTTTTAGGATCTCTGAAATCCAGAGGCATCTTAAAGTTAGTAGCGTGTCAGGGTTTAATTGGCAGTACTTTGTCTCTTTTACTAGAACATGACTCATTTAATGGTTGACGACTTCTCAGATTCGAGGAAGTGTGGCAGTTTTTAGTGATCAAGGCCGCAGTGAGGCTGAGCCATGGGTGAGGGACAAAAAGGCAAGGCCCCTCCTCTCCTGGTCAGCTGGTCTTGGAAAGGCCTACAGGAGTGTCTGAGCATCAGGAAGGCTGTGGAACTGCCAGAAGCGTCCATCCCTCCAGATTTAATGAAGCAGCTGCCTCTGAGCTGAGAGTGAGCCAGCTGGTCCCCTCCTCTCCTGGAGGCCTTGTGGTCGGGTCCTGTGACTTACTGCCTCATGTCTGGCAGGGGAGCCACATGTTTCCTGGTGAGAAGTTAGGAGACTTCTTTTATGGGAAGTATCTAAGGCAGTGCTAGTAGTCATCCTATACTACCCAGTGTCACAGAGGATGTCCCAGCACACGGAAAGCCCTACGAGGACGCTGTGTCTGTGAAGTGCTTGCCAGGCAAGTCTATCCAAGTGTCAGCACAGGGTGTATGCTCAGTTACAAAGCGGTTTGGAGAGCCTGTTGTCAGCTTGTCCATCTCATTCCCGACTTCCCAACCCACCTGCCAGGGGACAGAGTCCGGGCAGTGCCTCTTCTCAAGCCTGGACATCACCTGCCAAACACATTCACTGCTCAGGCAACAGATACTTATTAAACCCCATCTGAGCACTACCTATGGGCTCCAGGCCAATTTGCCCGAAGCCAATTTGCTGAGACTTCAGTTGAGTGGTTTTCATTTTGTCTTCGTAACAGTATCTTAAGGAATGCTCATTTGGTTTGTCGCCTCTCTCTCACCCTGCAGCTCACGTGGGGGCTTGTCCCCAAGAGGGGAGACTGAAGAACAGAGACAGGAGAGATTTAATTTTCGTTTCCTGGTTTTCTTCGTAGGTTCGTAACAAACACTTCACAGGAAATTTCCAAAGCTGTTTAAAATCATCCCCATCCAGCATAAAATGTTTAAAAACGGTTGCTTCTGGAACACTGTTGTCTGTATCAGACGGGACCTTTGTCCTAAACAGGAGATGAGGGACTGGAGGCAGTTTTACGGTCAGTGGGAAAGGACCGCAATTTGCTTGCAGATAGATACCTGCTGAAATTCTCGTCCCGAGGGGTAGCCAAGCTGTTGCCGACCTCGCTTATCTGTCCTGGGGCCCAGCGAGGCGGCTGAGCGGATAAATGAGGGCTTCTGGCGTCAGATCAATATCTGATCTAAGAAGCTCAGTGAATCCCATACAGAATAAATATGAAGAAAATCAAACCTAGTCACATCATCGTCAAATTACTGAAAATCAAAGATAGACAGAAATCTTAAAAGAAGTCAGAGGGGAAGAGACCCACCACGTACACAGGAACAACTGCAAGGAAGAGAGCTGACTGCTCATTAGAAATAGTGTAAGCCAGGAGACAATGGAAAGGCGTTTCAAAAGTGCCGAAAGGAAAAAATCAGCTTGGGAAATGTGAAGCCTGAAATGCTGGTAAGACTCTGAGGTTGCGAGATACAGCAAAAACCCCCTCCCAAGCACCCCTGTCTACGTAACACACATTATTCGTGCACTTCCCCCCGCCTCAGCCCCCACCCCTCATACACAGTTATCTCAGTAGAACATCCCAACATTCCCAACAGGAAAAAGAAAAAACAAAAGAACTGTTAACTGTCAGGAAGGTGATAAATAGGAAAACACATGAAATTTATACAAACTGTGGGACATAATGAAGATTCTTTGTATTCTGCCACCATGTAAACATCACACATCTTTTTCATTCTGGTAAAAACTATACAAAGAAAAAGAAAGATTCCCTTTTCCTCAAATGCTTTAGTCACATGACACCGGTCCAACAGGCAGGTGGAAACGCAGGGATGGTGCTCACTGAGGTCAGGAGGATTCCAAGATCTGGGAGCCATCAAGGTGGAGGCTTGACGAGGATGTTCTGGGTACGAGTGGGGAGGAGCCTGGGGGCAGGGAGAAGCGGCAGCAACTTCCTGAGCAATGGCGAGTGCCAGGCATTGTGCTAAGCGCGTTAGGTATGTTATCTTATCTCAATCCTCACACTAACCCCTAGGAGTCAGTATTATCATTGCCTTTTTTAACAGGAGGAAACAAAGTTTGAGAGAGAATTGGAAAGTTGCCCAGGTTAGTGACAGAGCTGGGATTTGAGCACAGGTTCGTCAGCCTCTGAGCCACAGCTCTTTACCCTCCCCTGCCAGCCATCCGTTTATTCACTCTGCTGTGCTGGGCTGGACAAAAGGAGAGCTCCACACGGCCCACGCCACACATGCCCCCATGCTCAGGGGACTCCCGGGCAACTAAAACGACCAGAGCCAACGTTACTGAGCACTTACCATGTGTGTTACACTTAACGTGTCACATCTTATTTAATTTTCACAACAGCCCTGTGGGGTAAATCCTTACATCATCTTCATTTTCCACAGGAGGAAAGTGAGGCTCAGGGCTACTGGCGGTAGAACCAGAATTTGACTGCCCAGCTCAGGCTCCCCAGGGGTGTGCTTGATTGCCCAAGGCCACCAACAGGGCAGGGGGTGAGGAAAGATGGGCAGGGCACGGCCACCCTGCTGCTCCTTTCCCACTTGGTGGGATCCCAGGAACTTGGAATTGTGAAAGCAAATCTGTTTAGCAACCAAGGGACTTGGGCTGCACCTATTCCCAGAGCAGGGGGGATGTCCTGGGAATGCTTCCTGCCCCAGGGGGTCCCATCGCTTCCAACCACCTCTCTCACCAAGACAGCTGCAACCAACTCCCAGCAGCTCTGATGCCTTGGCCGCCGCACCTGTCAATCCAGTCAACACCAGCGTGGCCCTCTTAGAAACAAAAGCAAGGTGGAAGGAACCCTGTCCTGCTCAGAACCTTGCAGTGCTTCCTGACTGCCCTCGGGATGAAGTCCCCCCTCTGACAAGGCCTCATCCTCTGCCACGCTCCCCTTCTCTCCTCCACACCGCACTCCTCTCAGCTCCTGGAAGAACTCACAGTTGCCCTTGCCTCAGGGTCCGCTCCTGTTACTACTGCAGCGTAACAAATTACCACCAAAACTTTGCGGCCTCAAATAACCATTTCCTTATCCTCATGGGTTCTGTGGGTCAGGAATTCGGGCACGGAACACTAGGATGGCTTATCTCTGCTGCCTGATGGCTGGGGCCTCAGCAGGAAGACGCTATAGCTGGGGATGACTCAATGGCGAGGGGCCTCTTTCCTCACACGCCTGGGGGTTGATGCCAGCTGCCAGCTGGGACCCATGGTACATGCAGTCTTCACACGTCAGCTTCCGGGTAGCTGGACTTCTTGGGGTCCAGCTTGGCTCATGGCGCCAACACAGAGTGTGCCAGTGAACAAGGCAAAAGCTGCACTGGCTTCTTTCACCCAGTCTTGGCAGTCGGGTAGTGTCACTCCCACTGCATTCTACTGGTTACAAGCAAGTCAGAAACCACCCACATTCAAGGGGAGGGGGCAGAGATCCTACCTCTCATTGGGAGGAGTGTCAAGGTCTCACTGTGGCGGGGAGATATTGTTGGGGCCACTTCATCTGCTATTCTCTCCGCCCAGGCCACCCTCCCTCTAACCTCACCACCTGCTAACTCTGACCCATCCTCCAGGTTTCAGCTGAAGCACCACTTTGTCAGGGGCCTGCCCTGACTGCTTCATCAGACATCCTGCTTAGATACTCCCTGTGCCCGGTACTTCTCAGGTGCCCAAGTCTGTCTGTCTGTCTCCCCTCCGGCCTGCGAGCTCTGTGAGGACAGGGACTTTGCCTTCCTGGTGCTGGCTCAGAGCAGGTTCCCAAAAAATACATCCTGGAAAAGAGAGTCAGAGAGAGAGAGAGAAAGAAGGAGGGAGGGAGGGAAAGAAGGGAATATGCCTGCATCCAGGCTGTCTAGGGCGCAGCTCAGAAGAAGCTGGGCCCCTCTCATATGCTCCGGCTGATCTTGAGCCCCCAGCCTGCCATGGCCCCACCAGGATCCTCCAGGCCCTCTGGAAAATCCACAGGGCGGGCAACACCGTCACCTCCGGAGTCGACGTTGGGAAGGTTTCTGTGCCATCCTGCTGTCTGGCTAATGTGGTGGCCTGTAAGATGCTGGGGTCTTCTGGCAAAGAACACCTTTGCCAGAGGACAAGGTCTGAGCAGGATGGGAGAAGCTGAGGCAAGAAGGAAAGGTGCTCTCCTTCTGCAAAGACAGGGGTGGCTATCCTGGGGAGGGGAGGAGCACGGTGGACCCAGGAACATGATACACCGTGCCTAGCGGCGCAGAGAACCCCACTGAAGTTTCTCTCCCAATTTGTACCCAAACATCATCATCACCACCACCATCATCACTAAAAATGTTTTAAAAGGGAAAGGAGAGTTACCACCAACACTGCACAAGGCTGTTGTCCAGGCAGAGGACAAACCTGCCCTGGCTGCTCCTTCCCAGGACTCGCCTCCGCCCACTGAGCAGGCCCGTCCCCCTGGCCTGTGCCAATGAGCCTGTAGGGCCGCTCGCTGCGTGGGGTCCAGTGCTGTCTCTTCTCTTGCTCTGACTCCACAAACATTCATGAGCTCTGTCTCGGGGGCAGGCTCTGTGCTGAGGGTGCCGATGGACTCCCATCATGTGTTCCTCAAAGAGCCGGACGGGAGGTCCCAGCGGAAGTTCTGGGAGCGCGAGCCCTGACCTGCTGGACGCCAGAGTCCTGAGTTCAGTCCACTAAGGCCTCCTCGCCCTACGCCGAGGCCTTTCCTGCACGACCTCATAGAACCCTCGCCGCAGCCCTTGGAGGTAGATTACTTGTTTTAGCTCATCTACTGATGCATGAGAGGGATGCCCGGAGAGATGCAGTGACTCAATCAAGGCCCCTCAGGTGGGAAGTGATGGAGCATTTCCCCAGCGCTGCCCCCACCCCAGCCGGTGGTAATTCCGCTGTCCCAAGCCACTGCTTCTCCCTAACTTCACAGCCCAGATCCCACTGGCTGCTGTGCAGACAGCCTGGGGCTCCCTTCCCCAGGGTTTAGAGGTAAGAGTGAAGCCTCCAAGAAGGGCGGCTGATGGGGAGAGGCCGTCTGTGCGGGGCTGCCCTGCCTGCCCAACTGGGGCTCGGCAGGGCAGGCCTGGAAGAGGCAGCAATCCAGGGGAGGACCCGGCTCCCTGCAGCCCACACGCCAACCCGCTGCCTGCACAGCTGGGGCGGATCTAAACCCATTACCTGAGTCAGAGGGGAAGCTCTCTGCCTCGGCAGAGCGCACCCGGGGCTGCCCGGGCTTTTGGGAGCCGTTGGGCCAGGGAGCAGAGCTGGCCCGGCTGCTCGTGCCAAGGAAGGAGGGGGCCGACGAGGCCGCCAAAGCAGGCTGGGGCGGGAGGGGCCAGGCCAGCTGGGGCCGGAGCTAGTGTGACATCACCGGGCGGCCCGCCTCTGTCTGGGGCTGAGGGGAGGCCCTGAGCCTTTCTGGGGCCTGGGGGATCCTCTTGCACTGGTGGGTGGAGAGAAGTGCCTGCAGCCAACCAGGGTCAGGCTGTGCTCACAGTTTCCTCCGGCAGCATGTAAAGGCTCCACAAAGGAGTTGGGAGTTCAAATGAGGCTGCCGCAGACGGCCTGAGGATGGACCCCGCGCCCTGAGCAGTGCCGCCTGAGCTCCGGACCTGCAGAGCATGGCACTGGGGCAGCTGCCGGCCCCCGCGAGAGAAGGCAGGTCGTGAGCCACCCGGCGGGACCCCGGGCCAGCCCCCGCCCCATCCCTGGCCGGAGCCCCCGCTGTGGAGGCAGAGCGGAGCGAGCAGAGGCCAGTGAGGCAGGGCTGCTCTGCAGCCGGTCCAGCCTGCGACTCAGGGAGGCCATGGCCAGGCTGCCCCGCTGACGGCCGAGGTGAAGCATGTGAGAGCTGCCCCGGGAGCCAGGCAGGAGGGAAGAGGTAAGAGCCCGACTCTGTGGCACCGAGGTACGGGGGCGAGAGGCAGCAGCTGGCTCCGGGTCTCTGGGCTCAAGAACCCTGACCCCTCCAGCCGGGGAACGCGATGCTCGCAGCTGGGCCCTCCTGCTTTCGCTTGGAGCCAAACAAGGCATCTGCTGGGACAGGACCTGTGGACACCTGGGTAGAGGGTGGAGTTCTGGGGGCGTGAGGTCATGGCTGGGGTTTCGAGGGCTCCATCAGTAAGCCCCACTCTCCTTCAGACAAAGAGCCTTTGGGGTGAAGGCAGGCGGCTCCTGGGCAGGGCTCCGCAGCCGGGGTGTGTGCGCGAGCATGAGCTTGTGTGGACGGGTGCCCTTGAGGGGCCAGCGGGCCGATGGAGTCACAGACGCAGGGCTAGCCCGAGGACTCCGGAAGTTGTCTTTCAGTTTTGGGTTCCTATGCACCCTGGCTGGAGACTCTGCTGAGGCAAAAGCAAACGCTGTCCTGCGAGAGCCGGGAGCCCTCGTTCAGAAAGTTCCCTGGCACTGAGCAGCCTGTACTCATGCCCTCAGCCGGGGAGGAGAGGAGCAGAGGGGTCCAGAGCCGGGAGGGACACATCAGCCAGAGGTTCCTGCCGCTGTGACTCGGGGCACAGTGCTGCCCTGGTTTCCCGGCGGGTCCGAGGACGTCTGGTCCCTCCTCGCACAGGACAGGACGGGATGGGACGGGACGGAGCCCCAGGTCTCCAGCAGGCTGTACGTGGCCTGGCCAGGACACAGGGGAGGATGAGGCTTCCCCGGCACCCGGCAGGGGGACGGTACAGGCTCTGCATCTGAGTCCCTTGAAAGCACTCGCTAGATAACATTTCCAAACAGAAATTCTTCACTGATCCCTCCCTTCTCCTCCTGTGATATGTGTGTCACGGGTCAGCTATTGCCTCTGCTGTGGGATTACGAGAGCTCCCAGAGGGCAGTTCGGTTACTTAGAAAAGGATCCCCTTTCACCGGGGCTCTGAGGAAAGTTGAGAATGCCACTTCCGAAGCTGGCCAAATGCTCCCCACATGTATTTTTCCAAATTGAGACAGAGTGAGGTAGTACGCACAAGCTAGGCTCAAATCCTAGCTCTTCTACTTATGAGCTAAGTGACCCTTGCAGATCATTTAGCCTCTCTAAGCCTCAGTTTCCTTACCTGTAAAATGGGATAACAGTAATGCCCATCTCTTGGTAACAACTAACACTTACATTGCACTTACCAAGAGGCAGAGTCCTCACAACCACCCTATAACACAGGCACTGTTAGTCATCACCATTTCACATGTGAGGAAACTGAGGCACAGAGGTTAAGTGTTGTGCCCAAGGCCACATGGTTGGTAAACGCCAGCACCAGCACTTGAACCCAGCACTCTGAACCACGCTCCATTGCTTTCTAGGAGGAGCGTGTGGGATCATGGCCGGGAAGGCCTTAGCACGGCACCGGGTGTGTGGCAGAGCCTCAGAACACATTAGTCACTGAGTATTATGAGCCATAACAACCAGAATTGCAGAGAGGGAAGAGCAGAGACCCAGATTCTCTAACCTGGATACATTCTGCTGGGGTTGTCAGGAAATCCCACCAGGCTGAGCCAGTGCTATGACCACTACTGCCACCCACGCTGGGGATCCTCCCAGGAGCCCGAGGAGGGGGGCTTTATGTCTGGGGCAACTGCAGCACATCCAGATCCTAGAAGTCCACACGAAGGAGGAGTGCCGATGCACCGACAAAAGGACCTCGGGTGCATCTGGTACCAGCCTTACAGTAAAAACATCCTACCCCTCACACAGCACTACTCCCCTGCCTGCTGGTCCGCTCACCAGAACCAGCAGGGAGGAAAGCAAGCTACCACCGCGCTGCAGGAGGTCCACAAAGCGGGAGGACCAATGCCAGGCCTGTCCTGGGGTTGCAGAGGGTGAGGCAGGGACCCCTCCCCCAAACCCCACCCCCATCACCCAAGTCTGGCCACAAGATAAATGGCCAAGTCTGGTGGATTTCATACCAGCCAACACTGATGCATCTTAGCCCCAGACAGTAGCTTCTCTCCTGTGGCCCCAGAGGTCCCTGAACTCTTGGAAGCATTTGGAAAGGCTGACATTAAATATATGCTTCTCTAGCACAAGGCCTCTGGGGCTGCGGAAGCTGCAGGTTTCCTGACTCCACCCGGGAACCACGGCGGCTCACTATGCTCTTCGGGCAGCCCGGGCCAAGTAGAGACTCTGACTGACCTCACAGGCCTGCCTAACACAAATTAGCTTAATTATTATTCAGTAAAAGCAGACAAAAATGTGTGAAGCACATGGCCCAGGAAGGGACTGCACGGTATTCCTGCACTTTCATGGGCAGAGCAACTAAGCCATTTCTCCAACACACAGTGATTTATTAAGTACCACTGTGCTAAGTAAGCCACACGCAGTATCTCATTTCATCCTCGCTACAACCTTAGGAGGCAGGTTCCAGTTTTAGCGTCACATTTTACAGATGAGAAAACAAAGGCTCAGAGAAGTTAAGCAACCTGCCCAAGGTCACACCGTTGGTGATTCTGTGGGATGTGAACGCTGGTCAGTATGGCTCCAAAGTCCACGCCTCTCCCTGCCTCACTCCAATGCCCTGTTCAAGGTGTCTCGCAGTCAAGTCTGTTTCGGTTGGTGTCCTAGAGACGCTGCACCATCCCATCTGAAAGCCACGTGCTTACCCGCTCATGTCATAGAAGCCTACCTCTGAGACAGTACAGGCCTCGTCGCCACCCCTCTTACAACCAAGGCTCAGCACAGCTACACAGCACGCCTGCGGTAGCACAGTCAATGAGAGGTGGAACTGGATTCCAAGCCAGGCTGTCTTAGCTCAGAACCCTGCGCAACTGGTGCTCTGTACGGCTGCCGCCCCCGGCAGCTCCATGGAACTCTGCACCAGCTCAGTGGGGCAGAGCCTCGGGCCAGCAGTCATCTATGTGCCTGAGATACCACTGGTGTGTTTCCCACGTTCCTAACTTGGAGACTCCAAGGGCTGCAGAACCTGAGCTCAGGTCTTCAAGGCCTACAGCAGCCACACTTGAGCAATTCCGGAGAAGAGATCCGGGAGCCGCAACTGGCAGCTACAGCAGAACAAACAGAACAGGCAGCAGCCCCGCCCAAGGCAAGTACATTCAGCTTCTGGCCTCTCTCTGAGTCACAGCCCACTTTGTCCAAACTGGTCCCAATTGACAGCAGTCAGATGGCGGAGGTGTTCTGCTTCACGACGCCCACAGCCCAGTGGGAAGAGGGAGAAGGTGAATCTAATAATCACACAAACGCACAACGGTGGGAGACCTGTAAGGAGGAGGCGTGTGGCGCTAAGAGGGAACCGTGAGATGCGTGGCGCTGTCCCCATTTTACAGAAGAGGGAACTGAGGGTCAGCGGGTGCAGCACCTCTGCCAAGGTCCCTCCACTAGCGGGCCAAAAAGCAAGGATCCAAGTCCAGATCTGGGCCCATTCCACCCCAGCCCACTGCCATCCCGGACAAACACACTGCGGGAATCTCAAGAATGAATCAATCCATTGAATAGCATTTCTTTTCTGCGAATTTATATGAAACACCCCAAATAGAAGGGTTATTCAGCCACTAGCAGCTAGGAGTTTGTGGTGATAGATGGGTCACATCAGAACCACATTCTGAGGGTAGTTTCTATGACAAAACCACATTCCGACACAACGACCATAAGCCGTATGACTGACTTAATAACAGCCTTGGGAGGGGAGTTAAAATGTTACAGTGTCCCGTTCCACGTACACATCAGTTTTAAGACACATTCTGATCACAGACATGTTAACGTGCTGGGTGGGGGGAGCCAGGCCTCTCACAATCAAGCTATTGTGTTAGGTGGATTCTCTGGTGAAACCAGCCTGTCTTAGGGCCAGCAGCCCCAGAGCCTCAGCCTCCCGCTGCTGCCTAGTCCTCCAGAAAGGCATGCCCAAGACCACCTCAGAAAAGCCCAGAATGAACTCTGAGGACCCACCCAGCTCCAGGAACGACCAAAGTCCTGCCCAAGATGGACCCACCCCAGCCCCCATGAGGGAAAGGTGGGATCTCTCAGTCACTGCTGGACCTCCAATACCCACTAAGGACAGGGAGAGAAAGGATCTGAATGAATGAACGAAGGAGGGAAGGAAGGAGGGAGGGCGGGAGCCTCAGACCCAGACACTGTGGCCCCCGGAGGGCAGGCACCTACCTTGCTCCTGCTCTATCTCCAGCCCCCAGCACAGTGGCTGGCACAGAGGAAATGCTCAGGAAATATGTTCAATGAATGAAGTCCTTGAATTCCTATTTAGTAACCCAGGTGCCATCCTGGCTATTGGGTATTCAGAGGGGGAACCGCCCTGACCCCGCTTTTAAGAAGCTTGCAGTCTGGGGTAGAGAACCAGACATGCTATATCTTGGGGGCTGTGATGGAAGCAGCCCCAGCTGCTTCTGGGAGCTGGAGGAGGGAGAAGGGAGGGGGCCCTCCCTGTGAACAGCCAGCTTCACTGAGAAGGTCAACTTAGCAAGGAAGGCAAGCGTGCCTCAGGCAGGACACAGGGAAGGTGACGAGGCAAAAAGAACAGCACGTGCAGATGCAGGGAGGCATGACAACACAGGCTCTATCTTTCAGCAGGACACTGACAAGACCAGATGTGTGTTTTAGAGAGATAGGCCTGGAGCTGCAAGCAGTGCAGAGTGCAGAGGAGAGAGCGGCTGAGGGCAGGGAGGCCAGGAAGGACTGTGTGGGTAAGAAGGCTGGCTATGGAATCCACAAACCTGGTTCCAAGCCTAGCTCCACCACTTGGTAGCTCTGAGGCCTGGGCAAGACTTCATCCTTACCTGTTTCTTCACCTGTGAAATGGGGATAATCATAGCCCCTGCCTTACAGAATTGCTGGGATCAGTGAGGTCGGCCCAAAATGGTTGTCCCAGTGCCCAGGGGCTAGGCCCTGCCGACAGGCCGAGGCGGCCATGGCGCCAACCACTCAGCCTGGCTCAGAAGAGCAGCTCCAGGCAAGGTCCGGATTACCCAGGGAGCTGCCCTGGGACAGCGCTGTCCACCCAGTCCCTAGCTGTTCTCTCCCGTCTGAGGCTCCCCCAGTTCCAGGGCTCCAGAGCACAGGAGGCACTGCCGGAAATGCAGCAGCCAACGCAGGAGCCGGGCTCTGAAATGGCTTCTGCAGACTCTCCTGCCTCTGCTCTGTTGGCTGAGGCTCCTGGCACAGAGGGCTCAGTGCACAGGCTTCGGGACCACCTCAAAATGGTTCCCAAATAATGTACCGCGGAAAAGGAACAGCAGCACCCTCGTCCCCCTGGCAAAGGCAACGAGCTCCCGCCGCCTAACCACATCCCCTCTTGCCCCATGAGCTCATAGTATGACCACAACCCACCTCCTCCATGAACTCAGCCCTGCCCTGGAGCCAGCAACACACCAGTGGCAGGAGCATCAGGCAGATTTGACCCTCCACTGCCACTCTTCCAGGCAAATCCGTCTGATCCTACCTACCTGCTGCTCTGGTTCACGCCTGTGTCCCCAGAACCCACGACAGGGCTGGACCCAGGATGCAGCAATACACAATGGCGGGCTGGCTGGGAAGGCTAAGTGGATGGAAGGCTGGCTGGCTGGACAAACGGCTCATTCGAAGGTCTTATTAGAGTTGAACAGGCAGGGTCTGGGAATCAGCTCCAGACTCCCTGGGTACCCACACTGACTTTTGGTGGGGATGATTCACAGAATCCTAGGCTGGGAAGGGATGGCAGTTGGAGATGTGGCTATTCCCTCCCTGGCCTCCAGGCTGGCGGTGAATCACCAGGACAAGTGATGCACAGTTCCTCCTCCAGGGTTTCTAAGGTGAGGACACCACTGCTCATCCTAGATGCCCATTTTGGGGTCTCACCACCTGGATAATCAAGAACTGTTTCTAGCATCCAACAAGACTCACCCTTGTGCTGACCCGAAAGCTATTTCTACTTTGTCAGTCAAGAGTGACTAAGAAGTAACCTGCATCTTGGCCATTGAGCAAACAGACAGGCACCTTTTACTCATACTGGTTGGAGAGATTCTCTTGATGGAGGTGAGGACATGGACCTTGCAGTCGACAGCTGAATCCCAGTCCCGATATTTACTCCAAGGGACCTTAGGCAAGTGACCTAATCTTTCTGGACCTGGGTTTCCTCTACTGCAAATACAGATAATAATACCTTTCTCCTAGGTAAGGAGACCAAATAGTTTGTTACTCAATCAGGACACTTTTGAGAATAAAACAGGGTGCTGTCAATAATTAATAAGATAATAGGTCTTAACTGGGGCCAACCAGCATGCATGGTCCCCTATTCATAGGGTTGTAAGCACCAATGAGATAGAGCATGGCTGAGCACATAGTAAGTTCACAACAAACAAATGGTAGCTGTTATTATCTATCCTATTGGTCATGTGGTCAGCTGGGCCCTCTAGGGCCATTTCTTCTGGAACTTTCCTTTATCTGGATCCCTCCCTCAGCCTGGATTACCAGTTGGTTTGGTTCTACCTAACTGCACATCATAAATCTCAACCAGCTTTAGCAGGAAAAACTGTCAACTTCAAAGTTTTGATTTTTTCTTTCTGTCCTGATGTTGGTTTAACATCACGATTCATGCTCGGTTCCATCAAACTCACTCAAGTGCAGCTCAAGTTCCTAGCTTCCTGTCAGGGGCCCGTCGGGCACACTGGGGCCAGGTGGCAGTTCCAGATTCCCTTGCTGCCTTGAAAGGGGCCCAGGCCTCCTGCAGTGCCTCTGGCCTGGACTCATACCTGGCTTTCATCTGTGATCACAGAATGATGGGGCAGGGCTGGCTGGGGAGGGAGGGATGGGTTCTGTGAGCCCCCAGACAGGACTACAACGTGGACTAATCATGAAACACCATCCTGGGAGCTGGATTTAATTCAGGGCCAGCAGTCCCGGGGGTTGCAAGAGCTCTCCTGTTCTCCCCCTGCTTTGGAGTGGGGGCAGTTGTCAGAGAACAATCTCCTTTGAGTTTTCCTGTCACTTCCATACATGCAGCATGGTATATATCTTGGGGTTCTGTTACCAACTGCTACTTAGTTAAGCTGGTAACTTTGGGCAAAATGACTCATGGACTTTGAATCTCAATAGTTTGCTCACCTGCCATGGGGACAACTGTCAGCTCTGCCGTTAGCCTTAAGAGCGTCTTTGTGGGAATTAGAATATTGCTGTGATTTAAATATACAAAACTACAAAGACTGTGAATGTGACTTGTGCTCCCTAGGGTTGCATAGTGCACAACCTGGGCCACCACGCACGGCAACCCTGAAATAACGGCTTCCCTCCCAGGGCTGTTGGGAGGATGAAATGAGATAATGTTTATAAAGTGCTTGAATCATGGTGATAATTGGTTGTAGTACTATTTTTTTCAGTATTTGAAATTTTCTTATTCCTACCCTTTGGGGTGAGAACTCACAAGATGACCCCGGGAAAGCAGCTTCTGCCACAGGGCAGGACACACAGCTCTGTCTTATGAAAACGATTCTTCCCACAAAGTGGCCCCTCACCTGGGCTGCGGGGCTGCAGTGCTGAGAGGGACATGGACAGGCGATGTGGGGTCCCACCACAGCAGGCCAAACAGGGACACCTAGAGCTGCCCACCGGAGGCTGGGTGGGACCCAGACCCTGAGGAGGTGGCCTCCCAGTGTGCAGAGCCCGTCATGTGGCTCAGTCGCACCAGCCCCAGTTGTGGGGAGGGAAACCCGTGCATAATGGAAACTCCTCACAATACAATGTGGAAAAGCAATTTCAAGAATCATTTTTATTTTCACTTTGAAGCCAAGGAAAACAGTTGGATTTGCTTTTCTTTGTTGGTCATAGGAAGAAACTGAGGAGCACCTCTTTGATTGGAGTTGAGTTCTTCTCCAGGCCTAAGATGGCTGGAATGCTGGGGAGTTATTTCTCTTGGGATGCAATTAGTTGAATAAATATCAAGAGAGCAAAAGTAAACAAACTCATTACTGTCCATTAAGAACTGCCAAACTTGCAAAAAACTGAGGAGGGGGTTGACCTTTAAGGAAAATAAATTACGCCAAGGCCAAAGGCAGCACAAAGAGCACAGCCCTTGGTGTCAGGCTGACCCCAGCTCTAGGCTGAGTCAGCTCTGGCTCTTGTCTGCCATGTGCTCCTGGGCAAGTTACTTAGCCTGTCTGGGTTTTGGTGCCCCCATTTATAAACTGGGGGGAATACCAACCTTGCTGGATTCCCTGGGACAGTGTATGTCAGGCACCTAGCACAGTGCCCTGTTCCTTCCCTTCCTTCTTGTAACCCGACTGGCTCCAAGTCACTCCCGCCAAGCCCAGACCCCACAGAAATGTGACAGTAAGACCCAAAATCATGCGGCTTCATGACTGGTCCCACCAGCAGCAATGCAACCTTGAGCACATTACCTGACACCCTCTTGAGCTTCAGTTTCCTCACCCTCAAAATGGGCATACTACTACTAACCGGCTCTGAAGGTCGTGGTGATTACATAGATAATGTGTATGTATAGGGCCTTGTGAACCTAAAAAGCTGTACGAGTGTTAACCGTCAAGTTTCGTTCTCTTTTTAATTGAACAGCTACAAGAAATGCTCTTTAAAGATTGCACAGTTTCTGACTGCGTTTGCACGTCTGGTGCCTCCCCGCTCTGTGCCCAGCGCTGTGTGAGATGCTAGGGACCCCATGACAGCCAGGACCAGTCCAACCAGCAGACTCCTTCAGAGTGGGAGGTGAGGCTAGACAGAACTCCTGGGCAGGCCCAGCTCTGTGACATGGAACAAGGCCCTCGGCTGTCAAATGGGAGAGTTAGTCCTGGTATCTCCTCGGGGGGGATGGTAGGATCAAGGAGATGGTACACGTGCTGGACACACTGCCGGAATGTGGTCAGCCCTCCTCGCCGCCAGTCGGCTTTGCTGGTGCTCTCATGCTGCTATCATGCCATCCCCACCTCTGGTTTCGGAAGCACTTCCACAGTCCTTAGCTACTGTGCAAGGTGGGTTGGATCACCCCACTTCACAGAAGAGGCTCAACCTTCAGGATCTCAAGCCCAAGGGCACAGAACTTTGCCTGGGAAGCTGTGAGAGCCCACACTTGGGAAGGGACAGAACTCAGTGGTAAACAGTGCCACCATGCCAGGTCTCGAGGCCCGAAGCCAAGTTGCCTTCCTGGTCCTGTGGCAGTAACTTGGCCAAGGTGGAGCCCTCGCCGGCATCCGCAATCAGCATCACAGCAGCATGGAGAGGCAGGTGAGCGGCCTGTGGGAAGGCAGTGCCGGCAGGCCCGCCCAGCCCAGGAGGGCAGCTCCTTCCCATTGGTGTGGGTTGGGTGTGGCCGCCGGCACAGGAGCAGCTAAAAGTGCGCTGGAAACTAGGCAAACGCTCACAAACTCAGTGAGGTTTACACTAACGTCACTGCAGCCCTAACCTCATAGTCCGACCCACACCAGAGGCTCCAAACACCTTTCTCTGCCTGGCCTGAAAGGCCTGAGCTGGCCTTCGGAACCAAGCTGGGGCTTCCTCATTCAAGCAGCTCAGCGTGGCCCTGGAGAGCACGGGGTCTGTTCTGTAACTTCCTGCTGTCCAGGCTGCCGACCAGAGAAGCCCCCAGAGGGGTCTGGGGAAGACAAAACCTTCAGGTTCTGTGGTATGGTTGTTATTTTAGGGTAAATTAATGTGAAAACAGAAAGTCATGATGCTAATACTTTATTACTAGAAACCAGATTAAGAACATTTCTGTGTAGTCATTAAGAGTTTGAAGGTTTGAGTACATCAGGCCAGGGCTGAGTCCTGGTTCTGCCACCTTCTAGCTGTGTGATTTTAGGCAAGTCACTTAGCCTCACTGAGTCTCAGTTTCCTCATCTGCAAAATGGAGGGACCTCCCTGGCGGTCCAGTGGTTAAGACTCTGTGCTTCCACTGCACAGGGTGTGGGTTCGATCCCTGGTCGGGGAACTAACATCCCGCATGCTGCGCATGGTGGCCAAACAAACATACAAACAAAAACCAAATAACAACAACAAAAAACTAAAACGGAAATAACAACAGTATCTACCAAGAAGCCATTGTGAGAATTCAATAAAGTAGAAAACCCTTGCAAAATGTTGAGTGCAGGGTCAGGTACACAGTGGGCACTCACTAAGTGGATGTTAGGGATGGTAGTAATAAATGTAATACACGCCCACGCCCTCAGGCAGTCACTTGCCTGGGGCTCCCCGGCCCCGCCTGCTACACCCCTTTTCGTAGCACTCCCCACTTCACGGCAACTGTTGGTGGCTGTGTCTTTTCATTCAGTCCACAAATATTCACTGAGCTCCTACATATTCCAGGCCCTGTGCTAGGCACTATGGGTGAGGAGTGACCAAAACAGACAAGCCCCCTGCCCTCATGGAGCTTCCTCTCTCGGGGGTTGGAAGGGAGACACTACATGCCTGATGGTGACAAGGACTCTGGAGGGGGAAGGTGGCGAGGTCACAATTTTAAATAAGCAGGAAGGCCTCACTGGGAAGGTGATATTTCAGCAAAGACCTGAAAGCGGTGGGGGGGGGGGGTGCAACACGGAAGGGGCCGAGAGTGTTCTAGGCCAGGTCAAGTGCAAAGGCCCCACGCCATCGGTGTGCTTAAGGAACGCCCGGGAAGCCAGCATGGCTGGAGCAAGTGCGAGATGAGGTCAGGGAGGGAGTGGGGCCAGAGCGGGGGGCCTTAGAGACCCATAGCTTCTTCTCCAAGACGAGGAGCCACCAGAGGATTCTGAGTAGAAGAGTGACCTGATTTGACGTTTTTACAAGGTTCACTCTGGCTGCTGGGCTGAGGAGATGCTGTAATGGGCAAGTGCAGGAGCAGGGAGACCAGTCAGGTCCAGGAGAGAGGTGAAGGTGGGCTGTACCCGGGGAGGTGGGGAGAAGCAGTAGGATCCTGGGAACAGTCCCAGGATATTGCTATTATAATTTGGTGGTGAATTAGATGTGGGGTATGACGGGAAGAAAGGAGTCAAGGATGACTTCAAGTTTGTTGGCCTGAGCAATCAGAAGAACAGAGTTGCCACTTGCTAACGCAGGAAAAACTGGGATGAACAGGCTGGGATGGAGATGTGGGTAACCCCAGGAGTTCATTTCCGGATGAGTTACGGTTGAGATGCGCGGTAGCAGTGGCAGCAGCAGTAGTTGAGCAGAAATGTCGAAGAGGCAGTTGGATATATGAGTCTGGACTCAGGGTGAGGCCCAGGCTAGAATGGATGAGATCACCAAGGTACAGAAGACGTCTGAGGACTGAGCTCTGCCCAACCCCTCCCCGCCCAGGACAGGGTTGGGGATGAACCAGCAAAGGAGACTGAGGAGTAGCCAGTGAGACAGGAAGAAAGGGTGGTGTTTGGGGAAGGAAGTCCAAGGAGGGAGTGATCTGCCATGTCCCCCGGGTGCTGAGAGGCAACGTATCAGTGAGGACCAGGAACTGGCCACTTGGTCTGGCAAGTGAGGCCCCTGACGATCCTGTCTAGGACACTTGGAATGGAGGGGACGGGGCCACGCCTGATGGGAACGGGCTCAAGAGAGAACAGGAGGAGACAGACTTTCTGGAAACAGTGGGTGTGGGCAACTCTTCAGAGGGTTTTGCTAAAAAGGGGAGCACAGCAATGGAACAGTAGCTGGACAAGGGATGTGAGGTCAAGAGAGGATTTTCTTTAAGTTGAAAGAAATAACAGCATGGCTGGAGAAAAAATGTGATCATGCCGGAGAGCTGGGGGAGAGCTGCTGGAGCCACATCCTTGAGTAGGTGAGAGGAGCGATCTATGCACGCATGTCCCCTCCCTCTTGGCCTGGCTCACTCCTACTCAACACTCCAGGGTCAGCATAAAGGTCACTTTCTCAGAGAAGCTTTCCTGACCCCTCTGGTTAGGTCAGTTCCCCGTTCTACCCTTCCACTGCATACACTACTTCTGCCTCACGGCACTTAGGGGCTGTGTAACGATGGGTAAGCCCCGTGAGGGCAGGGGCTGGCTCTGTCCTGTTTGCAGCTGCATCTCCAGCAGCCAGCACACCGTCTGGCATACCACAGATGTTCAATGGATATCTGGGGAAGGAACAAGTGGTCAGAGTAGAACTGAAACAAATCTGGAGACACATGTCTGTTTTCTGCTCCCACCTGGCTTAACCATGTGGCAGTGATGGGGACCGTGCAGTTACTGGCTGCTGGAAATATCTGGATTTAGAAGAGTTGTTTGCTCCTGTTTGGGCTCTGTAGCTTGGCTAACACACAGGCCAAAGCCACATGGCTACACACATCCTTCCATTGACACTGTTCATTACAAACTGAACACATCCATACTATGTCTAGCAAATCATTCATTTAACAAATATTGCAGAAAGCTTGCTTAGTGCAGCATCCTGGGGATACAGGATGGAAACAGACACAGCACCGGCCTTTATGGACCGCAGATCCATGAAGAGATCTCACAGAATTCAGATTCATCTCAACTGTGATGGGTGTTACAAAGGGCACGTCCAGGGGGAAGCTAAATGGTCTGAGGAGTGTGAGGCAGAGGAGGAGGGAGATGGGACAACCCTTCCTCTTCCTCCCCTCCCAGCTTCAAGCTGCCCTCGTGTGGTTCTCAGGCTCCAGGAGCGGCGGGGCCTCGGCCTGCTGCCTTCAGATGCCCAGTCCCCTCCTGTTTCCTTCCTACCTCTGCCGGGCCTGCCTGTCTCCTTCTGTGGCTCCCGGAAGGGCTGCCTCCTGAAGCTGTGTTTTTGGAAACATCTGCCCGATAAGAAGGCTGAGCTCCCTTATGGCACAGGCCGCTGGCAGTGACAGGACCCTCACTGAGTCTCCCCTTCTGTTTACTTCCAGGGTTTCATAGTCTCTGCTCTCAAAGAAGAACCCCCACTTTGCAAGGACCATGAGGCCGCTGTGCGTGACGTGCTGGTGGCTGGGACTGCTGGCCGCCCTGGGAGCGGCTGTGGGCCAGAAGGAGGGCTTTGAGGGCACAGAGGAGGGCTCGCCCAGCGAGTTCATCTACCTGAACAGGTACAAGCGGGCCGGCGAGTCCTCGGACAAGTGCACCTACACCTTCATCGTTCCCCAGCAGCGGGTCACAGGCGCCATCTGCGTCAACTCCAAGGAGCCCGAGGTGCTCCTGGAGAACCGGGTGCACAAGCAGGAGCTGGAGCTGCTCAACAACGAGCTGCTCAAGCAGAAGCGGCAGATCGAGACGCTGCAGCAGCTCGTGGAGGTGGACGGCGGCATCGTGAGCGAGGTGAAGCTGCTGCGCAAGGAAAGCCGCAACATGAACTCGCGGGTCACGCAGCTCTACATGCAGCTCCTGCACGAGATCATCCGCAAGCGGGACAATGCGCTCGAGCTCTCCCAGCTGGAGAACAGGATCCTCAACCAGACGGCTGACATGCTGCAGCTGGCCAGCAAGTACAAGGACCTGGAGCACAAGTACCAGCACCTGGCCACGCTGGCCCACAACCAGTCAGAGATCATCGCGCAGCTGGAGGAGCACTGCCAGCGGGTGCCCGCCGCCCGGCCCGTGCCCCAGCCGCCCCCCGCCGCCCCGCCCCGCGCCTACCAGCCGCCCCCCTACAACCGCATCATCAACCAGATCTCCACCAACGAGATCCAGAGCGACCAGAACCTGAAGGTGCTGCCGCCCCCTCTGCCCACCATGCCCACCCTCACCAGCCTCCCATCCTCCACAGACAAGCCGTCGGGTAAGTCCTTCCGGGAACCTGCAACATCTGGGCCTCAGGGCCGGGCACCAGGCTTCCCTTGGCTGTGACCACAAGTGGGGGAAGAGCCGCGGTAAGTTGAAGCCGGGCCAAAGGCCTGCGCAATCAATCCCCCAGCGGTCCCTTGGGCCAAGCCGCAGGAGCCGGTGGGGTGAGAGGGGGACATTCCTCAGGTGGATGCTCCAAGGTAGAACCAGGAGACAGGGGAATCTCAGAAGACAAGTGTTTTCTGGCTTCTGATAGGAAAAAACCCAGGCCTGAGTCTTCTGGGCTCTGCAAGAGGTGCTCTGTGTTGGCAGGTAGGATGTCTCTCCTGCAAGCTCTCGTACTGTGCCTGGCACAGAACTGGCATTTAGTAAATGCTCACGGAAGAAACAACAGACCAGAGGAAAAGAAAGTGTTATCACAGCAGAAGTATGATGAACACACTGTAGGGAGGGGCTGCGGGGGAGGAAGGAGTACTTTCTAAAGCCCACACATTTCCTAGCGTCGGATGCATCTAGAATTTTCAGTGATGATTCCATACACTCTTAAATACATGTTTCATCTTAAATAAATATGGTAATTCTCAAAATATCATCATGCGGGAGGAATGGGGCTGCTGGTAGGTTTTGAAGCTTGACCCAGATACTGGCGCCGGGTGCTTTCATGTATATTATTACATCATTAACCCCTGCAGCTCCTTATGGAAGGTTAACTGAGAGGATGAGTGACTTGCTCACAGGCTTAGGATCCTCAGGCTGAGTCTGAGTTCAGGCCTTTTCACTTTAAAGCTGGGGCTGACTCCTCTGTGCCCGAGGACTCTGGGAATCCTCACTCCGGGGGGAGCATGAGCCCAGCCCCCTGAAGCTCAGTCTCTCATTCATCCAGGACCTTGTGTGCCTTACAAATGGGCTGTCATATGAGGACTACGTTCGTCTTTGCAAAAAAGTAACCATGTATCTGCTTCAAGTCAGAGATATTTTTACTGAAAATATCCTGTTTTACATTTATTTCACACTTCTGAAAATAACCACCAGTACTGGGAAGAGCAGTTTCTTGCTAATTCCAGAGAAGGCTGAACCTGAGTGCACGAGGGTGGCCCACGCAAAAGACAAGGGTGGCGCTGTCTGCAGGTCTGTGGGGGTAGCCAGGTGCAGGGCAGAGCATCTTTCCTCGCAGCCAAGCCCTCTACTGGGTGTGCAGGTTGAGGACTTGTGCTCTGGAGCAGGCTGACCTGGGTTCAAATTCTGATTCCCCCACTGATTAGCTCTGGGACATTAGGCAAGTCACTTTGCCCCTCAGAGCCCCTCAGAGCCTCAGTTTCCCCACCTATTAATAGAGGATGGATTAAAATAGTGCCTACCTGAGGATTAAATGAAATACTGCACAACACGTGGTTAGCACAGTTCTGGGGCCATGGTAAGTTTCAATACATGGTAGCTATGAGTTTCCTTTGGTCTTGGTCTCTTCATCTTGAAATAGGAGATTGAAATGTAAAAAACAGACCATTTTTAGCTCTAGCTTTCTACAGCTGATGACTGGTTCATCTGTACACATGTCTATTTTAAACAGGGAGTTCCAAAAGAGAGGGCAGAGTGTGCTAATACATACTGATAGAACACCCAGAGGGTAAAACGTGCCCATGGCACCGAATGCTCAGCTGAATGATATAATTCTGACATGAGGCAGGCTGACCTCAATAGTTAGGCAATAGATCTCCTCTTGCTTAAGCATCTCTGGTTTCTGACTCAACAATTCCAGGACATTCCTGAGCTTGAACTAAGCTGGTGGATACATAGTGTAGGAATAAAGACCTAAGTTTGCACCCAAGCTCTACCTTTTATTAGCTGTTCGCTCATAAGAAAGTTATTTAGCTCTTCTGAGCCTTAATTTTCTCCTCTATAAAATGGGGAGAAGAGTCATACCATCACAGGGTTGCCATGGAAACTCAATGCAATCAGGCATGTGATATACATCATGTGGGGCAGCCAACAATAGCTGAGCCCCTACTCTTTGCCAATCACAGTGCTGGACTTGGGGGCTTGTGAAAACGACAGTCCTAACCTCCAGGAACTTAGTCTGGGGGAGACGGCAGATTCATGAATGCATTGGGACCTATCCAGTGCCCACCAGTTCTAGACCCTAAAATCAGCACATCAGGTCTGACAAAGGATTTCTCTGAGAGAGAGCACCTGTCAAAGCCAAAATTTCCAGAATGGTGTGAGAACTTATGGGACCAACATAACAAAGTACCTGAAATCAGGAATGCAGTGAAAATCATGGGCTGTGCAGTCACTATGGTAACACCACGGGGTGCTAAGTGCCCGCCTACAGGCACTACATCTATTAAGGTGGCATGACTGAGTCTGCCTGCAGTAGAAGGGACAAGTTGGACGGAGGTGGGGACGTAAGAGTGAAGGATCTGTAAGAGTTTACCGGGTGGACTTGGGAGTTGGGCAATTGAGTTACTAGTGGGTCCCCAGTGGAGATGAGTCCGTGCAAAGACCCAGGGGCGTGGCCCTAATCCTGGCACCTCAAGTAGTTTGGCTCTCCTGCTTCTTCACGTGCATAATTCAGCCTGGAATGTGTGCATTCCAAGGCTCCTGCGTGCACCCAACCCCTTTCCCTCCCACTTAAGGAAGCACACCTGCATGGAGGGAATGGCAGTGGTTTTATTACAGAGGTAATCTGAATCCACTATAATTTACCTTTTTTTTTTTTTTAAGCAAAGCCTTCCCAAATGTTGGTACTGATTGTCAGTAACTGATTCCTTGTGACTCATCTGACCACTGCACTCCCCACGTGGGGCATTCCCTGCCGAGACCGCGCACCTGGCTACAGAAGCTGAAGGGGCGGGCAGAGCCTGGAGAGAGGCTGGGAGGCCCTGCCCTTTCCTGGTGTTGGACCAGGACATGAGGAAAAGGCAGATGGTCACTCTCAGCCAATCGGCAGAGAGCTCTTATCAGGCCTGTTCTGAGAACTTAGGGGGCAGGTTCTGGTCTTGGAAGACAAAACCTTCCTCTGTGCTCTGGCCCAACAGATTCTTTGCTCTGGGGACATCACTCAGCCAGAGACACTTCTGCAATTAAACACCTCTGCACTCAAGCCTTGGCAGCTCCTAAATCTTTCATTCCGCAACCTCAGAGCCACCTACTCTTCTCCTCATTGTCCGGGCCGCTCAGCCCGCAGCACGCCCTTCCCCAGGGGACTGAGGGATCCATGCCCCTTATCTGAAGCTGCGCTCACCAGCTTGTTCCCAGCCAGACAGTAACAGGCTGGCCCCAGGCCAGGCCCAGGCCTCTGAGAGCCTGAGTGACGGAGGCCCAGGCAGCTCCCGGCTTCCCTGGCGTCTCGCTTGGGTTTTGTCCCGTCTCTCTCAGGTCTGGCCAGACCTAAGGGCATTTCCATTAGGGTGATGCTTGTGATAAGGCCTGGGCCAAATGGCCCCGCCTGTGGCCCTCTCCCCTGGGGGGTCCCGTGGCTGCCGCCCTCCCTCCTCCTGTCCATTCTTCCTCACGCTTACACGTCCCCAACCTCCTCCTCCACCTGGGTGCCCTGTGCATGCACGTCAATCAGGTCTGCTAAAGAGGAAGGCTGCAGGGGTCACTTTCTAAGAGTCCAAGGAGAGGACAGCATGGAGCCTCGGCTAGAGCCCGCTCTCAAGGTGGCTCTGGGAGGCCCAGGACACTACTCCTCAGCGCAGCCCAGGCACCGCCGTGCACATGCCAGCCCTCCTGCCACGGCGCCATCCTAGGGACTGACCAGAGAAGAAAAGGCAGTGTGACCACCAGCTGCCACAGTGAGGCCTTGTCTGAAATGAATCTTTAGAAACCAAAAGGAGTAGACATTTCTAGCTGTTTTCTCTCCTGAGAAAAACATAATCAGCTCAGTTTGTTTTCTCAGTGGATAAAGAGGGGACCATAAAATCATAAAATATTAGAGCTTGTTAGAGGCCTCTCGGATCCCCTGGCATAGCCTTCTTGTCCCAGGGTCTGTCAGTGACAGAGCCAACACTGGTCCCTGGACTTGTAACTTCCAGGATATTAAGGTTCAGAGAGGTTAAGTAACTTAGCCAAGATTACACAGCAAGTAAGTGGCTCAGCCAAGGCTCAAACCCAAGGGTGTCTTAGCCACTGGGATACTACACATTCCCATGGAAAGGCTAGGGGGCAACTGGTGTAAAAATCACTCTATAAATGCTTGACTTGACCCCAGGTGCCAGCTGCCTGGGACCTGACTCTCCATCACTATTTCATGTACCAGGTCCCAGGCAGCTCCTTGTAAAAGAGCTGGTAGATTTGTTAGGTTTGTTATTAGAACTCTTAAGGTTCTGATAACAAAGACATCATTACTGTGAAAATAAGATAAAGAAAATAGAATTAAGTTAGCCTCATACTACGGAGTTTCTAAAACAACAGAGTTCTCCCACAGAAAACGTAACATGCACCTGACTTCCAGTAAATGGACCCAACTGAAGCTCCCGATAAATCTGATATTTCATTTGTATCATATCTGGACAAATTGTCTGGAATTACTTCTACTCAGCATTTTTTTTTTTTCCGGTACGCAGGCTTCTCCTATTGCGGAGCACAGGCTCCGGACGCGCAGGCTCAGTAGCCATGGCTCACGGGCCCAGCCGCTCCGTGGCATGTGGGACCTTCCCAGACCGGGGCACAGACCCGTGTCCCCTGCATCGGCAGGTGGACTCTCAGCCACGGAGCCACCAGGGAAGCCCAACTCAGCATTTTAATGTATAGCTAAGTCTGAAGTCCTGATTTCTTTAAATATGTTAACCCTAAATATATAAAAATCAGTAGCTATGATCTGCTCTTGGGGCCACATTAGGTGTCAACCACGCTGCTTCACAGATAACACACAGAAACCACCCATCCCTCACAACAGACGGTCCATGGCCAGGGAGGCACAGGCAACTTTAAGAAGATTGTTTTCCTAGATGGATTTCTCCCCTTATATTTTATTTCCCATTATGAGGTAGGGAATATGTACATTAGACTGTGGTCTAAAATAGAGGACGAGATAGATCACGCGTGGCTTCCATTCCTTCTGGAGGTCAAGCGATGGTCTGTCCAGGTGAGCCCTGCTGGTCCCACATGCGCCTGAGGCCCGGCAGAGGGTTGGAGAAGGGCATTGTGAGGACGGTGAGGGTGACTACAGCCACCAAGCACTCAGCCTTTACGGTCACAGGGCTTGTGGGGAAAACTCAATCTGACTCTCTTGCCTCCAGAGCCTGTGCTGTTTTCACGTGCTATGCTGTCATGTTTCTAGAATGTTATTGTTGAACAAAATAAGACTTCCAAATTCATTACAAACTACATAATCAAGTGATATTTCAAGAACATTCTTTGCTAGCTTCTTCATAAACAAAAGCCCCTTGAGGTTGAGCGGGGTCATCTTCCTCCTAGCTTTGCTTTCTCTTCTCTCCTCCTGGGGTACTTTGGAGTGCAGTAGCTCTCCCTCTATTACTCAGGCACTTTGCAGGGAGGACACTCGGCTAAATGCTCAGGCTATTTACAGCCCCGGGAGATAAACCACCAGCTTGTTATTGTTACAAGTGGTGAGCTGGCATCCTGCGGCCTGGAAATCCCAACAATTTGGCAAAATGAACGTAATCTAGAAAATCCTGGAGCTCAGGCCTCTGTGGCCAGCTCACTAGTCACACGAATGGACTGCTGTGGTGAACTGATGCCGTGAACTGTATCATAACCCTGAGATACTCCCCCAGAAAAAATGATAACGAAAGCAGCATTAAGTGAGCATCATACTACAGTGTCTAAGACAAGGTTGCCAGGTTTGTCGAGCGCAGTGCGTCACGTACTATTGTAAAAGTAACACAGCCCACTTCTCAGTGATCTCAGTCAGCAGCAAGGAGGGAGGGAGGCCAGAGACTGCCCCGGGAACACTGAGACAGCCCCTTCCACCTCTGCAGCACTTCAGCTGCCCCTGAGATGACTCTGGACGAAGAGCGTGTTGGATCCTGGCCCTGCATCTCGAGCTGAGCCAGTGGAGCTGTAGGGCCTGGAGTGCTTTTATGTCATTTCTTCAGATGAATAAATGATTTTCCCTTCATGGATTTTTTAAATAATTTAAGTTAAAATTACTATACATACAGAGAGAATTTTCACTAGGAAAGTTTTAAGCTTAAGTGACAATATAACAGTTTTTTAAAAATTTCCAAATGTTGAAATTTCCAAATGTTGAGATATCTTAGGTGGTGTGTTAGAGTGCCATCGAAAAGAACAGAAAATCCAACCATCTGGGCCTCCACCCCGGGCATAACGTGCAGGCTTTCTGCTACAGACTGTCCAGGCTTCCCCGGGTAACAGGTTTCCTTTCGCAAGGTTTGGTCTGGATGCTAATTATCCTTTGTTGTGGGGATCCCTGTTTCCAGATGGATTTATTATTATTGATTCTCAAACTGGAAAGAACAGAATGAAGATGACAAAGGGAACGCAGCTCACGGTGGTGGGAAGACGGGAGACGGAGGAAGGCACGGGAGGCGCCAAGTGACTCTCGGCACTAGACTGGGAGGGTCAACCCATGGTCACTGCCCCGAGAAGGCTTCTGCCCCGGAGAAGCCCACAGCCTGGTGGGGAGACAGACCCCCACAATCCCAATACATGCGACAGCCACAGCACAGTACAGTGGAAAGAACCAGGGTGTGGGAGGCAGAGCCAGTTCTAACCCCACGTCCTCTGCTTCCCAGTCGTGTGATCACTCTGCCCAGGGGCTTGTGAGGCTGAAATAAAATTGTGTAAAGCACCTGGCATGTGAAAGGCTCTGGATCCGAGGCAGTCATCACTCTTACTATATTCCAGTGAAGATAGATATGTAAGGCACTATGGGAACCCTGAGAAGGATTGAGTAGCTCTTCTGGGGTTGAGGCAGGCTTCCTGGAGGAGGGGACCAGGAGGGCTGAGGGCAGGCAGATGTGCTCTCACAACCACTGCCACTATCATCAAGAAATCATGAAGATCAGGCCTGGTGCTGGGCAAACGTCCTGTGTTCAGAAAGAGAAAAAGGATGACATACTAGAAATTGCATACCAGTTGGCATGTGGTCAAACCCCAGTGAAATTATAGAAAAGATTATGAAGAGGGATGTGTGAGCATTTGGAAAAGTTAGAGGTGATCAATGAAAGCCAACACAGGTTCTCTCAGAACGAGCCCATAAGCTGATTCCCTTTCTTGGGAAGGGTGAACGGGTTGGCCAACCATAGGAATGACCCCCCCGTCCGCGATCTGCAGGGCACAGTCATGGGTCTGATGAGCTCCTCCACGATGTGCCCGCAGAACAGCTCCACTCAGTCCCATCACTGCGACCGGGGAGCCCAGGGCTTCACCCCACCAGTCCAGGGAGCCCTAGGGAACTGCTCACCTCTGCACCCAGGGAGCCCCCCCAGAGCCCCTCCCAGTCTGACCTCTTTTCTTTTTAAAATCGCTTTAAAGTCTCTGTCTGTCCCCCTGCCCAAGGGTACTGGTGGAAACCTAGGAGTGGGCACAGTGCTTTTGAAAGTGTTCTCTGGGAAGCAATACTGTAATATCTGTTTATCCTGAGGTCAAACAGGCAGAAACAGGACCCCTTCAAGCTCTTCATGGGCCCAAGGGGCTCTTACTTGGGGATGCCTCAGGATGTACCAAGCGCGTTGAAATACACCCACCTCGCACATCTAACATAACTTTTACTGTAAAATTTTTGAAAGGATTTTTATAAGTTTGTGTTTGAAATTACTTGGCTAAGTGCAGCACAATTAATTTACGGTCAGCTCTGGCTTCTCGGCAAACATCAGGCATGTTCAGGAATTCTTGTGAAGTGAGAAAAGTGTAACCTACAAATTGTTTTCAAAAGTCATAACATTTTTTAAGAAGGCTAAATTGAACAATTAATGAATTCGACAAAATGTTACACTTTGTAGAAATTTAATTATATACTTACAAATTTTGACTTTGCAGTTTTCTTTTCATATTTTTTAGCTAACAAATTTTTTTAGGCCTCAAATACTTTTCATAAACTCCTGAAAAGCTTGTCAGCCCCAGGCAGTGTGCTCGGTGTCTGAGGACTTAAAGGGCCTGAACAGCAGGCATGAGCGTCTGGACTCTCCCCAGAAGGACCAGAAACGATACTTAGAACGTCACCGCTGGGGCGCTGCAGGAACTTGACTGAGATGGCTTTGGGAATGTACCGTCTGTTCCTGTGTTAGGTTATTGTTTTGTGCTCTGGTTCACTGAAAAGTGGTGAGTGACATAGAATATATATGTTCACAACCAAAATATGATTTCCCCAGCTGTCTGGATACATGAGACTCGAGCAGCACACGTGATTGCTCCTTGCCCCCTGCACTGGGTTTCGGCTGTCCTGCCTCACCCGGGACGCCTGGCAGGTCCTCATGCTGGCCGGGGTGGGACTCACGCCTAAGCAGGACTCACACCTAAGCAGTTGACATGTGCCCTGGTGCTCAGATTATTCATTTGGGTCAGAAAATCCAATTTCAACCCAACTAGTCATTTCTCCTGTTAGAAAACTGGTTCAGGGAGTGGCCAAAAGACTTGTTAGAGGCAGACCATCCATGAGAATAATAGGAAGCAGCACATGGCTCTCATATAAGAGCAGTGCTTCCTGGTGACATCACAGAAGCCTCTCTGCAGTGCCCACATATGGACTAAAACACCCCAGAACCTCTCCCGCAGGCCACAGGGTCCTCTGTGTGGCCTCAGGTGGTCAAGTCTGGAGACGTGGGCTTAGGGGGTAGAGAGGCCTGTCAGGCTGCTGGCCGGCTGTGTGGCCTAGCCCAGCTGACGGCCGGGAAGGACTCTGCCCCTCTCCTCATGGCTCAGGCGCAGCAGGGAGAAGAGGCATCACTCTGGCCCACACAGGCCCGATGTCTACCCACTTCTCAGCTCCTGGCCGCGGCCAATAGGCCTGGTCAGATATTCATGGGGCCGCACTTCCCTAATGGAGGGGTGACTGCACTGAAAATTGATGCAGTTGGTGAGCCCGTTTCTCCACTGGGGCTTGGGTGGGCATCAGGCTGAAGGTGGTCTGCCTCAGACCCACAGGGAGGACACCAGAACTAGGAAGTTACCCGTAGGTCTGGGCTGGCTGCGGGCTCCAACTCGGCTTTACCAGCAGGCCCTACGCTGAGGGTATTGAGCCCCAGAGCAGCCAGCAGTAAGTGGCTTCTGGCTTCCCAGGAGGTGAGGGACCCTGTGTGCCAGATTCCTCTGTCAGGAAACCCAGTGAGGAGGAAGGGAGCAGGGATGGGACTTAGGCCCCCAAACCCGATCGCCTCCAACGCTCACCAGACATTGGGGTCTGGGGGCCCAAGATCTGTAAACTCTGTGTTCCCACTGCCGACGTCCCTTCTCCCCAAGGCCTCCTGACTGTAGGGCCTGTGTGCCTTCCATACCCTGTGCTGCTCCTCTAGGGAACCACACAGACTCGGCCCGGCCATGGCAGCCGCGCTTTCCTTCACGTGGAACGTTCTGGCTGCAGCTCCGCCGACAGTGTAAATATACTCTTCGCAGAGATGAGGTCGGGGCGCTCCCTGCACTCAGAGCCTTGTGCCGCTGAGTTAGTGCTGGCCTGGTGCTCCGGGCAGGGCTACCCTTTCAGAAGGAGCGCCAAGTGAAACACTGCCGGGTACTCCGCGCTGCTCCACTGAAGATGCAGCTTCACTGACCAAAAAAAAGGTTTCCATTCTTCATTCCCATTAGTCTTTGTGGCCCTCTCTACTGAAGTTCTGACTTTCACAATATGCCTTTATGGAAAACATCCATCAGTAAATAATCTTATACTTAGTCTTGGAAATCCGAAAGCAAATACAGTCGCTTGTTTGGGGCTAGGGGATGGCGGGGAGTGGACAGCTTCAAAACTACCAGCTTTCATCTATCAAAGGAAAGAAAAAAAGAACCCTCTCTGGCACCTGCCCTGGTCGGCCTCGTGAGGGGTGCTGTGTTCGGGAGACGCTCAGAACAGGTAGGGTTCTTTCCGTCTGTTTACAGAAGAGATGGAGGCTTAGTAAGGGCCTGCCCAAAGTCACTGTGAGGAGATGCGGCCACCAAGCTTTGAGCTAAGGGCTCCTGACTGCAAGTTTGGGGTCCTGTCCCCAGCACACAAACGCTTCTTGCACAGATTCCTGAGTCAGTGTCTGACACCTCGGCTGACCCCGCAACAATGACACTGTGTATACGTAACAGGTGTAGATTTCTCATCCGAGGAGGATGTTCTGACTCGGCCGTTTTAAAGGAGCCGCGTGATAATCTTACTGCTGCCGTTTTCTGCTGCTTTATCATTTTACTGCTGCCAACTTTTCAACACCAAGTATTTTTCTGACTAATTTTCATCCATCATTTAATTTTCTGACCTTTGCCACTAGTGCCTTTAATAAGAAAAGGGAACACGTTTGAATGCTGGAGATCTTCTAGAGCTCTGCAGGGGCATCTGAGAGATAACTGTCTGGAAACATCCTTGATGGAAAGTCCTCAGTGTCATGTGAAGTGAAGGATGTAGATGTATGGAGATTATTTTTTAGTAACAGCAGAAAATACTAAACATGTCTACACTATTTTGCACTTACTCCATGATTCTAGAAAGCATGTCATACCTAAAAAGCCTTCAAGGAAAGAACTGCTAGATTTGCCTTTTAAAAAAAGGAAAGGAAAGATTCTCCGTCGTAAGAAACACTAAAATAGTTGTAAAATAGTCGAAATCGTTGTAAAATGAGCAAAGGACACCAAAAGGTAAGCATAGAAGAAAAACAAATCAAAAATTTAAAAAGCCATAACACCTTGACAGAGAAGAAGTATACATTCTTATTTTTCTTAACCTGGCTGACCGGCAATGATTAAGACTAGTTGTAGGGACACAGAGAGAAGACAGCCTGGACCCCTACCCTGGAGTCCACTCCGGTTGAGGAAAAGGATGAGGGCTTTCGAGCGTGGGCTCTGGACGACCACTGGGTTCAGATACCATACCTGCCCCTACCGGGAGGGAGTGTCACCCAACGTCCCCACGCTCCAGTTTCCGCATCTGTAGAGTGGGGAGACTACTAGCTACCTGGCTGGTGTGTCAGGAAGATCTCGGGTATAAATGCATGGATGGGGCACGTAGTAAACGCCCAACACGTGTTGGCTAGTAGAAGTATTTTATTGTTACTACCGTTCCAGTCAAGCCTCTCTCAGAGGCAGGGTTTCATAATCGGGGGTTTGGAAGTCCATTTACCTTCTGATTATAAGCAAAATTGTGTGTCTGTGCATCTTTCTAGTTAGAGGGTCTGGAGCTTCTTCCCCCAAACTCTTAAAGGGATTGGTTGGCTCCAAAACATTTAAAAATACTTGCCTTTTAAAAACAGCCCTTTGTAGAAATGTCAAAGGTAAAGCTGGAACCACTCAGGGAACCCACACAGGTAGCGTAGGATGGGAGCCGCGAAGCTGACCGGCTACCCTCCTGGCGTCCTCGAAGCTTCTCCCCATGTGGCACCGCCTTCAAAGCCGGCCTTTCAGCCTGAGAATCCATGGAGCCCCATGGCGGCTCTGCAGGAAGAGGCCTGGCTGCTCGTTTTCAGTTGGGTGTTATTCTGCAGGCTTCTGCCGGACCTTCTGTCACCAGCTTCCGCATCGAATGGCCTCTCCTGTGCTTCTGACTTGGTATCGAGCTGGGAGGCCTCCCACGCCCGCTCTGTGCTCTGCTCCAGCTGCCGGAGACAGACTCCCATTCTCTGCTTTGGTCCCCGGGGCCACGGGCTGAACACAACCAAAATCTTTCTCTCCTTCATGAATGTTCGTTCTGGAGGTCTGGCCTCCCCTTCCCAGGACGGAAGAGGCACAAGGCAAAGAAGGAAGCAGCTGCTTGTGCCACATCTGCTACCAGGCGGGTGCTTGGGGCCCTGGCCATCCCTTGGGGGAAGGAGGGCTGGCCAGCAGGTAAATGGCTGGAGGATGAAGTCTGGACCCAGCCCCAGATAGCTGTCAGCGGTGGGCACCCACGCCCACCTTTCTTCTCGGTGCTGTTGAGCGCTGGGGACAGAGGGGTGAGCAAGACAGCCCCCGCCCTGCCGTCAGGTTCCAGGTGGGGATGCTCACGCCCATCTGTGAGGCCTCAGGAAAAGCCCGCTTGAGGTGTCCAACAAAGACCAAACCCAAACTTGTCCTGTTTAACCATCAGGTGTGGACTAATCCAGCCCAAACACAGCTAGGGAGGAATGTGAGAAGTCTGACCTACACAGGAAAAGCTAAATGCACCCGTCCCTGATGCCTGCCCTTTCCGCCCTCCCCCACGCACAGGAAGGACAGGATTCTACAGGAACTCAGGCTGAGAGAAAGCTGGTGAAGTCAGCTCCCCACTCGCTGGACATGGGAGCAGCCCCCGCCTGCCCTAGGCTTCCACTGCCCGGCACAGGACTTGCTGGGGCTGGAACTCAATAAACAGTTGTTGAATAAACATACACATTAATAGAATAAGATGGAATTTTCTTAGGACGTTTGGTCTTAACCATTCTCAGTTTAGGATTGTTTTGAAGAGAAGCTATGTGTGGTGATTTTATTTACTGTAAAATACACAGTTCAATGGCTAGGTCTTGGAAAACTTCGGAAGTTTTCTCAGATCAATAAGGAAGAAGCCAGCTTATTTGGCCCTTGGTGACTCAGGTTTGTACCCTCTTGCTGATGTGACCAATGTCCAAACACAGGAAACCACCAGGGGAAGTGGGGGAGGGGTGTTGAGAGACCTACGGTAGTGACACCCATCCCTTCTGACTGGGCTGCCCAAGCTCGGGGAAGTCACAGATCACAGAACCCCTCTCGTCTCAGTTTCAAAAGAGAGCCATGGATTGGAAGGTGCCCTAGACACCATCCTTTGAGCGCATGGACCTCAAAACATGGGCTCTGAGCACCTGGCCCTCGGTGAGCCTCCTTTGGAAAATACAGATCGAGCTGAACAGAAACTTGGTCCCCCCTAAAGGTGTTTGGAGGCCAGCATCTGAATCCCAGAAATATCCCGAAACCTCTGGCTACAGATTCTGGGCATTGTTTGGGCCCCTGTGACCCCCATGGAAGTTCACTTACTAAAAACTGCAACGACTGTCACCAAGCACCGTCGCGGGCGTGGAGTCAGCCGTGCTGGGAGGGGCAGCGAGCCCGGCTCACTGACCGGGCAGAGCCCGCTCGGTGCTGACGGACGCTGCTGTCTCTCAGCAGGCTCACATCTCTTTTTGCCAGTATAACCAACTTAAAAGAAAAAATCACTCCAGGAACTGCACACAAATGATCCAAGCAATCCTTACAGCCCCAACGAGGTAAACATGATCTCCCTTCTACAAACCGGGGAAACCGAGGGCTTGGAGAGGTAAGGAAGCTCGGCCAAATCACACCACAGGGGAGTCAGGGGTGAAAGTGCGCCCAGGCCCCTAGCCCTGGGCTACCCAAATCAGGCCCCTCACCCTGCAGGTCTGTGGCTTCCAGCTGGAGTCCTGCCCGAGGCCGTGCCGCGCGGGTCGCAGCCAGGGGTGAGGGGAGGGGAGGACGTGGCTCGGCGGCCAGGCAGCAGGGAGGTCTGTGACGGCCGCACACCTGTGTCCCCAGGCCCGTGGAGAGACTGCCTGCAGGCCCTGGAGGATGGTCATGACACCAGCTCCATCTACCTGGTGAAGCCAGAGAACACCAACCGCCTCATGCAGGTGTGGTGCGACCAGAGGCATGACCCCGGGGGCTGGACTGTCATCCAGAGGCGCCTGGACGGCTCGGTCAACTTCTTCCGAAACTGGGAGACGTACAAGGTGAGGACTGCCCACCTGAGGGCCAGGGCCCTCGGAAGGAGGTGCCTGCTGCCTGTCAGGGCCTGTGTGGCCCAAGGGAGGAGGACACTGACAGGGCCATTTCTGCAAACCTCAGGGTGGGGGGGACCAGCCGCTCCTTTGCTGCCCCACTAGCAACTGTGGCAAGACAGAGACAGGGGTTCAGACCACAAAAGCCCCACGAATGGGGTGGGACTTTCGAAATGCTGGGGTGCAGTAGCCCCTCACCCCAGCCAGGTGTGGGGAGCACCTTGGTCCCAGCTGGGGCTCTCAAGGGGAAGACCTGTCCTCAAAGCCCAGAAGGGGCAAGTCCTAAGGCTCCCAAGCCCCGGGAAAATCTCCCACATAGCCCGTTTTGGGGAACTGTGGGAATACTTGGGTCCTAATTCCAGGGCTCATCCTCTGGGCTCCCAATTCCTGGGAAGTTGAATGCTCTTCCTTGTAGAAGGAAAGGCTGCAAGGGCTCCACCCAACACCCATCTCGCTCTTCTGAACAAAGAAGTGGTACCGAGGACGCGAGGGCAGCTGAGTTCACTGACACCTGCCACACGCCAGGCGCAGCGCTGGGTGCTTCCGTTCATTACCTCCTTTGCTCTCACATCGACCCCAGGAGGAAGACAATGGTCTGGACCCAGTTTGCAGATGAAAAGGTGGCACAGTCAGGAAGGGGGAGAGCAGTGAATACAGCCTAGGCCTCTGACACCTGCAGAGCCGACAAACTCCCTGGACCACGACACCCACACGTGGCTTTGCCATGCCCCGGTCCTGTCCTGCTTGCCCTCCAACCCACCTCACCCTCACGCACTCTGGGACCCTGGGCCTCCCCAGGCCTCAGTCCACCCACTCTAGGGAGGATACTGATAGTACCTAGTTCACAGAGTTGGCATGAGGGTTAATAAAATGACCTACGGAAAGTTCTGCCGACAGTGCCAATATACCGTAAGTACTAACTAAATACTAGCTATTATTATCATTAATGAATCCACCTATTTTTCAAGACTTCAAGTGGCCACCACTCGGCTGATGACACCCAAAAATACTTGGAAAAACTATAACAAATCCCCTGGATTCTAGACCTCGGAGGGTGCTCAGGTGGATGTGGCATGCCTTTGTCACAGCTCACACCTGTGCATTAGTTTACATGGGACCCTCACACACAGCCCCTTCCCAGAGAAGGGAACAGAAGCTCAGAGAAGGTAAGGGAATTGTCCAAGGAACTCATGTTGCATGCCTACTGTGTGCTAGGCTCTTAATTTACCATATTACGTGTGTCCTTATAGCAACCCTGCAGGGAAGGTAACATAGCGTCTCCCACGTTCACACGATGACTAGCATGAAACAGGCACTCTCTAAATAGTCTTGAGTGTTGCATGACTGAGGCTCAGACAGGCAAAGTGACTCATCAAGTGACAGCCAGGTTGGGGGAGTGGGGGATTAAATGCAGGCCTGCCTTCTGCTCTGCCTGTTTCCAGGCCTCTCTGTCTGGCGCTGAGCAGCTGACAGCCGGGCCCTGCTGGCTGAGTGCACTACATATTCCTCAGTAATGCTTGCCCACGTTTTCCCCAGCAAGGGTTTGGGAACATCGACGGCGAGTACTGGCTGGGCCTGGAGAACATTTACTGGCTGACGAACCAAGGCAACTATAAATTGCTGGTGACCATGGAAGACTGGTCTGGCCGCAAGGTCTTTGCAGAATATGCCAGCTTCCGCCTGGAGCCTGAGAGCGAGTATTATAAGCTGCGGTTGGGGCGCTACCATGGCAACGCCGGTGACTCCTTTACCTGGCACAATGGCAAGCAGTTCACCACCCTGGACAGAGACCATGATGTCTACACAGGTAGGACCGGGGGAGTCACACCCAGGTGCAGGGCAGGGGAAAGAGGTCAGTCAAAGCCGAGACTCTGACTCCCAGGCCTAAGAACAGGAAGATCCCAGGGCCCAGCTGCCCAACCCTGCTCCCATCCCCTGAAGGCCCGCTCCTTTGCCCTCTGCCCACAGATCCCCTTCGCAAGGCTGGGTCAGCATGGCATTTACAAAAAGGGGAAGGTAAAGAGGTGCACAAATTACATATCTGAGGGCCACTCTGGGCCAAGCTGGACATTGTACTGTGCTGTGCACTGCATCACTCCCTGCCTGAGGCACTGGGTGTCACGGCGACATGTCCCCATGTTACACCCTGGCTAACAATGCTGCCCCACCTCCTACATGCCTGTGCCCTCTCTGGGCCCGTCTCCACATCTGGAAATAAGGACATACCTGTGTAGTGGGGTGGTGAGAAGGTGAGAATGTGCCTGAAGTGCTTTGTCTGGGACTTGGCGGAGTCAGGCTCTGAGTGGGTGCAGTCTCTACTGTGTACTGACAATGCAGTGCTATGGGAAGCTATGAGAGGAAACCAGGTAGGAGAGATGAAACGACCTGTCCAAGATTACATGCCTCAAGTCCAGGTCTTTATTAAACAAAAAAACAAGGGAAAAAACAAAAAACTGTAAGAAACACACACAGTCCAACCCTGAGTCCAGACATCAACCCCCCACATTCATCTCAAGGCTCCACACCTCAATTCCTTGAGATGAGGGCCCCTGGTCCCTCGCTGGCTGGTCCCTGGGGAGCCAAGCCCGCCTCCAGGCCAAGGCTGTTCTCATGGGCAAACCCAGCCCCCTCCTGCCCCAGCTCCCTGATAGGTCTCACTCTAAAGGCCACAGCCTCCCCTTTGAGGACTGTCCCAGGAACCACCTGCACTTCCTTGGCAAGCCCGGCTGCCTACATCCTGAGAATGGATCCCCACTCCAGGTCACCGACACCTCTACCTAGGGTCAGCAGTGCAGAACTGACCCAGCTGCAAGGGCCCCGAGGAGGCAGTGTGTCATCTGAGGCCGGGGCTGCTGAGGCTTCCAGAAGAGCAGGGCAGGAAGAGGACCCTCATCAGAACTGTCAGACTCTGGGGACAGAGAGGCTGGTTACAGCATTTCTTGAGGGCCGTTATGGGGAGCAGGGAGCAGACTGTTCTGCGACCCCAACTGTCAGGCCTGTCCAGCAGCAGGGTCAGTGGACGTGAGGCAGTGAGCTCCCTGTCCCTGGAGGCATGAGAGGCGAGCTCAGGAGGGGCGTCCACTGGCTGATGGGTGGCTGGCTGTGGCGCGCCGAGGGTTCTGCCCTCCAAATCCGATGCTGCCACTTGGACCTCGTGGCCTCGGGTCATGGCCCAGAGGGGCCAGAAAAAAACTTTGGGAAAACGTGGGCTGCTGGGGCTCTGGGGGGTGCCTGGGGCTGAGTCTCCTCTTGGCTTTCTGCCTTAGCCGGCCTGCTCCCTCCTCACATCGCCCCAAGGCCTCTCCCGGAGCAGAGCTGCCCGCCCCATCGGGCCCCCAAACCCACAAACTTGACCGGGCAGCCCTTCCCCTGAGTGGGGTCTCTCCTGGGGCCTGACAATGTCTTACCCCTCCCTCCTGGTAAGGGCGATGCCCCTGCACGCCTGCTTGTACCTTGCCCACACTTTTACTGTTGTTCCGAACTGCTTGTCCTTGGCAGCAAAATCCAGCATGATATGATAGTGCCAGAAACTTTATGAAAATATCTTGCTTTTGTGGAAAAAAAAATTGTTTTTGGCTGGAATACAGACTTGGGAGGAATAGAGGAACATTTCATCTTAAACACTTCCTTTGTCATTCTATAAAGACTCTTGATCTAATAGTTTCAGCTCTTAAAAAACATTCCTAAGAAAAACTGGCCCTCTACCCGCCCACCTCAGGTCATTTCTGTTTTCCTCCCTGGTGCTTGCTCTGCAGCGAGCCCTGGGCTAATCCGTGGCCTCCTTCGGTTCCCACACGGGTCCCGTACTGTGCAGGGGCAGCACGTTCATCCTTATTTTACCGTGAGAATTCAGTGGCTCAACAAGGTTAAGTTGCCTGCCCAAGATCACAGAGCTCGTTAGTCAGCAGGCAGGTCTGAGGCCCCGTCCCCTCCCAGGCACCCTTGGTCCAAATGCCTCCACAGGGGGTCCCTCAGAAGCCCGCCGAGCAGACGGTGGACACGGGTAGAACCTCCTCCCTGAGACCTTCTCGCTCTTTCTCTCCTGTAGGCAACTGTGCCCACTACCAGAAGGGCGGCTGGTGGTATAATGCCTGTGCCCACTCCAACCTCAACGGGGTCTGGTACCGCGGGGGCCACTACCGGAGCCGCTACCAGGATGGAGTCTACTGGGCTGAGTTCCGAGGAGGCTCCTACTCACTCAAGAAGGTGGTGATGATGATCCGGCCGAACCCCAACACCTTCCACTAGGCTGGCCCCCCTCCTGACCCCTCGTGGCTGCCAGGAGCCTGCCCGGCTGTGCTGGCCCAGCCCAGAGAGCGCCTCCTTCCAGTTCACCTCAGGACTGGGAGGACTGCGATGCTGGACTATGATTTCCCAAGTCACTGCGGCAGATAATACAACTGAATCCAAGCGGTATTCTCTGTTGCTACTACTCTTCTCCACATCGGACAGCCCCTCGTGTTTCCAGACAGGACAGGACGGCAGACAAGTCTTTCCTTAAATAAATTAAGCCCCAGCAATAAAAACACAACTGCAAAACACCTTCATAATATACACGTGTGTGAGCCGACCTTGTGCACTTATGTGTATACCATGTATATATGCATTTAGATATATACACGTGGCGTATATCTAGATACATATATAGGTTTGCCTTATATACCTAAATACATGTATATTCAATTCTCAGATGCTGAGGCTGTTAACAACAGCTCTGCTCTTAGGAGAAGAGCAGTTCATTCATGTTGTATTACTTGAGTCTAAGGGCAGATCACAGACTGTGTAGCTCTCATTCAAAGAACAATCCTTGGCATCCACAGGCCTGGATTCTTCCAGGACTGTCTACAGTACTATTCTCTCACGTAGGGGTTCTCAACCTCCTTGCTTAAGATCCCCCTTGGCACCTAACCCAATTTCAAAACCCCCATCCCTCTTTATTTCTGTACTTCTCCTCATTCTCAGGACTTTTCACCGCACACCCATCCACCCACCTATCCATGTATTCAATGCCATTCAATTAAGTGCCTTCCATGCTCCAGTCCCCGGCCACTTGTGTTCCAGGCACCTTTTCTGCTCTTCTCTATTCCTTGCCTACTTACTCCTCACCTTTTCCGTACCCCTGTGCTTTCTTTCCAGGCTACATTCCTTAGCCTCTGAGTAGGAAAGCATGGACTCCACGTGGTCAGGAAAGGGAAAGTCAGGCCCAAAAGCTAACTCTTGGCCACAAGGATAATGGTGTTTGTAGTCTCGTATTTTCCAGTCACAGTTTAGCCTCCCTGTCATTTTAACCTTCACAGAAATAATAACCTACCTTGCCAGCAGATATTCGATTGAAGAGAAGTCATCATCCAATCGTTGGGGGCCCCAAATGGCTACATACCAAAGGTCCCATGCTCTCAGGCCAACTAGTGTCCACATCTTGTCTCCAAACTACACTTCCCCGGAGATCAAGCACCACAAAAATGAGAACTGGCCACTCGTCGTGAGTTACTGAATAACCAGGGGCCACGGAGCCCTGGGTCAGCGCATCACAGTGCGGCGGCTTTCTTAGTCCTGTTAGCCACGGAGCATCAGGCTCGGTACTACCAGGACTCTTGCCAAGCAGGGAGCAAGGGATGAACAAGAAGATGAGACCCTCCTAGAGGGCACGTGGGTCGGGGTGGGAGAGATGTTGGAACGTTCGGTACTGTCCACATCTGGCTGTGTGCCTATTACCTCAGCAGTCTCACAAAGTGTTCCATGTAGCATGTTTTGTGTATATAAAAGGGACATGTTTTTTTTTTTTTTTAATATATTCTCAGATTATCCTTGTAATGACACATCTGCAATAAAAGCCATCAGTGCTATTTGGATGTATCTACACTGTGCGTTATTGTTTTAGAATGCCTTCCTGCAACCTCCGATACCAGAGCCTCTTTGAGTAAAACCAGGAAGAGATTCATCCATGGAAATCAATTAAATCACACTTTCCCTATCCCTGGTTTCCAACTCTGCCCTGTGGAGTCCCACGACAGTACCTCAGGCCAAGATGGCTTCCTGGAGCCCCACCTCCTTACGTCTAGCTGCGTCCTGGATGTCTCTGCCAGACACAAGCAGTGCAGTCAACACCTGAAACACCTTTCCCCAGGTCTGGTCTCATTTCACCATCTACTCAATTGCTCGGGTGAGAAGCCAGGACTCCTCCCTCCCCCTGGCCAAGGTCGACCCACCCCTCCGTGCAAGGCCTCTTCTCTGCCTTGGTGTAGGCCCTCCTGCCCTCTCCCCTCGACCACAGCAACAGGCTCCCCACCAGACCAAGGAGCCCTGTGCCTCCACCTCCCTCGTCCCAATCCGACTTCCACACTAGCTGCCAGAACCACCTTCCTATAAAACAAATCTGTCGGTAGGGAAGGTGCCTCTGGGCCTGATGAGAAGCCCCAAAACCATAAAGGAAAAGACGAAGGGATAGAACTAAAGAAAGTCCTGAATTTTTTGCCCTCTGAAAAACAAAACAAAATAAAACATGACTGAGATTGAAAGGCAAATATTAAACAAGAGAAAAGTATACGATTAATATTCATGCTACACCAAGAACTCTTTCAAATTAAGAAGAAAGATACAAACACTGTGATAGAAAACTTGGTAAAGCGCACAAACACATTAGAAGACTCACAAACGGCCAGTAAACAAGAAAAGAGGCCAACCTCAGTAATCAGCAGAGTTGTACATTAAATCAAGCATAAACCATCACATGGTGCCTAGCAGACTGGCAAAAACGAAAAAATGTCAATCTCCACATTGACAAGGGAATGGAGAAATATGTACTCTATGCACTCTGGGTGGAAGTAAACACTGATTCAATCATTTTGAAGAGCAGTTTGGCAAGAGCAGTTTGGTATATATCAAAATTTAAAACGTACTTAAACCTTTGGACTCACCAATCTCTCTTCTTAATGACAAAGTAATGCTGCCCTATGAGAGTCTTTTCTAGCAAAGTTGTACTGTGGAGAGACTGATGTCTACTGAAGCCTACTATGTGTTTGGAATTGGACTTGTGTCTCCTTACGTGACCTCACGGCAGCCTGTGTAGGAGGGACTGTTCCCCTCACTTCACAGAAGGGGAGAAAGTGAGGCTCACAGCCAGACTGCTGGTAAAATGCCCCAGCAGGAGTTAGTCCAGAAGGTTCTAGATGTCAAGCACTAAGAGTTCTCAACTCCCTTCTCTCAACTGCCTAGTCAGTGTTGGGGGTCACAGTGGAATCTGGACACTACTAGGTGTCCTCAACCTCGGCCCAGACCACACCTACCCCCTCCCATACCTGGAGTCGGGTGTGTGGGATGCAAGGATTGACGGCAAAGGAAGATAGGGCCCAACCTTACCAGTCACTGGTCTTATGTCCAAACCCCAAAGCAGAGAGCTCTGGAAAGCCACACTAGACAAGGGGGAGCAACCCTTTACTAAACTAGCTGGGAACCAAACAAAAGCAGGGCCTGACGCCACTGGTTGTCCAACGCCACACACCCTGATACCCAAACCTGGGTCTTGGTCAAATCATACCCCAGCTATATGGAAGGAGAGGGAGGCATAAGCCCATCAGAGATGTGGAACCCACTCTCCCTGAAGTAAAATGGAGGAAGGGGAGCAAGTTTACCAAACCAACAGCATCAAAGAAGAGAACAGGGAGACGAGAGGCCTGTGCTCAGGCGCCACGCCTGGTGCCCAGGGAGTCGCCCCCCTGCCGGCAAACAGCACTCGGCACAACCAACACACATCAACAGTCCTCCTCGCCCATCCCGCCTGGGGACTTCTAAGGCCTACAGTCATAGGGGTCCTACTGTTACTAAGGTCTCCATGGTGAGTGCCTCTGCAGACCCAGAAGGAAGTCAGTGACACCTTGATCAGTGGAGGGCACCCACCTGCTGGGCTCCTGTGCAGAACACGGCAGGAAGACAGAGATGTTCCCCAAGCAAGTGACACTGAACAGGGCCCCCTCCCCCCGAATCTTGCCAATTTGATCCAGATTGAAAGAGAAACCTTTGAACTACTGCAAACACTGGGGATGGGAATCCATGATGTTCATACTCTGCAGATGCTCTTTGGGAGCTCAAGGGGTCCCCCCGATCTCCCAAGAGCACCTCATCTGCTTTATACAGTCTGGTAAAAACTCTCAGTTATAGTAAAGGAAAGCTAGAGAACTGGATTAAACAAAAAAAGGAACATTTTAAGTGTAACAAAATCTTAAACAGGCACTCTTTCAGCCTCGGTTTTTTCTGAGTCTCGAAAGGCTAAGGACAAAATCATAACTGATAAGAGCTCCCACGTTATGGACCAAAAGATGCAAGACCCTCCCTGCAAGAGGGAGGCCCCAAACTGGCTCTGCAGCATTAGCTGGTTGCCCACCTGCAGCCTGTGTAAGAGGCACAGAAAAAGTATCCCGGGGTGGGGGGATGACTCGTCCCCATGATATGCTCCCCCCTGCCACCACAGGGAGGGTAGGTGTTCCCCCTCCTTCAATCAGTGAGAGGAGCTTCCAGGGACCATTCCAAGAGTCTAGCACTACCATCTGACTCACACCTCAAGTCTGCAGGCCAGACGTGGAGAGCAGTAAGAAGCGGGTACTGCGCTGGGAGCAAAGGGCAAGCCCACCGATGGGGGCGGGGAGGCAAGGACACAGTTCCTAGGAACCAGAGGGCAGCCTGGATGGTGAGGAGGGGTGGTGCATGAGACCCAGGAGCCAAGGAGGGGCCATAAGTGGTCGGCTAGAGGAGAAGCACTGCCCCATGGAGGGAGCTGAGTCAGAGGTGCCCCGAAGGGAAATTCTGAAGAAGCAGCAACAAAGAGGGAGAAAAGACAGGAAGAGGGAAAAGACAGAGTGTGGGTACTCTGGGCAGCTGGCATACCCAAGGGTGCCAGCTCTGGGTTCCGACTGAACAGGCCATATCAGAGGGGCCCTTGCCTCTCCCTTGTCTGTCTCGTCTGTTCCAACTCCAAGGGCCACAAAGCTCAGTGGACCAGGAGGGAGGCAATAGAACCGCGGGGTCTGGTGGAGGCACCCGAGCATGTGCCCTCCCCCACCCCAGGCCTCCAGCAGGACCGGCTGTAGGAGTCCAGACTTCGGACTCCTACACTGGATGGTCTGGAGTGACGTGACTATCAACAGCAGAGAGACTTCGGGGCCGCTAAGTTCTCAGCATCGACTGGGAAAAGAACGAAGCCACAGAGTAGGCTGGAAAGGACACTGCGGAAAAATAAAGTTGGTTTCTTCTCACACCTGACTGGGTCCAGCTCATTTAATAAGCTGGTTACATAAGGACATGAGGTATCTCCCGGAGTCCATGAGCAGGGACACAGCTGGGCCTCACAAGGACCAGGAACCAGAAACTGCCTGGAAAGCCTTCAAGAGGCCAGGAATCCGCCCTCTCAGCCTCTCTCTGTCCTTTCCCTTTCCCTGCCTGCAGGGTCTCTCTCTGTTTCTTGTGCATGGATCCGCTTTTCCCAGCATGGAATTTCTAAGCTCACATGTCCTCCTGGTCTGAGTGCCAGCAAAGACCTGAAGACTCTCTCCTCGCAGCCAACTCCCAGCCAGAGGACTCACTGGCCCGCTCGGGTTGGGTGTCCTCACTCTTATCGACTGGGCTCCGAGCAGAGCTGGTGGAAGGAACGCGGCTGCTGGAGCTCAAGGCTGTGGAAGGCATGGGGGAAGTTCCCACGGTCCCAGCTGAGCAGGGGTCAAGGCTGGCTCTATATCCAGAAAGGTGTCTGGACTATACTCCAGCTGTTGTTGGTCCCCATCCTCTCTGGAGACCATATTTTGCCAACTAGGTGGATTCTGTCCCATTACTCGTTAGATCACGTCCTATTCCCCAGCCCCTCCCCTGCTGACTCCTGCCCTCCCAGGCTCAGCTGTGTCACTAAACACGACTGACACACGGCTGTGCCCAGAGGGGCTCTTACTGCCCTTCCTGGATACGCCGGGTTTCTCAATAGTTTTCGTAGGTATACGAGGCAACAAGTTCCCCACTGCTGGGCTCTTCCAGGCAGTATTTGCTCTGGATAACACTCATACCACCCACAATCTATAGGCGCTGTCCATGTGCCAGGCACCATGTGTGTCTCTTTAAACTCTCACAACCACCCTGTGAGGTGGGTTCTACAATTACCCAACCTTCGACGTCACAGAAATTGAGGCTCAGAGTTGTACGTGACTTGCCCAAGAACATGCAGCCTGAGATGCTCAGGATGTGAGCTCGAGTCTGACTCCTGAGCTCCTGCCTCTGCAGGATTAGATCACTGTCCCCAATGATGAAATGAAATGACCAAGGCTCCTCTCTCACCCCATCATCACTTCCTGGTACGTCTGAGAATCATGCAGCATGGAGCCTGCTGCCCACAGAAGTGGGTGTGTGAGCTGGCCAGCCAGCCTACCTGTGCAGAAGCAGCTGGATGGACAGTAGGTCCCCAGGTGTCAGGAAGTCAGTTCAGGGCTGTTTGCCCAATTTATCTCAGAGCTGAGGGCACAGAATAATAGGGGGCAGTGATGGAGAATATCTCTCAGCTTCTTGGGGCTCACAATCCTTTGCCAGGGCTAAAGTGGCTGGGCCCTGCCTCTCTCCCTTCCTCTTGGAGGACAATCTACAGACCAAGCGCCGCCCTTTGGCACTAGGAGTGTCCTGCTTGTGGCTGGTCTGGCTCTCACCTCATGTACCAATTCTATCTTGTCCAAGCCTTGGTCTGCACTATCTGGTAACTGGGTCCCTGTTGTCTTGGCTTATCTCCCATTTCCATGCCTTCAGGACAGGGGTTTGCTTGGCTAGTCTCTCTCAGATCCTGCAGTCAGGCCTGAACCAGCTCTAGCCTGGGACTCCACCCCTTGTGGACACATGCCTTGGTACCTACAATCACTGGGACACTCCTGACCTGGGGTATCCCGGGTCAGCTCACCCAAACATGGGAACTCAGACACAGATAATCCCTCCCAGCCGTGCAGCCTTCCCAAAGCCCTTCCACACGCAGCACCTCCCCACTGCTCGCCGACGGTCATGATACATCCATCTCCATGGGCGGGTCAGGGGTGCTTCCTTCCCGCTGCTGCAGTACATGTACCCTCCTAAAGTTGAGGGACATCTCACATTAGGAGGACAGCTCCCTGGGCAAGGGTGGACAGGCCACATTCGCCCTGACCCTTAGCAGAGCTGGGAGTGGCCCAGAACCCACAAGGGTAGCTAACAGAGCAAATGGGATTAGAATTGCCTTCCGGAGCAGTGCGATGACAGAGGCCAACGCCCTAGTCATCTGGAAGAGGGGAAAGAATTAGAGGAAGCACACAGCCTCCCTGGAGCCCAGAAAGCTGACCGATCCCGAGGTGAGTGTGCTGGGCATCGGCTCCTCTCCACGGGAACCCGACAGCCAGGGCAGTGCAGGGCTGTGCTGGGGACGCGGGGAGAGGAATTAAGGACAGACATTCAGGATGCAGACACAGGAAGCAGGGGCAGCTGAGCAGCTGGGTGGGAGGTCTGAAGGCCTGGCTGCCTAGCCCAGGCCCAGGGAGCACGGGCTTGAAGTAGGAAGCAGCTTCTTTGTCAAGAGCACAAAGAACTAGTGGGTAGCGAAATGTGTACTAAAACCAGAGGCCATCTTTCACCTGTCATTTCATTATAAGAAACTGGTTGGTAATGGCTAGCACTGGTGAGAGCAGAGAAGACAGGCAGGCTGGCATGCGTGGGTGGGAGTGGAACTGTAACCCAGGAAGTGGGTTCCCCAGCAGCAGCGACCAAAAAGAAAGTCGCACGTCACCTCTGCCCAGCAATTCCACTTCCAGCTCTTGGTGTTTCAGAAATACTCTGGCAGGTGAGTAAAGATACAAGTAAAAAGGTGTTCTCCACTGCACCACCCGTCCAAGGGAAAAAGTAGAAACAACCTAAGCATTTATCAATTGGGGCTAAACAAATCAACGTACATCCAGGCCCCGTCCAACAAGGCGCCACGTGGCCACGGGTGCCACGGAGCCACTTGGAAGAATGAAGGAGTTCTGTACCTGCTGCCACTGAACAGTACCCACCACACTTCGAGTGGAACAAAAAGTAAGGTGCAAAACAAACTGTCTACCCAAAGGTTCCCATTTTGGTTAAAAAGCACGAGACTCTTCGCACACCCCCATGTGCACTGATACTTCTCCGTGTGGATTCAAGTGCCTGGAAGGACACACCCAACCTGCCAACACTGGCTGCCTCTGAGAAGTAGGAGGGGAGGAAGGGGATTTTCACTTTCTACTTTATAGACTTTCTAGTGTGAGTTTTACAACAAACAATGTGTTACTTTTGTCATTTTAAGAGTTTTTAAAAGATGAATGGGAGTTGAATGGCACTGCTGGGCACAGCCTTTCTGGCCGCAGGAAGCAGAGATCTTGCCCGCCCCCGCTTGAACAGGCACTCCTGGGCCCCTAAAGCCCTGTACGACTTACACTCTAGGCCTTTCTGAGGGTAACTTCCTGGGACCTTTCAGGCTCTAATCAGCTTGTCCCCAGGCACCTTCCTTCCTCACAGAGCTGCCAGAATTCATCTCCTCTCCACGGGGCAACCGCCCCCTCTGCCCTAGAAGATTTCCTTCCCTCAAAATTAGCTTCTAATTTTGGGACCCAGCACTTCCTGCTGCCCCAGAGATCAATCTGACAGTCTTTTTTTTTTTTAAATTAAGGAGGTTTTTTTAATGATAAATATTTTACAGAAAATAATTACTCCCTACAGGGTATTATCTGGAGTTCATTACATGGAATAATTTATTTGCTCTTTACAGCAACCCCATGAGGCAGATCCTGTGATTATTCCCATTTTAAAGATAATGAAGTAACATTTCCAAGAGGACTCAGCTCATTAGCAGTGGAGTCAGGACCTGAAAGAACGCAGTTTGCCTCCAGGGCTCTTGCTCTCAACTACTCTGACATATTGTCTCTGAGAAGTAAACAGAAAATAACACACATCTGAGGAATCTTGTCATCAACGGCTTGTCCTGGATGTATGGGGTCATAGAGTCCTCTCCGTAAACAGTCAAGAGCAGGTAGGAAGTAATTCCTCCCTTTTGGCCCCTAGATTAGTCCCTTGTTCTAGACATCAGCTCAGCACCCATTGCCAGGGGTACATACCTCCATCTCTACCAGTAGAAGCCCAGGCCCTAGAGACTGAAGACCAGAGAGGGAGAGAAAGGGAGTCCTTTCCTCCCTACAGTCTGCTCTCTAGAGTCTGGAGTTTAGCCTGAGGCATCTGCTCTGTCTGGAGACTGTCAACAGCACTTATGTCCTTTTTCTATGTTGGCCCTACCTCCACAAGGGAGCAGGTCACAGCTCTGGATTTCCATCAATAAAGCAAACCCAAAATCGATACAGGAATTGGACACTTGTCCATTGCGTAAGTTGCTATGTGGGGCGGTTGGGAATCTCCTGATTTGTCTAGGTAGAACTCACCTCTGTCTGCCTGTTTGTCTGTCTGTCTCTCTCTAGGCCCAACTGTAACCTGCTCCTGATTCCATCATGGTGCCCGCTGTAGTCTCCTGCAGCAAGTCTGTAGGCACCTTGGGGACAGTGATTTGCCCTCTGCTTCTTTGGCACCTCTCATTTTCCCATGGTGGGTTCATATAAAATATGTGTGCAATGGATGAATGAGTGAATGAGTAAACTTAATGTATTTCAATACTATTTTTAACATCCACAATCTGACAGTCTTTTGTGTGTGGAGTTTTACAGCTGATTTTGTTCCAATACAGATGGGGCAACAAAGTAACAAATGTGGGGTAGTGATAAAGTTGGTGCAATGCACTAGTTATCCATTACTGTGTGACAACCTACCTCCAAATTTAGCACCTCACAACAATAAACATTTGCCGTCTTGCAGTTCCGTGGGTCAGAAGTTTGGGTGTGTTTTAGCTGGGCATCTCTGGCTTAAGGTGTCTCATGAGATGACAGTCATGGAGGGGCTGCGGCCTCCTTTGAAGGCTCCACTCAGGCACAATCTGCTTCCAAGTTCACCCACGTGGCTATCGGCAGGACTCACACCCTCACCACACAGGCCTCGCCAGAGGACAGCCAAACACATGGCTGCTGGATTCCCCCAGGATGCGTGAGCCAAGAAAGAGTAAGACGACAGCAACACCCAACAGAGAAGCAGTCTTTTTATAATCGAATCCCGGAGTGACATCCCATTATTTCTGTCATATAGGATTTGTTAGAAGCAAGTCAGTATGTTCTGCCCATGTTCCAGGGGAAGGGACTACACAAGGGATCGTTGGGGGCCAGCTTAGAAGCTACCTACCACGTGAAATCTTCCAGATTCTCAGGGCCATCGTCCTAACTCTTTCCAAAAGAGACGTCCCAATGGCCCCGCGTTATTCCTGCAGCTGGAGAAACTCTAGCCTTTCCTCTATCCCTAATCCTTCTCTTCTTTAGGGCTGGCGGGCCCTGGGAAGGCCCTCCTTCTCCCACCTTGAGCCCCTGTACCACACAGGAGGGCCCTGGAGACATTCCTCTCTTCAGCCCACTGTCTGGTTTCCCCAGAGGGTAAAGGTCTGTTAGCAGGAACATATGGCATAATCTGAGGTTAGTGGTGGGGCTCTGGGGTCGCAGCACTACGATGTGGCAGTAGTAAGTGGTGAAACTTTTAACAAGTCTTATTACGCTTCTGCAACTGTGACATAAGTTAAAAATAGTGCCTTCCTCAGAGGAAGGAGTGTTGGGAGGATTAAATGAGATCATGAGTGTAAAGCGCTCGGTGCGGGGCCTGTTGTGTGGTGGAAGAAGTAAACGTGAGTGCTGGTCATTTTTATTATTGTCAGCTTCTAATTAGAAGTCCAAAGACTAAGGGTCAAAGAGGAGCAGTTGTCTGATGACTCCACAGATTCCTGCTATGGAAACACACCTGCACTTGCACAAAATGGGCTCGTGCTCTCATCTCCTTTCCGGGGTTCAGACAAAACTGCTCGACCCAGAGAAAGGCTGACTGCAGGTCCTCCCTGTGCCCCAGAAGGGACGAATGTGACCAGCTGCTCAGATCTGGGCAGCAAAGCCTGAAGGAAAGAAACCTCTCCCCCAGCGTGTTTTCCTCCCATGCTGCTTCTCTCCATGGAGACAGATGTTAAATGGAGGATGCATAAGTTAAGGCAGGGTGGAACCCCAGCCATGAGCATGAGGTCTTGAGTTAAACTTGGTGTCTGCCTGGCGTACAATGTTGGTGAGTCATAAGTGAAACAGTAGGGTTTTTTCATTCTCAAAATGGGGATTTTAATAACATCCACTGGCTTTTTGTGAAAATTGAACAAGACTGTGAAGTCCCAGAGAAATGTGGATTTTAAGGTAACAAATCCTGAGATTGCAAAAGTAAAGGCAAAATTCTCTCTGGAAGGGAGAGATTTAAAACCATATGCAGCTGATGACTCAAAAAAATAATGGGAAAGGTTTCCTTCATTTGGGATGTGTTGTGTCTTTGTGATTATTCTGTTGATCGAGAAGCATGTTTGAGATGCATCAGAAGGTAGCTTTTCCCTGCTTGCTGGGCCCCAGAGGGGGCTGGATCCTTCCTCTATCTGGAGAAGGAGAAACTTGATCAAAGGCTCTCCTGGGCTTGTTGCGCCCTGTAGCACGTGGCCATCGGGCAAAGAGGAGAAAGGCACGGCTCTGGGCTCCAGAAGTAGGCATTCCAGAACGCAGGCTTAAGCTTTTCTTTGTGGCACTGACATCCCCTTAGCCATCCCCGAGCTGTGCTTCCCTGGCTAAGGAAGGAGGAGCCTGGGGCTTCCCTGGTGGCGCAGTGGTTAAGAATCCACCTGCCAGTGCAGGAGACACGGGTTCGAGCCCTGGTCCGGGAAGACCCCACATGCCGCAGAGCAATCAAGCCCACGCACCGCAACTACTGAGCCTGCACTCTAGAGCCTGCAAGCCACAAGTACTAAAGCCGGCGTGCCACAACTACTGAAGCCCATGCGTCTAGAGCCTGTGGTCCACAACAAGACAAGTCACCACAACGAGAAGCCTGCGCAATGCAACGAAGATTAGCCCCCACTAGCCGCAATTAGAGAAAGCCCACATGCAGCAAAGAAGACCCAACACAGCCAAAAATAAAATAAATAAAATAAATAAATTTATTTTTTAAAAAAGGGGGGGACTTCCCTGGTGGCGCAGTGGTTAAGAATCCGCCTGCCGATGCAGGGGACATGGGTTTGAGCCCTGGTCCGGGAAGATCCCACATGCCGCGGAGCAACTAAGCCCGTGCGCCACAACTCCTGAGCCTGTGCTCTAGAGCCCACGAGACACAGCTACTGAGCCTGCGCTCTAGAGCCCGCGAGCCACAACTACTGAGCCCGCGTGCCATGACTACTGAAGCCCACACGCCTAGAGCCCATGCTCCACAACAAGAGAAGCCACTGACCGCAATAAGAAGCCCGCGCGCTGCAACGAAGAGTAGCCCCCGCTTGCTGCAACTAGAGAAAGCCCGTGTGCAGCAACGAAGACCCAATGCAGCCATAAATAAATAAATTTATTAGAAAAAAAAGGAGGAGCCTGGCTGTACACAGGTTCATCTGGAGAGACTGGGTAGGAAAGCAGGAGATGACTGGAGGGAAGGATCAGGGTTTGTGGCCAGGCAGCTGGCTGAGGCACCAGAAACGACCAAGATGGATCTGTGGAACAAATGAGTATTCCTTGGGGATTCTTGGGAACACATGGGGTGGGGAACTGAAGGGAAAAAAGGCTGAATTTCCTGCATGCGGAATGGAATTTTTTCAGTTGGGAGTTAAAGGAAAGAATTAGCCTTAATGCTGGCAAACTTGGGGACAGGTGGATAACACTGTGGTAACCCTAACTTGGGAGCCATCGGACTTTGGTCCTGGGGTGGTACAGGCCCCCACCAAAGGGGCAACAGCCACTCTGATTCGGTTCTGGGAAGCAGAAGATCTGCCGGCATCCATCAGTTCAAGCCCCCTGCCTTCTGGAGGGAGATCAAGAGAGCACGTGCCCGTGCCCTTTCATCTCTGCTCAAATGCGTACATCCTTCATTCTCAAAGCCCAGGCACAGGGAGATGCATGCGTCTCCAATCCGGTATGAGGGACATGCTCACTGATAACTGTTTTAGGTCTCTCCAAGGCTTTGCTCTAAAATGAACTGTTTTCAAAAGGGCTTCCCCTTCCCCTCCCCCACCCCCACCCCAGCAGTTTCTGAAATACGGTGATGCACCACAGGCTTCTGCATGGTCCCCTGCCTGGTTTTCCCTCCTCCAGCCTGACCTCCCCCAAGCCGGACACCTGCTGTCGGCCAGGAGACCCGTGTTCAAGGCAAACCCAAGCCAACCACGCCCTTGCTCAAAACCCTCCTGGTCCCCTACTGCTCGTGGAGGCCAGAGCCTGAGCTCCCCACTCCCAGTGTGCAGGCCCTAAGCAACCTCACCCCTCTCTCCCACTCCAGCTGCTTCTCACGACACCCTCCTCCTGATTCTCTACTCTCCAGGCAGTTTTCCCAGCAAACATGTTTTTCCCCACTTCAGGGCTCTTGCACAAGCCGCTGTCTTTGTCTGGGATGCTCACATGCCACCTCTTCATCCAGCTTATTCATCTTTTAGGGCTTCCCTCCAGAAAACCCTTGCTGGTCCCCCAACCTGGGATGGGTCCCCCTTTATTCACTCCTTTGCCTTTCCCTCCACAGTGCTCGGCTCACTTTGGTTTCTAGTTCACTGCCAGTGATCAGATCTGGGCCGTGAGCGCCACCAGAGCAGAACTGAAGTCTGATGCCCGGGTGAGAACACACCCACCTTGCAGAGGGCCTGGCGTGTGAGGCCCTCAGGCTCAGAGTGTGAGCCCCTCACCCCCAGCTGTTCTGGGGGCTTTGGGGCATCAACGTAAATGCTTCTTTTTGACCAATGACCACTTCTTTTTGAAAGTCCTTTTAGATATCCCACAGTTTAAGTCTGTTAATTTTATACTCAGAATTTGGAAACAACTTGCCTTTATTTTAAACTTCAGAGTCCATATTTGAACATAAAACCTTGCTTTTTAAAAATGGGAGGGTTTGGCTGTTTGAAGGAATAGCTTAGCTTCTAGAAATTTACTTCACATATTAGAAGTCTGGGTAAATTTACCAGGAATCTAAATGTTCTCTAACTATTCAGAACTGTCAGAATGCCTAGTTTTTGTTCCTTGAGAGATCACAATTTTCCACACTGCCTATAGTTTCTTTTAGAATCAGGCTCTAAACCTTTTAAAATCTATTACATTTGTAATTTTATTTAGCTATTTCCTGGAGGGAACTATAGGTTCTGAAAACCAAACACCCTCTAAATCAATAAAGCTACTTGGAAGTAAATGGTGTAGCCACGCTTCACAGCTCATTGCCTGCTTTTGTTATCACTTTGACCTGAACTGGGTATTTACAAGGAGTAGCTATCAGATAAAATTAAGCTGCAAATAACTGACCTGACTATTTCCCACAACTATTTTTGCACTTTGAAGTAAATGGGAATAAACTTTTTGAGACAAAGAGAGTCTTATTTTTGAAATGTAGTAAGTTTTTCCCTCAGTGTTTTTTAAATTATGCTTCACAAAAAACAGTGCACCAAAGTGCAGCCAACTGGCTCTAAAATTTGCATTGGAAGGAGATGGAATACACACCCACATGGTTAATAACGTGCCAGTACTACATGAGGGTATCTTTACATGGAGTAAGAGACACATGTGTGAATAGTCCCAGGAAACCAGTTAGTGTAGAACCTTCCACAGAGGTTTAAAAGAATCGTTACAAAAGTAAAACCTATACTTGCTATTAGAGGCAAATAACCACTGAAGCAGCGTTCAAAGTCTCAAGCAGGAACTAAACGAATGAAGCAGCTGGAAATATCGAGGACTGACCTCAAGTCCCTCCCAGAGAATAACTCCCTCTCCCCCAAGGAAAACACCTACAGTGAGGACGTTGCCAGGGGAAAAAGAAATGGTTTCAGACATTTTTTCCTATATTGTACCTTCCAGGAATTATGTAACTCTTCCTCTTTTGATAAACAAATCCATCCCCAGGACAAGTTGGGTTTTCAAGAGGAATCCAGTACTAAAGCCACAACCTGGATTTGGGCAGGGTATGTCCATGGCAATCAGAGGTGCAGGGAGGCCTTAGCTGCCCTCAGGACGGATGGCCCCGCTGAGCCTCAGAATGGGGTCTTTCTTCATTCTTTTTAATGAAACCGTGCCCCCCACCCCCCGCCGCCATGGTAAACCCTCACACACCGTCCTGAGGACAGAAAGCACATTGGAGTCGCCTCCTGTTCTTTCAGTCTGACTTGTACACTGCAGGAGTCATTCTGATGCAAGGATGAGAAATGCAGTCCGATTGGCTCAAGTGGGGAGGGAAATCCTCGTAGCAGGGAAGGAATAGGAGCAGGCGGTGGAGCTAGGCTCACTCAGGGACAAGGAGGGTCTTACAGGAGAACAGAGGCCCGTACGGAGTCTCTTGGGAAGTACCTGCCAGGAAGAGGCAGCTGAGATGAGGTGATCAGGGACAAGGAGGGGGCATCTGTCCAAAAACTCAGTGGCAAGGGGCCCTGGCACGGACTACATGTCCGCTGCAAGTGTGGACCTATCCTGCGGCCTGATGAGAGCCATCATGGTCACGCACGAGGGGCATCTGGCCAGAGGCCTGAATAGGGGACTCATCTGAAAGGGAGGGGTCTGGGAGCATACGCTGAGTCTGATGAGAAGGGACACAGGTCAGCAAGGGGAGATGGTATTCACTGAGTCAGCCCTTGGCTGAGGCCCACCGACCAATCTCTCAGAAGCCCAAGACAGCACTGGTTTGTGGTCCAAGAACAGAGTGTCACAAGAAAGAGCCAAGACAATTCATCCCACTTCACATAGCACCCGATGGAGGCCATTCACAAGTCATAAATGGCAGAGGACATACAGGTGGCAACTGAAAGGGAGGAGTAGGAAAATAATGACCTGAACAGTGGAGGTAGGCTGTCAGGAGAGGGCAGTGTTAAGAGCTTAGGGCTTAGGGCTTCCCTGGAGGCGCAGTGGTTGAGAATCTGCCTGCCAATGCAGGGGACATGGGTTCGAGCCCTGGTCTGGGAGGATCCCACATGCCGCAGAGCAACTAGGCCTGTGAGCCACAACTACTGAGCCTGCACGTCTGGAGCCTGTGCTCCACAACAAGAGAGGCCGCGATAGTGAGAGGCCCGCACACCGCGATGAAGAGTGGCCCCCGCTTGCCACAACTAGAGAAAGCCCTCACACAGAAACGAAGACCCAACACAGCCAAAAATAAAAAAAATTAATTAATAAAAAAAAGAACTTAGGGCTTATAGCCACACCACTGGGCCAAGGCCTGGCTCTGCCACTCTCCAGTTATGTGACCCGGGGCAACCTCTCAGCACCTGCTTATTCACTGGGCCATTTTGTGAGCATTCATTGAGATGGTGCATTAAAATACCTAGCAAGGTACTGGGCACAGAGAAAGGAGACAATCAACAGCAGCTCTTGTGATCATTTTACGAGAGAGAAGAGGCCATCCTTAACGATCCTGGAGCACCTCTGCTAGTTGAACCAGTGGGCTGCACCCTAATGCCATCAACCCATCCTCCAATTGATTAGCCCCAGGCAAGGTGGGAGTGGGCTTGGGAGCTGCGCACACCAACATGCCCTCCACCTGCAGATCTGAGAGGAAAGGCGCTGTAGTTTACAGCAAGCAGTAAGATGAGAACAAGGACAGGATAAGGAAGCGTGAAAAAAGAGTGATAATGCAATAACATGGCTTAAGTCTAAACAAATGGGAAGGACTTTTACTCCCCTAATAAAGGCAAGATCTCTCATATTGGGCCCAACTAAATACGGTTTTTAAGGATCACACTTAAGACAAAACAACTTAAAATATTAAAATGCAAAATATAGTCAAAGATTTATAAAATGAATGCAAAGGAAAAATAAACCAGATTTCAAAGAATTAACACTAACGAAATAAAAGCAAATAATAAATGGAATCAAGATCATTTTGTATGGGACACACTTCATAATGAATCTGCAACTGTTATAAACTTCTATATAGTCATTCGTTGGTATCCATGTGGGATTGGCCCCAGGACCCCTGCAGATACCAAAATCCAGGGATGCTCAAGTCCCTTATGTGAAATGGCATAGTATTTGCATATAACCTACACACACCCTCCCCTACACTTTAAATCATCTCTGGGTTACTTGTAACACCTAATATGATTAAAAGCTATATAAATAGTTGCCAGCACCTGGCAAGTTCAAGCTTTACTTTTTGGAACTTTGTGGATTTTTTTTCCAGAATATTTTCAGTCGAGAGTTGGCTGAATCCATGAATGCAGAACCTAGGGATATGGAGGGCCAACTGTATACTAAATAATGTAAGGCAGAAACTGTTAGAAATGCAAGGGGACTCTAAGACATATTTCTGTCCTTGATAGACCAGGTTGTCAAAAATGAAAAATGTGAATGTTGTAATGATAAGAGTAACTTGAGAGATTACATCTTTTCCAGCGCCCATGAAATATTTATACCAACTGATGTTATATTAAACCACAAGACAAATATCAAACATTTTAAAAAACCTAGAAAGCATATGTGTCATATGTTCTAAAACAATGTTAAAAAAAATTAGAGAGAAGACCATTTTTAAAAACCAAAGCCCTTCATAGCTGTGTTATGCATAATAGTGAAATAGTGAGCCAAAATAGTGTTATCCAAAAAGTGAAACAACTCACATATCCGTCAAATGATGATAGATAAATAAAATGTGGTACATCCATTCAATGGAATATTATTTGGCAATAAGGAGGAATGAAATACTGATCATGCTCTAACAGGAATGAACCTTGAAAACATGATGCTCAGGGAAAGAAGCCAGTCATAAAAGACCACATTGTACAATTCAATTCATATGAAATGTCCCAAATAAGCAAATCTATGAAGACAGAAAGTAGATTAGCAGTTCATCTAGGGCTGAGGGTGAGGGGGTGGAAGGCAGGTGGCTAGAAGGAAAAGGAGTGACTATGAATGGGTATGGGGTTTCTCGTTGGGGTGATTAAAAAGTTCTAAAATTGACTGCACTTATGGTCGTACAACTTTGTGAATATACTAAAAACCATCGATTGTACATTTTAAATGGATGCTACATGAATTATAACTCAATAAAGCCATTTGAAAAAACCAAAAATAAAAACTCAAGCCCTTGAAAATTAAAAAAAACCACTACCTTAAATACACTTGGATAAAAGAAAAATTGAAACTATAATTACAGAACATTTAAAGATATCACTGAGTACACTATGCATTAAAACATGTAGGATACAACAAAAGCAGCAATTAGATGGAAATATAACCCTTAACTGTTTTCCAAATGAAAGTAGAAAGAATAATATATATACAAATAAGCCAATAATTTGTTTACAATAACAAAACAACTTAAGGAAAGCAGAAGAAATGAATTATAAAAGACAAACGCGTAAATTCCATATTTCGTCAAATTTAGGATGTCATCTATTATAAATTTAGGATGCACCATAATTTTATGTAACACTAAGAAAAACTGCTGCCAATTAAACAATGTCACAATGCTTTGTTAGCATCAATTGAAAGATGCATCCCAATTTGAGAGATTTAAAAATGTGGAGGAAAAAAGCACATCCTAGACTAATGGAATATAGTAGATTAGAAAGCAGGAAGACAATGTGACTGATAAACAAATACGAAGTCTAATTCTTTGGAAAGACCAACAGACGTACCTCTGGCAAAGCAAATTAAAAACAGAAAGAGAAAACAAAAATGAAAACAATTAGGAATGCAAAGCAAATATAACCATACATACACAGGAGGTTAACATTTATAGTGATTATATAAAACCCTATGTTCAAAAAAATTAAGTGAGGAAAAACTTTATGCTAATAATTTCAAAAACTTGGGTCAAATGGACAATTTTATACTAACATTAAGTTTTCCAAATTAGATTTAAAAGAATTAGAAAATTAAATACACAATGCTCATAGAGGACAGTTAAAAGTTGTCAAAAATGTATCTCAAAAAACTTACACTAGATTTCTGAAAATACTAGGAGTCACTTCCATAAAACCTTTATTTCCCTTGTTCTTAATACTATTTTATATCATAAAGAGATAGAAAATTTTCATAAAATTACCGTAACTGTGAAAAACCAAACCACAAGAAATACTTTTCACCCGTCAAACCGGCAAAAGAAAAAAAAAAGAAAGGAAAAGAAAAAAAAAAAGCACATGAAAATACACAGCATTTGTGCACATGGGGAAAATAGGCAATTTCTTCCCCTTCTAATGAAAATATAAGTTGTTACAACCTCTCCGGAGAGTGTTTTGAAGTATACATGAAAAGGCACACAATTTTGCAAAGTTTTGACCCAGTAATCACACTTCCAGGAATTTATTACAAGGTAAGATTCCTAACTATATAGGTGATTTTTGCAACAGGGATGCCCACTGCAAAATTTTAATAGCAAAAATGTATAGACAAATGTCAATATTAGAGAGATCCCAGTTGCACAAATCCATGTGATGGGACTGAGCCATAGTATAGAAATGCAGGTAATAACATTAAATGTTCACGACAGAGTAAACATACAGATTCTATATGCATCCAAACGAATGAAAAGATATGAAGCAAAACAGGGATTATCTCTAGGTGGGAAAGAAAATGCTACTAATTTTCTTCTCTTCCAAGTTCCTTGCAATGAACATGTATTATTTTCGAATCAGTAAAATCAATAATCATTATAATAATTCTGTTGGAACAAATCTTATATATTAATAATGTCCAGAGAATCAGAAGAGAGGGGTTTGGGCCTGAGTTCCCCCAGTTCAAGAAGATGTGGATAAACCAGTAAGAGTCCTGTGACCCTTCTGAGCTGCAGGCTGGGGAGGCTTGGGATTCACAGATCATTTGTATTAGCAGCAGAATATCCCTTGTTTCAAGACTCTCATCAGGAAATTCCCATCTTTAGGAAGTATCAATAGCCTGTTCTAACCCAAGGAGCCAACCAATCACCTCTTTATCCATGGCCCATGCTGCTTCATGGAAATTCCTCAACTAGAAATTGTAAAAACATCTTATCTGGCAGTGAGCAGGTTTCTTAAAAAATAATAATCCAATTCAGACTCCTACCTAGATAGGGAATACTGGGAACCATCTTCAGGCTTCGGATATATTCCCGAGTCCGCTTGTAATTATCTTCTTTAGACATCAGGTAGTCCAATTTCTCAAAGGTGGTCTTGTCTTTTCTATTCAACAGCTGGAGTGAGAAAAAAACAGAGTATGAGAGAGAAGAGAAATAAACTGGAAGAAGCAAAAGAGAAAGGATAACTGCAGATGAAAACTAAAAGGAAATGTCCCAAATGGCACGTCTATGATGTGCAGAATCCTGGGCACAACTAAGGATTTTAAGGTGCTGTTTCATGTAGAGATGGAGTGTTTCATAGCCTCGACTTTGTCATTTTTCATAGTCTCACACTTGGAAGATACCCTCCAAAGTTACCTAGTCCCTTGTTCTAGATGATGCCAGAATCCCCTGCATAGCACCCACCTTCACGGCGCATAGACCCTACAACAGCAAGGAGCTCAGAGAGTAAAGCAAATTGCTCAAGGTCACCTAGAGCTATTTCACAGTCACATCAGGTCTCTCTCCCTGTGTCCACAGAGAGCTTCTTGCTCTCTCCTCAACATCTCTGCCATTGCTAAAGGCCCTGGAAGATCTCATACGCTTCACCTGCGTATGCTGCACACATAGCCAGGCCATCTCTCCAATCTGGTCTATCTCCTCCAGATTCCCTGTGGTCTATGACTGTGTCATATTTACACTGGGTACGGTGTTCTACTCAAAATAAGCCAAACTTCTTTTCCATATGCAGTCATCTAAGGGGTGATTTAGTTATGCAAATACAGGATGAGCAGGCACCCACAGCCCAGAGATTAGAGAAGTAAGAGCCCTCATGACTGAGATCTCTGGAATGTAAAGCTGGTCACCAGGGAAGGGATGGCTCAGTGTTCATAAGGAGGCTTCTTGGAAGAAAGAAATAGAAACTGAATCCTGGTTCTCCAGACTTGACGCTAAGGACTCATGCTGTGGTCATCCTGCAGGTCCCAAGTCAAGGCCCAGTGCCAGGAAATGGCAATAAGTCTCCTTGAATAAAATGGCTTTAAGAAAAGGAGGCTAGGCTGAGAGCAAGCTTGAAAAAGAGAATGTGGGGAAGGATCAGCCAGAGAGGGCTGGCTTTGGCACAGCATGGCACTGATGCTGGGCACCCCCAAGTTTAGCTTCCAGGGCCAGTGCCTCTGGGATCTGAGATCCATGGCGGAGCCCAGGAGAATAAATGGAGGTGTGGACCCTAGGCCAGGAGCATCCTTGGTCAAGTGTGGTGTTGAGACCCCATGGTCTGTGCAAGGACCGGGACCAGCAGCCCTGTCACATCAGTCAGACTGAGATAGGCCAGTGGTCAATAGCTCTATCACACAGCAAAGAGAAGTAGAACAGTGACTGTCCAGCACCAGGGGAAGCTGGCCTTTTGTACTGAAATAGCCCCTTTGGGTTCCTGGGACCCAGGTCTGCAAATTCCAAACTAAGGCCATGCCTGGTGCACCAGCGAACTCAGGCTGCGTCGGCCAATTCCTTGATCCTCAGCCTCTGGAGTCACAGGGGGTGCAGCCTCTGGAGTGCACAGAGGGTGCAGCCCAGGTGAGCAGTGACAGCTTAAGGACTTCAGAGAGGAGAGGCAAAAGAAAAACCCGAAAGGAAGGTCCCAGTGATAGAGAAGTTGGAGAGTAAATAGCAAGCTGTTTTTTTTTTTTTTTTTTCCATTGAGAAATTCAGGACACATCAGGGTGGGGATGCTACACAGATGCTAGGGACGACGGCTGCCTAACTGGCTTGCTAATTTAAGGCTGTTATTCATCACATTAACAAATGGACAGGAAATCACTCCATCTCCCATTTGTTGTTTGTAAAGTACCGTAACATACAACTCATCTGGTCTTTACAAAGCCCAGGGACGAAAATGGAGCCAGGGTTACTGCCACTATTTCAGGTTCATAATCACAAGGATTAAGTGACTTGTCAGAGTATCTTTGGGGAACTTGATTCAATAGAGGAGAAAAATGTATATTATAGCAACATGGTAAATAAATAAATAGAGACCGAGAACCCAGACAAACAACAAGTAAATTATGGGCGAGGGAAGCGTCAAGGAAAGCTGTATAGAGAGAGGCATTTGAAATGAACATTTAAGGATAAGGAATTCACTAAATGAACTACCTATACCCAGATGAGAACCAGATACTCTAGTTGTGAATTTCCCCATTGTAAAGTTGAGCAGGCCCCTCACCCCCTTGGCTGGCAGGTCATCTCTTTATTAATGAAACCTAGAACCCCACCGAATCCTTTGGCAGCCACCATGTTCATCCAGCAGTCAGACAAATCCCTGTGTTATCCTCACACACACTGCAGCTGAGCCATCCTGGGGCCCAATGCTCCCTCCACTGGGTCTCTGGACCCAGCTGAGGGATTGCCCTTGTCCCCTGGCATGTTTGGCCTATCTGCCTAGCCTGTCAAGTGCCTCTATGCATGGCACCACAGAGCTGATCAGCAGGACATCTGTGTCCCGACATAGACATGACCAGGCCAACATGATTCGAGCCCTGGAGGATGTCCCTAAAAACCACCCTGAAGATTGACCTCAAACCAACAACTGGGGTTCTTTAGTGGAGTGGGACAACCAAAGGCAGCCACATTTGCATGCTTCCTAAATTTAAAACCAGGCTCCTCCAGGCCACACCTCTTTCTGTTAACCTTTTCTCTACACACATACTTCCTACCCACCCTCCATCCCTACCCACACACACTCACACACACATTCAGAGGGCTGGGACTGGTTAACTACACTCATCGGCTCCATTATGTGCCCACAAGCGAGATCCAGGATGGCATCAGATTCCTCAGTAGGAATGCACAGCATGCTAGAAAACATGAAAAAAAGCTCAGAACATCTATCTCCCATGCTAGCATTTGAATACTACTTGAGAACTTCCCCCAGCAAAATGAAAAGAATAAACCAAGTCCAGGAAGATATGGGATATAGGAAACGGTGGACCCAGTCCAGCAGTAGTAAAGGGAGATGACAGATAAACAGCAAGACTCAAGAATGACTGGTCTACATCTATCAAGCCCAGAAGAGATGTCTCCAGAGAAAGAGAAGTCTTGATAGAAAACCTGACAGAACAGCACATTTGTGGGGGGGGGGTGGTGGTGGATATATTTATTATGTATAATAAAAATAAAATTAAATGAAATAAAGATTTTATATACAATACATAAAAATCTGGTAAGATATTATATATGTTTATGTGTGTATTTACATATACATATAAAATATATGGTAGATAAGTGGTAGCTAGAGTAAGAATTTTTCCTTAAAAGAGATTTAGAGGAACTTCCCCGGTGGCGCAGTGGTTAAGAATACGCCTGCCAATGCAAGGGACACTGGTTCAAACCCTGGTCCGGGAAGATCCCACATGCCGCGGAGCAACTAAGCCCGTGCGCCACAACTACTGAGCCTGTGCTCTAGAGCCCGCGAGCCACAACTACTGAAGCCTACGTGCCTAGAGCCCGTGCTCTGCAACAAGACCAGCCACTGCAGTGAGAAGCCTGCGCACTGCAACAAACAGTAGACCCCACTCTCCGCAACTAGAGAAAGCCCACGCGCAGCAACGAAGACCGAATGCAGCCAAAAATAAGTAAATTAATGGAAAAAAAAGAGAGAGAGAGAGATTTAGAAATGCCGGGGAAACAAAAGAGTATTCCAGAAAAGACATGTTATTCGTAGTTAACCATTTGACTATACAGAGAACCATAGTTGCACATTCCTAATAATTAAAACATGAATACTCATTTAATAAAAGAGATTTAACCATAGTAACATGAGCGTTTTTGAAGAAGGAGGAAAGGTGGTTCAGGAAAACTAAACCAACATCCATCATACGAAGAAGTCACCACATACTGTCTAAAGTGAGTGGATCAAGAAATTGTAGCAAAAACTCATTGATGGAAACATGGCAGAAATTACCAGAAGAAACCACTAAATAACTCTGAGTGTCTGCCTCTGGGGGAATGAATGGGGTATGGAGAGACAGAGCAATGAGTGTTAGTTGTTTCACTAAGACTTTCAGTACTTAGTGATTTTTAAAATTCATGTGCATGTATTATGCTGGAAAAATTCTTTTAAGTTTCATTTTTTAAATATAGGATTTGTTTATTCAAAATATAACAGCATTTACTTGTACATGTTTTTGTTTGTTTGTTTGTTTGTTTGTGGTACGCGGGCCTCTCACTGTTGTGGCCTCTCCCATTGTGGAGCACAGGCTCCGGACGCGCAGGCTCAGCGGCCATGGCTCACGGGCCCAGCCGCTCCGCGGCATGCGGGATCCTCCCGGACCGGGGCACGAACCCGTGTCCCCTGCATCGGCAGGCAGACTCTCAACCACTGTGCCACCAGGGAAGCCCAACTTTTACATGTTTTAAACTTTTATTACAAGTAGAGCCATAAACTGGAAACCTCATGTGAATTGAGGGTCCTTTAGATTTTAGAGTTTACAGGAAGCCTCAGGAAGAAACCATCAGAACTACATGGAAGAAACCATCAGAACTACATGCAAGAAAACAAATTATCTGCCTACCTAAGTCAAACAGATACTAAAAGCATTCATGTTCAGGAAAAGAGGTAAGGAAATAAAATTAAGGAAAAGTTCACTAAATACAACAGGCAACTTCACTTCTAGTAAAGTTTAGAAGTATTGGGCCACCCTGAGATTTCCCTTCCATAATATTTATCACGATTGTGATCATCTGTACGATTATATCTGTGGTTCCCTCAGCAAATGAAGACTCCCATGAAGGTGGTGACCATGCTGGTTGTATTCACTCCACTATTCCCTGCAACTGGTATGGTTCCTGACACAGAGAAAACACTGCCTAAAGATCTGTTGAACAAAAGAATGAGAAAACTAACAATGACAATTTAAAAATTCAACTCCTTGGAAATTTTTGAACACTCCAATAATTCTTGGGTAAAAGAAGAAATAAAAGCCAAGGTAATGGACTATTTACAAACCATAAACATATAGAACGTATAGATCACTATACGTTAAACTATGTGATGAGGCCAAAACTGTACTGAGAGGAAAAATGCATGGTTTTTAACTCTTATATAATTAAACAATATGAATATAAATGAACTTAACATTCAACTCAAGAAACTAGGAAAACTGGGCGGAGTGGGGGAGCAGGAGTAGGAGAAATTGATTAATAGATAAAATTAGGAATTATGTTTTTTAAAATATATATATATATAACTAAACACCTAACCTATAGACATGATAACTAAACCCAAGAACTAAATTTTATAAAAATCACAATAAAACAGGTAAAATCTCTATTAAGTAAGGCAAAATGCAAAAATATACATTAGGATTGAGAAAGGGGCAAAACCACATATGCAAAGTGAACTAAAATTACAAGGTAAAAATAAAATCCCTGAATATTGATTTTAAATAATTTTCATAGTGGCAAGTATCAGCTGCAAGGGATAAATGGAACCCATAAACCACAGGGTCAAATGTCACGAAGATCACAAATCTTGGTCAAACACCTGAAGAAGCAGGTTGCTTTTGGAAATTTCCCTTATCATGCTCTGAGAGCCTATATGTGGCACTCATACTTGACTAATGATGAAAAATTCCCTTCTTCTGGTAAATAGTTCAAAACAGGAAGCTGTCTCCATAGAAGAAAAAAATAAGGCCCTCCAAATCTACTTTATGAGGACGTTGGTATCTTGTTCCCTTGCCTTGAGAGAATAACATTTCTTGATACATGGAAATGTTTTTCAACAAAATAACATTTCTTGATACGTGGAAACGCTTTTCAATGAAGAACCTGTTGCTTCAAATACGTTAAAACTGGCTCAAAATTCTATTTTAATTCCAGTGTCTACTGTTGGTATGGAAAGAATTTTTAGTGCTGCGGATAATCTATGGACCAATGGATTCAACAGACTGAGTATGGAATGAAACTAGGGTGCTTTAAAAAAAGTAATTTTTACCTCTTTAGATACAAACTATTGGTTTCTGAAAAATAAACTACAAAGTCATATATCTAATGTAAAATATTAGATGCAATGGAGACTGTTATAAGTAACATAAGAGAAAACTATGACTTTGAAATTTAGTAAGTGTCCTGGCTAGCTGTCCATATCTGTCTTTGACTAAGGCTATTTTAAACTCTGTACAGATAGATGTTAACCTGTAGAAAACGTAGTAATGCAAATAATTCCAGTCCATATAAAGGCATATGATGTCTCATGGAATCCCACTGATCATCACCCTGGGAAAACTGACTAATTTTCTATCCATTTTAAAGATTATTCCCTGGTGGCGCAGTGGTTGAGAGTCCGCCTGCCGATGCAGGGGACACGGGTTTGTGCCCCGGTCCGGGAGGATCCCACATGCCGCGGAGCGGCTGGGCCCGTGAGCCATGGTCGCTGAGCCTGCGTGTCCAGAGCCTGTGCTCCGCAACGGGAGAGGCCACAACAGTGAGAGGCTCGCGTACCGCAAAAAAAAAAAAAGATTATGTCAGCCTTCTTTACCTGACCATAAAAGTGTAGTAATCTCAGTTCTCTTGGAATACAGTTGTAATATCTTACTGGTTCTCATACTAATTAATGAGTTAAATAAAATATTTGACAAGTATTCATTTATACTTGTATGAGTCATGATTTTATCTTTTAAAAAATTATTAACAGTTTATATGCACATACACATATACACATACATACATTCACATGCATACATACATACACAATGCATAATCTTGTAGGACAATTTTAATCATGTATTTCCAATAATTTTGCTAATTAAAAAAAAAATCTGCTCATGGCAACCCCAGGAGACATTCCCACAAAGCCCCAAGAGCAGGGCCAGGAGGATGTGATTGGTCCTTGAACAGAAGTTTGCCAAGGGCCCATCCTGGGTCCAGAGTTGGTCTGTGTGGGTGAGGAGCCAGGTACCCAATGTACACCCCAATTTGTTCAACCTGGTTGAGCCATGGGAAAGGCTGGCTAAGGCAAGGAAGGGTCAGAAACACTATGAGAGTGCTCTGGAAGGAGAGAACAAACTCCATTATGGGAAGGAGGAACCAGGAAGAGGTGGTCATAGAAACGAGTCTTGAAGGCTTTCAACCAGCAGAAATGGGGCTGGAGAGGCTCCAGAAGCAAAAGAATGCACGAGCAGTGGCCTGGAGGTAGGAACACACAGGGATGCTTAAGGGAGCAGCAGTTTGGCAGACATGCAGGCAAGTGTTGCCTTGTACAAGGCTGGAAGGTGAGAGAGAGATAGAAACTTCCCATTTGGCAAAGTTTTTTTTTTTTTAATAGATGTTTATTGGAGTATACTTGCTTCACAATACGGTGCTAGTTTCTGTTGCACAACAAAACAAATCAGCCATATGCATACACATGTCCCCATATCCCCTCCCTCTTGAGCCTCCCTCCCATCCTCCCTATCCCACCCCTCTAGGTCATCGCAAAGCACCCAGCTGATCTCCCTGTGCTATGCTGCTGCTTCCCACCAGCCAACTATTATACATTGGGGCGATGCTACTCTCACTTCGCCCCAGCTTCTGCCCCCCACCCCATGTCCTCAAGTCCATTTTCTATGTCTACCTCTTTATTCCTGCCCTGCAACTAGGTTCATCAGTATCTTTTTTTTTTTTTTTAGATTCCATATATATGCGTTCGCATACAGTATCTGTTTTTCTCTTTCTGACTTAACTTCACTCTGTATGACAGACTCTAGGTCCATCCACCTCACTACAGATAACTCAATTTTGTTTCTTTTTATGGCTGAGTAATATTCCATTGTATATATGTGCCACATCTTCTTTATCCATTCATCTGTCAATGGACACTTAGGTTGCTTCCATGTCCTGGCTATTGTAAACAGTGCTGCAATGAACACTGGGGTGCATGTGTCTTTTTGATTTATGGTTTTCTCAGGGTATATGCCCAGTAGTGGGATTGCTGGGTCATACGGTAGTTCTATTTTTAGATTTTTAAGGAGACTCCATACTGTTTTCCATAGTGGTTGTATCAATTTACATTCCCACCAGCAGTGCAAGAGGGTTCCCTTTCACCACACCCTCTCCAGCATTTATTGTTTCTAGATTTTTTGATAATGGCCATTCTAACTGGCGTGAGGTGATACCTCATTGTAGTTTTGACTTGCATTTCTCTAACAATTAGTGATGTTGAGCATCTTTTCATGTGCCTCTTGGCCATCTGTATGTCTTCCTTGGTGAAATGTCTATTTAGGTCTTCTGCCCATTTTTTAACTGGATTGTTTGGTTTTTTTGATATTGAGCTCCATGAGCTGGTTGTATATTTTGGAGATTAATCCTTTGTCTGTTGTTTCATTGGCAAATATTTTCTCCCATTCTGAGGGCTGTCTTTTTGTCTTGTTTATGGTTTCCTTTGCTGTGAAAAAACTTTTAAGTTTTATTAAGTCCCATTTGTTTATTAAGTCCCATTTGTTTATTTTTGTTTTTATTTCCGTTACTCTAGGAGGTGGATCAAAAAAGATCTTGCTGTGGTTTATGTCAAAGAGTGTTTTCCCTATGTTTTCCTCTAAGAGTTTTATAGTGCCTGGTGTTACATTTAAGTCTTTAATCCATTTGGAGTTTATTTTTGTGTATGGTGTTAGGGAGTGTTCTAATTTCATTCTTTTACACGTAGCTGTCCAGTTTCCCCAGCACCACTTATTGAAGAGGCTATCTTTTCTCCATTGTATGTCTTTGCCTCCTCTGTCGTAAATTAGGTGCCCATATGTGTGTGGGTTTATCTCTGGGCATTCTACCTTGTACCATTGATCTATATTTCTGTTTTTGTTCCAGTACCATACTGTCTTGATTACTGTAGCTTTGTGGTACAGTTTGAAGTCAGGGAGCCTGATTCCTCCAGGTCTGTTTTTCTTTCTCAGGATTGCTTTGGCTATTCGGGGTCTTTTGTGTTTCCATATAAATTGTAAAATTTTTTGTTCTAATTCTGTGAAGAATGCCATTGGTACTTTGATAGGGATTGCACTGAATCTGTAGATTGCTTTGGGTAGTATAGTCATTTTCACAATATTGATTCTTCCAATCCAAGAACATGGTATATTTCTCCATCTGTTTATGTCATCTTTGATTTCTTTCATCAGTGTCTTATAGTTTTCTGAGTACAAGTCTTTCACCTCCTTAGGCAGGTTTATTCCTAGGTATTTTATTCTTTTTGTTGCAGTGGTAAATGGGAGTGTTTCCTTAATTTCTCTTTCTGATTTTTTGCTGTTGGTGTATAGGGATGCCAGAGATTTCTGTGCATTAATTTTGTATCCTGCAACCTTACCAAATTCATTGATTAGTTCTAGCAGTTTTCTGGTGGCATCTTTAGGATTTTCTATGTATAGTATCATGTCAACAGCAACAAGTTTTACTTTTTCTTTTTCAATTTGTATTCCTTTTATTTCTTTTTTTTTCTCTGATTGCTGTGGCTAGGACTTCCAAAACTATGTTGAATAAGAGTGGCGAGAGTGGACATCCTTGTCTTGTTCCTGATCTTAGTGGAAATGCTTTCAGTTTTTCACCATTGAGTACAATGATTGCTGTGGGTCTGTCATATATGGCATTTGTTATGTTGAGGTAGGTTCCCTCTATGACTATTTTCTGGAGAGTTTTTATCATAAACGGGTTTTGAATTTTGTCAAAAGCTTTTTCTGCATCTATTGAGATGATCACATGGTATTTATTCCTTAATTTATTAATGTGGTATATCACATTGATTGATTTGCATATATTGAAGAATCCTTGCATCCCTGGGATAAATCCCACTTAATCATGGTGTATGATCCTTTTAATGTGCTGTTGGATCCTGTTTGCTAGTATGTTGTTCAGGATTTTTGCATCTATGTTTTTCAGGGATATTGGTCTATAATTTTCTTTTCTTGTGATATCTTTTTCTGGTTTGGGTATCAGGGCGATGATGGCTTTGTAGAATGAATTTGGGAGTGTTTCTCCCTCTGCAATTTTTTGGAAGAATTTGAGAAGGATGGGTGCTAGCTCTTCTCTAAATGTTTGATAGAATTCGCCTGTGAAGCCATCTGGTCCTGGACTTTCGTTTGCTGGAAGATTTTTAATTATGGTTTCAATTTCATTACTTGTGACAGGTCTGTTTATATTTTCTAATTCTTCCCGGTTCAGTCTTGGAAAATTGTACCTTTCCAAGAATTTGTCCATTTCTTTGTGGTTGTCCATGCTATTGGCATATAGTTGTTTGTAGTAGTCTCTTATAATCCTTTGTATTTCCGCAGTGTCAGTTGTGATTTCTCCTTTTTCATTCCTAATTTTATTGATTTGCGTCTTCTCTCTTTTTTTCTTGATGAGTCTGGCTAAGGATTTATCAATTTTGTTTATCTTCTCAAAGAACCAGCTTTTAGTTTTATTGATCTTTGCTATTGTTTTCTTCGTTTCTATTTCATTTATTTCTGCTCTGATCTTTATGATTTCTTTCCTTCTACTGACTTTGGGTTTTCTTTGTTCTTCTTTCTCTAGTTGTTTTAAGTGTAGATTTAGATTGTTTATTTGAGATTTTTCTTGTTTCTTGAGGTGAGACTGTATTGCTATAAACTTCCCTCTTAGAACTGCTCTTGCTGCATCCCACAGGTTTTAGGTCATCGTGTTTTCATTGTCATTTGTTTCTATGTATTTTTAAATTTCTTCTTTGATTTCTTCAGTGATCTCTTGGTTACTTAGTAGTGCACTGTTTAGCCTCCATGTGTTTGTGTTTTTTACGGTTTTTTTCCTGTAATTGATTTCCAGTCTCACAGCGTTGTGGTCAGAAAAGATGCTTGATATAATTTCAATTTTCTTAAATTTTCCGATGCGTGATTTGTGACCCAAGATGTGATCCTGGAGAATGTTCCATTTGCCCTTGAGAAGAAAGTGTATTCTGCCACTTTCGGGTGGAATGTTCTATAAATATCAATTAGATCTGTCTGGTCTATTGTGTCATTTAAAGCTTGTGTTTCCTTATTTATTTTCTGTTTGGATGATCTGTCCATTGGTGTAAGTGGGGTGTTAAAGTCCCCTACTATTATTGTGTTACTGTTGATTTCTCCTTTCATGGTTGTTAGCATTTGCCTTATGTATTGATTCCTATGCTGGGTGCATAAACATTTATAATTGTTATATCTTCTTCTTGGATTGATCCTTTGATCATTATGTAGTGTCCCTCCTTATCTCCTGTAACAGTCTTTATTTTAAAGTCTATTTTATCTGATAAAAGTATTGCTACTCTGGCTTTCTTTTGATTTCCATTTGCATGGAATATCTTTTTCCATCCCTTCACTTTCAGTCTGTATGTGTCCCTAGGTCTGAAGTGGGTCTCTTGTAGACAGCATATATATGGGTCTTTTTTTTTTTTTGTATCCATTCAGCCAGTCTGTGTCTTTTGGTTGGGGCATTTAATCCATTTACATTCAAGGTTATTATCGATATGTATGTTCCTATTACCATTTTCTTAATTGTTTTGGGTTTGTTTTTGTGGGTCTTTTCCTTCTCTTGTGTTTCCCACTTAGAGAAGTTCCTTTAGCATTTGTTGTAAACCTGGTTTGGTGGTGCTGAATTCTCTTAGCTTTTGTTTGTCTGAAAAGCTTTTGACTTCTCTATCAAATCTGAATGAGATCCTTGCTGGGTAGAGTAATCTTGGTTGTAGGTTCTTCTCTTTCATCACTTTAAGTATATCCTGCCACTCCCTTCTGGCCTGCAGAGTTTTCCCTGAAAAACCAGCTGATAACCTTATGGGGATTCCTTTGTATGTTATTTTTTGTTTTTCCCTTGCTCCTTTTAATATTTTTTCTTTGAATTTAATTTTTGTTAATTTTAATTAATATGTGTCTTGGTGTGTTTTTCCTAGGGTTTACCCTGTATGGGACTCTCTGTGCTTCCTGGACTTCGGTGACTGTTTCCTTTCCCACGTTAGGGAAGTTTTCGACTATAATCTCTTCAAATATTTTCTCAGACCCTTTCTTTTTTCTCTTCTTCTTCTGGGACCCCTATAATTTGCATGTTGGTGCAGTTAGTGTTGTCCCAGTGGTCTCTGAGATTGTCTTCCATTCTTTTCATTCTTTTTTCTGTATTCTGCTCCTCAGCAGTTGTTTCCACCATTTTGTCTTCCAGCTCACTTATTCGTTCTTCTGCCTCAGTTATTCTGTTATTGATTCCTTCTAGTGTATTTTTCATTTCAGTTATTGTGTTGTTCATCTCTGTTTGTTTGTTCTTTAGTTCTTCTCGATCTCTGTTAAACATATCTTGTATTTTCTCAATCTGTGCCTCCATTCTATTTCCGAGATTCTGGATCATTTTTACTATCATTACTCTGAATTCTTTTTCAGGTAGATTGCCTATCTCCTCTTCATTTATTTGGTCTTGTAGGTTTTTACCTTGCTCCTTCATCTGTGACATGTTTGTTTGCCATCTCTCTCTTTTTTTTTTTTAATGAGTGGGATTGTGTTCTTGTCTTACTGCTTGTTAGGCCTGAGGCTTCTAACACTGGGGTTTGTAGGCTATTGGATAGAGCTGGGTCTTGGTGCTGAGATGAGGAACGCTGTGAGACCTCACTCCTATGAATATTCCCTGGGGTTTGAGGTTCTCTATTAGTCCAGTGGTTTGGACTCAGAGCTCCCACTGCAGGAGTTTTGGCCCAGCCCCAGGTTTGTGAATCAAGATCCCACAAGCCACCTGGGGTGGCAAAAATCACAGCAGTAACAAAGTAAAAAATAAAATTAGACTAGGAAACTAACATATATGTTAGGAAAAATAGAAAAATTAAAATATAGATGAATCAACAACCAGAAGGTACATCAGTACCACAATAGTAAAAAAGAGGAGGAGAGAAAAGAGAAAGAAAAAAAGGGGGGAGGCCTTGACTGTGGAGGGCGGGGCTTAAGCAAGGGTGAGGTTTGTGTGGTGGGCAGGGGCAATGCTCAGGACCCACAGGGCTGGAAAAGGCCCTGGGGGCTGTGGGGGTGGAGCTTAGGCTCAAGGAACAGAAGGAGCCCAGGCGTGCCCCCCACCCCTGGTCTCAGAGGGCAGGGGACCTCACCTGGGAGCCCAGCAGGCTTCCTGAGCTCGAGTGGGTGGGGCAAACACCCTCCACTCCTCTCCCAGAGGGCCCCTCCTGCCTGCCTCTCCTGATCTCCCCAGCCTCAGGGGCGCCGATCCTATCTGGCCTCCACTTCTCCTGCCCCCTCAGTCCCCCTACATCCTACCAGTTCACTTTGGGCTTCCTCCCATCTCCTTGGGCGTCAGAGTCCCCCACCAGCGGCCGGCAGGTGCCCTAGTTGTGGGGAGATGCTAACTCCGTGTCTTCCCACATGGCCACCTTGGCCTGGCAAAGTATGTTTTTGACTTGGCCATTCTGGATACTGTGGACATGTGATGACCAATTTGACTGCTTATTCTACTTTTCCGAATATTTCAACTCAACTTGCCAACAGGGTGCCAATCACAAGCAGCTAAGCATGAACAGTGAATACAAATCAAAGGGGAAAGAATGAGTTGATTGTGGCTGTGTTTGAACAGGAAATTCCTCTGGCCAGCTCTTGCATCTCTGCCGCACGTGACTTGGGGTTCTGGGTGGCTATGTTGCTGGTGGCAGCAGATGCTCCACTGGCCACAGCTGAAAGGTTTATGGTTTGTTTTCTAGTGTCAGGAAATAGGTGTGAAGTAGGTATGAAACCTTTTGATATTTGCTGCCATTGCCCAAATGCCTCTACTATGTCCTTTGTACTCTGCAAGAATCTCCCTACCCGAGGGATTTCATCAAGTGCCACATTCCCAAATGCAAGTTTTCCTCAAAAACACCCATCGAGACAAACCAAAAACCGTCTCTCTCATCCAAGCTCGGTATCTTCCCTAACTCTAAGGGATCGCTGAAATCCAGGGTTAAAAATTCAAATAACAGTTTAAAATAGACTGACAAAATATTCATTATTATAAAACTAGAGGCAGCGTAATGAATGCTAAAATGATGGATTAAAAAGAGCAGCAGCAAAATGGTTACATCATGCATCAAAAAGAATAAAATACCTGGGACTAATTCTACCTAAGGAGGAAAAAAACCTGTACTCTGAAAACTGTAAGACGCTGATGAAAGAAACTGAAGACAATACAAACAGATGGAAAGATATACCGCATTCTTGGATTGGAAGAATCAGTATTGTTAAAATGACCATACAACCCAAGGCAATCTACAGATTCAATGCAATCCCTATCAAATTGCCAATGGCATTTTTCACAGAATTAGAGCAAAAAAGTTTTTTAATTTGTATGGAAACACAAAAGACCCCAAATAGGCAAAACAATCTTGAGAAAGAAGAACAAAGCTGGAGGAATCACACTCCCTGACTGCAGACTATACTACAAAGCTACAGTAATCAAAAGAGTATGGTACTGTCACAAAACAGACATATAGAACAGGCTAGAAAGCCCAGAAATAAACCCACACACTTATGGGCAATTAATTAATCTATGACAAAGGAGGCAAGAATATACAATATAGAAAAGATAGTCTCTTCAATAAGTGGTACTGGGGGCTTCCCTGGTGGCGCACTGGTTGAGAGTCCGCCTGCCGATGCAGGGGACACGGGTTCGTGCCCCGGTCCGGGAAGATCCCACATGCCGTGGAGCAGCTGGGCCCGTGAGCCATGGCCACTGGGCCTGTGCATCCAGAGCCTGTGCTCCGCAACGGGAGAGGCCACAACAGTGAGAGGCCCGCGTACCGCCAAAAAAAAAAAAAAAAAGTGGTACTGGGAAAACTGGACAGCTACATGTAAAAGAATGAAATTAGAACATTCTCTAACACCATATACAAAAATAAACTCAAAATGGATTAAAGACCTAAATATAAGACCAGATACTATAAAACTCCTAGAGGAAAACAGAGGCAGAACACTCTTTGACATAAATCACCACAATATTTTTTTAGCTCCATCTCCTAGAGTAATGGAAATAAAAACAAAAATAAACAAATGGGACCAAATTAAACTTAAAGCTTTTACACAGCAAAGGAAACCATAAACAAAATAAAACTGACTGACAAGGGATTAATTTCCAAAATATACAAACAGCTCATACAGTTTAATATCAAAAACACAAACAACCCAATCAAAAAATAGGCAGAAGACCTAAATAGACATTTCTCCAAAGAAGACATACAGATGGCCAACGGGCACATGAAAAGATGCTCAATATCGCTAATTATTAGAGAAATGAAAACCAAAACTACAATGAGGTATCACCTCACACCAGTCAGAATGGCCATCATTAAAAAGTCTACAGGGCTTCCCTGGTGGCACAGTGGTTGAGAGTCCGCCTGCTGATGCAGGGGACACGGGTTAGTGTCCCGGTCCGGGAAGATCCCACATGCCGCGGAGCAGCTAGGCCTGTGAGCCATGGCCGCTGAGCCTGCGTGTCCAGAGCCTGTGCTCCACAACGGGAGAGGCCACAACAGTGAGAGGACCACGTACCACAAAAAAAAAAAAAAAAGTCTACAAATAATAAATGCTGGAGAGGGTGTGGAAAAAAAGCAAAACCTCCTACACTGTTGGTGGGAATGTAAACTGGTGCAGCCACTTTGGAGAACAGTATGGAGCCTCTTTAAAAAACTAAAAATAGAGTTGCCATATGATCCAGCAATCCTACTCCTGGGCATATACCCAGACAAAACTCTAATTTGAAAAGATACATGCACCCACTCTGTTCATAGAAGCACTACTTACAATTGCCAAGACAGGGAAGCATCCTAAGTGTCCATCGACAGATGAATGGACAAAGAAGATGTGGTACATACATACAATGGAATACTACTCAGCCATAAAAAGAATGAAATAATGCCAGTTGCAGCAACATGGATGGACCTAGAGATTATCACACTAAGTAAGCCAGAAAGAGAAAGACAAATATATGATACCACTTATATGTGGAATCTAAAAAAATGATACAAATGAACTTATTTACAAAACAGAAACAGATTCATGGACATGGAAAACATACTCATGGTTACCAAAGGGGATAGGGTGGTGGGGTGGTGGCGGGGAGAAAAAAAGAAAAAGAAAAAAGTCTCATAGTGCAATTTCATGTTAACTTGTTCACTAATTATACAATAAAATTGCTGGAAGGACTTCCCTGGTGGCGCACTGGTTAAGAATCCGCCTGCCAATGCAGGGGACACAGGTTTGGGCCCTGGCCTGGGAAGATCCCACACGCCGCGGAGCAACTAAGCCCGTGTGCCACAACTACTGAGCCTGTGTGTCACAGCTACTGAAGCCCGTGCTCCACAACAAAAGAAGCCACCACAGTGAGAAGCCCGCACACCGCAACAAAGAGTAGACCCCATTTGCTACAACTAGAGAAAGCCTGCGCACAGCAACGAAGACCCAATGCAGCCAAAAATTAATTAATTAATTTTTAAAAAATAAATAAAATTGCTGGAGTAATTTTTTTTTAAAGAAAAAAAAAAACAGTTACATCAGAGAGTCCTGTTCTGGAGGAGTGGTGAGTACAGACACACCCCCAGCCCAGCAAAGGGTGGGGGAGTGCTAAAAATTGTCCTTAATCAGGGAAGTGAAAACACCAGAGCTATGCCGTAGGGTGATCACTCCATGGGTGGTGTGAGGAAGACAGTAAGACCAGAAGCAAGGAAACCAGCTAGAAGATGATGATGTTACCAGGTCATAAATCAGAGGGCCTGGCTTACAGTGATGGCAGCCTCTGCCAGCCCATTTGAAAATAGTCAAGAAAAGTTGAAAATAATAATAATAATAACAACAACAACAGCGGCAGCAGCAGCAGCAGTCAATACTTATCTAACCCTTACTATGTGCCAGGCATGGTTCTAAACATTTTTTCATATATTTACTCATTTAATCCTTACCATAAGAGGCAGGTCCAAGGCTGAGCCTGGGAGTCCACACTCTTAATCTGCAAGGGACACTGCCCCTCATTTCTTGGCCTGTGGTCCCCATACCAATTCAGGTCGCGTGTACTGAGACCCAACAGCTACCTGAGGTACAGGCTGGGGCGACAGTTTCTCACAGGAACTTTTTCCCTTGGGGCTTCCCCAGGCTGAGCAGAGATTTTCTGACGAGGGACACTTGCTGGCTCTCTGATTCCTGTGAGTAGCTGAATTCCAGCCCCCCAAGTGCAGACATTGGAACCCCAGCCCCCCGCCAGCTGCAAAGGTCTCCACACAGCGCCTTCTCTGAACTCTGCTCGCCGTGCTGACTCTGAGAGCATTCTTTATTTCTAGCACATGGTGACTTCCCTTTCTTGGCTTCTGGTTCGCTTTGCTTCTTGATTTTTAATTTGGTTTATCTGTGTTTGTGTGTTTGAAGCAGGCAGTTGGGAGGGAGGGGCTTTCCCCCTCATCACCCCATCTACCATATTGCCTCAAAGTCCAAAAAGTCTGCTCAGAGAGTCTCCTGGCACTCACGATCACTTCCTGGAAGCAAACTTTGATTTCTGACACGCCAAGGGTGAGCTGTCAAAGGAACACAGGAGCAGAGGGCTCTGCGGAGCAGGCATAGGAACGTGGGCCTGGGGCTCCAGAGACAGCTGGGGCGAGAGCAAGGAGGCAGCCACCACCGGGGCACAGAGGACATGGATGAAGCTCTCCAAGCTGGGGAGAGCCCCACGGGACAGGAATCGGATTGGGGAAGGTGAGAGCTGGGTCAGAGCCCTGCAGCACACTTACAGCCAGTGGGTAAGAGGGACAAAAGCAGTCAGGGAGGAGCCAGCTGTCAGAACAGCGGGAAGGGAATAAGCCAAGCAAAGAGAGAGTTTTCAAGAAGGGGGTGACAAAAGTTGTGGCAAAGTCAAGGAAGAGGAGGGTGCAAATATCCACAGAACTCATAATTCTGAGAAACAGTGCAGGCAGGGCTGCCAAGGAATGACTGGGGGATGAGTAATCAGAGGCTGCAAATGTCAGTTTCCTCTGCCTTCCCTCCCCCACCTCACCTCCCACCTGAGACAGGCAGCCCATGCCCGTCACCACTTTCTCAACAACATTAGAGGGGCCACTGGGGCCCACATCAGACACAGGGAAGGAGAGGCACTTCCCGCATGAAAGACTAAAATCCAAAATACGTGACGCCACACATCTGCCTTCCTGAGATATTTGCTCAACGACCCTGTGCCCCCAGATGCCTGAAGTGAGAGCCCTGCTCCCAGGAGGGTTCCCCTTCCAGGCCGCCACCCTGCACACCAGGCCGCCTGACCCACCGGCTGTGACTTCCTCCCTACCAAGCTCTTCAGTTTTCACTTTGCTGCTGCAGATGAGTCAAACTCTCTGGATGAATTCAGTAGGAAAGAGCAAATCATGATAGGAACGTGCACAGAGCAAGCAGAGTATGTGTGTGTGTGTGTGTGTGTGTGTGTGTGTGTGTGTGTGCGCGCGTGTGTGTGTATGTGTGTACACATGATGTATAGCATACAACTGTAATTAATGAGTGAATCGCCCATAGTCAGGCATTCCATACCCCCCAGGTCACTCCTCTATAAGTCAGGCTCTTCTTGGGACCACCCTGATCAGAGAAAAGTTTTCACCCTCTTGCCAGCTGCTCAGGCCCCAAACCTAGGGATCGTCCTCCAGTCTCTTCCTTTCTTCATCTCCGACATCCTATCCAGCATAAATCCTGCCACCTCTGTCTTCAGAATGCCTCCCCTTTCAGCCTCCTTCTCTCCATGTCCACTGCCACCTCCCCGATGCTAGCCAGCATCACCTCACTCCTGGATTCTGCCCTAACCCTCTAACCTGGCCTCATTTCCACTCCGGCCCCCCTGCAATCCCAATCTGCTATTCACATGGTAGCAACACTAATTAAGAAAACAAAAGCAACTCTAAAGCAGATCATGTCTGTCTCCTGTTTAAAACCCTTCACTGCCCTCAGAATAGAACCTAACTCCTCTCTGGGCTGAGCCCTTCCCAGTACGGCCCCGCCACCCGTCCACAGCACCCTCACAATCTCCCCCAGGCCTGCTGCGCTCCAGCCACACTGGCCTTGGAGTTTCTTCCACCGTGGCCTCTGCACTGGCTGTGCCCTCATCTTGGCCTGGCCGGCTCCCTCTTGTCACTCAGGTCTCAGACAGGCCTTCCCTGAACACCCAGTCAGTCCCTATCGCATCCTCCTCTTTTGGTCTCCGGCATCACTTTTATTCCTATCTGACAGCCCTTGGTTCGTGACTTCATGCATTCAACAAACATTTATTGACCACTTCTTGCACCATCCAGACTAGGCACATGTTTATTCTCCCACAAAAACGTGTCTGTCTCCCCTGGATAACATAAAAGCCCATGAAGACAAGGGCCTTGACCATAGCCTCGGGGTCTGGCATGGAGCAGGCGAGGAGGTGTTCAATAAATATTTGATTTGCAGAATGAATAAGAGCCACACAGTATCTGTGCTCAGGAAATCAGGAGGCAATGGGAGATTTCTCACAAAAAGAACAGTTGTTGTTTCCCTGGGTCCCCCGTCCTTTGGTGACGTGTAACCGCAGCTTCCTGTCCTCTCCCTGGCTCCCACCAGCTAGATGCCAAGGTCAGCGGCCAATCCCAGGGGACCAGCGGAGCAGCAGAAGCCATGGACTAACCAAGGAGTAAGTGGCCAAAAGGCAGCCTTCAAGGCCTGGCTGCAGCTCTCTGGCTCTCTGGCTGTGTGTCCCCTCCCTGGGGCCCTCCTCTGACTTCCCTTCCCCAGATCAAGGGACAAGCAGGGAGAGGGAAAACAGTTCTTTTCTGGCAACATTTCTGTGGCTAAGCTCACTACCAGAAATTAATGGCAAAAGAAGGGTGCGCTTCAGAGGCCAGCAGCCAGGCCAGCAGCAGCCACAGCCAGAACAGAGGCTCAACGGCCTGGGCAGCACCCAGAGTCTGCTGATGTCACCCTTAAAGTTCCTGTTAGAGCACTGTGTATAGAGGAGACAAAACAATAAACAGGCCCGCTCTCTTGTTTTGACTGACAAGGCATCACTGGAACTGTCCTTGTTGAGCTCCATGGGGTGTGGTGGGTAAGCGCAGGGACTCCGGAGCCAGACTGCTCCGGTTTGATTCCCGCTCTGCCTCTTAGCTGGGGAACCCTGCATAAGTCATCCCACCTCTCTGTGCCTCCTCTTGACGGTGGGTAGCTGTCAAGAGGAAATGAGGGGACTTCCCGGGTGGCGCAGTGGTTCAGACTTTGCGCTCCCAATGCAGGGGGCTCAGATGTGATCCCTGCTCAGGGAACTAGATCCCACAGGCATGCTGCAACTAAGAGTTCATGTGCCACAACTAAGGAGCTGGCGAGCTGCAACTAAGGAGCCCGCCCCCGCGACTAAGACCTGGCACAACCAAATAAATAAGTAAATAAATAAATAAATAAATTTTTTTTAAAAAAAGAGGAAATGAGTTAATACAGGGAAAGCTTTTAGAGCAGCGCCTGGCAAATCTGTAAGGAAGAACAGCTGACCCACGTAGCCTGGAAGGGAGTTAGGTGAGGAAGCTCATGCTTTCAAACGGGTCCTGGGTGGATATTTCATTCCAGGCTCTCTGAGGAGCTGTGGGAGATTTATCTTCATTGCAGCAAAGACCCACCAATGGCAGTGATGATCCGGCCACCCTGGCACAGGACTCTGCCGAGCCACAAGGAGCAGTCCTGGATGTTGTTCTGGCCCAATGCTGCCCCACCATCCTGGGCAAGGCACAGCAGCCTGAGGAGAACGCTGGCCAAAGCTCCATGGATGGGCCCTGCCCATCCCTGAGTGGGTGGCATCTCTGTGCAGGCCCCTCATGCTGACTCCCTGCTGCCCTCACTGACTGTGCCACTTATGGGGTCACCGAGAGTCCCTGTGTTACTGACAGTAAGGTCTGTGTACCGTGAGATTCATCATTCCTTCTTCTGGGCCCACACAGAGCTCCCAGCAGTCCAAGAAACAATAGCAGCACCTAAATGATGGAAAATTCATTTGAAAAAGAATCTCCAAGCAACTTTTGAAAAAAGCATCATGGCTCAGATGGACTCAGGGAATCACAGGGCTGGCAGCAACCACAGAGACCAGTGGCTTCCAAACTTCCTTTGACCTCCAAAGCCACTGCTCAACTGAAGTTCACCCAGAAGCTCAGGACATAAAACTAATGCAAACAGAGCTGCTCTGGCAGAAACCGTGCTCTGGAGGTCTGCTTGGTGCCCTCCGTCCTCTCCCCCAGCCCCTGCTGGCCCCAAGTCAGTTCCAAAGAACCCCTGGGCTCCACAAAGCACTAACGGAGAACCACAGATCCAGGCCAACCTCCCTAAGTAGATAAGAGGAGACGAGTCCCACAGAATCACTCTGCACAGACGGTGCCTGAATGCAGACCCAGTCTTTTGACTCCAGGCTAAAACCTCTCACTCCACTTTGCTATGGCTTCATCTATGGAAAATTGCAATTTAAAGAAACAAGGCTCACTTCTGACAACCTACAACATAATCCCTAAGTATTTTAAAGGCCCCTGAACTAGCCAAGTCTGAAACAGAGCCCAGCCCCGCAGACTGGCAGAAAGAAGTTCGGAAGTGAGTTAGTTGCAGAAGCACAGCTGACAACTCCATACAGTTTCCTTCAGTTCTGTGGGACATAAACAGGTCTTGAAAGGCTTGGGCTGTGTGGCTGTGAGAGACCCCAGACCAGGCGGGCCAGGAGGTGAATGCTAATGAGTGATGGAAATAGCAATGACTTCCCCCGTCAGGCGCGGTGCCAAGCTAAGGAGGATAAAGAGGTCTGAGATATTTTTAAGGTATTTTTACAGCAGAAAACTTTCCTACAGACTCAATTATATAACTGTCAGACTCCACCTCTGGGCTGAAATTATCCATGGCCTTCAGGAAAAAAAAATTATTTTTCCCTACATGAGGGTCACAGGTTCCTCCAAAGAAACTCTTAGCTGCACAGCCAGCAGCCCAGCGCAACTGCAAGGCTTCCCAGGGGCAGTTTGAAGCGGAGGGCAGAAGTCATGCCACTGACCCCGCCATCATACATGATGTTGTCAGGTCCAGAAGGGTCCCCGGCCACGCTGGCTTCCTCACAGTTTCCCTGTCCCAAAACGAGGCTGAGGTCACTGAAGGAGAGAGAGTGGCCAGGGGACACTTCATTAACCCACAGTCATCCTCCGTCGTTGGCAAAGGGCAGACTGAGAAAGGCTTCTGGGGCTTAAGGAATGGAGAACTTCACCAAAGAAAGGACGGCCCAAACCAAAGGAACAGACTTAGGAAGATTAACTTACAGCCCAGGTTTTTGTCAGCCTGAAGATGGGTGCACTTTGTAATGCTGACACCACAGACATGAGAGAATGAAGGTTGTTGAGTTCTAGAAGTTTCTGAAAAGAAAAAAAGATATGGAATAGATTATTTTGCTGCTATAAACAACAGAACAAAAACATGTTCAAGTGTTACCAAATACTGTCATATTTATGAAATTCAATTACACTTAAAAATATCTCATGTAGAAAATACAGTTCTAGAAAGTTCACAGAAACCATATGCTCTTTTTCTTTCAGATTGTCAAAAGGTGAGTCTGCATCTAAAACATTTGCAAAATTCCATAAGCTGACTAGTCTGGCTGCTGGACAGAAACATGGCTCGGGATGAGGTTTGATAATGTCCTTTCTGTTCTTTTTTTAGATGAATCTGAACTGTCCCAGCAGGCCTTTGTAAACTGAAACCTCCGCTGGGCCAACAACATCAACATGGGTCTACTGAGATTACCTTCACACCCGGAAGCGGGAGGCTGGGGAAAGATGTTATCAATCTGCACGATCTCCTCAGCTGGGAGCACGGAGCTCCAGCTTCCCAGCCACTTGACCATGCTTCTCTGAACCAGGCCCCAAATTAGTGAGAACGTTTGGATTTAATTCCATCTCAGACAAGTTCCTTACCACAGAGGGCAACAGAAGGAGACACAGGTGAGGGTGAGCGCAGAAAAATGTAATTGCTCTGCTCTTGGTTTTATGCTGAGGGAAACCTGCCAACGGGACCCGGGTCCCACTTCTCACTCCCAGGAGTCGGTGAAAGTTGTGTAGCCGGCAGGCTCCACGGAACCAAGAGGCCTGGTTCTAACCCGGGTTCCCACTACTGGTGTGTTCTGTGGCAAGTTACCTAAGCCTTCTGAGCCTCGACATCTTCATATTTAAAATGAGGAAGGTAATCACAGCACCTCTGCTGCGTGGGATGGTGCACATAAACTGCTAGACCAGTGCCTGGCACCCAGGAGAGCGGGCAGTGTGGCGTGGGCTGCTTGTTCTTTGTCAGGAAGACTTGTCCCCAACCCACCCCACCTGCATGTTCCCACGGCAGCCTGTGCATCTCCTCAGCCCACTGGACTGTACTTGCTTGCACTTGCCCCTCTCTCACCCTGGACTGTGTGTGCCCTGAGAGCCGGGATGAAGCAGTATCTACCATCATATCCCTAGGACCTAGTACAGCACAGAGCAGGGCTTAGTAAAATGAACAAATCCACGAAAAGCCCTTATGCCTAGTCCTCACGGCTCTGTTCCTACCTGGAGATTTCTCCCTTACCACACAAGTTAATACTGCATTTCATACATCTCGTAATATTCCCTAATCGTTTGCTGTGTGTAATAATAGATTCTGAGTGAGCTGAATTTCATCCTTTGTATCTGAATGGCTATGCCTGTCACAGAATTTCTTTTAGAGGTGAAGGTTCTCTGGGAGATTATCTAATCCACCCCTTTCCCATTTTATAGATGGGAAACCAAGGCCCAGAGAAAGGAGGAGGCTCGAACAAGAACATACCCAGGGCACAGCGCCAGCGTGATGATCCACCATCGGAAGATGGCAGAGCTTAAGGAGGAATCGTTTTGGATCCCTTGGGTAGGGACTGGAAACTTCCAAACTGAAAGCACCAGATGGGCTGGAACTTCATCCCACTTTCTCTTGTGGCCCAGCACGAACGCACCGAGAGCAACAAGTATCATTACGCCCAGCAACAGTTCCAGGCACTTCAGAATGCACAGGACGTAAAAGTGTCCATGCCCCTAACATACTTAGAGCTGGATGAACACAACCTTGCTGTGAGGGGCAGCAGAGCAGCTCTCCTGAAGGCAGAGAGACACGCTCCGACTGACCATGGGGCCTGGGCGTGGACACCCACCTCTCTAAGCCTCCCCTTCCTCCTCCGGAAATGGGATAATAATAATGTCATCTTCAAATGAAATCATTTCTGTAAAGCAGCAGCTATGGCACCTGGCCAGAGAGGGGCCGCAGTGAAGGTGAGCTGGCCTAAGACCTCGGTGGGAAGACAACGTGCACACACAAAGCGGGCAGTAAACAGGACGGTGCTCCGCTGAGTCAGGCGAGCCCCGTGGTGGGGAGCAGTGGGCTGGGAGGGGCTGGCAGGACTGTGTAAGAGATGAGAGTGGTCCAGGAAGGCCCGTGGGATCACAGCCTGGGCTGGCAGAGATGAGGGAAGAGGAGGGGCAAGTGGGGTAAAGACGTGAGCCTGGTGCCCAATAACCGGCAAGGACCAACCCTACCAGGGCAGACCCAGGGGGTGGGGTCGGGGCAGCAGGGCCCGGGCCTCAAGTGCAAGATGGGGTGGGGTGAGCTCTGCTGACCGCGAATAAACTGTGCAGGATGTGATGGTGTCACAACCTCCGATGCTGACTAAAAGCCATCAACCCCCGGCACTGGCTAAATCTGAATAGGAGGATGAATGGATTCCAGAGGTAGCCACTGGGGCCTCGTGGAGAGTCTGTGAAAGGCCAGCTACAAAGAATGGTTGGCTGCCAAAACCACAGGGCGGAGGGCACCTGCCTGTGCATGCACAGGGGCTGGGAGGCCCAGCAAGCAGCCAGGCTGGTCCCACAGCTGCCTCTGCCTGGGGAAGCTGGGCCAGAGCCCCGTGTCTGAACCCTGCCCAGCTCATCCAGAGCAAATCGTCACCCAAAGTACCAAGGAAACACCTTTTTGCGACAAAAAAGAAAGGAAGGGGAAAAGTAATAATAAAACAGCTTACCTTGGCTATTTTCACAAAATGGCTCAGGATTTCTGCCCTTATTTTTAAAGTCTGTGCTGTTAGAATTTCTCGTACAACCCAAAAACTGACCTGTAGAGTCAAACACAGACACACACACAGACAGACACACACACACACACACACACACACACACACACACACACACCAGAAAAGTTGTTAAATGCCGGACCAACCAAGTTACCCCGCCCACTACTTCTATGGGATTTCTAAGAGGTTGGGAGACTGACAGAGCAAACCCTAGGGTTGCAGGAGGTTGAGGGTTCCTTTATGACACCTAACCCTACAAGTGGGTCCCATGCCGTCAGCACCAGCTCTCCAATATGCATAGTGGTGCTGTGAGAAATAAGTACTCCCATCATTAGCCAGGGGACTTAGTGGGCCTCCATCGACATATGGGTCTCCCTAAAGGTGCTTCAGGAAATTTTGAGATGTATCAGACAGGATTTCTGCTCAGAAGGATCCCAGTTATGGGGAGATGGATGGATGGATGGATGGACGGATGGACAAATGGCCAGACAAAGGGATATGCATGCTGGCAGTACCACCTATGAGATCCATATCTCCAGCCAGACCCAAGACAAGAAGGACTCACCTATATTTGCACAATTACAACAAATTTCATTTTCTAGGAGAGGTTTGCCCAATAATTTAAGTGATACAAAAACATCTCTTAAAGTTCTGTAAAGCAATGCAGGTAAAAGGGCATGTTTTTCTGGAGACAGCATATGCCAAAAGGATATACTGGTACTTTTCGTTCAGAATATCACTCACACTTGACCATCCTCGAGCCCCTGAGTCCTTTGGTGGGAACAAGAAAGTCATCCATCAGTGTCTAGTTGACTCACACGATGCCTCAATGAAACAAGAGGAGCTTCATGCTGAGAAACACTGGGCAGTGGTTTGCTTTCCTGTTTATGTTTCATGACTATAACAACAGCTCTGTGTGAAACACGGATGCCCAAGAGTGCAATGACAGCACCGCAAAGAAAGGAGGAGAGATGGGCAGAGAATGGGGGAGACGTGGAATGAAAAGGAAGGCTAAGCATCTAAAACCTCTAAATTTTACAAAGACTAAAAGAGTTAAGGATAGTCCAGAGTTATCAAAGCATGTTTACTGCTGCAACCAAATGTCTTCCCTTTACTGAAATACTGTCACTTTTCAATGAGAAAACAAGAAAAAATTAAATCACCAAGAATCAAAATTTGGCTTCTTATATTAAGCAGGAATATTATAGAAAAGTTTTCTCTGTGTAATTATCTGTGGTTGCCTCCAGGACGTGCCTGGGTTTCCATAGAATCATTTTTTCCAAGGAATTGCCTAAAATTAAGTTCAGACTCAAATGTTACTAGCCAGTTATGGAAGAAAGATTTTCCATATAGCAAGATTTTTTCTAGGTGATATGCCCATAAACCTTATATTTTAATACATGCACACTTTTATGCCACATAAATCTCAAGTGTGATAGTTTATATGTATAATTTAATAGATTCTTATGTGTCAAAAAAAATCACACCTATTTAAAGCATAATTACGGAACGTGGCAGAGTTGACTCAGGTGGTGTTCAGAGGCAACTCTGGATCAGTTCACTTCAGCAGACTTTCACGAAGCCCTTACTGTGTGCTCCAGGCACTGCGAGTCCAGACCTGTCAGTCCAGAAATCACTGTATTAAAAGGCAGCTGGTGATCATGTCCATCAAACAAGTTCAAACCAAGTGAACTGGAGTATGGGGGAGATAATGAGAAAAGAAGGCTTCCTAGAGGAGGTGGGCCTTGAAAGATGGGTAGACCCTCAACAGGTGAGGAGACCAGGGAGAGCTGAGCGGGTGGACAGGACTGGTGTTGCAGGTGCCCCGTGGGGTTGGGGCGGGAGGGAGGCTGAACTTAGAAGGGAAGGGGGTCTGGAGAAACAAGGGGACACTATGCTGCACAAGGAGAGTTCCAGAGGCTTCTGAGCACAGGAGTGACAGGCTAGACCCTTCTGCAGGAGCAGGGACACCCATCAAGAAGCTGAGGCGATGGTCTAAGTGAGAGACGGGAGGCCTGAGTGAGGGCAGTGTTGAAGGAGATGGAGGAAAGGGGCAGAGGAGAGAGACATTACAAAGGGAGAATCAGCATGGTTTTAAACTGTTTTAATTGTTTTTTAACTACAAAATTTAAGAGAAGCTTAATGTAGAAAACAAAGGGACAGAGATAAGCACAAGAGACAGAAGTCATTTGCAAGCTCGTTCTCACATACAGACCCCTGATAAACACTGTGGTATGTGTCCTTCTTGGAACATATGTTTGTCATGTCTCAGAACATATGTCTGTCTAGTCATAGAACATGTTTCTCCTTTTCAGTTAAATTGGTATATATTAATCATACTATCACAAGAATTTTTATAAATATGTAAGAATATCAACATATCTTTAGCAGCTGCCAAGCATTTCATCTCAGGGACGTCTCCTCATCAAGGAAACTCCTACTGTTGGGTAGCTTATTTCGAATTACTTTGTTGTGATAGACAATGCTGTGGTGAACATATTTATACATATATCTTTATACATTTTTAATTAAGGTCTGAGGATAAATTCCTGTAAGGTAGAGTGAATAAAAGTATGTGTACCTTTTTTCAAAAGTATATATTTAAAAACTTGGCTTCCAAAAGTTTTATTTGTTGATCCATAAAAATTGGAGCAGGCTAATACCAGTTACTACAGCTCTTTTTTTCTTTACTAACTTAGTGGACAAACTAATGTCTCACTGTTTCTATTTTACATTTCTTTCATGACTCCTCAGTTAACATATTTTTGCACGTTTTTTAAGTTTTTTGTTGCAAATATTTATAGGCCATTTGTATTATTTGCCTGTGAAGTACGTGTTCAGGTCCTTCATCCACCTTTCTATTGGGACACCTGTCCTCTGACTCTTGATTACTAAAAGGGGTTTATATTAAAGAGAATACATTACCCCTTTGTGAGTCATACAGTGTGCCAAGAGTGTGGAGAAACTGATACTCATACACTGTTTGCAGGGGTATAAATTCACAGGACCATTTTGAAGAACCACTTGAATATATCTTTCAAGCTGTTAAAAGTTATATTCTCCCTGGAATATTTATCTTACAAAAATACAGAAATGTAGAGTGATATACATACAAGGGTTCACTGAAGCGCTGTTTATAAAGCAAAAGAATATGCTCATCAATAGGGAACTGGTTGCATAAATAATACTATCACCTCAAACTTTGGAAGGAAGTCGCTATGGAAGGAAGGAGGCAGTTGTGCTCCACCTTCTTGAGGGCAAAATATCTACATAGATTATTTGGAATTCTTCTGCATAGGAGGTTTGTCTAGTCTCCCCCATTTATTTATTCCATCATTTGTTCACATCAGAATGGACTCATGGATACTTTGGGGTTTTGATCCAATACTATGTTATTTATTTCCTTACTCAAATTGTTCCAGCTTTGGCCACTGAGAGCTGGCGTCGACATGCCCCCAGCATTGTTTGGTTGGTTTGTATGAGCACCTCCTTACTTTCTGGAACTACAAGATGCTACCGCCTCATCCTGTACATTTCTTGTCCCACTCCGAAACCAGCCATTTCTCCAAGGAGCCTTGGTTCCTTTTTTTAAAAATATTTTATTTATTTATTTACTTATTTATTTTGGCTGCGCCAGCTGGGTCTTAGTTGCAGCATGCGGGATCTTCGTTGCAGCATGCGGACTTCTTAGCTGTGGCATGCATGTGGGATCTAGTTCCCCGACCAGACATCCAACCAGGGATCGAACCCGGGCCCCTGCATTGGGACACAGAGTCTTACCCACTGGACCAGCAGGGAAGTGCCCCCTGGTTCCTTTTATTAGATAATGGTATTAGAAACCAAGATCTGGGAGCTACGTGTGCTCGTGCTACTTAGGTATCACTGTTTCTAGGTCCTCTCAGATGCAGAGCAAGGAAGTGTGTGTGTGTGTGTGTGTGTGTGTGTGTGTGTGTGTACCCTAACTCTTGTATATATACATACCTATAAATATTTCTATATGTAACCATCTGTATCTATATTAAGCTAAATATGACTTCCTACTAATGTCTCCACCTCCAATCCATTACCATATGGATCACTCTAGCCTCCTCTTGCTTGTCTACAACTTTCTACTCCAACAGGTGAGAGAAACCTGGGTCCCACCATCTGCCACCCATTTCCTTAATTGTTCAATTCCAGTGTTCATGCATAATGGCTCCAGAATTGTTACCCATCCGCCCTTGGGAAACAACTTGATCAGAGTACAGTGCTTACATACAGTTCCTTTTGTCTTTAGTCTTTCAGGCTCCCTCATTTCCAAAGTTACTTAGGCCAGCACCTTTTCCCCTCACCCTTCTCAGGGAGGTTGTTTCATACATTTACAATCCAGTTAGGTTCACTTGTCATGTTCTACATTCCATCCTAGGACCCCTTAATCTCCACAATGATTAAAATTTGCATAGCTAGCACTAAGAGGTTTACTCTTAGTGCTGTAAAGTTCTAAGGGTTCCCACAAATGCACAGTGGCATGTATCCAACATTATAGCGTCATACGGAATAGTCTCACCACCCTGAAGAATCCCCTGTTCCTCACCTCCTCAAAGCTCTCCCCTTCTCACACCTCTGGCAGCCACTCCTTTGTTTACCATCTCTATCATTTTAGCTTTCCAGAATTTTTTTCAGCATTTTCCAGAACGTCAAAAAAAAAATGGGGGAGGTAATCACACTTATGTTGCCTTTGCAGACTGGTTTCTTTCACTTAGCAATATGTATTTAAGATTCATCCATGTCTTTATATGGCTTGATGGCTTATTCTTTTTTTTTTTTCCAATGAAGACTATTCCATTGTATGAATTTACCAGTTTGCCTATCCTTTCACCTATTGAAGGACATCCTAGTTACTTTCAGTATTTGACTATTATAAATAAAGCTGCTATAAATATTTGTGTGCTATTTGTGTATCTGTGTGTGTGTGTGAATATGTGTATGTGTGTAGATGTAAGATTTCAAATAAACTGGATAAATATTGAGGAGTTCAATTGCTGGATCGCACCATTTTTCATTCCCACCAGCAACAAATGAGAGTTTGTGTTGCTCCAATTACTTGCCAACAATTGGTATTGTCAGGTTTCGTGAGGTTTTTTGTTTGTTTGTTTTGGGTTGTTTTTTTGTTTGTTTTTTAGCCATTCTAATAGGTGCATAGTGTTTGCATTTCCCTGATGGCAAATAATGCTGAGCATCTTTTCACGTTTATTTGCCCTTGGTTACATCTTTTTGGTAAAGTACTTACTCAGATATTTGGCCTGTTTTTTTTTTTTTTTTTTTTTTGGCTGTGTTGGGTCTTTGTTGCTGTGCGCGGGCTTTCTCTAGTTGCGGCAAGCGGGGCTACTCTTCATTGCAGTGCATGGGCTTCTCATTGGGGTGGCTTCTCTTGTTGCAGAACACAGGCTCTAGGTGCGCGGGCTTCAGTAGTTGCAGCGTGTCGGCTCAGTAGTTGCAGCGTTCGGGCTCAGTAGTTGTGGCTCGTAGACTCTAGAGCACAGGCTCAGTAGTTGTGGTGCATGGGCTTAGTTGCTCCGTAGCATGTGGGATCTTCCTGGACCAGGGATCGAACCCATGTCCCCTGCATTGGCAGGTGGATTCTTAACCACTGCACCACTAGGGAAGTCCCTGGCCTGTTTTTTAATTGAGTTGTTTTCTTTTTTCAAGATTTTTTTTTTTTTGATGTGGACCATTTTTAAGGTCTTTATTGAATTTGTTACAATATTGCTTCTGTTTTATGTTTTGTTTTTTCTGGCCACAAGGCATGTGGGATCTTAGCTCCCAGACCAAGGATCAAATCTGTACCCCCTGCATTGGAAGGCAAAGTCATAACCACTGGACCGCCAGGGAAGTCCCTAACTGGGTTGTTTTCTTATTGTTAAGTATTAAGAATATACTTTGGATTCAAGTCTTTTATCAGATACGTGTTTTGCAAATATTTTTCCCAGTCTGTGCTTTGTCTTTTAATTCTCTTAAAAATGTCTTTTGCAGAATAGAAGATTTTAATTTTAATGAAGTCCAACTTACCAATTTTTTCTTTCATGGATTGTGCTTTGGTGTTATATCTAATAACTCATCACCAAAGGTCATGTAGGGTTTTCTTCTGCGTTTTCTTTTAAAAGTTTTATAGTTTTGTCTTTTACATTTAGGTCTGTGATCAATTTTGAGTTAATTTTTATGAAAGGCCTAAACTCTTGTGTCTAGGTTCATTTTTTCACGTACACAAAAACAGTTCCAATTGTTCCAGCACCATTTGTTGAAGAAATTACTCTTTCTCCACTGAATGCCCTCATGCATTTGTCAAAGGTCAGTTGACTATATTTGTCTGGGTCTATTTCTGGGCTCTCTGTTCTGTTTCATAATCCTGGTCGTCTATTCTTTTGCCAATACCAAGCTGTCTTGATTATTATAGCTTTACAATCAGTCTTGAAATCAGGTAGAGTGAGTCCTCCAACTTCATTCCTTTTCAGTATTGTGCTGGTTATCCTACATCTTTAGCCTTTTCCATATAAACTTTAGAATCAGTTTGCTGATATTTATAAAATAGCTTGCTGGGATTTCAATTAGGATTGAATTGAATCTATAGAACAAGCTGGGAAGAACTGACATCTTAATAATGAGTCTTCTAATACATGAAGATGGAATACCTCTCTATTTCAATCTACTTTGATTTCTTTCATCAGTGTTTTATAGTTTTCCACATACAGAACCTGTACATACTTTGCTAGATTTATACCTAAGTATTTCTCGAGTATGTGTGTGCTACTGTAAATGGTGTTTTTTTTAAAAATTTCAAGTTCCAATTCTTCATTGCTGGTATATAGGGAAGCTTTCATATATTGATCTTGTGCCCTGCAACCTTGCTATACTCCCTTATTAGTTCCAGGAGCTTTAAAAATAGATTTCTTTGAGATTTTCTGTATAGACCATCATGTCATCTGTGAATAAAGACAATTTTATTTCTTCCTGAAGCAACACAAACTTTCACTCTTTGCTGGTGGGAATGCAAAATGGTACAGACGTGATCCAGCAACTGTACTCCTAGATATTTACCCAGTTTATTTGAAGTCTTATGTCCACACCAAAAAAACCCAGCATGCATATGTTTATAGCAGTTTTACTCATAATCATCAAAAACTGTAAGTCCTTCAGAAGGTGAATGGATAGACTAGTAAATCCATACAATGAGCAGTACTCATAAAAAAGCCATCAAGCCATATAAAGACATGGATGAATCTTAAATGCATATGGCTAAGTGAAAAGACAGTCAGAAAAGGCTACATATATATGAGTCCCTTTTTTTTTTTTTTTTTTTTTTTTACATTCTGGAAAGGTAAAACTTTAGAGATAGCAAGCAGATCAGAATCTGGACCACTGCCTTCCTCTCCATAGCAAACCCTGCCTTATTCCTTGGGTAACATCAACATCACTGTGAACGACCATGGTCATTTCAGCAACTGTTACACACCTATCACTCCAGTCACCTCCTTCTCCAAATTACCCAGGACTGCGCTGCATCAGAAACCTGAAGTTCCAGTCTCGGGCCACAACCTTTAACCTTCTAATCCTCACCTGCTCCTTGACCCCCGCCCCACTGCTGTGCCCATCCTTCCCTCTCACCACGCCTTGGAGTCCTTAGTGGCCCTTTTCCTCTTGAGCAGATGGATCCCCTATCATTTGTCACTTCAGCCCCTTCTTAGCCAGTACTTTTAGGTCCCTTGCCCCATGGTCCTTCAAAAAATCTGCTTTGCTCATCATGGATGGATCCAGCCACTTGCCTTCCTGTGCCCCTCTCTTTAGGCTGCAAAGTGCAACTAGAGAGAACCAGCAACCCTCATGCCCTGGGGCTACTTTAAAAGCCACAACCTCTATTGCCAGCGGCTCTGCCCACAAGTCTTCCTATATTTCCATAGTCAACCTTCTCTTTCCCCTGGAGTGGTTTTTTCAAGCTCCCCCCAAACCCCTCAAGCTTTCCTCCTGCTTCCCCGCCTTCACCTCCTATTTCACCGAGGAAAGAGGAGCCGTGAACCTTCTTGCACCACACCTGCAAGCAGACCTGTGTCTGTATCTTTCCTTTCTGCAGACTCGCCTTTTACGATGAAGAGGTCCCAGGCCTCGGCCTCTCCCACCTTCGCTGGGACTTCACTTCATTATGTATTCCCTCTCTCTCCTCATCTTTAATTTTTCCCGGTGTACTGGCTCTTTCCATTCAAAATATGTACACCCCCAAGGCTCTTTCTGCTGAAAAGAAAAGAGGAATATTAACACCTCCCTGAACGTCTCCAACCCCTCCAGCTACCCCCTTCTTCTCATCTTTCTCCTTAGAGCCACTGTTCAAGCATCGCCTACACCTGCTCTCTCCATTTCCTCACATCTACCGCTCAAGCTGCTACAGCCCAGCTTCCATTTCACACCCCCGCAGAACAGCTCCTGCTGAGCCTAGCACCGCCGTGCTGCTAAACATAAAAGACTCTTTTTTTAGTCCTTTTAAATGACCCATTCTGTAGCATCCCGTTATCCTTGAGACACTGATTTCCAAGACACCAGCCTTTCTGGGTGTTCTTCTCGTGCCCAGGCTGCTCTTTCTCAGCCCCTTCTCCTCTGCCCTTCCCATAAGCCCTAAGGCTCTCACGTGGGCCTCTGTTGCTCCCTGGGCAATCTCATCTACTCCTGCGGCTTTGAATGCAGGTGACTGCAATATCTGCATCTTCAAGCTGGATCTATCCCCTGACTCCCAGACGCAAATACCCAATTACCTGCTGCATGGTTGAGCTCACACGCCCAGACCTCTCTCCTCTCCGTCATCTCCCCTCTCACAACTGCTCCTCCTCCTCTGCACTCACCACCTCAAAGTGTGCCGCTGCCAAGGACCAAAGCGGGGCCTCCTTTGCGCCTCCCTGTCATCTCCCTCCAAATCCAATCAATCACCCAGTGCTATCATTCGGTCTCTTAATATTCTCTTGAGCCCGGCCACTCTACATCTCTGTCGTTCACCTAGATTAATGGGACAGACTCCAATCCAGTCTCCTGGCCTCCCTTCCTACTGCCCACACCTCTCCTCTGGTTTTCCCACCCTAGCACTGATTCCCCTGGATTGTAATCCCCTCCATCACGTCTGTCTCCCCCACCAGACTATGAGCTAATGATGGCAAGGGCTACATCCAGTTTACTGCTGACCCCCTGAACCTAGCACAGAGCCCGGTACCACGTGCAGTCAATGTCTATTAAATAAATAAATGAATATAACCAGAAGTAATGAGCCTCAAATGAAGGAGGGTTTATACAACGAGGAAAGAATAATTGTTTGGAGGTAGCATTTGGAAGGGAAAATGCTAACACTGCCTCCCAGCCCTGTGATAAATGAAGTCTGGAAGAACAGGGGATTCTACTGGAGTCATGTTCAGAAAAATGCGGGGGGCCCTAAGTAAGGAAACTCACCAGCTATGTGGCTTTGAGCAAGTTACTTCACTTTCCAGAACCTCAGCTTCCTCATCCATAAAATGGGTTTAAAATATCGGCCTCAGTGGGTTTTGTGAAAACAGAATTAGATGATGCAGGTTAAATGCTTAGCACAGTATCTAACTCAGTAAGTTGAGCCTAAGTGCTCAATAACTGTTTTTTAAATAGTCTCGATTAAAGCCAAGAGGAATCAGGAACATTCGGTGACTAGGCTAATGACGCATGCATGGGGTATCAGCAGATTGATCAGGGGAGAAAGCTGAGAGCTGGATGGAAGAGTGCAAGCGGGAAGAGGGTCTGTGGGCGGTTCTGGCCATCCCTCAGCCTCTTCCTGTCCGAGCACCAACTTTCCCTGAGGAACTGCCAGTCCTCCCATCTCAGTCCCTGCGGCCTTGGCCCCCTACCCTACCTCCACGGGAAGGCCTGTTTCTGAGACCTGGCCAGCCAGAGCCTCCTGTTTCCTGGTCAGGGTGATGAGATCACGAAGCGCAGGATGGGGCTCAAGCCAGGGCCATCAACCCCAGAGTCTCTGTTCCAGGACATCAAATGGAGCTACTGAAGAAGAGGAAGGTCTTTTCTGCAGGGGTTGCCCTCACAATGAGCTGTTGGCAGCCATCTTGGAACCACAGAGGAGGGGGCCGCCTGAGGGGAGCCAGCACAGAGAAACCACCTCCCTGAACGTCTCCAGGGACCTCCAGGTGGAGAGAGCAGCGCCATCCAAGCAATACATGAAGTCTAGTCTCTCCCTGGACATTGTTACATAAGCCAGTAAGGCGAGTTTGAGCTGGGGTTTCAGTCATTAAGAACTACGTACGTGTGTGTGTGTGTGTGTGTGTGTGTGTGTGTGTGTGTGTGTGTGTGTGTGTGTGTGTGTGTGTGTGTGTGTGTGTGTGTGTGTGTGTGTGTGTGTGTGTGTGTGTGTGTGTGTGTGTGTGTGTGTGTGTGTGTGTGTGTGTGTGTGTGTGTGTGTATATGAGTCTATGAGAAACGTTAAAGCAGTCCTCCAGGGCAAAATGTTGGGAACCTTTGCCTGGTCCAATCTCTGCTAATACATAAGGGTCCTGAGACCTAGACTTGAACTTGCCTAAGGCCTCAGAACAGGTTAGCAGCAGAGCCTGGACTGGAACCAAGTCATCCGAATTCCCTCTCTGTCTCTTCCTAATTCTTCATCTTCAGGACACAATCTCAACCCCACCGCCAGCACTTAGGCCCAAGGCTAACCTTCCTTTCAGCTTGTAGCTCCCACTACAATACCACCCTTTTTAAGGCTAATATTACTTGTTTACTATATGTCAAGTGCTGAGCTAAACCCTTTACATCCATGATTCTCATTTAATCTTCAAAAATCACTTGAAACGATTCTTCCTATTTTATAAATGAGGAAGGTCAGAGGCTGAAAGACAACCCAAGATCATACAGGCAACAAGTTGTAGAGCTAAGGTGCAAACTCAGGTCTGTTTGATTCCATGCGACCACAGCTCCTCAGCCTGCTGTCCACAGACCTCTAAAGTGTTCATGTACAGACTTTGGGGGGCAGTGGGCAGGGGAGGCAGCAAACCCACTCAGATTAAATGGAAATGTATATATCTATGTATTTATCTGAGGGCAGGTTCATATGTGATATTGTCAGATTCCCAAAAGAACCCGTGATCGGAAAAAGACTGAGAACTTCTGGCTTTATGGTGAACTCCCTGGGGCCAAGACACAAGCCTGGCCCATAACAGACCCTTAGGGAACCTGGCCAAGCTCTTCCATCTCAGCCACTCTATAAACAAATCCGAAGGGACTCAGGTCCCATGGAGAAGCAGGCACGTCCTCAGAGGCCGACCAGAACACTTGGCTGCTGGATTTTTGGTTTGGCCACAGGGAGCCTCAGATTCCCTCGCAACCTCCTTCCAATCAACTGATCTTCCCTTTCTTCCCGAAAAAATGTTTGGATGCCTACTACATACAGACACGGCGCTAAGAGCTCTACCTATATCATTTCATTTCATTTTCGTAACAACTGTGCACAGTGAGTACTATTATCATTCTCATTCACAGATAAAGGAAACAGGCTCAGAAAGGTAAGGGACCTGCTCGCCTTTATCTGGAGTCTGATGAGCAGCTTTGCTGTCACACGTGAAAGTCTGCCAGGAAGAGACGCCAATCAGTTCATCTCACGGAAAGCAGCCCCAGCGGCTGATGGACTGGCCACTGGCCAGTTTTCAAACCAGAGCTACCAGGGCTGTGTCCAGGAACTGCTCTCTAAGTGGCTCACAGGCCAGCAGGGAGACCATTTCTCAGAGCATTCTGTGAGAATGCAGCTTTACTTCTGGCTCATTTCACCCACTTGGTCTGAGCTGGACACAATACAATTGTTCACAGAACAAGCTGCACTGCCCTTTGCCAAGCTGACCTGGCCTCCACGTGCAAAGCAGATTACATCAGAGCCGCCAGTGGCCCTCCTCCGGGAGCTCTGTAGCTGATCAGAGGTGGGACTGAGCTGGCTCCCAGCCAAATAGTTTTGCTAAGGAAACTATGAATCCCCTGATACTGTGTACACATCTGGTTTTTTTAAAAGACTAAGCTCAGTTGAAAAGGAAAAGATTTTGAAAATAAAGAAGAAAAAAAAGAAGGCTTCAGTATTTCTCTTTTCAAAACAAAGGGTGTACAGTCCCTACCACAGATGTGGCTAGGCCTTCCTTAGTTCCTGTTGTATCTCAGAAAACAACAATAATGTGAACTCTGGCCTTGATCATCAGAACACAAGCTGGCGCCTCTCTGAGTCTCTCACTATGCTTGGAGCGGTAACCAGCCAGGGCTGGAGAAGCCTGGAGAGAGCTGAGTAACGGCAATGCGCAGGACCCGGCACTTCCCAGCGGGACGGCCCAGCTGGAGGGAAGGCCCAAAGGGAACCCAGGCCCAACACCCAGAGCCCCAGTCACGCACACTGTGCAACCTCGAGGCCACTGTCCTCATCTGAAACCAGAAAAGCAAGAGGAAAGAGGAAAAGCTGTCAACAGCCCCATTTGGAGCTTTGGTTTGTTCAAAGGGGTCTTGCAGGGTACTTTCTACGGAAGATCATGTTCTGGCAGGTCTGTCTGAGCAGTCAGAAGCCTACCCCACTTACTTGGTCCAAGTCCCTGATATCATTCCTTTAGGTGGGGATGCAGTGCTTCCTACCTGGAGCAAAGGTTCTGATTGGACCAAGTCGGTTTGTAGTAGCATGCATGCGGCCAGTGACCAGGCCATCAGAAATTCAAAGAAATTCAATTCAAAAAGTGTTTCCTGAGTACCTCATTCATTCATTCTACATATATTTACTGAAGGTCTATTATATGCCTGACATAGGGCAAGGTGGTGGGGGACACAGTGATGAACAAGACAGACATGGTTCCTGCCCTCGTGAAGCCCACAGATGGCCAAGGAAGATGGAGACTAAAGAGTTACACAGAATGAGGACAGATGGGGAAAGGACCACATGGAGAAGTACAGGTGCACTGAGGAGACATATGACAGGGAGACCTTATACAGGCTGAGATTCATGGGAGGCTCCTAGAGAGAGTGACATTCCCACTGAGATCTGGTTGGGAGCTGAACAGGGAGGACAGCACGAATGGGGCCCTGATGAGACCAAGATGTGATGCAGCAGGAAAGAGGCGGGAGGCCAGGATGGCCGAAGCCCACAGAGTGGGGGGACAGACAAGAGATGAGGCTGGAGAGGTGGACAGAAGCCAGACCCACCACGCAGGACCTTGTAGGGCACATTAAGGTGCCCGAACCCTAGCTTAAGTGGAATTGGAAGCCACCGAAATGATTTAAACACAGAAAAGAGGTGTTCAATTCCCCCCGCTGTGTGAAAAAGCACAGATGAAGTGGGGGCTTAGGAAGAGGAGTTTGGACCTGGGGCCAGGTGCCTGAGACTGAAGCCTGGAGGGGCTCCCAGCCCATGGGGGACAACAGAGCGCTATCTGCACAGGCACATGCAAGCGGCATTCTTACCTGGTTAAACCTCCGGGTAAAGGCCACGACGTTGGGAGCGAGACTATGTTTCTCCTTCTTACTCCATCCACAGCTGGCTAGTTCCTGGGAAGCACAAAGTCAATTTCAACAGTGATTCCAGTGGGGATGCAAATACAGCAGGGCATCTAACTGGAATGTGGACACAGAGATGGGGAAGGACTGAAGCACTGGCCATCTATGTCCTCCCAGGGTGGGAGAGATTCTCCTCCTCCTCTGGAGAAGAGGGCTGGGTCTCTAGGTGGAGGTGTATCCTGGGACCCCCAGAGGTGCGGGTGAGAAGCAGGACACTTTTCTCCATAACCCCGGCCACATCTCCCAGGACTTCTATGCCAAATTATTCTCAACCCCGCCACTGCCACTCTGCCAGCTCCCCGGGACCAGAAGCCCTTTCTTAATGCAAATTGTCTGCGAGAGGGTATAATGTTATATTGAGCAGGATCATACCCCAGGGCTACCTTAAAATTAAAATCTGGCTGAAGATGCTCAGATTTCATTGACCAAGTGACATCCTCCATTCCTGGAACCAGGGGACGTCCTGGGCCAAGCGATCAGAGAAGCTTCTGGAATGACCTCAGATTCTTTCCTGAAGTTGCCCCCCCCCCCACCGCCATCTCTCATATAAACAAAAGGGGGCAGAAAGACAGGTTGCCTTAATATCTTCTTCAGGAGCGTAGTCTCTTCTTTTCTAGCAGATTTAGCATTATAATTTGAAGAGTCAAATGACCTAAATGTTACCTAACAGTGAGGCTGGTTCCTCTCCAAGGGAGGAAATGGGAGCAATCTAATGAGATTACCTGGGGGAAGTAGATAAAAGGATGAAGGAAAAGCCATTAACTAAATGCCCAGCTTTGCCAGCTTGTGCCTTGGTGACCCCTGGCAGAGAGAATGCAGGGAAGGAAAGTTCTCTACCCCTCAGTTACAAGGCTTCCTTCTAACTCATATCCAGCCTCTGTATTATTAATGACATTATTTTTTGCCCCACACCTGGAACTTTTATAAGGGCTTTAGTGAGGGTCGGCTGCCTACCAGCCGGAACAGACACAGATCAGGGGTCTACCAGGAAGTCAGGGGGTGCTGTGGGAATGGCCAAAGACAAACTGAGCAGTTAGGCCTGAAGTGCCGTGCCCTTCAAATGCATCTCAGGACCCAACTGAAGTCACCGGCACGCGCCTGTGGGAAGCTGGCTGCAGGCAATGGGCAGCTCCGGATTCAAGGTGAATGACCTGGACTTGAGAACGCTTGGGAACCAGCCAGGAGCTAAGAAACACAGCTCCTCTTCCTGGAGGCCTCACTTCTATAAATGGCACCATTGTTCTCCCAGTCACCCATATGAAAAAATACAGCAGACATCCTGGACCCTGCCAAGTCCTTCTCACCCTCACAATTTAGACCCCAAGTCATGGTAATGACAATGATATTAACTAATGCTACCATTTACCAAGAATCCCCCATTGTGTCGGTACCGGACAGGGAGCCTCACTTGTTATCTCATGTAATTCTCACCACATCCGTTTTAATACAGAAGAGGGCTGAGTCCTATAGTCATCACCTTGAATGAACGCTCTGGCTCCACTTCTTTTCACAAGTAGACATGAATCTCTTTGAGCTGTAGAGTTTGCCTGTTTACCATGATTCTCCTCGATGTGTGTATCCGAGTTTCTTTTCTAGCGTTTATTTGACCTACAAAGTCAGTTCCATTGACTCCTACTCCACCCCACCTTTAGAACATATGCAGTCGGCAAATGTATATTACTGCCCTTTCGAAAGGTAACTGTGAGGACAAGAGCCTCTCTCCCCTACGGATTCCAAAGCCAGCCCTGGAAATGTATGTGTTATAATCGGATATAAAAGAGAATTTCTAAAACTGATGTTCAAGGACTGGGACATGGTTGTTGCCCAGTTTCTGGCTGGTAGTTGCTCCCTTTGTTTTTCCCTGAATTCTTTAATAAACAGCAGAAGTTATACACACATCCGTAAGTGTGGGGGGCAGGGACGGTACACGTGTGTAAGGGTTCATTTAATTCAGAGTTTGGGTCTATTTCCACACTGTAAGTAACTTAGGAAGGCATCCTCAAAGGGAGCAGTGTGGACCTTACAGACCGAGCCAGGTCAGAGCCCACCCTCCACACACTAGCTGCGTGATGTGTATCTTCTCAGAACCTCAATTTTCTCACCTTAAATGGGTCTGATAATATATTTACCCGTGAAGCTCATTAGAACAGGTAAGATTAAAGCTCACACAGAGGACCTGGCATGTAACAATCACTTGATAAATGTTATTACCCACCCTCCTCTTTCCAGGGTCACGCTGCTGTCAGACACGGCCTTAAATCCAAACACTCCCTTCTTTCTTCCACACACACTCTTGTCGCTGTCTTGAATTATTAACAAAATCGATTATTATTTCTCTTTCATTCTGCTGATGTCATTGAGGCAAGAACCAAAGCAGGTACTTAATACATCTGCCCCAAATTTGTTTGATTTGAATATTTCTAAGACCCTGATTTAAAAACTGCATGTACAGTTCTTGGCGTTTGACAATTCCCTAAGGACCCTTTTGCACTGGAATACATGTCACATTTAAAATTAAAACTTTGGGACTTCCTTGGTGGTCCAGTAGTTAAGACTTCGCCTTCCAACACAGGGGGTGAGGGTCCCACCAATACAGCTAAGATCTCATGTGCCTCACGGCCAAAAGACCAAAACAGAAGCAACATTATAACAAATTCTATAAAGACTTTCCAAAAAATGGTCCACATCAAAAAAAAAATCTTTAAAATGAAAACTTCAACAGAGTAAAACACTATGTTTGAGAGGTTCCTTGATAAAATGGAAAGGGTCCTTTCCTTGCTCTGAATCCCAACCCTGTCACTCATTTCCTGGGTGACCGCTCTCTTGGCATCAGTTGCATCGCTGATGAAAACAGGGATGCTGAGACTAACTCCACAGAATTGTGGCGGAGACCAAGAGAGATAAAGCCTGACAAAGGAGGTGACATGCAGGGCACAGGCCTGGCTCACAGCAGATTCATTTGTTGAATGGACAGGGCATGAACATTCCTCAGTGTTGAAATCTCCCAAATCCAGTGCAGAAAGATTTATCAAGATGTCAAAAGAAATAAGGCCATTCTAACTGCACTAAAACACGTCCCAAGCCCAGCCTCCTTGGCAGTATTCCTCTTCTGTGTTTGGCCTTATAGGAATATGAGATGCCATCTGTGTGAAGTGGGTTTGGAAAACGTGAAGTAATAGAACAACACTCCTCCAGCCACTATTACCTAAAAAAGGTCCATGTTACAGAACAGATTTTAATTAAGTTAAAATTGACCAGAGGAGACGGGGCTGGTTCTATAAGGGAGACAAGGGGCTGCGCTGAGGCTGGTAAGGCCTTGGTAGCCCTGCGTGCTGTAGAGCCAGCCCTGTGGCTGCCCTGGGGTGCGCTGGGGCCCTGATCTCGCCCAGGCTGTCCTTGGCTCTGAGCTGTCTGCTGAGGTCCACTGGATGTGAAAGGGCAGTAAGAGCCTGTACAGTCCTTGCCAGCTTCTTCTGGGACCTTTTCTCCATCATGTGGCTGTTCCCTGGGTTCATCGGGGAGAAACTTTCTGCCACTAAATAAACAAATTTACCTGCCTTCTCTCCCTTCCTCAGGCTTTAGTGGAAGAGAGGTCCTGTCCGCTCAGGACCCGCTCTCCTCCTGGCTCCCTCCCCCTCCCTGCTCAGAGGCCTTGCTCTGATGCCCTCTCTGGTCCCTGTATCTTCAACCTCTTCCTCTCCACTTTCTTTCCTGCTAGTATTTTTTTGTGTGTGTGTGTGGTACGCGGGCCTCTCACTGTTGTGGCCTCTCCTGTTGCACAAGCCAGGCTCCGGACACGCAGGCTCAGCGGCCATGGCTCACGGGCCAAGCCGCTCCGCGGCATGTGGGATCTTCCCAGACCCGAGCACAAACCCGTGTCCCCTGCATCGGCAGGCAGACTCTCAACCACTGCGCCACCAGGGAAGCCCCCTTGCTAGGATTTTAATGTGCAAAAGCCTCTCCCATTAATAATAATAATGGTGGTGACAACAATAACCACGATAGTAATAACAAAAGCCATCTTTTCTAGACCTCCCTGCCGCCTGAAAGGGTTGTCGGTTCTCCCTGTTTCAACCCGCTTCCCTGGCCACCTCCTTCTCTGGTGAGGCAAACTCTCTGCATATTTTCTGTTCTCTGTCCTTGCCCCTCAGCTCTGTGTTCTCTTGGTTGTCTTGACGCCTCTCGGGCCCCCCATTCGCAGTGTATTTTCCAGTTGTTTTGTTCTTTTCTGACACATGTCCCCCAAGCCCCACCAGGGTCGTCTTCCATATTCTCTACATCTGCATCCCTTCCTGGAAGATCACACACACCACCACGGCTTGCACCACATGCCCATGTCCAGCCCAAGTTTCTCTCCTGACTCTAGACCAGGATATTCAGCCACCTCCTGGCCACACCTCCCTTGCCCTCCCACAGGCACCTCAAAATCAGCACGCCCAGAGCCAAAAGGGTGCCTGACCAGCTGCCTTAAGTAAAAACACCTAACGACATGAGATTCATTTAGACATTCAATCTGACAAAGGAGGGTGTTTATTACAAAGACTGTCCATGGAAAAAATCCCTAACCAAGATAAAAACAACTCTGTCTTAATACCCCCATCTGCAAGCATTCCTAGGTGACAGCAAGAGTCAACACTGGTTTTGGCTCACCCTCGAAGCTTCTCTGGCCACCAGCTTTGTGCTTAGGGCTTTGGGAGTCAGATGCCCTGAGGTGGCCTGAGAAAGGCCTGACCCTGACTGTGCCTGGGGTCAATGAGGTAAGGCCCTGGAAGAGGAGACCTGGGGAGTGGGACAAGTCCTCCCTGAAGACCCCCACAGGATCTAAGCCACTGAGCCATAGGCAGCCACATGTGGCCCTTCCACGCATGTGTTTAATTCTAATTGGAATCTGCTCCAAATCACATTCCTAAAACATGCCCACATGGAAGATGCACCACGTCAAGGAAAGGTCACTAAATCTGACCTCAGGGACCACACCACATTACCATCTTGCTCAATGGCAACCTTTTTTCCTTCCTTCTACCTCCAAGTTTCTCCCCATCCCTCCCATCCTACCCTCTGGAACAATCTTCAGAAGAACTGGTGGGACAGTCACACACTAGTCAAAGGAGTTTTAAAAGCACCCCAGGGAGTGGGTGACCCACTGAGGCAGTGGGGGGAGACAGCGCCAGTTTGGGGGTTGGCAGTGGGGTCTGACTAAGGAGTAAGGCATTTCAGAGCTCTCATACCTCACAGCTGGGAATGCAAAATGGTAGCGCCATTTGGGAGAGCAGTTTCACAGTTTCTTTTAATGTTAAGCATACACTTCACGAAATGACCCAGCAATCTCACTAAAGCAAACATTTCATTTGTACACACAAAAAACTGTGTGCATGTTTATGGCAGTTCTCAATATGGAAATTCTCAATTTCCCCAAACTGGAAACCCAGGTTTCCATCAATTGGTGAAGGGACAAATTGTGATCCATCCATATAATCAAACACTACTTGGCAATAAAAAGGAATGAACTACTGACACAGGCATCAGCAAAGATAAATGTCAAAAGCTTTATGCTAAGTAAAAGGAACCAGACACAAAAATATTATAGGATTCCATTTTTATGACATTTGGAGATAGGTAAAAACTATAGGGACAGAAACCAGATCACTGGCTGCCAGGGGCACAGGGAAGTTCTAAGATGCTAGGCAAGTTCTCGCCCTGGATCGTGGTGGTTCCGTGAGAGAACAGTAGTCTTGCCTACCTTATCGACGGTTTCGCTTTCTGCAGTTTTAGTTACCTGCAGTCAACTGAGGTCCGAACATATTAAATGGAAAATTCCAGAAATAAACAATTCATACATTTTTAAATCATGCACCGTTCTAAAGTATGATGAGATCTCATGCCCTACAGCTCTGTCCAGCTCAGAACGTGAACCATCCCTTTGTCCAGCATATCCTGCCTGTCAGTCAACAAGTGGCCAGCTGTTATTAGATTGATTGTGGTGGTGTCACAGTGCTTGTGTTCAAGCAACCCTTATACTTAATAATGGTCCCAAAGCACAAGAGGAGTGATGCTAGCAATTAGGACATGCCAAGGGACTTCCCTGGTGGTGCAGTGGTTGAGAGTCTGCCTGCCAATGCAGGGGACACAGGTTCGAGCCCTGGTCGGGGAAGATCCCACGTGCCGTGGAGCAACTAAGCCCGTGAGCCACAGCTACTGAGCCTGCACTCTAGAGCCCGCAAGCCACAACTACTGAGCCCATGTGCCACAACTACTGAAGCATGCACACCTAGAGCCCCTGCTCCGCAATAGGAGAAGCCACTACAGTGAGAAGCCCACGCTCCGCAGAGAAGAGCAGCCTCCGCTGGACGCAACTGAGAAAAGCCCGCACGCAGCAACGAAGACCCAATGCAGCCGAAAATAAATAAATAATTTTTTTAAAGCGTGAATTTTATTGGATAAAATTAAACTTCAATAAGTGTGACTAAAAAAAAAAAAAAAAAAGGAAAGAAAACAGTCCGAGCATCGAGGACTGTGAAGGGAAGCGCAGCAATAACAGCCATACAAAAGAACTAAAGAACAACTAGTTCACGTGGGACTAAGACAAAGAGGCCTGAAGGAGGGTCTCTGGGAAAAAAATAATGCAATTAAAAATGAGAGGAATAAAAACATAACAGCAAACTTGAAAAAATTTGAGGACATGATGAGGGCAAATGATGATAGAAAAAAAGCAATTATAATCTCCAGGAATAACAAAAACCAAGAAATTCCTGTTTGTATATTTTTTTTTGTTTATTTGTTTGGTTGGGTTTTTTTTGCGGTACGCGGGCCTCTCACTGTTGTGGCCTCTCCCGTTGCGGAGCACAGGCTCCGGACGCGCAGGCTCAGCGGCCATGGCTCACGGGCCCAGCCGCTCCGCGGCATGTGGGATCTTCCCAGACCAGGGCATGAACCCGTGTCCCCTGCATCGGCAGGCGGACTCTCAACCACTGCGCCACCAGGGAAGCCCTGTTTGTATATGTTTAAATGTTATATATGTATTTTAATAGTATACATACATTTAAAATAGTATATATTTTAAATGTTTAAATATATATTTTAATAGCTGTATACATTTAAATATTTTATTTTTTCCCCAATGTTAGGCAGTTGATGGATTAAAAGAAAAGGGAATCTGTGGGCCCTTGATGTGAGGCATATTCTCTCTTGAATGGCCCAGGGTCCTTAGAGAATGAAATACAACCCTGGCACACTACCTAGCTTGACACTGAATGACACTTACACATTTACATAGCCATAAAAATGAATGCTGTTTGTTGGTTTGCAACTTTTAGAGTCAACCTAAGGGAAACTGATGGACTTGGTGTAACTGCAAAATGTCAGAATGTTAATTAACTTGACAGTGTAAAAGTACAGCTGACAGAAGGTGGCAAGTGGAGAAGGGGAGGAAAAGCATGGGAAGTGAGCAGTCAAGAGACACTATATAAAGCTGATGAAATCGAGGTCTCAGCGCACCAAATAAAGTGTCAAAAATAACCAGCAGAAGAAAAATCCTCTGGGGAGGGGACTGGAGTAAGGGATCAAAGCCTTTCTTCATGAGCTCTTCTGTACTATTTGAATATCATGAAAAGATTACTTTGAAACAAATTTTAATAGGTGATATGTTATAATATTACACATTGTAAAGCTTCTAAAATTAAATTTTAACAGTTGAGTAAACACTCAAATATACAAAATTTTTATAAACTCATAACCTGCTTACAACCTGTCAGGGTCAACATCTATAACGCAAATGTGTCAACATAAATAGCAGATAGTTTTCAGGTGGCCACTAGGCACTTCTGTACCTTCTGATGGAGTAAGCATGTGAAATCATGACCATCTGAACCTTCAGGAAACAGGCCTGTCCCACAGGAAACGTCAGGGCTTTTACCCAAGTGAATCACAGAGAAGGGAGCAGCTAACCGGGGAGGCTGCCTTAGACCCTCACTGGGACAAAATTGGCTGTGATGAAAAATGGAAGGAAAAGAAAAGGGAAGGAGGAAAGGTAAAAGGAGGCAAGGATGGAAGAAAGAAAGGAAGGGAGAGGAAGAACGGAGGGATCAGGGAAGAGGGGAAAGAAGACCGGAGGGCGGGGGGCCCAGCTGAGCACCAGCCCCCATGCTGGAGGGGCTCCAGGACAGTCAGACGAGACCTCGAGGAGCTCAGTGTCTGGCCGGTGGGGGAGACAGACATGAACACAAATCACTGTAACTCAAGACAACAAAAAGCAACTGCACTTTCCTGCTTTATTTCTGAAGGTTGAAGACCTAAAAAGACATTTCCTAGATCCAAGCTTTCTGAGTGACTGTCAGTGGGCTGAGGCATCTTTAGCTCTTTCCTGGGAGAAGAAGGAGAAAGAGGGGAAAGGGTGAGAAGAAAGGATGAAGAAGGAAGAGGAAGAGAAAAGGAAGAGACAACAGTAATTGACAATTTATAAAACACATCTACATTCGACACCAGAGTTAAAGTATGTTTTATGAAATATAGCAATGGACCAAACAAACATGCTCTTGCTTTCTATGTTCTACAGGAGGGGAGAGAGATGAGAAATTTGTGATTAGTCAAATGATGATAAATCCTTTAAAAAAAATGTTAACCAGGATGAAGGAATGCAATATTGGAGCGGATGCCTCAGGATGCCTGGCTGATAAACCGACTGGAGTGGAGACCACGAACGAGGTTGGCAGCAGGCTCTGCAAGGATCCAGGGAGAGGGTTCCAGGCCGAAGGAAGTGCGAGTGTGAAGACCCTGGAAGCTCTGACAGCGCAAGGTGGGCAATGAGGCTGGAGCTGCTTGAGCCTGGGCGGGTGGGAGGAGACGGGGTAGGAAGGAAGCGGGTGGAGGCCTCGAGGGCAGGTAAGGACTAGAGTTTATTCTGCGTGGGATTGGAAGGCTACAGAGGGACTGAGCAGAAGCAGCTCCAAAAGCCTCATGCTGTGCGCTGGGTAGGTTTTATCGGACCCAACCCACCCCGTGCTCTTGTGCTGTGCTACATACAATCTAACCTGTACTATAACCTCATACACGGGCAACATAATTTTCTCACGTGAGAGCAATTCACTTTAGTAATTTGAAAGAAACACCTGCTAGGGGCTGCGTGTGGAGAAGGGAGGAGCCCGGCCCCGAGGGAAATGAACACGAGGGCCTCCATAAGGGCTCAGAAGCCCTGGTGAGACAAACCACAGAGGGGTAAAGAATCGCTGGGGACAAATGGGTGCCTTCTGTGGGGTCGGGGTGCATGGGGGTCCCTGACCTAGTAGGAGGAGCTCCGCTTTCTCAGCTTCCAGTCTGTTCATTTCTGTACAGCGGCTGGTTTACAGTCACTACTGTTTCATCAAGTCCTCAAACTACCGTCTGTTTAGCAAACATGCAGATTTAGGGTCATGAAGATGATGCAAACTTCCCCAAACATTCCTTTTCCAGCCCTAGTGTTGTGCAGCTCTGCACAATTAGAACCAGCTGTCCAGGCAGGGCAGCGGCCAAGTGCAACCCTGTGAACAACCTCCAGTCCACGTGACAGCGGCCCTGTGAGCAAAACAGAGTGCGGCCCGCAGTGCAGCCCACCCGGATTCCCGGGCTCGTCACGAGGCCCACAGGGCCTCACGTTCATTTCCCGCTCTCACCCCGGGGACTGCGTTCAATCCCCTTTCTCTGTATTCTTGGGATATTTTTTTCTCAAATAACATCATTCAGATGTTCTCTTTTTAAAAAGAATACATTTTTTTGTTTGTTTGATCAGAGACCTAGCACATGCTCAGTACAGAAAACCTAGACAATACAGAAAGCCCACAGAAGAGAATTTAAATCACCCACTAGCCTAACACCCAGAGAAAACATAATTTACAATCCGGTCAATAATAATGACAATAACAACAACAGCGAACTTTACTGAGCACTTACTAAGTGTCAAACACAATGTCAATCATCTTATGTACATTCATCCTTTGCTCACTGAATTCTCACAGCAACCCTATCAGATAGATACTGTAATTGCCCTCTTTTACAGATGAAGAAATGCAAGCTTAGAGAAGTTAAGCAATTTGCTCAAACCCACATATGTGGTCAATCTGAGAGCCAAGATTCCAACCTGGGTCTGTAGGTCTCAGGAGCCTGGCCCCTCGGCCTCAGAGCAGGTCCATCTCCAGAACGGAGGCCCTTCCCCACTCCCAGGCACAGAGGTACGCAGAGGTACACACGCATACGCACACACACTCTCTCTCTCAATGGAACTCACATTGTAGCTGTGGCTTTGTCCTTACTACCTCGTCATTACAGACATTTTCTCACGTCTGCCCCACCCTCCTTTCACACTCCATACACACTTGACATCTCCTAGAAACAATCCATCATATTCGTCTCCTTTTGTTTTTCCTCTGAGTTCTAGGAGAAAATTTTAGTCTGCCTTTTAATTCTCCTTTTGTTTTCTACAATATCTGGTTTACTGCTCACTGTTTCCACTGCAATTTAAATTTGGTAATCACGTTTTTTCAGCACAATTCAACCCTTCTTAATCTGGATCTTCGCAAACTGCATTCGTCTGTAACACTGCCGGGAACACAAAATGAAATTTCTGGAAGTAATGGGGAGAGGCAGGTTCTGACCTAGTCCTCGCACTGCCTACGATTTTTTGTCCAAACATAACTTTTCTGTGTCTGGTGATTATGCTAAACACCACATCGGAAACTTGAAAAGTTAACTCAAAATTTCCAGGGCCACGTGATTTTACCAGTGAGTCCTGTCAGACCTCATAATTAAGTGTTTAAGTAACACCTAATTCTTATGCTAAATGATTTATTCCAGAGCACAGAAAGCAATGGAGAGAAGCCCCAAACCCTAACACCTAACAAATACAGAACAAGTGGGAAAAAGAATCATCATACGTGGCCCAGCAGGTTTGTCTAAAAAAATGTAAGAATAGGGCTTCCCTGGTGGCCCAGTGGTTGAGAGTCCGCCTGCCGATGCAGGGGACATGGGTTCGTGCCCCGGTCCGGGAAGATCCCACATGCCGCAGAGCGGCTAGGCCCGTGAGCCATGGCCGCTGGGCCTGCGCGCCCGGAGCCTGTGCTCCGCAATGGGAGAGGCCACAACAGTGAGAGGCCCGCGTACCGCAAAAAAAAAAAAAAAAAAAAAAAAGTAAGAATAAGCTAATATTATGAAAACTATTAACATAATAACAGTACATCAATAAATCAAAGAAGAGGAAAGTGTTATGTTCCTCTCAGATACTGAAAAAAGTAATTAGCAAAATGCAACATTTGTTTGGGATTTTAAAAAGAACTTCTTAGAAGCTTAGGAATATCTCAAACCAACAGCCATCATTATATAACAAGAGAAACACTAAAGGAATCTGAATTAAAGTTAGAAACAAGAGGTGGTGCATCCTTTCTCAACAAGGTTCCTTATCTGAACCATAGAACACAGAAAGTGACTTGAGAGTGACTGTCTTAATTCTCCTAAGACTGGGACGTTTGTACACACAATGGACCTTCAGGCATTAGGCTTAATCCTCTCATGGATCCCTGGTTGAGAAAGGCCTATATAACCCAGTGCTGGGCAATAGAAATATAATGCAAGCCATATATTTTAAATTTTCTAGTATCCGCATTAAAAAAAGAAAAAAACAGGTGAAATTATTTTTAATAATTTATTTTATTCAATATACCCAAATATTATATTTTCAACCTGTAATCAATACAAAATATACAAAATTATCGATGAGACAACTTACATTCTTTTTGTACTATGTCTGAAATCTGGTCTGTTTTTCACACTTACAGAACACCTCAGTTTGGACCAGTCACATTTCAAGTGTCCAGTAGCTAGATGAGGCCGCCATCTTGGACAACACAGCTCTAACCAATGGACAATGACACTGAAATACAAAATACAATTACTGAAAAGGAGAGGTCAGGCAGGTGAACCAAAGATAGGTCGAGAGGCCCCATCAGCAGGGCCAGGGAGAGGTGGGGAGCCAAGGCAGCCAGCTGAGAACCAAAAAGGAAGGTTAGCCCAGGACAAGCAAGAAGACAGAACAGGTAAAGAACCTACTCATGACTGACCTTAAGTAATGGGTTCTGTTTGTCCCTGTTACTGAAGGTCTGACCCCACCTCCACTCCCCTGCTCCCCCAAAGGGAGGTAGAGCTTGTCTCTAATGGATGAGGTAGATCCAGCTGCAGCTATATAGGAACTCAGGTTACAGACAGAATGAAATACGTTCAAAAAAGATGGAGAGGGACTTCCCTGGTAGCACAGTGGTTAAGAATCCTCCTGCCAATGCAGGGAGACAGGTTCGAGCCCCGGTCCAGCAAGATCCCACATGCCGCAGAGCAACTAAGCCCGTGTGCCACAACCATTGAGCCTGTGCTCCAGAGCCCACGAGCCACAACTACTGAGCCCGCGCGCCTAGAGCCTGTGCTCCGCAACAAGAGAAGCCACCGCAAAGAGAAGCCCGCACACTGCAATGAAGAGTAGGCCCCGCTCGCCACAGCTAGAGAAAGCCCGCGTGCAGTAACAAAGACCCAACGCAAACAAAAATACATAAATAAAATGAATAAATTTAACAACAACAACAAAAAGATAAAGACATGTGCAGCCCACTTTGGCAATTTCATGTTTTCACAGGGTCTTCCTAAGTAAGGAGTCCTGGGTTCTACTCTCAGCTGTGCCCTGAACCCCCTCTGAGAGTTTGGGTCAGTCCTTCCCACTAGGGGGGCTCAGTGTCCTGTCTGTAAAATACAGTGGCCCTCGATGGTCCTTAAGATCCTCCCAGTTCTCCCATTCTATGAGCCTGCGGGAAGCAGAGGTCACAAGTGTAGCTTTATAGAAAAACGCTATTAAGTAAGCCCTATCCCGGGAGACTCCATGACTGAGCAGTTTTCTTTGCAAGTGTTTTGAGGGGGTGTAGAGAGGCTGAATCTCAGAGACACAGTCAAGAAGGAGGAGGGGGCTTCAGGGCACTGCGCCGGTCCTCAGGGATGGGGTGGACACGACAGTCCGGGGAGGCAGGAGACGGGAACCAGCTGGGGGGAGGCAGGCTGGGGGCAGACAGAGAGAACACAGCCCAGGTTACAGAAAGAGGGAAGGGAATGAAAGTGGAGGCGAGGGGAGGGAAGGGGAGAAGAAAGGAGGGGAGGGAAGGAAGAAGGAAAGAAAAGGGGGAAAAAAAGAGAGAAGAAAGGCGTTCGGGGTTAAATCCAGGTGGGATCAGGTAGGGGAGAGGCGCACCCAGGTGGAGCAGGACCAGGAGGGAGGATGTGGAGGCCCCACGGGGGCAGCTCGCCGTCCAGGGCAGGAGAGAGAGCAGCGGCAGTACCCGGAGAGTGTCCCACAGGCTTTCCACGTCCCCAACAGAAGCATCCTCTGAAGGTCTGCATGTCAGGAGCAGACACAACTGTCTGGTCAGATGCCAAAGAGGCAGCACTGGCCACCTGACACCAGGGACACATCCAGGGAGGCCGAGACCCAAACTGTGTGGCCCCCAATCTCACCAGACAGGAAGAGAACACGGTGGGAGCACACTGAGATAACCGACCACCAGCCCCATGGCTCCTCCTCACTCTGTGAGGAGGGTACTTCTAGACAAGATCAGTCCTGTTCCCAGGCTGAGAATAATAATAATGATGATAATAAAACAATAACAACAGCAGCTCAGCTTGCTTACTGTATGCCAGCACTAGGCTAAATACTTTTCTTACATTAACGTCCCTTAATCTTTTAACAACGGCATTCACCAGGAAGCGCTATTATTGCCCCCCCCCCCCCGTTTACACACAAGTAAAACTGAGATCCAGAGAGGATAATTCACTTGCCCAAGGTCACACAGCAAATAAGTGACAAAACTGGGATTCAAACCCAGGTGTGTATGACTCTAAAACCTAAGCTCTTAACCACTGTGCTTTCAGCCTGGTCAAGCATTATTCCCATGATTTTTCACCAACATTTTGAATAACACTGGTGGAGTATCTGCAAAGTGGATAGCACTATAGGGGTTACAAAGTGAACAAAATGTCAGGGAAGGAAGAGAAGCACAAGGTATTGCATGTTTCCTACACTTTAGGTCCTGTGCAATGTGCTTACATCTAGTTTATTTTGCTTAAGCTTCAAAGCCAGACCATGAAGTCGATTTTACTATTCCATTTTACAGATGGAAAAACTGAGACTCACAGAGACGAAGTCATTTATACAAGTTCATCTAGGCAGTAAATGGCAGAAACCAGAGCCTGAGCTTTTAATACAAAAAGGTCCCAGGGGGACACTGAGGTATGAGATAAGGTAACCAGACAGGGGGCCTGGGAGTGGACAGATTTCACTCAGAAAAGGCTGAACTGGGGTTGGGGTGGGGGGTGTCGGTAGGGGTGCGTTGTAGAAAACAATGAGCCTGGAGGCTGCACGGGGGCTCAAGGCTGCCCCGCCCTAAGGACATCCTCCCCCACCCCCACCGTACCCCAGCTCCCAGGCCTGACTTCATCTGGATCGAGGCAGAGTTGCAGGAGGGGCCACAGGGTAAGTCTTCATTCACCAAAATAGTTGTTTCATTCTACATGTCACACTGAGTCTTCTCCCCAACCCCTGGTAATTTTCTTTTTGATAACAAGCAACGTGAAGCCCCTGGACAGAGCAGGATTTCTGGAAACAAAGTGAAACCTCTGATAAACTCCAGCAATGGCTCCGCAGCAGGACCTATCACAGGGGTGACTCGGGTTTGACACTGGAACTGTCTGCTGGCAACCAGGGAAGGCCAGTGCACAAGCAGCCAGGAGGAACGGCTCTTTCAGAAAAGCTGTTTCCTCTCCTGAGAAGCTAAAACAAAAACCACCTTTCAAATGTTTGATCTATACAGGGATACTTGTTGAAATTAAAAGTGTGAGGAAGCCTTTCAGCCACCAGAGCCAACAGCCTCTGAGGTGTGACACCACCTTTTGTAGGAGAGGGAGTGAGGCCATGGCTCCGATCACCACCTCAGGCCCGGCCGCCCCTCAACTCTGTCTCCAGCCCCATCTAATCAGTAACGCCAGCTAGTCTCCCCGAGCACCTCCCCGTGCCAGGCTCTGTGCAAGGCTTGGGGGATCGAGCAGTGAGCGTGGCACTTGCCTTCCAGTGGAGAAGACAGGCGTTAATTAAGAACGTGTTGCTAAGTGCCTAAGGACAACTTCCAAGGAGTAATGGAGGGCTGGCACAGCTGAGGAGCAGGGGACTGGGAGCGAGCCAGGTCACGGGGACAGGAGCGGCACGGAGGACAGGCACGGCAGGCAGAGAACAGCCGGCGCGCAGGCCTGGGGGTAGATCCGAGGGCCTGTGAGGAAGCCAGAGCAGGGGGAGCAGAGAGTGGGTGGGGAGGGCTGGACAGGAAGGAATAAACCAGGACTCACGTGGCCTCCAGGCTCGGGACAGATCCTATGGGCACCGGGGAAACCAGTGGAAATCTTGAAGAAGCTCAGTGACGTGGACAGAGATTTAAGAAGTACAGGGTGGGCGACAGAGCAGGACGGGGCAGAAGTGAGTATGGAGATGAGCATGTAAGATGAGGAGGCGTCCAGAGGGCAGCCTGACCTTGGAGGTGATCCTGGGGACAGAGAGAGGGGGAAGGAGGGGAGACGGGGCAGGGACTGACTAGGGGCAGAGAACATGGGAGAGAGGAGTCGCCGATGAAAGACACCATGTTCCTGGCCTGACCGGGCGGACAGGGGTGCCATCCCAGGGGTGGGGACCACAGCAGGATTCTGGGGAAAGAATCATGGTTTTGGTCTGGGGCATGCTGTGGCCGTAGGGCCTGTGCGAACTTTGGCTGCTGCTTGTTCTGCTTCTTGAAGGAAGCACAGCTCTGCCTATAGAACCAAGTCCCAAGAGCCCCGGGCATGGCATTCAAGTCCTCCACAATGGGACTACCCTATTCTCTGATCTAATTTTGTACAGCACCCTTCCCCTCTCCTTTGCTCTGAGCAAACTAATCTGCTCACTGGTCCCTGTACATGGCCACGTCCTTCCCAACTGCCTTACCAGGTTCAAGCTGTTCCCTCAACCTGGAATGCCCTTTCTTCTGATCTTGTGGCCAAATCACGCGGATCTCTCCAGGCCATGAACAAACAGGACCCCCTCCAGGACGCTCTGTCCACTACCCCGGCTACGAGTATAGGCCCCACTCCCGGACAGTGCTCAGTCTGTCCCCTTCAGTGTGGCCCTTGCCATTATTTACATATATTTCTTACTTTCCCCATTAGACCAGGGATTCTGCATTCGCCCTCGAGTCCCCTGAAAACCAGGCAGGGAGCCTCACACGTGATACATTCAGGTCAATATGTGCCGAATGACTGAACGGTAAGCATGGAACCCGCCGTCCCCAGCAGGCCCAGGAATGCCTAGCCAAGCCACAAGAAGACTGCTGAGAAGAACGGCTCCTCTAACTACATTCAAATCCACAGCTCCGGGCTTCTCTGGTGGCGCAGTGGTTGAGAGTCCGCCTGCCGATGCAGGGGACACGGGTTCGTGCCCCGGTCCGGGAGGATCCCACATGCCGCGGAGCGGCTGGGCCCGTGAGCCATGGCCGCTGAGCCTGCGCGTCCGGAGCCTGTGCTCCGCAACGGGAGAGGCCACAACAGTGAGTGGCCCGCGTACTGCAAAAAAAAAAAAAATTCCACAGCTCCACTCGGAGACCACACATTGGCCCCCTTGCACATCAGCCTTCCTCCAGATGCCACTCAGACTCCAAGGGCTGACTATACCTTGACTTCAGCAAATACGCAGCCAAGACGGCTCAGCGCTGCTCTGACCGCCTCCACACCAGAGGGCAGAGGCTCAGAGCCTCCCACAGCCTCACAATCACCTCAAGGGGTCATCTGGGGTCTGAAATGGACCCTGGGGGTATAGGCAGGTAGGCAGGGGCTGGCCACAACCTGAGCCCTGAGTGCCCCAGGTCCAAGAGGAGGGAAAAGTGGCCGAGGAGTGGGGCTGTGCTCTGTGGAATGGGACAGGGCTGGGGAGAGACGTGCAAATTCTGCCGCGCACAGAGGTGTCTGGGCATAACATTTTGAGAGGCTTGCCCTCTCCAAAAAGTTTATCCACAATGCAGAAGAGGAAAAAGGGAAAAAAAACAAGAGATCACAACTTATTTTATGAGTAGTTTTCATCCAAGAATCTCATATTTTCCACTGAAGGAAAAGCCAATCTACATCTAAAGAGTCAAATTTTCAAGACCTATGCTCAAGAGAAGGGAACAATCTCCAGCCATAAATTAAAAGTTTGCTTTAAACTTTCATTTCCCAAGAGAGTCAGAACTTCAGAGCCCTCCACGCCCTGCAGTTGGGCCCTGACTGTCCACCCGTCTAGTCAGAAGGCAAACAACCCAGGCCATTTGTAATGACAAGCAAACACTAATGAATTTCGGAGCATGTCTGGTGCCTGCATTTATAGATCATAAAATCATCTGGCTTCTTCTCACCCATGCTGACATGCCAATGAGGCAACCCCAAATATTTATAGGCAGGAAGGGGTTGCCAGGACCACTCTGTGAGAGGGGGGCCAGGGGTAGAGGGGACTGTCTGTAATCTCCCCATTACATATAAACCCATTTTTATGCTCTGACATTCAGCCTCAATCTTGGCATGCAAAATCCTATTAAACAGTATTTATTTTTTTTTAAACATCAACCTAACTGTCTCAATTGCATACAGGTACAAACCTAGTCAGAAGTTACCAAAGTGGCTTTTTAAATATCAGCCAGTTATAAGAAAAGGATTTAAAATGCAGTTAGATTTTTCCAGTTAGATATATAATTTGTCTAATACACACGGACTGAATTCTAAGTGTCTGGAGGAAAAGTACTTCTGTAAAAAATAGGCTGTCGGTCCGGGGACACCACACATGTCCCCAGCTCCCAGGGCAGACCCCTCATTGCCCAGCCAAGGCAGAGCCCCTGTCTTGGTCACACTGCCATGACCACCCAGGGAGAAGGGATGGTGGTGGCTCTGGGACTCCTTCCACCCCAGAGGACTCCTTCCATGACCCAGATGGCCCAGACTGGCCCCTGGCTGTCTGGGTCCTCCAGAGGCTGACTTTCATCCCCCAAAGAGGCACACACACAAACCACAGGAAGAGTTACTAACATGCAGAATGAGCTCCTGCATAAGGAGATCTTTCTTAACCCCAAATAGCTACACAGCGTTCCCTTCTTAATGGCCAAGTGTCCCACATCTGACCTAAGCCGTGTGCAAATAAAGGCTGTCTGAACATGGACCATTTGGGGGCATCAATGTGCAGAAGCCATAGCTCATTTAACCGGCTCCTCCCAGGCACGAGCCCCTCACCCCACTCTCAGGCTCCATTCAGAAGCCCACACAGTACAAACACGAAGGGTGCTGACTGGAGCAGATAGGGTCTCAGAGCCAGAAGGTCCCCAAGAGGCAGATGATGTATTGGGACAAGGGGACATTGAAGGACACTGGTTCCCCATTACTCGCACGCTGGGGTGTCTGCCCAGCTCTTGACCATTCCTACTTCTCTGGGAACTGCACCTTGCCCTTGACCCCATCACAGGGGTAGTCACCTTGGATGACAATGAACTCGACCCCCACCGCGCCATCAGTAATTCCTTGTGTATGAATTTGGACTATAGGTGCAGGGAGAGAGAACGGAGTCAGCCTCCAGGGCTTAGGGCAGTCATCTTGTGCCTCCTTTGCCTACCAGGGAGTCAGAGGGAGCCGGCAGAAGCCCCGAGAAAGGGAGCTGAGGAAGGATGGAGGACAGAGAGGAAAGACTAGTCTGGCCAGGTTTCTGAGCCCAGATTCCAGCCTCTCTCCACTTCTGGGTTCCATGAGACACCCCGAGGCTTACAGCAAATTCCCCTTTTTATTGGCAAATTCCCCTTTGTCAAGCTGGCTTGAGCTGTTTTCTGTTACTTGAAACTAAAAACATCACCTGGTCTCCCACTGTTCTGTTCTCACAGCCCAGCAGCCTGGGTGGCCTCAATGAAGGAAAGGGTGAGGAAGGGGAGGGACAGCCTGACGCAGGGCAAGGCTTAGAAAGCCCCTTTCTCAGGGAAACCAATCAAACAGGAATCCAGGGACCTCCTTGGAAGAGTCAGGAGCCAGGAACCAGAGATCCGGGACCTGGTTTCCAGTTTCCAACTCCGAGGGAGTTTGGACTCTGTTGACATTCCCAATGTGCAGCTTTGCTTCCCTGCTTCCCTGCTTCCCTGCAGAAGGGTTATGTTAAAGGTCAATGAAGTCAGGGCTATGAGCTAATCCTTCAAAAGTGGGAAGGGTGGAGATTAGGAGAGCATCTCATCGCACAGGCATCCTGGGGACATATGCCCCAGAGTATGGAGTTTTTCAGGAAGGGAAAGCTAGCCTGGGCTCAGAGGTTCAGGGACGCAGAGAAGCAAATCGAATTTCCCAAGGCTGCACAGCAGCAAGTGCGAGGCCAGTTCAACCTAGGTGGGCCACTGAACCCATGGTCTCAGCTCCACCCCTTCAGTAGATTTCACCTGCCAACTCTTCTTTCCTGGGGCCTAGAGCAAAGCAGCATTTGTGACCATCAATAAAAATAATAGTGACCTCTTCTCCCCATCCCCCCCAAAGGGACTATTTACAGTCACGGTCCTCAACGAAGGGTGGTCCTGTTAGATGGAGGTGCTCTGTCCGGCTGAGTACCTTAAAGGATCTAAGGCCGCACGCTGGGCTGCAGAAGCTGGGGATTGGATCTGTTCTGTACAGAGAAGGGAGATGGATGGTCCTGAGAGGGGAACAAAGAGCTGGGAAGAGGCTGGGATCAGCTAAAGGACCCACAGTGAGGGTGCAGCCGTTGGTATTTTAGAAACAGTGATGCCTACAGCGCCTGTTAAAGCTGTTAATGTGGGTCCCAAGGTTCCCTTTCCAAGAAGTCTCCATGGCTCCCTCGCACTTTAAGTGGCAGATTCTTTGGGAGGAAGCCGCAGAGTTGTTGCTCCATCACTGTGGTTTGGTGCAGAAATGATGTACGTGCTAGGAATAAGCCTCCAGGGACCTGCACGGATCTGGAGAAAGATCTGGCCTTCCTAAATCCACAGAATTGGCATTCAAGACTCAAGACCAGTTTGCATCCATCTCAGAGAGACATCTGGGTTGTAACAACAACAATTTAAGGAAGAAGAAAAAGAGGAAGACGAGGAACAGCAGCAGCAGCCACCTACTGGGCACTAATGTTCCAGCCAGAGGGCTAAGTAAGGACTTAATGCATCATCACACAAACCCTCCCAACAGCACTACGAAGTAGCTACTACAGTCGTCACTGCTTTATAGATGAGATAACAAAGATTTAAAGATGTTAAGGAACCTGCCCAAATTCACACAGCTAGTTTGTGATGGAGTGAGATCTCCACTCAGTTCTGTCTGAACCATAACTCACACTACTTTTTTTTTTTTTTTTTTTTTTTTGGCAGTACGCGGGCCTCTCACTGTTGTGGCCTCTCCCGCTGCAGAGCAACGGGCTCCGGACGCACAGGCTCAGCGGCCATGGCTCACGGGCGCAGCCGCTCCGCAGCATGTGGGATCTTCCCGGACCGGGGCACGAACCCGTGTCCCCTGCATCGGCAGGCGGACTCTCAACAACTGCGCCACCAGGGAAGCCCAATAACTCACACTATTAGCCAGTATGCCACACAATATCCCCAAAGATAAGGTGCTAGAGCCCTGACTCTTCCGCTTCCTTTCTGTAAGGTTCTAGGCAACCAGGGATCCTATCCAAGATGCACTCCATCCTGGCTGCTCTGGTTATCACTAGGGCCACCTCTCTCAAGGCTGCTCGTTCAGGTGTTTTGTTTTCCCAGGTCCCACTAAGTGTCCCAACTTTCAGGGACACTTTGACCCCTAAGAAGTCTCCAGTGGCAAGTCAGCTGTCAGGATCTCTTCACAAGCCTAGGGGTCCTCCTCTAGAAAGGGCCAGGATCAGCAGCTCCCAAGAACCTAGAATCTGCTGGAGGGCATGCAGATAGGTCTACAGAATAGACCGATTTAAACCTTCTGAGAGGGACTTCCCTGGCAGCGCAGTGGTTAAGAATCCGCCTGCCAATGCAGAGGACATGGATTCGATCCCTGGTCCGGAAAGATCCCACATCCTGCAGAGCAACTAAGCCCGTGCACCACAACTACTGAGCCTGTGCTCTAGAGCCTGCGAGCCACAACTACTGGGCCCGCGAGCCACAACTACTGAAGCCCATGTGCCCTAAAGCCCGCACACTGCGACCACTGAGCCCACAGACTGCAACTACTGAAGCCCACACGCCTAGAGCCCGTGCTCTGCAACAAGAGAAGCCACCGCAAGGAGAAGCCCACGCACAGCAGCAAAGAGTAGCCCCTGCTTGCCAGAACCAGAGAAAGCCCGCGCACAGCAACAAAGACCCAACTCAGCCAAAAATAAATAAATAAATAAACCTTCTGAGGAAGAAGTGAAGTGACCTAATTGCCTTGTCATGCTCCTGGCGCCAGGCACCTCCTGTGGGTGTCTCACAGGCACCTCAAATTCAACACCCACAAAATCAAATTCCCCAAGTGCCCACCCCACCCCCCAACATCTGCTTGTCCTCCATCAGCCACCGAGGTGCCCAGAATCTGCACGTGACCCAGCCACACGGGAGATTCCTTTCAGCGCCCTGTCCTCCCTGTCTGGGTCTCTCACCTCAGGCCTCGGCCCAAGCTGCCCCCTCTGCCAGCAATATTCTTCCTCCTCCCCTGCACCTGACCACCTCCACCTCGCGCCTCAGGTGCAGGTTTACACACCATTTGTTCAGACGAGCTTTCCTGATCCCCTACACGACCCCAGGCCAAGCTGGATGCTCCTTCGAGGGCTCCTATGGCACAAGTAACGCTCCAGACAGGAGCCCTGACTGTTCTTTATCGAGGCACTTGTTGAATTGCCCATCTTCCCTCCCTAGACCATTAGCAACTCGCAGGAATAGCACCTAAGAGCCTAACTTGTTCACCTTTGCGTGTCCAGCTCCTAAGGAGGAACCTGGCTAGAGCGGGTGCCGACTAACTAATTGCTGCTGAGTGAGCGGAATCCTGTATCAGCCCACAGGAAGTAAAGTGATTTGAAAAAATGAGTGTTCCAGATGGTGGCGGCTCAACCCTTTAACCACAGCAAGTTTTCAGTCAGTGAGTCAATGACAATTTACTGAACAGATACTACGTGCCCAGCACCAAGCATTTGAGAGACAAAGACACACGAGGCTTGGGTTTCAGGGCCCTCTGGAATCTAATGAAAGCTATGGGCTCCCTCCTCAGTGAAATGTGAGTCACAAAATTATGTGAAAGTTTTTACACTATTTATTTTTTCATTAATTTTAATTAAAAATCTTTTCAGAAATTATTTCTCTTCTTTTTTTCAAGCAAAAAAAAATTAACATCAACTTCCTAAAAAGAATTAAAAGAAATCCAAACTGTGCTAAGACTGTCCCGTGGATCCTGCGGCAGTCCGGCTCGAGAGAGGCAGTTACCAGGGGTCAGTGTGTGGCTCCTCGAGCCAGACCACCTGAGTTCGAATCTGACTCTACCACTGACCAGCCTATAACAATGGGCAGATCCATTAGCCTCTCTGGCCTCTCATTTGAAAATGAAGATCATAAAAGTGCCTACCTTATATATGATCGTTGTGAATATTCAGTAGTCCGATTCATGTAAAATTATTAGAATAGTGACTGACACACAGCAAGCACCCAATAAAGACAGCTATAGATATTATGACTGAACACAAAGTTGGAATTGTGAAACACTCGACATCCAACATACACAACGCTCCTTGACACGTGACACCCTGAGGCTCAGTCGACTTGACGTTTTTGTTTACCAACAGACGTTGAACCCTGGCTCCCAGAGGAAGGCAGTGGCACCAGATCATCACTCCCAAAGCCCACTGATGAGAGTCAGCCAGCATCGGATATCTAGGACCAGCGCTGTTCTCCAAGAGCTGGCCAACTGAATCAATGCTGCATCACCTTCTTTTCTCTCAACCCACTGAGGAAAGCAATGTCAAGGTCTCCTTCACTGAAGAGTTGCCCCCAAGGAAGGACTGTGAATCCAGACTCCCTCTGCGTGTTTTCCTTCCAAAGAGAAGTACAGTGCTCTAGGTATCTCCAGATTTCTGCTGCTGAGGACTTAGCATGACTCTGCCACTCCCGGGCTGCACAAACATTTCTCCCAGCAGTAGAAAGCTCACAGACTTGTCCGGCACAGTCTCCTCTTCTAGAGGAAAGCGTGGCCAAAACGGCCTGTTTTTTCAGAAACATCTATAATGGTGAAATGAAAGGTTTACCTCATTCACGTGGCCAAAAATATCTAGTAAGCCAAGTCATGAATAAATCCCTCTTTCTCTGTTTTGTGTGTTTTCCTTTACTTTCAAAGAAAAAAAAAGTAGAACTTCAGTCTGAAGTTTGGTCAGGTACTTCAAGACTCGTCCTTCGGAGAGCCAGCGAACTCCTGGGTAGTTGAAGCCGCTCTATGTTCTGCTCCATTTCATAGCAAGACCTCCTGGGAAGGCAGTAACCCCAGGCCCCAGCTCTTATGAGACTGTAGGCTTTCAAAGCAGGCTTTCAGGACCACTGCAGCCTTTGACATCTACACACGCTGGCACAGAAAGGCCCAGCCACAGGGGCAGGTGGGCCTTCTTGCTTCATTAACGCTACAAAACCAGATGTGCTGCCAGACGAAGCAGATGCTTCATCCGTGCACAGACAGCCTTGACATTCCTTTCAGTCAAAATGTAGTTTGGCAAGGAAACTGCCTGCCATTCGTGAAGACTTGGAAGTTTCTCAAAGAGGTTTGCAATATAAGAATTCTTCCTGGATGCTGACCACACGCAGGTAACCGGCAGCAACAGGAGCTGGCTGCTCTGAGACTATCATTAGCAGATTGTGCGATGAATTTCAAAAGAATCGGCACAACTACTGATTCTTTCCATGACCTATTTCAAAATACCAGAAGATGGGTCAGCTATTCTAGAAATGATATTATTTGACACAAGAACTGCTTTAATCGCCTTCCTCAGCTCCGAGCCACAGCTCAGCTCAGCCACGTCCAGGTTACGTGGCTTCACCAAGCTCCCTCCTGACTTCTCTTGCTTGGCAAAGCAATAAGCAATTCTGAAGGGTATTCCAAAACAAGGCTTTTGTGTTGCGGTGAATCCGAGCTTTGGAAAATGTTCAGCCTTTCCAAGTCAAGGCTTCTTCTTCCCAATAAGGTCTCCCCTCCCCTAGGAATCTTTGGGAGGTGGGTGCTCCTTCCCCTTTGCAGGTGTCATGTGATCACTGACAAGAGTCCTATCACTGCAGCCTCCATGTCTGGTTATGAAAGGAAGACCAAAGACTATGTAAGCTTCATTGCACTCTTTTTGTTTGACATTTTTTGACTTAAGCTAGGATCACTGCAAATACAAACAGAAGTACATAATCATAAAGGTAAGGTACACTTTCATAAATTCCTTTCAAAGGGAAAATATTAGATAACACAATGACAATGATAACTGTCATTACCCAGATGTATGCAACTCATGCCAACATACACACTTTTGGAGTAGAATGATACCTTAATATGATTTGAGAAAAATAACTTTTTTCTGCAGAAGATAGTTTTCAAAATAAAGAGTAGTTTTCAAAATAAAGAGGCTTTTGATTCTGTTTATGACAAAGTAACTAGTATCAGATTAACCATAAAAACTGGATAAAGTAACAACAACAAAAACCTGGCTATTTAAAGATCTTAGAGAGCAAAAGCAGCCAGGAAGGCCCAAGGCCCCAGAAAGAAGGATAATGCACTGAGGGGAGCTCTCTGTTCACTGTTGTTGTTCCATCCTCTGACAATATCAAGTGTCAGCAAAGGTGCGGAACAGCTGAACTCTCCCACACTGGTGATGGGAATGTGCAACACTTTTGAAAACTGTTTGACAGTAACTAGTAAGTGAACATACACATTTCTTATGACCAAGTAATTCCATTCCTGGAAATTATACTCAAGAGTGATGGTGTTTATGTCCAAAAACAGACATGTTCAAGGATGTTTGTGGCAGCGTTATTTACAATAGCCCCAACCTGGAAACAACAAAAATATCCATCAACATTGGAAACGATAAATAAAATAAGGTCTACTCATACAATGGATGGAATACTATACAGAAATGAAAAAGGATAAAGTCCTGCTACACACAAAAACACGGTAAGTCTCACGCGTATAATGTTAAGTAACAATACAAAGTATATATTGATACAATATGATTCCACTTATATAAAATTCAAAAATAGACAAACTACTAGTAGTGATAGAAGTTAGAATAAATCACACTTGGGGGTAGTTAATGGCTTGGAGGGGCATGAGGTAGGCTTCTGGGGTATTGGTATGTTTTGTATCTTGATCCAGTGGCAGCTACATAGTTTGTTACTTTGTAAAAATGCATTGAGCTGTACCTTCAGACTTGTGCACTTTACTATATGTACTTTTTTTTTATTATTATTATTATTTTTACATCTTTACTGGAGTATAATTGCTTTACAATGGTGTGTTAGTTGCTGCTTTATAACAAAGTGAATCAGCTATACATATACATATATCCCCATATCTCCTCCCTCTTGCATCTCCCTCCCACCCTCCCTATCCCACCCCTCTAGGTGGTCACAAAGCACCGAGCTGATCTCCCTGTGCTATGCAGCTGCTTCCCACTAGCTATCTGTTTTACATTTGGTAGCATATATAAGTCCATGCCACCCTCCCACTTCGTCCCAGCTTACACTTCCCCCTCCCCGTGTCCTCAAGTCCATTCTCTATGTCTGCGTCTTTATTCCTGTCCTGCCCCTAGGTTCTTCATAACCTTTTTTTTTTTTTTTTACATTCCAGATATATGTGTTAGCATACGGTATTTTTCTCTTTCTGACTTACTTCACTCTGTATGACAGACTGCAGGTCCATCCACCTCACTACAGATATACGTACTTTTAAAAATCTCTTTAAAAGATAAGGGACTTTAACAGATAATTATTTAATGCAAATACAAGAACAATGTCTTGAGAAGATTATTACATATGTAGAAGTAAAATGTATGACAATACTGCAAAGAATGGGAGAGAGGCAAATGGAAGTACACTCTTCTAAAGTTCTCATATTAAACATGAAATGGTATATTATCACTTGAAAGTAAACTGTTATATGTTAAAGGTGTATATCATAAACTCTAAACCAACCACTAAAAGAAATTATACCTAGTTAGCCAATAAAAGAGATTAAATGGAATCATGAAATATGCTCAATTACTTAAAAAGAAGTCAGAAGAAGAGGAAAGAGGGAACAAGAATAGAGTTAAATCCAACCAAATCAGTAAATCACATTTAATATAAATAGTCTACGTACCCCGATTAAAAGGCAGAGGTGGTCAGATTGGGAAAAAAAGCAGGACTCAACTATATGCTTCCTACAACAAACCCACTTTAAATATAAAGTTACAAATAGGTTGAAAGTAACAGGATGAAAAATATATATCATGCTCTCTTAGTCTGTTCAGGCTGCTATAACAAAAATACCATAAATAGAGTGGCTTATAAACAACAGAAACTTATTTCTCACAGTTCTGGAGACTGGGAAGTCCAGGATATGCTGGTAGACTCAGTGTCTGGTAAGGGCCCACTTCTTGGTTCATCTTTTCACTGTGTCCTCACATGGTAGAAGGGATGAGCTAGCTCTCTGGGGTCTCTTTTTTTTTTTTTTTTTTTTTTTTTGCGGTACGCGGGCCTTTCACTGTTACGCGCAGTCTCAGCGGCCATGACTCACGGGCCCCGCCGCTCCGCGGCATGTGGGATCTTCCCAGACCGGGGCACGAACCCGTGTCCCCTGCATCGGCAGGCGGACTCTCAACCACTGCGCCACCAGCGAAGCCCTGGGGTCTCTTTTTAACGGCACTAATCCCAATAATGAGGGATCCACCCAAAGGCCCCATGTTCTAATCCCATCACTGTGGGTGTCTGGATTTCAACATATGAGTTTGAGAGGTACATTCAGACCATGGCACATGCTAACACTGATCAAAAGAAAGACGGCTATACTATCAAACAAAGTAGATTTCAGGGCAAAGAATAGTTCCAGGGATAAGGTGGGTCATTTCATAATGATGAAGGGTAAATTCAATAGGAAGACCTAATTGTAAATGTTTATGCAGCTAATACTAGAATTTAAAAATGCATAAAGCAAAAACTGATAGAATTTAAAGAGAAATCAACAAATCTACAATTATAATGGCAGATTTCAATACTCTTCTCTCAATAATCAATAGAACAAATAAGTAGCAAATCAGTTAGGTTAGAATATAGATGACTTCAATAATACTATTAACCCACTTGACCTCAATTATATTCATAGAGTGCTCTATGCAAAAACTGCAGAATACACATTTTTTTCAAATTCACTCAGAACTTTATCAAGATTGACCATAGTTATGCCATACATAAAATCTCAATAAATTTAAAATAATTTCAGGACTTCCGGGAAGATGGCGGAAGAGTAAGACGCGGAGATCACGTTCCTCCCCACAGATACACCAGAAATACATCTACGCGTGGAACAACTCCTACAGAGCATCTACTGAACGCTGGCAGAAGACCTCAGACCTCCCAAAAGGCAAGAAACCCCCCACGTACCTGGGTAGGGCAAAAGAAAAAACTAAACAGAGACAAAAGGATAGGGACGGGTCCTGCACCAGCGGGAGAGAGCTGTGAAGGAGGAAAAGTGTCCACACACTAGGACGCCCCTTCGCGGGTGGAGACTTCGGGAGGCGGAGTGGGGGAGCTTGGGAGCCGCGGAGGCGAGCACAGCAACAGGGGTGCGGAAGGCAAAGCGGACAGATTCCAGAGCAGAGGATCGGGCCGACCGGAACTTGCCAGCCGAGAGGCTTGTCTGCTCGCCCGCCGGGGCGGGCGGGGCTGCGAGCTGAGGCTCCGGCTTTTGTCGGAGCGCCGGGAGAGGACTGAGGTTGGCGGCGTGAACACAGCCTGCGGGGCGTTGGTGCACCGCGGCTGGCCGGGAGAGAGTCCGGGGAGAAGTCTGGAACTGCCGAAGAGGCAAGAGACTTTTACGTCCCTCTTTGTTTCCTGGTGCACGAGGAGAGGGGATTAAGAACGCTGCTTGAGAGAGCTCCAGGGACGGGCGCGAGCCGCGGCTAGGGGTGCGGAGCCCAGAGACGGACGTGGCTAGGGCCGCCCAGAGCGGCTAGGGCCGCTGCTGCCGCCACCGGGAGGCCTGTGTGCGAACACAGGTCACTGGCCACGCGCCCTTCCGGGGAGCCTGTGCAGCCCGCCACTGCCGGGGTCCCGGGATCCAGGGACAACTCCCCCGGGAGAACGCACAGGCGCGCCTCAGGCTGCAACGTCTCGCCGGCCTCTGCCGCCGCAGGCCCGCCCCACACTCCGTGCCCCTCCCTACCCCCGGGCCTGAGTGAGCCAGAGCCTCCGAATCAGCGGCTCCTTTAACCCCGTCCTGTCTGAGCAAAGAACAGACGCCCTCCGGCGACCTACACGCACAGGCGGGGCTAAATCCAAAGCTGAGCCCCTGGGAGCTGTGAGAACAAAGAAGAGAAAGGGAAATCTCTCCCAGCAGCCTCAGAAGCAGCGGATTAAAGCTCCACAATCAACTTGATATACCCTGCATCTGTGGAATACCTGAATAGACAACCAATCATCCCAAATTAAGGAGCCCTGTGGATGAAAGGCTCTTGGGGCTGCAGCCAGGAGTCAGTGCTGTGCCTCTGAGGTGGGAGAGCCAACTTCAGGACACTGATCCACAAGAGACCTCCCAGCTGCACATAATATCAAACAGCAAAAATTTCCGAGAGATCTCCATCTCAACGCCAGCACCCAGCTTCACTCAACGACCAGCAAGCTACAGTGCTGGACATCCTATGCCAAACAACTAGCAAGACAGGAACACAACCTCACCCATTAGCAGAGAGGCGGCCCAAAATCATAATAAGTCTACAGACACCCCAAAACACACCACCAGACGTGGACCTGCACACCAGAAAGACAAGATCTAGCCTCATCCACCAGAACACAGGCACTAGTACCCTCCACCAGGAAGCCTACACAACCCACTGAACCAACCTTAGCCACTGGGGACAGACACAAAAAACAACAGGAACTACGAACCTTCAGCCTGCAAAAAAGGAGACCCCAAACACAGTAAGATAAGCAAAATGAAGAGACAGAAAAACACACAGCAGATGAAGGAGCAAGATAAAAACCCATCAGACCTAACAAATGAAGAGGAAATAGGCAGTCTACCTGAAAAAGAATTCAGAATAATGATAGTAAGGTTGATCCGAAATCTTGGAGATAGAATGGACAATAGAATGGACAAAATGCAAGAATCAGTTAACAAGGACCTAGAAGAACTAAAGATGAAACAAGCAACGATGAACAACACAATAAATGAAATTAAAAGTACTCTAGATGGGATCAATAGCAGAATAACTGAGGCAGAAGAACGGATAAGTGACCTGGAAGATAAAATAGTGGAAATAACTAATGCAGAGCAGAATAAAGAAAAAAGAATGAAAAGAACTGAGGACAGTCTCAGAGACCTCTGGGACAACATTAAACATACCAACATTCGAATTATAGGGGTTCCAGAAGAAGAAGAGAAAAAGAAAGGGACTGAGAAAATATTTGAAGAGATTATAGTTGAAAACTTCCCTAATATGGGAAAGGAAATAGTGAATCAAGTCCAGGAAGCACAGAGAGTCCCATACAGGATAAATCCAAGGAGAAATACGCCAAGACACATATTAATCAAACTGTCAAAAATTAAATACAAAGAAAACATATTAAAAGCAGCAAGGGAAAAACAACAAATAACACACAAGGGAATCCCCATAAGGTTAACAGCTGATCTTTCAGCAGAAACTCTGCAAGCCAGAAGGGAGTGGCAGGACATATTGAAAGTGTTGAAGGAGAAAAACCTGCAACCAAGATTACTCTACCCAGCAAGGATCTCATTCAGATTTGATGGAGAAATTAAAACCTTTAGAGACAAGCAAAAGCTGAGCGAGTTCAGCACCACGAAACCAGCTCTACAACAACTGCTAAAGGAACTTCTCTAGGCAAGAAACACAAAAGAAGGAAAAGACCTACAATAACAAACCCAAAACAGTTAAGAAAATGGGAATGGGAACACACATATCGATAATTACCTTAAATGTAAATGGACTAAATGCTCCCACCAAAAGACACAGATTGGCTGAATGGATACAAAAACAAGACCCATATATTTGCTGTCTACAAGAGACCCACTTCAGACCTAGAGACACATACAGACTGAAAGTAAGGGGATGGAAAAAGGTATTTCATGCAAATGGAAACCAAAAGAAAGCTGGAGTGGCAATTCTCATATCAGACAAAATAGACTTTAAAACAAAGACTATTAGAAGAGACAAAGAAGGACACTACATAATGATCAAGGGAGCGATCCAAGAGGAAGATATAACAATTGTAAATATTTATGCACCCAACATAGGTGCACCTCAATACATAAGGCAAATACTGACAACCATAAAAGGGGAAATCGACAGTAACACATTCATAGTAGGGGACTTTAACACCCCACTTTCACCAATGGACAGATCATCCAAAATGAAAATAAATAAGGAAACACAAGCTTTAAATGATACATTAAATGAGATGGAGTTAATTGATATTTATAGGACATTCCATCCAAAAACAACAGAATACACATTTTTCTCAAGTGCTCATGGAACATTCTCCAGGATAGATCATATCTTGGGTCACAAATCAAGCCTTGGTAAATTTAAGAAAATTGAAATTGTATCAAGTATCTTTTCCGACCACAACGCTATGAGACTCGATATCAATCACAGGAGAAGATCTGTAAAAAATACAAACACATGGAGGCTAAACAATACACTACTTAATAACGAAGTGATCACTGAAGAAATCAAAGGGGAAATCAAAAAATACCTAGAAACAAATGACAATGGAGACACGACGACTCAAAATCTATGGGATGCAGCAAAAGCAGTTCTAAGAGGGAAGTTTATAGCAATACAATCTTACCTTAAGAAACAGGAAACATCTCGAATAAACAACCTAACCTTGCACCTAAAGCAATTAGAGAAAGAAGAACAAAAAAACCCCAAAGTTAGCAGGAGGAAAGAAATCATAAAAATCAGATCAGAAATAAATGAAAAAGAAATGAAGGAAACGATAGCAAAGATCAATAAAACTAAAAGCTGGTTTTTTGAAAGGATAAACAAAATTGATAAACCATTAGCCAGACTCATCAAGAAAAAAAGGGAGAAGACTCAAATCAATAGAATTAGAAATGAAAAAGGAGAAGTAACGACTGACACTGCAGAAATACAAAAGATCATGAGAGATTACTACAAGCAACTCTATGCCAATAAAATGGACAACCTGGAAGAAATGGACAAATTCTTAGAAAGGCACAACCTGCCAAGACTGAATCAGGAAGAAATAGAAAATATGAACAGACCAATCACAAGCACTGAAATTGAAACTGTGATTAAAAATCTTCCAACAAGCAAAAGCCCAGGACCAGATGGCTTCACAGGCGAATTCTATCAAACATTTAGAGAAGAGCTATCACCTATCCTTCTCAGACTCTTCCAAAATATAGCAGAGGGAGGAACACTCCCCAACTCATTCTACGAGGCCACCATCACCCTGATACCAAAACCAGACAAGGATGTCACAAAGAAAGAAAACTACAGGCCAATATCACTGATGAACATAGATGCAAAGATCCTCAACAAAATACTAGCAAACAGAATCCAACAGCACATTAAACGGATCATACACCATGATCAAGTGGGGTTTATTCCAGTAATGCAAGGATTCTTCAATATACGCAAATCAATCAACGTGATACACCATATTAACAAATTGAAGGAGAAAAACCATATGATCATCTCAATAGATGCAGAGAAAGCTTTTGACAAAATTCAACACCCGTTTATGATAAAAACCCTGCAGAAAGTAGGCATAGAGGGAACTTTCCTCAACATAATAAAGACCATATATGACAAACCCACAGCCAACATCGTCCTCAATGGTGAAAAACTGAAAGCATTTCCACTAAGATCAGGAACAAGACAAGGTTGCCCACTCTCACCACTCTTATTCAACATAGTTTTGGAAGTTTTAGCCACAGCAATCAGAGAAGAAAAGGAAATAAAAGGAATCCAAATCGGAAAAGAAGAAGTAAAGCTGTCACTGTTTGCAGATGACATGATACTATACATACAGAACCCTAAAGATGCTACCAGAAAACTACTAGAGCTAATCAATGAATTTGGTAAAGTAGCAGGATACAAAATTAATGCACAGAAATCTCTGGCATTCCTATACACTAAGGATGAAAAATCTGAAAGTGAAATCAAGAAAACAATCCCATTTACCATTGCAACAAAAAGAATAAAATACCTAGGAATAAACCTACCTAAGGAGACAAAAGACCTGTATGCAGAAAATTATAAGACACTGATGAAAGAAATTAAAAATGATACAAATAGATGGAGAGATATACCATGTTCTTGGATTGGAAGAATCAACATTGTGAAAATGACTCTACTACCCAAAGCAATCTACAGATTCAATGCAATCCCTATCAAACTACCACTGGCATTTTTCACAGAACTAGAACAAAAAATCTCACAATTTGTATGGAAACACAAAAGACCCCGAATAGCCAAAGCAATTTTGAGAACGAAAAATGGAGCTGGAGGAATCAGGCTTCCTGACTTCAGACTATACTACAAAGCTACAGTAATCAAGACAGTATGGTACTGGCACAAAAACAGAAATATAGATCAATGGAACAGGATAGAAAGCCCAGAGATAAACCCACGCACATATGGTCACCTTATCTTTGACAAAGGAGGCAGAAATGTACAGTGGAGAAAGGACAGCCTATTCAATAAGTGGTGCTGGGAAAACTGGACAGCTACATGTAAAAGTATGAGATTAGATCACTCCCTAACACCATACACAAAAATAAGCTCAAAATGGATTAAAGACCTAAATGTAAGGCCAGAAACTATCAAACTCTTAGAGGAAAACATAGGCAGAACACTCTATGACATAAATCACAGCAAGATCCTTTTTGACCCACCTCCTAGAGAAATGGAAATAAAAACAAAAGTAAACAAATGGGACCTAATGAAACTTAAAAGCTTTTGCGCAGCAAAGGAAACCATAAAGAAGACCAAAAGACAACCCTCAGAATGGGAGAAAATATTTGCAAATGAAGCAACTGACAAAGGATTAATCTCCAAAATTTATAAGCAGCTCATGCAGCTTAATAACAAAAGAACAAACAACCCAATCCAAAAATGGGCAGAAGACCTAAATAGACATTTCTCCAAAGAAGATATACAGAGTGCCAACAAACACATGAAAGAATGCTCAACATCACTAATCATTAGAGAAATGCAAATCAAAACGACAATGAGATATCATCTCACACCAGTCAGAATGGCCATCATCAAAAAATCTAGAAACAATAAATGCTGGAGAGGGTGTGGAGAAAAGGGAACCCTCTTACACTGTTGGTGGGAATGTAAATTGATACAGCCACTATGGAGAACAGTATGGAGGTTCCTTAAAAAGCTACAAATAGAACTACCATATGACCCAGCAATCCCACTACTGGGCATATACCCTGAGAAAACCATAATTCAAAAAGAGTCATGTACCAAAATGTTCATTGCAGCTCTATTTACAATAGCCCAGAGATGGAAACAACCTAAGTGTCCATCATCGGATGAATGGATAAAGAAGATGTGGCACATATATACAATGGAATATTACTCAGCCATAAAAAGAGACGAAATTGAGCTATTTGTAATGAGGTGGATAGACCTAGAGTCTGTCATACAGAGTGAAGTAAGTCAGAAAGAGAGAGACAAATACCGTATGCTAACACATATATATGGAATTTAAGAAAAAAAAAAAATGTCATGAAAAACCTAGGGGTGAAACAGGAATAAAGACACAGACTTACTAGAGAATGGACTTGAGGCTATGGGGAGGGGGAAGGGTAAACGGTGACAAAGCAATAAAGAGGCATGGACATGTATACACTACCAAACGTAAGGTAGATAGCTAGTGGGAAGCAGCCGCATAGCACAGGGAGATCAGCTCGGTGCTGTGTGACCGCCTGGAGGGGTGGGATAGGGAGGGTGGGAGGGAGGGTGACGCAAGCGGGAAGAGATATGGGAACATATGTATATATATAACTGATTCATTTTGTTGTGAAGCTGAAACTAACATACCATTGTAAAGCAATTATGCTCCAATAAAGATGTTTAAAAAAAATAATAATAATAATAATTTCAAACCATACAAAGTATGTTCTCTAAACACAATGGAATTAGAAATCAATAGCATAAAATACCTAGAAAATCCCCAAATACTTAGAAACTAAGTAACACATTTTTAATAATTCACAGATCAAAAAGAAATCAAAAGGAAAATTAGAAAACATTTTGAACTGAATGAAGGTAGAAGTCCAAAATACCAAAATGTGTGGGATAAAGCTAAAGCAATGCTTAAAAAGAAATTTATAGCACCAGATGCCTACATTAGAAATGAAGAAAGGTCTCAAATCATTGACCTCAGCTTCCACTTTAAGAAGCTAGAAGAGTGAATTAAACCCAAAGTAAGCAGAAGAAAGGAAATTTTTTTTAAAAAAATATGAACAGAAATCAATGAATTACCAAACATAAAAGCAACAGAAAAAACTAATGGAAGCAAATGCTCTTTTTCTGAGATCAATAAAATTGATAACCTTAGCCAGACTGATCAGAAAAAAGGAGACACAAATTATCAATACCAGGAATGAGGAAGTGGAAATGATTACAGATCCTATAGATATTAAAAGGGTAAGGGAATATTATGAACAACTTCATGGGAATAAATTTAACAACTTAGACAAAACAGACAAACTCATTGAAAAACACAACCAAAGCTCACTAAAAAAAAGAAATATACTACATGAATACTCTACATCTATTAGAGAAATTGAATTCATAGTTAAAAACCATTCCACAATAATCTAGCAATTGCACTCCATGGTATTTACCCAAAGGGGATGAAAACTTATACCTACACATAAAAAAACTGCATTTGGATGTTTATAGCAGCTTTATTCATAATTGCCAAAACTTGGAAGCAACCAAGATGTCTCTCAGTAAGACAGGTGAATGGATAAACTGTGGTACATCCAGACGATCGAATATTATTCAGTGCTAAAATGAAATGTTAATCAAGCCATGAAAAGACATGGAAGAGGCTTAAATGCATATTACTAAGTGAAAGAAGGCCATAAAACTGTACGATTCCAACTCTATGACGGGCTGGAAAAGGCAAAGCTATGGAGACACTGAAAAGGTCAGTGGTTGCCAAGGGGGAGAGAGAGGGATGAATAGAGAAAGGATTTTTAGGGCAGGGAAACTATTCTGTATGATACTATAATGGTGGATACATGTCATTATGCATTTGTCAAAACCCATAAAATGTACAAGGGTTCACCAAGAGTGAACCCTAATGTAAACTATGGATGTTGGGTAATAATGATGTGTCAAGTAGGTTCATCGATGAAATGAATGTACCACTCTGATGGGGATGTTGATAGTGGAAAAAACGGTCGGGGGTCGGGGTGGGGACAAGGGGTATATGGGAACACTCTCTAATTTCTGCTCAGTTTTGCTGTGAGCTAAAACTGCTCTTAAAAGTAGTCTATTTAAAAGGAAAAAACAAAAACCTTTCCACAAAGAAAATTCCAGGTCCAGGTGGCTCTACGGATGAAATCTACCAAATATTTACAAAAGAAATCATACCAATTCTACCAATAAACTCTTCTGGAAAATTGAAAAGGAAAGAATGCTTCCTAACTTGTTTTATGAGGTCAGTATTACACCAGAAATACATTAAAACCAGATATTTAAAAAACTGATATTCAAACCAGAAAAAGACATTTCAAGGAAAGAAAAATACAGACCAGTATTCCTCATCATGAACACAGATGCAAAAATTCTTAGCAAAATTTTAGCAAATCAAATCCAACAATATACAAAAACGATTCTACATCATGACCAAGTGGGGTTTATCACAGGAATGCATTCAAAAAATCCATCATGTAATTCTCCTTAGCAACAGACTGAAAAAAAAAAACCCAACATATGATTATCTCAATAGATGTAGGAAAAACATTTGATAAAACCCAATATCCATTCCAGACAAAAATTCTCAGCAAATTGGGATTAGGAGGGAACACCCTCAATCTGATAAAAGCCACGTATAAAAAACCTAGAGCTTACAGCTAATATCATACTTAAAAATGAAAGGCCACTTTTCCTCTAAGACTAGAAACAAGCCAAAGATATCTGCTCTCATCGCTTCTGCTCAACATGGTACTAGAGATTATAGCCAGTTAATAAGACAAGGAAAAGAAATAAAAGCATCTAGTTTAGAAAGAAAGAAACTAAACTGTTGTTATTCACAGAGCTATCATCATCTTGTAGAAAATCCTATAGAATCTACAAAAAAAAGCTCCTAGAATAAGTGAGTTTAGCAAAGTTGTAGGATACAGGTCAATTTACAAAAATCAGTCATATTTCTATAAACTAGTAATGAACAATTGGAATTTAAATAAAATAACATTTACAGCAGCATGGAAAATGAAATACTTAGGAATAAATCTGACAAAAGATGTGTAAGACCTATACACTGAAAAGTATATAGCGTTACTAAAATAACTTAAAGAAGACCTAAATACATGGATGTGCATACTATGTTCATGGTTCCAGGGACGCAGTATTGTAAAGACGCCAATTTTCCCCAGATTGATCTATGGAGTCAACCCAATCACAATCATAGCCTAGCAAGTTTTGTAAAACCTAACAAGCTGATTTGAAAATTCCTATGGAAATGCAAAGGACTAGAATAGCCAAAACCATTTTGAAATAGAAGAACACATTTTAAGGACTTATATTACCTGATTTTAAGAAGACAGCGGTGGGAGTGGAGAGGAGGGAGGGGCTGCAAGGAGCACAAAGAAACTTTCTGGGTGATGGGTATGTTTATTATCTTGATCTGATGATGGTTTCACATGTATATACATACATCCAAACTCATCAAATTATTGGCTTTATTTACGCATGATTTATTATATGTCAATTATGCCTCAATAAAGCTGAAAAAATCTCACTCCATCCTCATGTCCAACTTTTTGAGGTAGTCATATCATCAGCTCCATTTTGCAGACATGTGACTTGAGCCTTGGAGTGATTAAGTGACTTAAGCATGGTCCCAGAGATACAAACCTAGTCCTTCTCACTCCAGAGCCCAGAAAGAAATGCTCTTCTACCTGCCTCTCATTCATCCAACAACTCCTGACAAGTATTGACCCCATAATATGCCACTGTGGTTGGAGTTAGGGAACAGCAGTGACAAAAGGTCCTTCCTCAGAGATTTCGACACACTGCTGAGCCCAGGGCCCTTCTAAGCTTGACTTATTAGCCTGTTGTTGCTTTTCTCCTTATTACATCACTGACCTCTCTCAAAAGAGGAGAAATATCTTGTTGAGTTTCTGCTGTGCACCAGGCTGCCTGCCCACGTGATCTCCTTGAAGCATCACAGCACTGTGAGACGGGTATCATTTCCATTTTACAATTAAGGAAACGAGGCCCAGGGAGGTAAATGAACCTGCCATGATCACACAGCTGGAGAGCAGCGGAGCCAGGCTTCAAATGCAGATCTTCCTGCCTCCGAAGCGTGAGCCTCCCATCCCACCAAACTGCCTGCAATCAGGCAGTTGCTCCTGCAGCAAGAGTCTAAGTGAACCCTGTTTTTCTCGCAGACAGAATCGCAACCAGGAGGCAAGTCCCCATGGACGAAAACAGCTGTTCGCCAAATGTTCTGTTTTGTGTTATTAATTCATTTAAAGGGAAATTTGGTTTCTAAACAGCACTAATGTCATACCCACACTCAAGAAGGGAAAAAAAATGAGTCTGGAAATTGCAGTGTTGGTTTCATTGGATCAAATGTGCTGCTGGCCTATGTCTGCAGCCAGACCCGACTCCTGCCCCAGACGGCTCTCCCCACCCTTCAGGCAGGTCTTTCTCTGGGGCCCAGAGAGGGACTCCAACCTCTGTCTCCATCATGAAGGGAGCTGGGGGAAAGCCCGTTCCCACTTTGTTTTCATTGTGACAAGAAATCCTTACAAAGGATAGAGTGATTACTAGGAAATGAGAAGCAAATAACAAATGCAAACTCAGAGCAGTAACAGATGAGAAAGACAGCTGCTCAGGCTTCTGTTGCTAACTAACATCAACACTGAAACGCTGGAGCCATCCTCCCCAGGTCTCGGCCCAACTGGAGGGCAGCTGGCTCACCCGCTACTACCTGATTCCGTTTTTTTAACGGAGAGGCAGGGTAGCGTAGACGTCAAGAGTATTCAGTGGGACCTTACTATTATTATTATTACTACTACATCCTACATATATTCAACAAATAACATCAGGCACTGTGCTAGGTCACAGGATATGGGGTACTGGCATGATCCCTGCATCCACGGAGTTTATAATCTAGGAGGGAGACAGACTTGAAACACTAATCGTTCAGACTTTCCAAAGTCGTGACATTTCAGCACAGTGGTGAAGAGCACTGTACATGAGCAGTGGTAGATGGTGAGGTGAGAGGGAACCGAGGGGAAACTGCAGCACCCTGAGATCTAAGCTGCTCACTCCATCTCCTGACAGAGGAGGAGGAATCGCCTGTGATGGGGAAGAGGTGGGCATTCCAGGTGGAGAGCACAGCACGGGGGAAGGCAGGGAGACCAGGGAGGCTGCGGGGCAGCATGGAGCGGTGGGCTGCAGCCGGAGGTCTACTGCTGGCCCATCATGCAGAGCCTGGCCAGCTGGGTAAAAGAGGCAGGTCGGCATCCTAGGAGCACTGAACCTCAGAAGGTTCTAGGCAGGACAGGGACACAGTCGGATTTTGGCTTTAGAAAGATGTCTCCGAATACAGAGAGGAGGTTGAGGGGCCAGGATTGAACGTGGGGAAATGTGATCAGAGGAGAGATGGCAGTGGCTTAGGCTAGGCTGGGTCAGTGGAGGGAAATGGTCTGAGAAAATGGCCCAGCATGTGACCTGAAAGAGGGGTTTTAATGATGTCAGCGAAACCGATCTCCTCTTTACAAAAAACTGCCTTGCTGGCAACGTTCTTCCCTTCTCCCAGGGCCAAACGCTGTGATTCCAAGGAGCAGCAAAGACACACAGGGTTTGTCCGACATCCAACACTGACCTCTGCTTTCTGGAATGCCCGCTTCTTCAGAGCAAGCAAATGGCATCCAGACAAAAGGCCAGAGGGTCAGGTTCCTGAACCCACAGGCAGTGTTTTCCTGAACTGCAACGTGTCATGTGGCCCAGAGGAAACCGTGTACTTCAGTGGGGAGTCTTCCATTCCTCGGCAGACCAGCAGATGCGGGTCCAGCCAGGCCCCAAGGACTCAAGCCCTGATTTGGGGAAGGGTGAAAACAAATCTCTCTAGAGTGAGTGCCCCCCAGGGACAAGCGTTCTATCTGGATACCGCCTCCATTTTCCCAAAACATTTCTTAATGAGCTCCCACCGCCTCCTTCTCACCGGATCTGCCCTTTATTTATTTTTGAGGTAACTTTTTTTTTTAACACCTTTATTAGAGTATAATTGTTTTACAATGGAGTGTTAGTTTCTGCTTTATAACAAAGTGAGTCAGCTATACATATATATATCCCCTTTAAATCCCAGGCTCCCTCCAGGGCTGCAGGGAGGAGGGGAGTGAGGATCCAGGATGCATGCCCAACTGGAACACCCCTTGCCTGCCTTCCACTGACACTCAGCACCTGGCCTGTGCCTCAAACCCAAGTGTCAGGTGCTGGTGACACTCTGGTTCCTTCCTTCATGAAGCTCCAGTCTAGGCCTGCAGCCTTCTTCTGAACCATTTCTGGGCCCTTCCATCTCCCCTCCACGTTGCCATCGGTTCCTGAGCCCAGGATGCTCTCGCCTTCAGCTCTGGCTCACAGTTTCCTCCTCCCACCTCTCCCGCCATCGGGGAGGTCTGTACACTGGGTGGTGTCCTCTCAATTCTGGGTCACAATGCACCTCAACCTCCCCCTGGAAAGACTTTCATCCCCCTCCACCTCAGCTACCCACAAGCACAGCCATCACCCCTTCAAGCACAGTGGCCAGAGCGACCCCACCTCTGACCCTGAACTCTGAAATCCTTCTCCTTCCAGGACCTCCTGGCCTCCCTCCCCTGGACAAAACGCTGCCCACCACCCTGCTCGACTTCAGGACACTGGGCTCCCTGGGCCTCCTCCTGCCTCCAGGGCCACTTCCTCTGCCTCCTTCTCTGCCCTCTGCTCTTCCCTCTGCTCCCCACACGCAGAGTGCACCCCTCTGTCTGCTGTGTCTTCTTGCCTCGGCCCTAACAGCAGCCCCCTATTCAGTCTAGGGCCAGGCCCCTCCCCACCATCACTACCACCCTTGCCTCCCCCCACGGCTGCACACTCCCCAAACCGGTCTCCCTGACTGCAGTGGGCTCTGTCTCCGCAGTTAGAATGAACATCCTAAAATACAAATCTGTCCATGTCACTCCCCTTTTGAAACCCCTCCGTGAACCCCCAAGGTTAACAAGCTAAAGCTCTGCCTCCTGACCCCTCTACCCGCCACTCTCTCCTCGAGGCCCTGCCAGCCCCAAATACCTCTTGTCCACTGTCCGTTTACATGTCCGCCCCTCACTCTCACTGGATGGTGCCCATGACCCTCTGCCTCTGTCTCTCCAGCATGTGGCACAGCAGACAGATGAAGAAGTGAATGATGAGTGAAGGTCCGCCTGACTACTGAGAAATCTGGCAGCGGGGATGGAGCAATGTCGGCAGGAACAGCAAGACTGGAAAACACAGGCACATGGAGACACCTTCTACCTCACTGAGTTTGGTACCCACCGCAGTTTGTTTCCATCACACTCGGGCCTGCTGGACACCCATCCACATGCCTCTGAGACCCTGCACACCCCCAGCTGCCAGTCAGCAAGAGAAGGACACACTGACCTCTGGTGAGCACGCCCACATCCCCGGAAGCCATGCCCTTGAGGAACACAGAACCGAGAGAACAATGGACTCACCGGTTTTTCTCCCCAGAAGCCAGGCACTAAAAGTAGTGTGAAACTTTGGTAAATATACTATCTGCCTTTTAAGTGAGTTATTCACTCTGCCTGAAATGCCCTTCCCACTCCCATCCCATTCCTTGAATCAGCCCTCAGATACGATCCCTTTCAGCCTTCAAGGCTCAGTGCCAGTGTCCTGACTTTAAGGCAGAGAGAGTCTTCCCACGCAGTCTTCGCATGGCCCCCAGGTCACCATGGTGTGAGTCTCCATCTAGACTGCAGCCTCCCTGCCATCCACGGAACTAGGGTGTGAACTTGGGTCTGAAGGACTCCAAGTACAGTGCTCTTAACCACTCTGATACTCAGAGCATCACCTCCTCTGGGCCACTGGCTCCCACCCAGGCATCACTGAATGTTCTTTGGAGCATGATCTCATGTCCAAAATGCACAGAACCCTTGGGCTTCCCTGGTGGCACAGTGGTTGAGAGTCCGCCTGCCAATGCAGGGGACATGGGTTCGTGCCCCGGTCTGGGAAGATCCCACATGCCACGGAGCAGCTGGGCCCGTGAGCCATGGCCGCTGGGCCTGCGCGTCCGGAGCCTGTGCTCCGCAGCGGGAGAGGCCACAACAGTGAGAAGCCCGCGTACCGCACAAAAAAACAAAAACAAAATGCACAGAACCCAGACTTCCCTCATGGCACTGTGGTTAAGAATCCGCCTGCCAATGCAGAGGACATGGATTCGATCCCTGGTCTGGGAAGATCCCACATGCCGTGGAGCAACTAAGCCCGTGCACCACAACTACTGAGCCTGCACTCTAGAACCCGCGAGCCACAACTATTGAGCCCAAACACCGCAACTACTGAGCCCACATGCCACAACAACTGATGCCCACGCACCTAGAGCCCGTGCTCCACAACAAGAAAAGCAACTGCAATGAGAAGCCCACGCACCACAATGAAGAGTAGCCCCCGCTCGCCACAATTAGAGAAAGTCTGCATGCAGCAATGAAGACCCAATGCAGCCAAATAAATAATTAATTAATTGATTTTTAAAAAATGCAGCAGGGCTGGTTCCATCCCTGGTCAGGGCACTAGATCCCACACGCATGCCGCAATTGAGAGTGTGCATGCCACAAATTCGGAGCCTGCCTGCTGCAACTAAGACCGGTGCACCAAATAAATAAATAAAAATAAATATTTAAAAAATGCACAGAACCTGTTCAAAATATGCACCGGTGAGAAATTACAGCCACAAGTTACTGGGAACTTAGCATACGCAGGCATTGCCCTGAGTTCTTACACGCCCATTGTAAGGTGAAAACTATGGTTCCCCCATTTTACACTTGAGAAAATTGAAGCATAAGGAGAATGAGTAACTTGTCCACAGTCCAAGCTAGGAAGGGTGAAGCTGGGACTGCACCCTGCCTTGCCAGACTGAGCCCATGCTCTCCAGCACACCGGGCAGCACCAGTGGGCCTAGCAGCTGGGCTTGGATAGAAAGTGGGCTGAGTCAAGCACAGAGCGTGCACATTTTAAGCACATTCTAAGAACAGCAGTTCCCCCTTGATGCTCCATGTTAAAACTAATGACAAAAACAATTCCAACATTCAAACTGGTCTCTGAGAAACTGCTGGGCCTTCAATTCCACAGGCTGGGAGGTGGGCATGATGACAGACAGATTTGGTAGGTGAGGCTGGGGAGAAAATTGCCACCCTGAAAATGTACCCTCTCCCAAGGCTGCTGCCACCAGGACCCCTCAGAAAGTCCTCCTTCACAATGCAGCCCCCACCCCGAGCCATGGCAGCCAGGAACCCACCCAGCCCTGCAACCCAATCCACCACGGTGGGGATAGGGTTCTAGGCCACAGCTAGTAAGTTAAACACAGCTGTGAGCTATTATGCTACAAAGTTGTATCTGCCTTAACTCGCCAGTTTTTGATAAAATTGGTCACTTGTTGGAGTCACTGGGGAACCGGGCAGTTATGGTTCCATATTTGCTAACTTTCATTTTCCTTGCTCTCTGCCAATCCTCAACTCACCATCTGCCTGGCTTCCTCTAAGCCCTGGGCCGATGCTCTTGCAGTCCCCCTTGCAGAAATGAGCAGAAGCCACAGTTCTACCCTCAGTTATCAACAGCAGTTGGAAATCTGAATCTTCAAAGACTGAGCTCACCAGAAAAAACCCTTGCTTTCGGGGAAGTGGTTACACCGCAAAACAGGCAACCGGGTAATCACGTCCCCTTACTTGGTACGCCCTCCTTGGCAATGTGCCTAAACTTGGTCAGATAATGTTCTGCTACAGTGCTTCTCCTCTCATTCAGTCATTCAGTCACTCTTCACTCATTCAACACATATTAACTGAGTATCTACTGTGTTCCAGGCACTGGGATTACAACAGGGTCTCTCAGGATGCAGCCCTTCAGAACCAAGTGAGCATAAACTCCTTCTCTGCCCTGGTGCTTCCAAAGACCTTTAGGAGAAGCCAAGGAGGGAGGCCCACCTGCATGTGTAAGTGGTAGGAGGGAGAGAAGAAAAGAAACTAAAGACAAACAGAACTGCAAAGAAATGCTCAAATTTAACTAGTAGTCTGCTGGTTAATAGTAATACTGATGTTATTTTAAAACTATTATACATATATATCATGGGGTAATACAAAAAAGTCATTATTTATTGTTGTTAGAAACCAGAATTGTCAGTGTAAAAGAAAACATATAAAAACCAAGGGAATTAAGTTAACAATCCTGGAATGTTAGATTTGAATCCTGGAATGGAAGATGGAAAGATGAACATTGTATTGGTCGTGTTTCCACATGATAAAGTGGTATAACGAACAATCCTGAAATCTCAGAGGCTCACAATGACAACATTTATTTCATGCTCATCGGTCAGGCGAGTGACTGCAGTTCAGCTAATCTTTGCTGGGTTGGCTGGGCTGTGCCAGGTTAGGCTGGAATTCAGGCTTTGGGTCGGGGTCAGGTCATCTTTAATGTTATTTGGGGACTTGGGCTAAATGCACAATAGCTATGGGTCCCTCACAGAGAGCGGAGGTTCCGAGATGGCTGGTGAAGCTTCCTGCCTCTTACTGGCTCAACTCACCACTTGCATCCCATCACTTGTGCCCAAGTCACGGGCCAGGCACAAAGTCCATGGGGTGAGGAAATATACACCACCCACAGGGGCGTCATGACAAGGATGAGGAGGGAAGGAAGGATTGTGGAGAAATAATACTACCTACCCAATCATGAACTCATGACTTTTCCTTTTAAAAAATAAATATTTCCTAGCCCCGTCCACCAAAAAGGCCTAAAAGCAGTGGCAATCCAGTAGCAATGAACATCCTCTCACCCAGACTGCAGGTTTCTAAATACTACCCTCCACTAAAAGGAACCAGGACTCCTGAGGGAATGCCTGATTCCAGGTCTTCAGCAGGAAATTAGCATACCTTGTTGTATCAAAGAGCAAGGAAGCTATCAAAAAATAATGGGATCATGTTAAAAGGATACAGGAGATGACATGAAAGGGCTCCCATTGGTTAGAGGCAGGGTAATTTATGCATCAAAAAGAATAGTGACTACAACTGACTGAAATGGATTCCCAGCCCCACTCTAACCCTATGGAATCAGAATCTCCAAGGATAAAGCCTAGGCATCTGGATTTTTTTTTTTTTACGGAACTCCTCAAGTGATTCTGATGCACAGTCAGGGCTGAAAGGCGCAGGCTTCCTGATCTTCTGGGAGTCCAGACCACTCACAATGCCCATCTTGCTCTCACGTGCTGGCCTCTGCTTCCTGGAAAGTCTCGTCTACATCAAACGCACAAGTGTCCCTTATACATGTGCTTCCGACGCCGGGGTGGTCCAGCCATAACGTGGCAGACATCATCAAGGGGAAAAGTTGCAGTTTTCAGTCTGCTAACAGCAATAACAAGAGCAGGAAAGCTGGGACAGCTCCCAGGGTGCTCCTTTTAACCACAATTTTGACAATGACATAAGAGTAATAAACTCTTCCGTCTTTAGCTAACATATCATAGATCTAAGACATAAAAGTTTAGGGTCTCTCCAGATACCTCGAAGCAGTTCATTCTTAATCCTCACTCTGCAGCAGAATCACCTGGTAAGCTTCTATACAAAACACAGCTGACTGTGTTCTAGACTCTAACCCAGAGACTCAGATTCCACGGTCTAGGGTGGAGTCCAGGCACCCCGTGTCTCTAAGGCTGCCCAGGTGATTCTGACGTGCAGCCACGATTGAGAACCACAGCTCCAAGCTGGTCTTGAAAGCAAAACATCTCCACCTTAATGTCTTGTGACAACTTGAAACGAGATATGCCCTGAAAGAGGCACCTTCCGAACTGCAGTGCCCTGGGAAAAGTCTCGGTCTGCCCCTCCTTGTGCCTCTGAAGAATTCCCCATCCCTTCCCTCCTGCAGTCAGCCCAAACAGCCACCCCAGCCTCCCTGGGCTCACAGCAGGCTGGGCTGTCCTCCTTGATGCTCAGGACAAAGAATAAAGATCCAAGCGTCTAAACTGCTCCAGATCAAAGCTAAGCAGAGCCGGGTTCAGCTGAGAACTAAGGCAGCCATCGCACAACTACTTCCCCAAGAGGCTCCAACATGTAGTGTGTTGGGCTGTCTTCTGTTTTTGTTTTTGTTTTTAATTAGAAAGAATGTGTAATCCCACATTAGAAGAAAATAGAAAAAGACTGAAGTCAGCCAGTTCAAAAAAGCAAACATAGTTCTGCCCCCAAAACCTAATGAATACAACACACACACACAAACACACACACACACACACACACCGAAATACAAATCACTGCCACGTCTTCACACAAATGCTGAGTGCAGCTAGCAATACTAGTTTCCCCCTAATGTGTGGTGGGTTGGATGCCAGCTCTAGGAAGGCCTGGATCCTTTGTCTGGCTTTGTATTAAAATATGCTGTTCTTCTCAAAGTCTGTAAGAAGAAGGGCATCATGTTAAGAGTGGTGTTCTGGAATTCACACCATAGTTTTGACATATCCACCACCCACACCCCTCTTCTCTGAAATCTGCACCCCACTCACAAGGTTGGGTCCTCTCAGCTGTTCTCGGTCATCTTGGCCACCTACTCCTGACCTGAGTCTCTGAACCAGCACCGGACACGGGTCTCAGTGGGGCTGGACTAAGATTTGCTGGTTCAGGTGTGGAAGGTGGCTTCCACAGCATCACGTAAATATGGGCCCTTCGGGGAGGCCAGGTTGGACCACAGGGGCAGACAGGACAGAGGGCAGGAGAGAGAGGAGAGGGGAAAGCAGAGGAGAGGGAAAAGCAGAGGAGAGGCAGGGAGCAGGGAGAGGGCTTGTGTCCTGCTCGGCTCTTCAGGCTGCCTGAACTCCATGCCACAGGTTCTGAAAGTGCCCCCTTTATGCTTGTAACAAATTCTTCTTCTGCCTATTCAGCTACTCGAAATGGATTTCTATTACTTGATAAGAAAACCAGAATCCTGTCTAAAATAACTGTAAAGCCTCGTTATCAACTGCTAAACATTTCCAGGGATTTTTTTTCGAAGACTAAAATCAACTTTTTTTCTCTTTATTGAATATGCTGTTTCTAAAAATATATGTATGCTTTTAACATGAATTTGTATGTGTTTTGTTGCGGCAACTGGCTTCAAAATCAGAAACAAGGCAACCATCAGCATTTGGTATCAACAGAAAGAAGGCTCTCTAGGAGATGTTCTCTCCCATCTCTGTCTCAACAGTGAGCATCTCCAGAAGAGGTGGCCTGGGCAAAGGAATCAGTGTGGCCAGGCCTGACTCAGGTGTGAAGGCGGTAGGCACCGACTGCCCACAGCCCTGCCAGAGGGGGCCAAATGCAGTGATATCCTCTGGAGAACCTAAACACCTGACTCAAAGAGTGAGCACCTCTGAGAATGGAAAGCTCCTGGATGCTCTCTTTAATGGGGGCTTAAATCAATAACGTGAGTTTATAGAGACTTCAAGAGAGAAACCGGGAAACTGAGTCAGTCTAACATGGCCGACTAAATCCTCCCCTCCCAGCCCCAGCATTAGTAGCAGAGTGTAAAGAACAAGGTACAGACCTCTGGCTGGATGGCTTTAAACACGGGTATGTCCATTAATGTGATCTGGCTCTGCAACAAAAGAGAATCGGGGTTAGAAAATACTGGAAACCAAAAACAGCTGTCATGTGACTTTGAAACTATACAGAGTAATAAAGTAATAAAGTTGTAATAAAGTACGACACTCAGAAGTCATACTTTCCCCCTTGAAATAAAAATCAAGATAGAGTAAAAAATTGGGTAAATTTTGAAAATGCCTCGCCCATCCCTTCCCTCTTCATAAATCTTGATCTACCCTTCCTCCTCGAACATGAGATGAACTTCCAATTTAAGAATTGAGGGACTTCCCTGGTGGTCCAGTGGGTAAGACTCCACATTCCCAATGCAGGGGGCCCGGGTTCACTCCCTGGTCGGGGAACTAGATCCCGCATGCATGCCGCAGCTAAGAAGTCCGCATGCCACAACTAAAAGATCTCGCGTGCCGCAACTAAGTAAGACACAGCGCAGCCAAAATAAATTAATTAATTAATTTTAAAAAAAGAATTGATAATAGTAGTTTGGAGGGTGGGAGTGAAAGTAAGGGGAACATTTTAAGTTTGGGTATTTTCGTTCTATTTGACTTTTTGTTTCAAGTATGAATTACTTTTACAATTTTTAAAAGTTGCAGACACCATATTATAAGTTAGCATGCTAAACAGAGACACTATCTATTACTGTAAATTTTTTTTTTTAAATTGTGGCTTATAGAAAGTGTACGTTTCTTCTGAAGTCTAAGCCTCCTCTAAATTATATGGTAAAGCGCTATTCAAGATGCGCCCACAGACCAGTGCTGGACCGTGAACTGTTTATTCCACCAGCCCACAATGAGACAATTACGGAATTTGAGAGCAAGCGTTTGGCGACTTTTATAGCAATCCCCATGACATTTTTATTGTATTTTTTTAAAGTATCAGTCATTAACTGATGGGAAAGGAAAAAACTGGTCCTTTATCACAGCTAGCTTGAGAAGCACTAGTTCTGTCAATAGGGAAAACACACAACCAGTTAAAAATCTGTTCCCATTGCTAGAAGCTCATCAGGTGACAGTAAGAGAAAGTGTCATTGCTGACAGCTTTGCAGGCCAAGGCATGGACTGGGCTGACTTCACATGACCTATACCTATCTCCATATGTCACATGGGATGCCAGGAACCAGTTAACAGATGCTTCTGTGACAGGCCAAGGAAAGGAGAGATGAGCGCTTCTGGATGCCCACTAATGAGAGAAGACACCTGTCCATTGTATACAGGGCATCTGGGAGGACATGATGCACTGAACAGACATGGGCTCTGGAATCCACAGGGCTTGGGCATAACTTAATAGCAATATTCTCTTTGACACATGACTTCAACCTCTCCCAGTTTCAGCTGCCACATGTAGAATATGGTGACAATAATCCCTATCTAATAGGATCATTGTGAGAATTCAAGGCAAGAGGTACAGAACGCCTGGCACCTAATAGATGCCCTCTCTGTATATGTATATGTGTACATATATGTGTGTGTACACATACAGGTGCCAGGCGTTCTGTACCTCTTGTCTTGCATTTTCACAAAGATCATACACATGTTTACATATCATAATTTTTTTGGCAAAAGAGGAGTCACATAGATGGGCTTGTGTATTGGCATATGAACTTATGGTTCCTGCCCAATACATGAGCTAGGAAATAAGGGACCATTAATTTGTTTGAACATCCGTGCTTCAAAGTTGCTCTAAAAAATACTTAAAGGAGGGCTTCCCTGGTGGTGCAGTGGTTGGGAGTCCGCCTGCCGATGCAGGGGACACAGGTTCATGCCCTGGTCCGGGAAGATCCCACATGCCACGGAGCGGCTGGGCCCACTAAGCCTGCGCGTCTGGAGCCTGTGCTCTGCAATGGGAGAGGCCACAACAGTGAGAGGCCCACGTACCACAAAAAAAAAAAAAAAAAAAAAACACTTAAAGGAGGCTGTTACATCAAGTCAGCAAATACTGTCATGAGAAAAAATCTCGTGTCAAGAATACATTGGAGAAAAATGGCAACACACATGGCATGTCAGCTGTAACCACAATCCAGGGCTTAGGTGCAGAATTGTGGTCACCTCTTGGCACAATTTAAAGGTGGTCCAAGATCACTGGATTTCTGGGAAACACAGGATGCAGGCCAAAGCATACCATCTCCAGGGCTGAGGAGGAGACGGAAATAAGGAGGCGGCTTCATCCCTCCAAGGGGCTGGTGCTCATCATGGGCACTGAGGTGAAATGCCTCCACTAACGGAAGCTCAGCAGAGACGTGGATGGCACCAGGGAGTCTGAGCTCTTCCACCTCTGGGTCCACCCACCTGTGGCAAGCAGGCCCTGGACGTCAGCACAACATGAGTGGTTACTATGTGCTGAAGCCCGCGGGCTTGTGTGTCTGGCCCAGAGCTACAGGGCCCTAAGCTCCGTCCCAGGCAGTGCAAATAGACTGGCATTTCTCCTGCCAGACCCATGGAGATTGTTAGCGAAGTGCTCCTCACACGTGGATTAATTCTGCCATCCTGGGGAACAGAAAGGCCTTGTGAAAACAGGAGATTTCAGCTGAGAGCTCACAGGGCCTTGGAAATCTCTCCCGCAGTTCAAGTTAACTCCCAATCCGGAAGAACCGGCAGGATGCTTGTAATGTCCCTTAGGAAAAGAACCAAAAGTCTGCTAATATGAAAATGAGAAAACTTCCTTTCCATCCTGCCATCAGTTCTAGGGTTTGCTACTGAATTTCCAAATGATGTATTAAAATAGTGACTTTATTTATTTATTTATTTATTTTTGCGGTACACGGGCTTCTTACTGTTGTGGCCTCTCCCGTTGCGGAGCACAGGCTCAGAAGCCATGGCTCACGGGCCCAGCCGCTCCGCAGCATGTAGGATCCTCCCGGACCGGGGCACAAACCCGTGTCCCCTGCATTGGCAGGCGGACTCTCAACCACTGTGCCACCAGGGAAGCCCTAAAATAGCGACTTTACACTTCATAGTTTTTTGGATGGTCCGAGTTTCAAATATTCTGATTCCCACTCAGACCATAAATCAGAAAATGTGTTCAGGTATTTTATTCAAGACAAACCACAACAGAGGACACGAGACTGAAAATAGAATGGTTGGTCCCAAACACACAATCAGAGGGTTTTCAGAAGAATCTCTCCTATTTCTATCTTCTCGATTCTGGCCAAAAAAGATGCAGTGTCCAGAGTAAGAATACATAGATAGATAATCATCAGATTATAAATTTCATGTCATTTTACTACAAAGCCAAACACACGTAGAAAAGGTTGCTGATGAGCAATCCTTCTCCAGAAGTTGGAGGCAGGCAGTTTTACCAAAAAGGAGGATGTGGGTAGGAGTGGGAACCGAAGGGCGAGGTCAGGTCCTGCCCCTTTCACAGCTGGCTCCCAGGCTCCTAGGGGTGTGGCACAGCCTCAACAGAAACACAAGACAATGAGGCCCTCGTGGTTCCTGCCATGGTGAGGGCACGTGCCTGTGATGAGGACACTCAGGAACAAGTCTCTTATGGCTTCTCCTTATTTTCGAAAATAAAGCCTTAATACGGGCTATCCAATTAAGCTAGTCACCTGGCAATGCCTTCCTTCACCTTAACCCCTTCTCCCACCTCCTCCCTCCTAGCCCAGGGCCCCCTACAAATCCATGATTTTTAAGGAAATGGCCAATCTCCACATATTACAGAACATTTCTGTAGAGATGAAGCTTTCAGAATGGAGGGACCTAGTGGATCACGTCACAATACAGCCCTACAGAAAAAGAGGAGGTGGCTTTATGTGGATAAATGACAGCAAATTAGCCAAAAAGAAAACAAACTGGTTTTTGCATATGTTGAATGTAGTGTTTTTCCCCCTAACAGTGGCTGACTAAATCCCCTCTTCCCAGCCACAACCTTATAGTATAAGGCTCTCCCCGAGTCCAAATATACAAAGAAAGCTGTTGGCAAATCAGTGGTATGTCTTATAATAGAAGATATCTTTCAATTTGCATTTAGATCAATCCAAATGAGCCCCAGGAGGGCTCACGGAACAAAAAGTAATCAGCTCCAAAGATACATTCCTGCTTCTACTCCCAGAGCTGCTGTGTCTGACAATTTTAGAATCATAGTCAAGGAAAACAAATTAAAGAGGAAGACACCATTTGTGGTCCATCAGTGCCATCACAACTAATGGGACTATGAGTTGCTCAGTTCTTTTTGGAAAGTAATCTGGCAGTAACCCATAAAAAAAAAGTTCTTAACATTTTATTTTTTAATGTCAACCTTATAAAAAATTTGCGAGAATAATATGATAAACTCTGTAACCTTTCACCTAGCTTCATTATTAACATTTGGCCTCATTTCCTGTATTTTTATGTATATAATTATATACAAATATATCTATAAAATTATACACACACACACACACACATTTTTTCTGAACCATTTGAGAGTAAAATAGAGATATTATGACTTTCACCTCTTAATCCTTCAGCATTTTATTTCCCAAGAACAAGATGATCCTCTTACATAACGATAAAATTATTATACTTAGGAAATTTATCATTGGTACAACCGTATTATCTAATATACAGTCCACATTCAAAATTTGCTAATTATCCCAATACTGCCTTTTACAGCGAGTTTTTCTTCATCCAGGATCAGGCACGATGTTTAGATATTATCTCCTAAAAATTGAAATGAGCATACTATTGACACAGCAATACCAATTCGTACAGCAAGAAAAGCACAGGCACATAAGAAGATTAGAGACAGAGATCTACATTTAGGTACAGAGACGCATACAGATGTTTACTGAACAATTATTTGTAGTAGAAAAAATCTGGAAGCAATCTAGAAGGCCATCAAAAAAGGAACTTGTTGAAAAAAAGTATGGTACATGCAGACTCTGGAATATTATGCAGCTATTAAAAATAGAGAGTTAAATCTATACATATTGATCTAGAAGAATGTCCATGATCTGCTGATGACAAAGACAAGTTCCTGCTTTGCTTTGTGCTCTGCTTCCAGCCACTGGGGAGAAGGACTGAGGTCTAGCTGCAGAGCACCCCACTAAAACTATAAGGACCTTTGAAATTATCTTAACCCTTTTGACCATAAAATGACACACATTAACAGGAAACCACATTAAACAAATGCAATGGTTTGATGACTTAATTATAAGACGAACACCTTATAACCGTCATCCAGGTCAAGAAACAGCCACCCCAATCGATGGCAGAATGGACCCCAGAAATGTGGTATATACACACAATGGAGTATTATTTGACCTTAAAAAGAAAGGAAATTCTGACACATGCAACAACATAGATGAACCTCAAGGACATTATGCCAAGTGAAATAAGCCAGTTACAAAAAGACAAACAAACACTGTATGGTTCCACTTATATGAGATACCTGGAGTAGTCAGATTCATAGAGACAGAAAGTAAATGGTGTGGGCTGGGGGGAGTGGAGAGTTGTTTAATGGGCACAGAGTTTCGGGTCTGCAAGATGAAAACAGCTCTGAAGACTGGTTGCACAGTAGTGTGAGTGTACTTAACACAACTGAACTGTACATTTTAAATGGTTAAGATGGTAATTTTTGTGTTACATATAGTTCACCACAATTAAGAAAAAAAAAAGAGTTCCTCCATGTGCCTTGTCCCAATCACAAGTCCCTCCCTCCTGTCAAAAGTAACCACTATCTTGACTTTCGTCAAGTTTCTCTATAATTTTATCACCCAAGTAGTTTACCAAGACTATATCTTGGTATTGACCATTCTGGGTTGCCCTGGCATGACCAAGAACTTGCATTGAGTGCCAAGATTTATTTATTGGATCAATGGAATGTCACATACAAGGGGGAAATCTAGTTCAGAGTTCGGTCATCCTCCTTGTCATTGGAATGCTAGAATTCCTCAACTGAGTTATGAACTTGGTGGGGGGGGGTTCCAGCCAAGATGGAGTAACAGTATATTCTTTCAATATGTAGGTTTGAATCTTTTTTTATTTTGTGAACATCTTCTTAAATTATAGTTTAAGTATTTGTTCAGTTTCCTTGCCTTTTATTCTCCTCTTTCAGGGATTTACATTATTTGTATGTTGGATCTTCTTTGCTTATCATTAATATTTGTCACTTTTTTTAATGAATTTCTTTCTTTTTTTTTTTTTTTCCTGCGGTACATGGGCCTCTCACTGTTGTGGCCCCTCCCGTTGCAAAGCACAGGCTCCGGACGCGCAGGCTCAGCAGCCATGGCTCACGGGCCTAGCCGCTCCGCGGCATGTGGGATCTTCCCAGACCGGGGCACGAACCCGTGTCCCCTGCATCGGCAGGCGGTCTCTCAACCACTGTGCCACCAGAGAAGCCCCCAATTTATTTCTTTTTTTATGGCTGCGTTGGGTCTTTGTTGTTGCATGCAGGCTTTCTCTAGTTGTAGCAAGCGGGGGTTACTCTTCGTTGTGGTGCATGGGCTTCTCACTGCAGCGTCTTCTCTTTGTTGCAAGGCACAGGCTCTAGGCGCACAGGCTTCAGTAGTTGTGGCATGTGGGCTCAGTTGTTGTGGCTCATGGGCTCTAGAGCCGGGCTCTAGATTGCAGGCTCAGTAGTTGTGGCGCACGGGGTTAGCTGCTCCACGGCATGTGGGAATCTTTCCGGATCAGGGCTCGAACCCGTGTCCCCTTCATTGACAGGTGGATTCTTAACCACTGCACCACCAGGGAAGTCCTAGCACTTTTTTCAAAGTCTTATTATCTCTTTCTTCATTTATTTTGATCTTAAAATTTTTCCTCCCTTAAGGCATTTTTTGTTATGTTTATCTATTCTTGTGTTCCTTCTACTTCAACATTCATTTCCAAAATAACTTTTATTTTCAATGCTTTCCTAACTCTGCCACCTCATTTCTGAGATCTTTCTATTTCAGACTTATGTTGTTCATGTCTTACAGTGTGATCTTAATATTTTCTCTTAGCTTATTTTGAAATAGAAAGGTTATAGTTTTTATCTGTTTTTTTTTTTTAATCTGTTTTAAGGCATGTCTTTCTGGCATGCTTTCGTTATCTACAGCATTCTGTCCTTACTCTTTTTTTCTTATAATAACTTTGAAAGACTTGATATCAATAATTTTCTGTTGCTTATTTTTATGTAAAATTAGCTTTCCTAATTTTCTAGAGGGGAACATGGTTCAGGGTAGCTTTTCTAACTTCATATAGCTCTTCTTTTGGTTACTTTCATGTAGTGTTCAACAACATGCAGTTGCTTTTTGAGATTTCACACACACACACACACACACACACATTTACTTAGACCTCCTTTTTCCTTAACTTTCCCTATCCTGATCATTTTCAGTCCACTCCCATACTGAATTTCTCTCTGAATGGAGCCTTCTTCTGGAAGTGAGTCCTGGTTGGTTGGTCTCAAGAGCTCATAGGGCTAGTCCACAGATCTCTTCCACCCATCCATTATCTGAGTGGTCAAAATTCCTGTCAATTTCAGTTGCTATTCTCACATTAATCTGCCGAACTTTCCAGTGAATTCCTGATGGAAATTCTGCGGTTCTCCTATTCTCTGGTCTGTCAAATGCCCCAATACTTACTTCTGCTTTCTCTTATACTGAAGCTGATACTCTGCAGGTCTTTTTGATACTGGTGGAGTGTCCACAGCCATTTGTATTTTGGGTTTGATAGGGATAACTTGACACCTAATTTTATTGTAAATATTTCTCATGGGTTTCAGGGTTTGCTATCTAGTTGTTCTGGATGTTTTTACATGGGGATTCAGGGAGAATAAAGAACTATGCTGCCGCCACCGCCATCTTCCCAGAATCACTCAAATGATTTTTTTATTGGACTCTTGTGTCTGGCTTTTTCCTTTCTTTCATATTATTAGACAGGAAACTAAAATACCAGGTGGTCTGGTTCAGTTCCAACACCTGGCAGCTCCAATACTTCCCCAAAGACCAAAGACCCCAGGGGACCTGGCTTCACATCTAAGCTGAAGACACGCTGGCTCTGGCAGGAGCAGCCAAGTGTTAGTGCTGCACCCTCAGAGCCTTCACTGCCCTTCCCTAGAGTCTTCCCAGACTGGGCTGGGCTGAGCAACACTCTAGGGCTGAGACTAGAAAACCAGGCCCAAAATCTCACCAAGGGGTCTGGCTGGACAATGATGTTCTAGGCGCAGCCTAACTCTCTGCCTTTCCACATGGGGAACAACTATAAAGGGATTTTTAAACCTCATTATTGCTTCATTCCTTTCACAAAGCTAAAAAACACAGCTCAAAAATACAACAAGCAGGGCTTCCCTGGTGGCTCAGTGGTTAAGAACCTGCCTGCCAACGCAGTGGACACTGGTTCGAGCCCTGTTCCGGGAAGATCCTACATGCCACAGAGCAACGAAGCCCGTGCACCACAACTACTGAGCCTGCGTGCTGCAACTACTGAAGCCTGCACGCCTAGAGCCCATGCTCCACAACAAATAGAAGCTACTGCAATGAGAAGCCCGCGCACCGCAACAAAGAGTAGCTCCCGCTCGCTGCAACTAGAGAAAACCCGCGCACAGCAACGCAGACCCAACGCAGCCTAAATAAATAAATAAATACTACAAGCAGACAAAAGCAAATAGAATATAGAAACTAAGCCAGCAAGGTCCATGATGTCTTCTACAGGAGAGAGATGCACTATAGTTTTGTGCCTGAGAGGACAGACTAGCACTATGCTGTCTAATACAGTGGTCACTAGCCTCACGCGGCTATTGAGGATCTGAAATGTCGCCAGCGCTCTTAAGTTTAGAAGACTACATTGAGTTTTGAAGATTTAGTGTGAAAAAAGAATGCAAAGTATCTCAACAATTTCATGTTGTTTACAGGTTGAAATGATAATATTTTAGATACAGCAAGTTAAATAAAAAATATTTTTAAAGTAATTTCACCTTTTTTAATGTGGCTACTAAAAATTTTTTAATTGCATATGTGGCTCAGATTGTATTTCTACTCGTCTAGAATGTCAGAAGCCCTGGTTTTAAAGCCCAGACAGATAATGCCACTTACTATCTGTGTGAAGAGGTGATTTTCCTCTCTATACTGGTGACAGTATACTGGGAATAATAAATATGCCTAATTTGTAAGGCTGTGGTGAAAAGTACATTAGATTAATGCATGTAAAACATTTAGCACAAGACCTAGACAAAGTAGGTGTTCAAAAGTGGGAGCTGCCGGGCTTCCCTGGTGGCGCAGTGGTTGAGAGTCTGCCTGCCGATGCAGGGGACGCGGGTTCGTGCCCCGATCTGGGAGGATCCCACGTGCCGCGGAGCGGCTAGGCCCGTGAGCCATGGCCGCTGGGCCTGCGCGTCCGGAGCCTGTGCTCCGCAGCGGGAGAGGCCATAGCAGTGAGAGGCCCGCGTACCACAAAAAAAAAAAAAAAAAAAAAGGGGGAGCTGCCCTTGTTATCACCATCCAGCATTAGGGGAATAATCAGGAGATGAAGGTTTCAGACCTGGCTCTGCCCACATCTGGCTATATGATCCAGGTTAAAAAGAAAACAATCTCTTAGATCCTTAGTTTCTTTCTTAGAAAATCGGGAGCTAATAATCTGCCTCATCAGGTTGTTCTGAGGACTGAATTCTTCTAGTCAACGTGTGCTATGAGGGAGGCACTATTCCGGGCAATGGGGAAAGAGCCGTGAAAGAGATAAAGTTCCTGTCCTTCAGGAGTTTGCATTCTAGTGGAGGAGCCAGACCATACAAAACACTATTACAGAATGTAATGTAGGGCAGTCATTAGAGATATGAAGAAAACAGAGCAGGGTCAGGGAAGCGTGTGATGTACAGATGCTACTTTAGCCCGTGAAATTCCTGTCTAGGGCTGACATCTGAACAGAGACTGGGAGACATGTGGGAAAGAGCCATTAGGACAGAAGGAAGAAGCAGCACAGGACCCTGAGGCAGGGGGATGCCAGGTGAGTCTGGGGAAGAAAGAGGCAGCTGGCGTGTAGCTGGGGAGCAAGGAGATGGGGCAGGAGAGGAGGCTTGGCCAGACCACGGGGCCCTGGAGGCTCACGAGGAATTCCGGATCTCATTCTAGTATAAGGGAGCCCCTAAAGAGTTTTACACTGGTTTTAAAAGGATCCCTCAGACACACTGAGGGAGGTGACATATGTGCCAGGCTCAGCATGGCCTGGCACAAAGTAAACGTGGGAGCAAGCGATGGCAGAGCAAAGAGATGGGGCCCACTTAGCTCCACAGACCCCTGGAGGGCACCAAACCTGTTACAGCAAGGGGACTGGGAAAAAGTGGGCATGGCCGGAAATAATTCCGTGGTTCTGCAGAGAAATGCAGCCCTGGGCAGCGCTTGCAATCAGGTCACCCCAGAGCTGACGTCCTCCCTCCACCCTCAAAGTGCACCAGGAAGAAACCAGGTCATGGCAAAACGAGGAGCCAAGCCTGCTCCTCCACAACAAAGAAGCACAGGGTCCGACCAGCAGCAACACACTGGCTGAAGGAAAAACAATTCTTTTTAATTTATAATTACAGAATTTGTTCAAATAATATTGTCTATCATTGTAGAAAACAGTCATTGTAAAAATATAGAGAGTAAAAATAAACAAAAAGAAGAAAAATTAAATTCCAATTATTTAGAATCCTACAACCAGAAACTACAGTAAATAATATGTTTGGCTATATAGGTATCCACGTATTTAAGAATATGTAAACATCGGATCTAGACCTCTTCTTATGCAAATATAAATATGTAGGTGTTGTGCATGCTTTTTAAAAATGGCACTATTCTCTGTAAGTTGTGATGTAACCCAGCGGTCCCCAACCTTTTTGGCACCAGAGACCGGTTTCGTGGAAGACAATTTTTCCACCAGGTGGGGAGGAGCGGACGGTTCAGGCGGCAATGCGAGCGATGGGCAGCGGCAGATGAAGCTTCGCTCGCTCGCCCGCCGCTCACCTCCTGCTGTGCGGCCCGCTTCCTAACAGGCCGCGGACCAGTACCGGTCCTCAGCCCAGGGGTTGGGGACCCCTGCTGTAACCTGTTCCTTTCACTTACTATTCATATATATTGTGTACGCCTTCCAAGGTAGTTAAATTCCTAGATAGACAGCTTCCTGTTTTTTTAATCCTTCCAAGTTATTTATTATTTTGCTTTCATATAATTATATTATACATTCCTTCCTTAATTCTTTTTTTAATTTTGATCTTTATAGCAATGCAACAAGTACTAAAATTAATTTTGTAATGCATCTGTAACCAGATAGGTACAAAGGTTTTTCTGCTCCAACAATTTTTCCAAACCAGGTACTACAATACACCTACTGAAAATATTTGTGGGTTTCTTTATTTTTAAAAACTTTTTATTGAAATATAGTTTATTCACAATGTTGTGTTAGTTTTAGGTGTACAGCAAAGTGGTTCAGCTATATATATATATATATATATATATATATATATGTATATATTCTTTTTTTTACATTCTCTCCCATTATAGGTATAGGTACATAAGATACTGAGTATAGTTCCCTGTGCTACACAGTAGGTCCTTCTTTGTTGTCTGTTTTATATAGAGTAGTGTGTATATTTTAATCCAAACTCCTAATTTATCCCTCCCTGCAGACATCACCCTTTTTTAATGCCACATGGTATTTCCTAAAGAATACTTTATTCGGCAATCCCCTATTGTTGGATATACGGCTTATTTCCAATCTGAGCAAACAACCCTGAGCAGTGACCCCCTCGAGCTCCCCGTTATGGTGTCCAGCCACCCACATCAGTCCTGTTACTTACAGCAAACTCCTCGGGAGTCACTTTCAGGACATCGAAGACAACGGCATCGTAGCTCTTGCTGGCATAGTCGCAGCCCTGGCCCTCCAGAGAGTCTGAGCTGCTGCTGCCCTGCAGAGGACAGGGAGAGATGGGGCCGCCTGAGCAGTCTGGCTGACTCCACAATCACTGACTCCCAAACCTCAGAACTGAGGATGCAAGAGGGGCAGAACCGTACAATGATAAAAGCTTCTGTTGTTTAGTGCTTTACCCTATTCCAGGCACTGTGTTAAGCACTTCATATGCATAATCTAATTTAACTCTCATAACAACTCTCTGAGTACACACTATTATTATTCCCATCCTACAGATAAGGAAGTAGAGGCAGTGCTACTTCCCCAATGTATCTCACCTAGGAAACTGAAGAGCCAGAACGTGAGCCCAGTTGTATATCTCTCTTACCCCTCAATCATACATGCCCTCGCTCACTACACCCCAACTGCTTCCAGCTGCCTCTGTGGCGGGGGGGGCGGTGAAAAGATACAGCCCACTCTTCACATCTTAGGAGGCCTGAGGAGATCACCTGTTTTGTTATGTTTTTCAAACATTACCTGGTTTCACCTTTTTCTTTTTTTTCTACTTAAATTCATTGCAGGAAATTATTATACAAAATGTTAAACTGACTCTCAAGGCTTATTTCATGTAGGGGCCACTTGGAATTCAAAGCCTGTTAGCTGACGAGGTGAGAGGTAACCGGCCAGTTTTGGAGACAGCGTGAAAGTTATATTTAGTAGAGCCCCTTGTTAAGAAGAACACCGGGAGTCCTGCATGTAAAGGAAAGGTCTCCCGTAAAAGAGCACGTTAAACTCCCCAGATGTGGCCAGTTACATGAAACCCAACACTGTAGGCATCCCAGAATGCTGAACATACCTTCTCTTCAATTTTACTTAATTCCATCAAATTCTACTTTGGGGAACCAATAGAGCTTACCACCCCAAAACTGTGCCCTGTTCATAAACGGTTTTATTCGTCTCAACCTGTGAAGAGGGATTTTGTGGTTTCCATTAACCTCAACATCTTGGACCGGGATTTAGAGAATATGCTTTTATTAATTCCCCTTTATTTCACTCTTTCCAAAATGGCTATATCTGGAAAAACTTTGCAATCTTACTGGAAACTAGAGTGTTTTTAGGCCAGGGAGGGAAACCAATAGTCAACAACTGAAAACGTGAGGTTAAAAGGAGGAGCAGAAACTTAAACCTGTAGATTTCAATAGGCCTCTGTCATTTAAAGGCTACCAAAAACTCTAAGATGATCTTAAGAAGCTCTGAGCTCTGAAGTCAGACAGGCCTGCTTAGAACGCCAGCTCCACCCGAGCTGCTGTCTGACCTCTTCACTTCGCAGAGCCTCAGCTACCATCTGTAAAATGGCACCATTAGAACCCGCTCCCCAGGACTGTGGCACAGGTCATACAAAATGAAGCTTACAAAGCAACTGGCAGGATCCCCTCCCTGGGCGATGCTGATTCAAGGGGCCTGGGTGGGCTCAGGCATGGCTATTTTGAAAGTTCCACGGGCGATGGGACATTCTCCTCTGAGGAGAATCTGTGTTAAACTTTTGAAAAGTAATAAAGATTAATCCTGAATACTTCTGGAACTGGCCATCGATTCCACCCCTCGGTCTTACAGACCCTGAGCAATGGCTACCAATAAATCATTCTGCACTTCCATGTTCCCCTTCCACGGAGCAGCCTGAAGCAGGTGACGGGGCTGACCTTCTTCCGGGGAGTGTAATGTCATCATGGTCAGGACCAGTGGCTCCAGAGTCACAGAGGCCTGGCTGTGAATCCCCACCCACCGCTGACCAGCTGTGTGATTTGAAGCCAGTTCATTCACTGCTCCCTGCCTCAGTTTCCTCGCCTATAAACTGGGGGTGAAACAACAGCACATGCCTGATGGGGTTATTGTGAGGATTAAGTGAGATCATGCCTGTGGAATGTACAAAAGAAGTGCCCGGTATACAGTTAAGCACTAAATCATGGGTGTCTATCTGTATAAACGTGTCACTCAGTCACCAAAATGTATTGAGCACTTCAATTAGACATGCATTCATTTGTTCATTCATTCAACAAATATTTATTGAGCTCCCACCACGTTCTGGATACACATATACATGTATATTTGTATATATACACATATATGTAGATATATATAGTATATATGTGTGTTTGCACACATATGTGTATGTATACATATATACACAGACGGAGGCTAAAAAAGAAAGAAGTTTTACTCTAGACGGAGTGTAAACTGTAAATGGAAAGAGAAGTCTGATTCCTCCAGTTACCAGACAGAGTCCATTCCTGGAATTTCAGGTTTTATAACTTTCCTGTAACACCCCATTGCACCTGCCCCAAACATACACACTCATACAAGCGGCCTTATTTAATCAAAAGTTGCCCCAAATACATTCAGTGGTAGCGGTGGAGGTGGTGGTGGTGATGACGACACAGTAACTTTATTTAAATGTATACTGGCGCCACCTGGGAATTTTAACGGGTACCCACAAGTCTGCTTTCAGAACCAGAGATCAAGCTAAGGAATTTTTTTAAAGGGTTATAAGAAATGGATTGGTTCCTATGAATTCTAGCTGATTGCACAGGATCATTTCAAAAGCCCAGCTCGACCATGAGGGCCTTGTGAGTTCAGAACACGGAGCACCCCCTTGTCGGTTTATCACAGGAGCCCAGCGTTATGCATCTGACATGGTGGTCTCCCCAGGCCTCAGATGACACCCCCTCCCCCGCCTGCCTCTGTTCTATTACAGAACTTGGAAAGCAAACTCCCAAACCCCCAGGGCAGGGGCCCGAGCCCAGGCCACTCTCGACCACCAGCCCTTACAGCCATTTCCTCCTGAGCAAGGTAAATAGGAACACGGGGCCAGCTGGAAGCACTTCTGTCTGACTTCATTCCAGAATGTGTGACCTATTTATAATCAGCCACGGCTTTGCTTGGGAAAGGTCTGATCCCTTCTTGCCACCAAAATGGAATGTGGCACTTGCTACAACTGGACTAGGCAGGTATTTGTTTTTCTTTGAAGAGAACGACTTCAGAAAACACACTGATCCTCAGGACTGACTGCCTCCCAAATCTCACGCCTGGCATGGCTGGTCGGGAGGGCTAAGAATGGTGGCATTCATGGAGGCCTGCAGCCTCCGGGCCAAGACTCAGGGGGCCTGGGTCAGCTGCAAGGAGCCCTGGCCCACCCACCCCACCCACGGCCCCGGCCCTGGTCCTGCAGCCCCAGTACCTGTGGAGTGGCAGAGGTGACCAGCACGCTAGCCATCAGACCATTCCTCTTGTACATAGTCTCCAGGCCACAGGGAGCTTCAGGGCAGCCTCTGTCGGTGACATAACCTGTCTGAAGAAGTCCTGCAAGGCAAAGGGGCTCATAAAAACCAGCCTTCAAACCCAAGCCAATCCCACCCTGGGAGAGAGTTGTGCTGGACTTGAGCTGGTGACCCCAGAGGAGACCTTCAAAGAAAGGTTACACAAGCTGGTGGCCTTCAGGTTAAATATGGCCCACAGATGTAGTCAGCTAGGCTTGTACAGGTTTTAGTATGTTTTAAATTAATCACCAACATTTAAAAATTGGAAGGTTTCACACAGAATTCTGGATTTGTGACTTTTCTGGCAGCACTGGGCCCCATTCCTGCATGACAGCCGTCAGCTGGGCTGGGCAGCGCTGCCCCTTGTACTGGTGCACTTACTGGAGCAAGTGCCTTTCAGACCCCATCTGGCCTGTACAGCCACTTGGGGACCTGCCTGGCTCCTGCAGACACTAGAGTTTGTGACCTTTGTTTTAAAAAGAAGGCAGGTGAAGAAGACAAACTGAATCTACCGTGTTTCCCTGTGCACCAGACCATTCCATCAATAATAATAATATGGATACTAGCTAAGACTCGGAGAGTTCTCGCCACGTGCCATGCACCTTACTTACAGTAACTCCTCTAATGCTCACAACAGTCCTTGGTAGGTCCTGTTATTACCCCCATATTCCAGGCGGGGAATTTGAGGCACAGAGAGGTTAAGTAACTCGTGCTTTGGTGTCTTTGCTCATGCCGTCCCACCAAACCATCATTATTCAGGACCTGGCTCAAATGTCAAATGTCATCTCCCCTGGTTATCGCACCTGGACCACTCAAACAAGAACCAGCGCTCTCATACCAATGTGTACATGCCCCTAGTAGGGCGTTTATCACATCACTGAACATCAGAGCACTGTAGCCACCACCAGCTTTTTCCCAGGAAAGCAATCAGGATGTAATGGGGGAAGGAAAGGAGAAGGCAAAGGGACCAGCTGGAAGCCAACTGCAATTATCAGGAAAGAGACGAGGGTCCTCTGAGCTAGAGTGGCAACAGTGACACCAAAGAGAAGGACACAGACTGAGAGACGGTAAGGACAGAAATGCAACAGAAACTGATGTGGGGGAGGGAGAAGCAGCTGAGGATGCGTGGCTTCTGGCTCGAGGTGCCAGAGGCACAGCAACTCTGGAGAGCAGTTTGGCAGTTTCTTAAAAAGTTAAACATCAACTTACCAAATGACCCCACAATTCTACACCTAGGTAACTATCTTTAAAATAAATGAAAACATATGTCCACACAAAAACATGCACATGAATTTATTCATCTTAGCCAAAAGCTGGAAACTAAGTGCCCACCAACTGGGGAATGGATAGACAATGGGATATATCCATACAATGGAATACTACTCAGCAATAAAAAGAAATGGAACACTGATACAAAGTATAACATGAATAAACCTCAGAAACATCATGCTAAGTGAAAGAGGTCACACAAAGGATTGTACAATATGAGGCCATTCTTATGAAATGTCCAAAAAGCCAAATTCATAGAGAGGGGGAGCACATCAATGAGAGGCTGGGGTGGAGGCAGGACTAACTGCAAATGAGCACAGAGGATTTTTCTGGGGTGATGGAAATGTGCTAAAACTGGATGTGGTGATGGTTACACAGTCCCAGAAATCCACAAAGCCATAGGACCATACACTTGGAATGAGTGCATTTTACAGTGGGTAAATTAACCGCAGCAAATGCAGCAGCCACCAGCTGTCTCATGATGGTGACCTGAACTTACACATTTAACTCCCCCCTTCCACATCCCTTTGAAATAATCAAAGAAATATTAAAATACTAAAAACAAATTGTATTAGCACACGATGACAGACAATGGTTATTAATAAGCAAAAACACTTTCAGGATTTCCAGGGGCAGAAGAGATGGGCCTCACCAGTCCTTCCCATCAGGAAACTTACACAAGCCTCTTAGATAGCCTCATCCACCAGAGGACAGACAACAGAAGCAAGAAGAACTACAATCCTGCAGCCTGTGCAACAAAAACCACATTCACAGGAAGATAGACAAGATGAACAGGCAGAGGACTATGTACCAGATGAAGGAACAAGATAAAACCCCAGAAAAACAACTAAATGAAGTGGAGATAGGCAACCTTCCAGAAAAAGAATTCAGAACAATGATAGTGAAGATGATCCAGAACCTCGGAAAAAGGATGGAGGCAAAGATCGAGAAGATGCAAGAAATGTTTAACAAAGATGTAGAAGAATTAAAGAACAAACAAACAGAGAGGAACGATACAATAACTGAAGTGAAAACTAAACTAGAAGGAATCAATAGCAGAAGAATGGAGGCAGAAGAACGGATAAGTGACCTGGAAGACAGAATGGTGGAATTCACTGCTGCGGAACAGAATAAAGAAAAAAGAATGAAAAGAAATGAAGACAGCCTAAGAGACCTCTGGGACAACATTAAACACAACAGCATTCACATTACAGGGGTCCCAGAAGGAGAAAAGAGAGAGAAAAGACCCGAGAAAATATTTGAAGAGATTATAGTTGAAAACTTCCCTAACATGGGAAAGGAAATAGCCACCCAAGTCCAGGAAGCGCAGCAAGTCCCATACAGGATAAATCCAAGGAGAAACACGCCGAGACACATAGTAATCAAATTGGCAAAAATTAAAGACAAAGAAAAATTATTGAAAGCAGCAAGGGAAAAACAACAAATAAAATAAAAGGGAACTCCCATAAGGTTAACAGCTGATTTCTCAGCAGAAACTCTACAAGCCAGAAGGGAGTGGCATGATATACTTAAAGTGATGAAAGGGAAGAACCTACAACCAAGATTACTCTACCCAACAAGGATCTCATTCAGATTCGATGGAGAAATCAAAAGCTTTACAGACAAGCAAAAGCTCAGAGAATTCAGCACCACCAAACCAGCTCTACAACAAATGCTAAAGGAACTTCTCTAAGTGGGAAACACAAGAGAAGAAAAGGACCTACAAAAACAAACCCAAAACAATTAAGAAAATGGTCACAGGAACATACATATCGATGATTACCTTAAATGTGAATGGATTAAATGCTCCAACCAAAAGACACAGGCTTGCTGAATGGATACAAAAGCAAGACCCATATATATGCTGTCTACAAGAGGCCCACTTCAGACCTAGGGACACATACAGACTGAAAGTGAGGGGATGGAAAAAGATATTCCATGCAAATGGAAATCAAAAGAAAGCTGGAGTAGCAATACTTGTATCAGATAAAATAGACTTTAAAATAAAGAATGTTATAAGAGACAAGGAAGGACACTACACAGTGATCAAGGGATCAATCCAAGAAGAAGATATAACAATTATAAATATATATGCACCCAACATAGGAGCACCTCAATACATAAGGCAACTGCTAACAGCTATAAAAGAGGAAATCGACAGTAACACAATAATAGTGGGGGACTTTACACCTCACTTACACCAATGGACAGATCAACCAAAATGAAAATACATAAGGAAACATAAGATTTAAATGACACAACAGACCAGATAGATTTAATTGATATTTATAGGACAGTCCGTCCAAAAACAGCAGATTACACTTTCTCCTCAAGTGCGCACAGAACATTCTCCAGGATAGATCACATCTTGGGTCACAAATCAAGCCTCAGTAAATTTAAGAAAATTGAAATCATATCAAGCATCTTTTCTGACCACAACACTATGAGATTAGAAATGAATTACAAGGGGAAAAAACGTAAAAAACACAAACACATGGAGGCTAAACAATACGTTACTAAAGAACCAAGAGATCACTGAAGAAATCAAAGAGAAAATCAAAAAATACCCAGAGACAAATGACAATGAAAACACGACGATCCAAAACCTATGGGATGCAGCAAAAGCAGTTCTTAGAGGGAAATTTATAGCTATACAAGCCTACCTCAAGAAACAAGAAAAATCTCAAATAAACAATCTAACCTTACACCTAAAGGAACTAGAGAAAGAAGAACAAACAAAACACAAAGTTAGCAGAAGGAAAGAAATCATAAGGATCAGAGCAGAAATAAATGAAATAGAAACAAAGAAAACAATAGCAAAGATCAATAAAACTAAAAGCTGGTTCTTTGAGAAGATAAACAAAATTGATAAACCATTAGCCAGACTCATCAAGAAAAAGAGGGAGAGGACTCAAATCAATAAAATTAGAAATGAAAAGGGAGAAGTTGCAGCAGACACCACAGAAATACAAAGCATCCTAAGAGACTACTACAAGCAACTCTATGCCAATAAAAGGGACAACCTGGAAGAAATGGACAAATTCTTAGAAAGGTATAACCTTCCAAGACTGAACCAGGAAGAAACAGAAAATATGAACAGACCAATCACAAGTAATGAAATTGTAACTGTGATTAAAAATCTTCCAACAAACAAAAGCCCAGGACCAGATGGCTTCACAGGTGAATTCTATCAAATATTTAGAGAAGAGCTAACACCCATCCTTCTCAAACTCTTCCCAAAAATTGCGGAGGAAGGAACACTCCCAAACTCATTCTATGAGGCCACAATCACCCTGACACCAAAACCAGACAAAGATACTACAAAAAAAGAAAGTTACAGACCAATATCACTGAGGAATATAGATGCAAAGATCCTCAGCAAAACACTAGCAAACAGAATCCAACAACACATTAAAAGAAAAAAAAAGAGAGATGGGCCTGAGGGGAGAGGAACCAGCCTCTGAAATAGAAGCAACACCTCCTAGGAATCAAGTGGATGGGACCCTCCAACAGAAACCTCCAAGTAAGCCCAGAGACTTCCAAGTGGGGAATCTAGAAACGGAAGAGTCCAAAGGCAGCTGAGGGAATCAGGATGCCAGGGCTGTCTCAGACCAGACAAACCAGCTCCCATGGACTGGGGTTGGGGCCGACTCAGCCAGGCTGTGTTGATGGATGGAAGCTGCTCATCCATCTGAACAAAGTGACTCGATCCTAGCCTGACGGAGTCACCATGGGGAGACAGAGTGGCACACAGCCAGCCAACCCTCTTGGGGTGGGTCCAACTTGCTCCAGTTCCAGGCTGAGGTGGGCTTTGCTGCTTTCAGGGAGCGCCCAGCACTCTGCAGGGCTCCCCAAGGGGAGCCCAGACGTGGAGCCCAGTCTGCTCGGCCGGGCTCAAACCAGAGGCCGTGGCTCTCCCCACCGGCCTGGTAACCAGTCACGCAGCCCTTCAGCCTAGGGGCCATGAGTCTCAGACCCTTTTCCATGACCGTCATTTGCTCACTCCCTACTTCCCGTCTGCAGGACGTCGCCAACTTGGCCCATCTCTCCAGCGACCTCTGGTGGTGCACTCGGGGCCCCCACCCCACGCGCACACGGCGTGAACAGGGAATGCTGATGCTGAGTGAGGCACTGGGCTAAGCACAACATTTTTAGCTCACTTGATCTTCACAACAACCCTGTGAGGCAGAAGCTATTCTCATTCCTGGGAAACTGAGGCCCAGAGAGGTGATGTAACTTACTGCTAGTTAGGTGGCAGAACTGGGGAGTCCAAACCCTGGTCAGCAGACACCAGGGCCTGGGCCTCCTCTGAGGGCCCAGGTGAGGACTGAACGAGAAAATATATGCAAAGTGCTAGGGTCAGGTCAAACACCAAGCAAGCACTCTCTTAAGGCTATTAATTGCTATTAGTGTTAATTCTAATCCTGCAGTTTCATACATTTATACTTATTCTTTTTTCCTAAAACAAACAATTAACTTAAAACATTAAAGAAAGGACAGCATGGTGCTTTGTGAAACCACAGGCCTCCCCTACTGGGAAGGAGATTTCCAGCTGCGGGCTCCAGGCCCCCAGAGGAGCACAGGCTGAGTCCAGGGGTCCGAGCATAGGGCTCCTCCTCCATGAGGCCTGACCTGCCCCCCACTCCCCCGCACCCGGCCCACTCTGGCCCAGCCCACCTAGAGACAAAGTGACAGCCCACCCATGCTACCCATTGTGCTTCCTACTGGCGGCCTGAGCTGGAAAGACAGACCACTTGTTTCCAATGTGACTCCTGCATATCTCGTCACTGACAAAACAGCCTAATTTATGGGCAGTGACTCTCAGACAAGAGATATTTCACATGCTAAGAAATAAGAGGACCAAGCAGAATGGAACATCCTTTCCAGGGCCCAGAGGAACCGTCACCCATCCACCTGCCATCCCTGAGGCCCGGGCGAGCCCCAACTCCTCGCCAGGGACCAGACTCCCATCAAGGGGGTCAGCCCAGCCCAGGTCCCTCCCTGAGAACCCCTCCTCCACCCCACGGGAAGGCCCCTGAATATGTGGACCGTGCCTCCCAGGCCGGACTGATTGGACCAGAATGCCCACCTGCATCTCCAGAACTCAGGACCCTACGGTGCCAGTCTCTGCTAGTCAGCTGAACTGAGCACTGTGCTCTCCGGAGGGGAGGGTGGCCAGATCCTGCCCAGTGCAAGGAGAGTCCCTCCGAGTGGGGAGGCAGCAGATGTGCAGAGAGAAGCTGAAGAGGGAGCCTGTGTCTGAAAGAAAAGGTTCCAATCCCCCGGGGCTCTGTAATAAATGCCTCTTTTTCAGTGTCAATTGTTGGAGTAGATCTCCAAAAGACCTTGACCAAGGCTATTTCCTAAATACCAAGTTCATGCCAAGCCACCATAACCCGACCCTAAAAACACAGGGGGTTCATCCTCACGGGGGAAGACGTGCACCATCCTTTCACCTGTCCATCCAAGCATTCATTGAGCTCCTACTTTGTGCAGACTTTGTTCTAGCCAGGAGTTCCTACCATTTTTGTACCTTGGACCCTTTTGGCCATCTGGTGAAGCCCATGGGCCCCTTCTCACAGAAATGTTTTTTTGGTTTATTTTTTGGGGGGGTTTTTTGGGGGGTTTTTGTTTTTTGCGGTACGCGGGCCTCTCACCGTTGTGGCCTCTCCCGTTGTGGAGCATGGGCTCCGGACGTGCAGGCTCGACGGCCATGGCTCACGGGCCCAGCCGCTCTGCGGCATGTGGGATCCTCCCGGACCGGGGCACAAACCCGTGTCCCCTGCATCAGCAGCCAGACTCTCCACCACTGTGCCACCAGGGAAGCCCATCACAGAAATGTTTTTAAATGAATAAAATAAAATTATACAGGAAACCAATTACACAGGACTACTCAGGAAGCCAACTGTATTAAAATTCAGTTATAAAATTATTTTCTAAGTAATTTATAATATACCGCCTGCCGATGCAGGGGACACAGGTTCGTGCCCTGGTCTGCGAAGATCCCACATGCCGCGGAGCAGCTGGGCCCGTGAGCCATGGCCGCTGAGCCTGCGCGTCCGGAGCCTGTGCTCCACAACGGGAGAGGCCACAACGGTGAAAGGCCCGCGCACCGCAAAGTAATTTGTAATATAGTAATATATGTATTTCTTCAGGTAAGGGAATATATAATTGCATTAAATAGCAAGATCTATTGGTGGGTCTAATAACTACCATAATTTCAAAGTAGTCAAGAACATAAATTTTCTGAGATGCATGCCCACAATTATTATGTGATATGGAGGTAGCTGTGACTTTTATTGGTGACAAAGTTCCAGGTACTGTAAATATTACTATAATTTATTGTCTACATTAGCAACTGAGGAAGATGCCAAATTTCAGTTATAAGTTAGTGAAAATAAAGATTTCATTTTTTTCCCATCCAAATGCAGGGAAGGCTGGTCAAGGACCCTGTTCCAGGCACAGGGGACACAAAGCAAACAGACCCTGCCCCTAGAGAACTCACATTCCAGCGCGAGTCAGAAACCACATGTGAACTCAGATCATGAGGGTCTTCAGGAAATAAAATAGGGTGGAAGACAGTATTTGCCAGGGTGGTCAAGGAAGGACTTTGAAGATGCAGTATTGAGCTAAAGCCCTAGGAAGAAGTCAACCATAAAAACCAGTCAGAGTGTCCTTTACAGAGGCCACAGCGAGTGCAAAGGGCCTGAGATGCTCAGGAGCTCAGCAGGTGTGTGATGGAGAGAAACGGCCACAGCTGGAGCCCAGTCAGTGGGAGGCAGTGGACAGACAGGCTGGGGCCAGAGCATAAAGGGTCTTGCAGGCCATGGTGGGGAGTTTGGGTTTTACCTGGAATGCCTGGGAATGGGTTCTGAGCAGGGGAGTGACATGATCTGATCTCACTGTTTCTGAAGATCACAGTGGCTATTGTGCAGAGAACTCCATGGGAGGCCAAAGATGGGAGCAGCAAAGCCAGCTGGGTGTAAGAGATGCTGACAGCTCGGACTGCTGGCCATGGGGAAAAGAGATGGATTTGGGAGGGGTTCTGGAGGTGAAACAGACAAGACTTGCTGATGGACTGCATGTGACAGGAGAGGAAAAGAGAGGAACTGAGGATAAATGACTCCTACCTTTAGGGCCATTACGAATGGGTAACTGCTCAGCAGTTCATTCATTCATTGGCTCAACACCCATCCACTGAGACCTGGAGGACCAGTTCTGAGGACCAGAGTCAAAGATGACACAGCCCTGCCCTCCAGGGTCCAGCAGTGTAGCAGGGGGGAGAAAATCCCATAGGTAGATACTCACAGGATACGTGGTGTAACAGATCACAGGTTCACCTTGGGCGTCAAAGAAGACATCACTAAGAGCTGTGGATCTGGTCTTAAAAGGGCAAATGTGAGTGTTTCTAGGCAAGCGGTGGGTGGGCCACAGGCACTCTGAGCATGAGCAGAAGCCCAGAGGTGTGAAAGCACACCCCAGATGCCCGTGTGCCAGGAGAACAGGGAACAGGTTCCCCTCCTCACCTGACCCCAGTCCCTGCCCATCCTAGACTAACAGGGGTGCTAATAAGCAGGCAGGGCTCCCCACGGAGCCAGCTTTAACAGATGGCCCCAACACTACAGCCACAGGAACGGCATCTTGCCTCCTGGTCACTCCCTCAATCCTTCAGTAAACTTGGTGACCCTTTTCCCAAGCCCTGCTCTGTGCAGAGGACTCAGGCCAGCCCTCGAGGAGCTCACACACAGTCTGATTACTGCTGTCATCACAACAATCTATTAGACACTTACTCTGTTTAAGGTTCTGGTTAAGGATTTATATGCATCAAAAAAAAAAAACTTCCCTGGGGGCTCAGTGGTTAAGAGTGTGCCTGCCAATGCACGGGACACAGATTTGATCCCAGGTCTGGCAAGATCCCACATGCCGTGGAGCAACTAAGCCCGTGCGCCACAACTACTGAGCCTGAGCTCTAGAGCCCACGAGCCACAACTACTGAGCCCGCATGCCACAACTACTGAAGCCCGCGTGCCTAGAGCCCGTGCTCCACAACAAGAGAAGCCACCGCAATGAGAAGCCCACGCACCGCAACAAAGAGTAGCCCCCACTCGCCACAACTAGAGAAAGCCCGCGTGCAACAACGAAGACCCAACGCAGCCGAAAATTAATAAATTTATTTTTTTTAATTATTTTAAAAAACCATTTTACAGATGAGAAAGCTGAGGCTCAGAGAGAGAAACTACACTGTAACTCGGGGATCCGTTTTTCACACACCTGCCTGCCTGTACCCCCTGCTGGACAGGGAGGCAGTCCGGCACCAAGGAAAGGGTACCAGCTTGTTAAGTTCGGCCAAAAACCCTGTCTTCCCACCCTCCCTCACCTCTTACACACACACACACGCACACACTCTCATACTAATGCCTCCTGCAGGAGGAAAAGATTCTCATGACGTAACTTTGCAAGAACGTGGAGCTGTATCAGAACCACAGCACCACCCCATGTCTCTGGTTTCTGTGTGACAGACTCCAGTCTCGTGTGTGGGCTCCTGAAGAGGGGAAGGAAAGTCCCATATGCGATGTTGGTTTCCTTCCAGACTTTGAGAATTCTCCTTCAATGTTGCAGGTTCAGGAAACCAAGGAAATAGCAGGAGACAGTCTGCTGCAGACCACTGTGGAGAAGGCAGAAAAACCACTTTTTCCTAAGCTTGTGGAGGTTGTTTCAAAGAAAATACACACATCCAGGAATGTTCAAGTACAAGAGAGTGATGTCTTCCAAATGTTTCAGAGCAGCACAGAGACGGCCCCGAGCCCGTGTCCGAGCCCGCCTCCTCGCATGGCCATGCTGCTCTCCACAGGCTCGGGCACAGCTGCTCCACCTTCTGCATCTGAACAGAAGATGAAGAGACAGAACCAAAGAGGGTTTCTACCCACAACCAGTTGTTCACTCCACGTCAGGAACAATAAGTGTATGTGTTCTCTCTCCCTCTCTCTCTGGACGGCCACAGTGTGCCCGTTTTGTATTACCAAAAGGCCTCCCCCAGGGTCACAGTCACCCTGAAGCTGGACCACCTGCCAGGCGCCCAGGAAAGGTCCCCTCGTGCGGGCTGGCAGCGGCGCTCTCACTATACCCCCTCCCGACCCTCTCCAAACTGGCCAAGCCTCCTCCTGGCAAGCAGCAGCGCCTGGCGGCTTTCAAAGCGAGGCCCCGGCCACGTGAGCACATGAGACTTGAGATGCCATCCCTTGGCGCCGTGTTCGCCATGCCCTCCCCCGCCCCTTTCAAGCCACCCACCAGATGCTCGACATCCAACATCTCCCCTCCTCGCTGAGGGCCAGATAATGAGCTGAGCGGGCTAGACGGCTGAGGAGGCACCACCGTGTCCAAATGCCCCCCTGGCTGAGCCCCCCCGGGGGAGAGAAAGCAGCAGTGTTCGGGGAAGAGGGCTGGCTGTGGAGTCTGAGGGTCTGCAGATAGACAAAAACGAGAGGAAACTTGTGAAACTGAGCAAACCTGGAGAAAAGGACAAGGAAGGGCGTCTTCCTGGAGAAGTGAAGCACCTACGTGCATGGAGCTGACGTAGGGCCAGCACAGACAAGCAGCCACCCGCGAATTCACGTGACAGCGCTGACCGGGTGCCCCCCATGCCCCCACACACTGTGCGCTGAGGCCGGGGAGGCAGAAACCAGCGGCCCATCCGTCCTCAGAAAGTGCAGCCTAGCGATGCCTACTCAGGCCTGCTCTTCTCAAGTAGGAGGGCTTCCAGAATCCTTTACAGAAGAGTAATACCTTTAAAAAGGTATAAAATAAACAAGGGAAGTCCCCACAATCCCTTGTCCCTGTCCCCAAGGTTACACGTTCACACAGGGTAGGGCAGCATCCGTGCACACAGCCACACACAAATAGATATACAGACAGACACAAGTGTGTGCGTGTATATATGCAGGCACAGCCTGTGGTTCAACACCTCCCACCCCCCAGAGGCTGACAAGCTACAACCACAGGCCTGGCAGGAGCTAAGAATAGGACAGTTACAGCAGAGCAAGTTCTCAGGCAGGAGAAGGAGCTGGGTACCTCTGCGGCTTAGAAAACAGATAAACCAGGATTTGAATTCTCACCCATCACTGACCTTGTGCCCTGGGCAAGTTGCTTGACCTGGCCAAGCCTCACTTTCCTCATCTGTAAAATGGGGAACACTGCAGTAGCAACCTCAAAGATGGCTGAAGGGATTCACAGGATGGTGCACATTAAAAGCGGCCGGCATGGTACATCATTAATGACAGCTATTATTTGTGTTGACACCCGTCACCACCACTTTCACCCTCCCTGGGGCAGGGGTAAGCAAGGGTAATGCTCTCTTAGCATGAGACCGCAAGAAATCACCTCTAAGATAAGGTAATAGGAGGAACGTGACTGAAAAATATGTATTTTTCATAAAACTATGAAAGGGTTCCCAAAAGAAAACGAATCCTCTGGTTGGCAGGATAGTTTCATTTTAGACCCTCTTTGAAAAGGCCGGCTGGAGCTTCCCCATCCCTGCCCCATGCACATGTAATTATCCTTGAAATCAAACGTTCCTCCCTTCCAAGACAAGCCTGCAGAAAACAGGGGGAAGAGAGAAACCCTCACCTGCACCCACTAGCTGGTGAGCAAGACCTGAGTTTTCCACAGGGAGTGGAGGCAGGTTTTAGGAAAATGGGAAACCTAGGGATACGTGTGGGGGAGGACTCAAAGAGAGCTTCGGGAAATCGGGGTAAAAGAGAGAGTGAGAAAATGAGGGTGGCCTGCCTGGGACGTCCCAGACACCCAAGACAGCCTGGGAGCATCCTGATTGGCACGCTTCCATTCTGGAAGCCTGGCAGTGACACTTACCTTTCTGCACATTAGGGATCGTGAAAGCCAGACCAGGGACCCAGCGCCCCACTCCCTCTCCCCGACTCCGCACAGCCCTCCTCAGCCACCCACTTAATCTTAATTACCGTCCAGGGGACATTTGCTCTGGGGAAAGGCAGGCAGTGTCACCTGCAACTGGAAGAGCGGGGGTGCCTGTGTCCTCATGGGCAGCCACCGGCAGGGATAAGCCCTCTCTGGGGGACACACCACGTCTCACCACCTCCAAACTGACCCGAGCCTCTGCACAGCAGGACGGCCTCCTAAACAGTGTCCCTGCCACACCCCTGCCTCCTCATGGTTTATTCTCAACACAAACAGAGTGATCCTTTGAAAACATAAACCAAAAACTTGCAGGACGTACAGAAAGAGTGGATTTTCCTGTATGCAGAGCATACATACCCAGCTGGAGGAAAACAGGCTGCATCCCAGATCTTCCTCCAGAAGGAAGCTGGAGAAATACCCTGATGGATAACAGAAGACGACTCTGCCTGAGTAGTGACCTTATTATACAGAAGCCGGCAGCGGGAAGAGGAAAAAGTATTCAGCCAGTGGCCTGAGACACCGCAGAGTCCTTCAGGGTGGAGCTGGGGACAGCCCTGGGATCTGGCAGCAAGCGTGCCGTGGGCACCTAGGACGGCACCTGGGGGCCCGGCAAAGTCTCTCAGATGAGACGCTTTGACTCTACACGTAGGTGAAGCAGAAGCACAAAAGCCAGGCCATGAATTTCATCCAGCAAGGACCTGGTGTGATCCTCTGGGCAGACTGGGGAGTGTCACAGCCTGGAGGACACTGATGAGACTCAACAACTAGATGCAGGGAGGGATCCTGGGCTGAACCCTGGAGCAGGGGAACTGGTGACATCTGGAAAAGGCTGCTAGCTTAGTTCATAGGGTCACACCTAAACTAACTCACCCAGGTTAATTTGATAACCATACTGTGGTTACGTGAGTCAACAGGGAAGCTGGTTGAATGGTATGTGTAAATGCTATGCGCGGTTTGGCAAATTTCTGTGAGTCTAAAGTTATTTCAAAATAAAAAGTTAAATTTAGAAAGGGATCCTACACCCTCCCAACCCCTCAATACACACACACAAGCTCCACCGCCAGGCCTGATGCCTGGGACTCACCATTTCCCGCACAAGCCCCGATTCGAGGGCTGTGCTCTGGGGTGTTGAGGTTACACACCGTCTACAGCAGACAGAGGATCGGACGGAAGGCAGTTTCCTATAAGGAGCAGAGGGTCCCTCCCTCCCTCCTAGTCCCTGCCAAGGGCAGAGGAAGTACTGGTGTGACTGGTGGCGGCCCAGGTCATTGTCTGGACCACATCCGTCAGGAGCATCACCAGGTGTCACAGGTGACACGCCTGTTCAGGGCCCCCTCTTCTCCCCACTGCTGCTCTGAGACCCACAGGGTGGACAAGGCCCCTGCTTGGGCTCAGCCGGCTCTGACTCCCACCTGCACCCGAGTGTGCGCCTGGCATGCACGGCCCTGGGCACTGTCGCTGCCAGAGGAAGGCAAGGACCCAAAATAGGGAGCAAGTGCGGGGGCGGGGGCGGCCCCAGTGGGCTAGGAGGCCATCACTTGCTTCAACCAGTGTTGACCAGAGAGCCCTGGAGTGGGTGACAGGCACGGGCCAGCTCATAGCGAGGGTCCTTTATCCTCCTCTGCTGCTGCCCCTCCTGTGACCAGGAGCTACAGAAACCTCGAGGTGAAGAGGAGGTTGGACAGGACACCCACACTCTTGGGCCTTCCTGACACATACCACTGAGTCCTGACCCACCGTGTACAGCCTGGCCCTTCCCACCAAATTAGGAAGGACGCTGTCTCTAGAGAGTAAGGCAGGGTGGGCAAGGCCGGGCTGCAGAAGGGGAGCAGAAGCAGCGGCAGCAGCAGGACAAAGCCGACGAGGAGCAGAGGGCGTGCCCCGCGGGGTGAGCCGGGTGAGCGTGGGTTTAAGGGAAACACCCACCGAGTTGTAGGCTGTGTCCCAGTGCCATCCCACATTCCGTGGCGAATACGGCAGCGCGAGGGGTGGGAGGGTGCCAAAGGCCGCGTAGAACACGACATCTTCACATCAAACTATATGAATAGATTTTGGTTTCAAGACAATGAACTAGGTCGACACATGTGCTTTCCCCTCTTCTAATCGTGTTGAAATGAAAAATAAGAAGACTGAGAACTCTGTTGCAATGTTGAAGTACAGGGAATGATGACAACAACAAACCAAAAATTAAGAATTCCTAGAAGATGTGAAGCAGATGGAATCGGATAGAGAAGAAAGCTCTGAGTGTTAGACATCTGGCCATAAAGTCAACTGTTTCCTCTATCCAAACAACAGCCAGCTAGAAAACGTAAGGGCCTACTAAGTAAAGAAAAAAATGCACAGAAGTAAACTGTAAAAGAAATGTACAAAAATCATTTGAAGCAAATTATTAAACTTTACTTATAGACAAAAAAAGAAGACAAATCAAAGGAGAGACATTTCACTCCTTCTGAACACGGAGATGATATTGTAAAGACATCAGTTCTCCCCAACTGATCTATAAATAAGATGCAAATTCACTCTAAATCCTAAGAGGATTCATTTCGGAATTCAACAGGTTGATTTAAAATTTTGTCTGGAAGAGTAATTAAAAATAGCTAAGAAGTTTTCAAAAAAGAAGTGTAATGAGATGGCACCTGTCCTTTCAGGAAGCCGCAGTTGATGATAAATGGTCAGCAGGACAGAACACAGTCCAGAAAAATAGGATCAAGTATAGCTGAGAATTAATATCTGATCAAGATGGCATTTCAAAAGGTGGGAAGAATGGATTATTCAACAAATGTTGATGAAACAATTTTCTATTCACTTGAGGGGGGGATTTATTTTAAATTTTACCCAGTATCATTTGTAAGAATAAATCTTTGATAAAGATTTAACCAAACCAAAAAACTGCCATAAAAATACCAAAGGAGGGACTTGCCTGGTGGACCAGTGGTTAAGAGTCCACCTTCCAACGCAGGGGACGTGGGTTTGATCCCTGGTCAGGGAACTAAGATCCCACATGCCGCAGGGCAACTAAGCCTGCACACCGCAACTAGAAAGCCCACGTGCCTCAGCGAAGAGCCCATGCACTACAACGAAAGATCCCACATGCCCCAACGAAGATCCCACGTGCCACAACTAAGACCCGACGCAGCCAAATAAATAAATTTTTTTTAAAAAATAAATAAAGCTCTAAGAAAAAAAACAAACAAAGGAAACACAAGTCATTATTCTTTTTTATTGTCCCAGGGTGAAGTCCTCTCTAGGGTGATACAAAAGCTAGAAAACAAAGGAAACTATTGGCAGATTTAACTATGTGAAAAATTAAAACTTCTGTATAGGAAAAGACATCATGAAAGAAGTGAAAGTCAGTCAGTAAACAGGACAGGGTTCTGAAATGCCACATGAGATGATGAAGTTCTCTTAATACAGAAAGAAGGCCCCCAGGAGTTCTGGCTCACTCTCTGCAGAGTGGCCTTGGGCAGGCAGATCAGTATTTACAGACAGAGAAAGATGTCCACAGATTCAGGACATATTCACTCTTATTCATTTGTTCATTCATTCAACAAAAAGTTACCAGAAGTCTAGTATGTGTCAGGTACTATTCTAGGTGCTGGGCATAAAGCAGTGACGAAAAAGCCAGAAATCCCCCAGTACATTCTAGTGGGGGAAACAGACAATAAATAAAGCATTCGGTAAAATATATGGTCTATAAGCTGGTGATAAAAGAGAAAAAAGTAAAGCAGAGAAAGGGTATAGGCAGAGTGGGGAGGGGGAGGGGTTACAATTTTAAATGGGGGCAGTGGTCTGAGAAGTGCTCACTGAGAAAACGACATCTGGACATGTTTTGAAATATTTGTGTATACATGTGAACACTCACAAAAGTCTAGAAGGATATGTACTCAAGTCTTAATGTCAATGCTTCTTACAGGTGCCATTGTACAGCACTTTTACATTCTACTTTTTGTACACTTCAGTATTGTTTGATTTCTTCTAAAATAACTATGGAACACTTATTGTGAGCAACACAGCATTTGGAGGGAAAACTGAAAGTGAATTTCCAGAGACAAGCACTTGAGGGATGCTCCCACCGGCAGGGATCAGACGTAGGAGGTTGGAGTCGGATGTCTGGTGCTCTGGCGCCACCTGGTGGCCATCTCCTAAATGATCACTCTCATTTCCAATCCCCTCAAGGTAGCAATAAAAAAGCGGCAAGACACACAACAACTGTATAAAAACCTATCTGCCCTGTGGACAGGGACTACAGAGGAAATGCGCAACATAAACAGTTTGATTTGTTGGGGTAGCATGGTCATGGTGGGATTTATTTAGCTTGGATCTCCAATCACAGTTCTATGATGACATTTCATTCCTTTGTGTTAACTGCAATGGAGCAGTTCTACGGGGCAGCTGAAGGTACTCACAGAAATGCAGTGAGAGGCGGGGTGGGCAACACAGAGCCATAACCCAGGCCATCTGCACGTGTGTCCCCAAGAAGTTTGGGGGTTCAGAGTGACAGGACCTCAGGTCACACAGTGGTTGGAGGTGGAGGGGTCTTCCCCAATGGGAGTGCCTGGAAGACGAGGTCCCAGGAGTCTGGCTGGGAGGGGCAGCCATATCCGGGCCCTCAAACGATTAACCGCTAACTGAGCACGTGCGCAGACCACCAAACTGGAGCCTCCTCGCCAAAGTCCAGAGGAAACAGACATCCCACGGGTGATGAGGAAGTGACGTTGATCTCAGCGAGGACTCTGCCTGGAATAGTCTTCCCCTCTCCCCCATCCTTTGGCCCCTCTTCTGTGTGCCCTCACTCAGCCCACTGTAGCACCTGTCACTCTGACAAGAAAGTGCTCTTGCCGGGCATCTCCCTGCTAGACCATGAGCTCTGGAAGGCGAGAGTCACACCTACTCATTCACCCTCGGAGAGCTCCGGGTTTGAGTCCTATGTGACAGCAGGCAAGTGCCCCTCTAAGCTTGAGTTTCTGCGTGGAGATACGGGACTGTCCTCCCCTCGTGTGGTTATGGCAAGGACAACTAATAGCACCAGCTGGCACTCAGGAGTGGTGATGGGCACCAGGCAGCTGTCTAAGCGTTTTATTTGCATTAAGTTCCTGAACTGAGGCCACCTCTGTGGAGTGTTGATCACAGCGCCTGGCATGGGGTAAGTGCTCAAATATTATTTTATTCCCAGTTCCCAACACAGTACCCAGCACTCTGCTGTGTTCTCAGTAAAAATGAATGAACCACTCCCCCAGCCTATTACAGGAAGGGGCAAGTTCAGGGCACGACGGCGATGCTTAAGCGGCCCATCAGCACCCCCAGCCACATGGACTGAGCAAAGGGACTTCAAGGAGAGCACCCCTGCAGGACTGGGGAAGGGGGTATGCAGGGAGAAGTGATGCAAACTCCTGGGGTGGGGACAGGGGAAGCAGCAACGCTCTGGACTCAGGTTCAGCTCAGGTAGAAGCTGCCACCCAGGAGGGGCCTCAGTGAAAAGTGGGTGGGACTTGCCTTGCCTTAACATAAATCCCTCCAGCCCTGATCCCAGGTGGTCAAGGCCGTGGTCCTCGCAGTAGAGGGTCGGTAGGCAAGGTCACTGAGGGAAGCTGGTGTAAGGCAAGGAAGGGGGCTGAGAGGTACCCAACCCACTGAGAGTCACAGGCACTACCCTGGGGAGGGGGCGGTGCATCCCTCTGCAGGCCCCTCCCCAACCCAGCCACTTGGAAGTGGCTTCCAGTCAAGGAAGGAGAGACTTGCAGACTACAACAGGTGCCAGAAGGGCACTAGAGCAGCTGGTGGCCACGCCCACTGTACTGTCCCCCGCAGTCAGGTGTGCTCAGGGGCTGGTTCTCTCCCTGGAACCATCCTCGTCCCTTCTCTCCTCCCCGCTCCTTCCTGCCCTTTTCCAGCCTCATTGTCAATGTCACTTCCTCTGGGACCTCTTCTGTGATGCCTGACTATGTTGTGTCCTTCTCCTACTGGCTTTTAGAGCACTCAGACTTCTCCTTAGCACTCGTCCTATTTGTCTTGAGTTATATTCGTCCTCCCTGGACGGTCACAGCTGTGGCCACGCTCGGCTGCCTCCCCAAGATTTCCAGCGAGAGGGTCACGCAGGCAGCATCAGGAGCGGCCCACGGCTTCTGCAGCTCACAAACCCTTTTCTGAGCAACCCCACTCCACATGCTTCCCATCTCTGACTCTGAGGTTACGATGGGGCAGAGCCTTTCTCCCGATCAGGAAGGGCCACTGCTGATGCCTATTTATGTGCGGTTCAAGAATGAGATGTCAATGCTAATACAACTGACAGCCTAAACCTTCATCTTTTTTTTTTTTTCGGCCGTGCCACGCAGCATGCAGGACCTTAGTTCCCCGACCAGGGATCAAACCTGGGCCCCCGGCAGAGGAAGCATGGAGTCTTAACCACTGGACTGCCAGGGAATTCCCAAAACATCATCTTATAGAAAAGAAAACTCAAGTCTCCTTGCTTACAGACGTTTATAAAGGCAATCTCAAAAGAAACAAATGACAAAAAGGAAGGTGTAGCAATTTATCTGGGTTGTTTCTTGATATTTCATCATTCTAAATTATACTTTATCGGACTTCCTATTTAAACTACAAAAGCAACATATCTTTATTGCTATAAGCCAAACCTAAGAGGGGTGTACAAATAAAAAGCCATGAAACCACCCTCCCCCAATGCCGACCCCCTTCCACCCACCTAAGGCAATCACAGTGGGCAGCCAGGAGTACACTCCTCCAAGCCTTTGTGCCAAGCAACATAAATACCTGTAAACAAGTGGGACTAGACCAGAACCCAAGGTCGTACCCTCAAACGCCTGGGGGGTCCAGCAGATCATGTCATGGCGAAGCTACAGGTGTAACAGAATAAGGACAGAGGGGACCTGTGGCCAACTACGCCACTTAAAGCTTTCCATTTTGAACATTTGGAAAGCACTGAACTGGCCATACAAGGTATCTGAGAGAGAGACTGGACAGTGCTCCTTGGGTAGAGTAGCAGAGTTAGTAAGAGCTCAGATTATGGAGACCTGGTAACATCCTGGGCCCAGTGTCTATTGGCTAGGTCACCGTTAAGAAAGTCACTTAGTCTCTGTGCTTCAAATTCCTCCTCTGAAAAGAGGCAATCCAACAGTCCCTTCTTTGTAAGTTCACTGTGAGAAGCGAACTTACAAAGTGAACTAATGTAAAGCACTTAGCACTCGCCTGGCACACACTATTACTGGCCACCAGTCTGCAACCACTGCTGGAGACATTATTCTGCAATTTGTTTTTTAAACCTAACAATGTGTCATGGGCTTCCCTCATGTCAAGGTAGAGAGAGCTGGATCCTTTTTAATAACTGCCTAATACATGGCTGATGGGGGCTCCCATTCCTTCCACTTTTTTGCCACTACAAACAGTGGCGCAGAAAACAGCTTTGTACTGCTTTTTGCATTGGTGCTTTATTTCTGCATGAATTGCTGCTGGGTTGACAGATATGGATATTTAATACTCATTAAATATTTTCAATTATATTCCCCCAAAGTTAGAACAATTCATACTCCCAACAGCAATGTAAGGGAGCACTCATTTCCCCCAATCACTTGCTAACATTGGATTTTATCAATCTTTGTAACATTTTGCCACTTAAAAAGGTAAAAAAGAAAACTATTGTTTTTATTTGCATTCTGCTAGTGATGATCTTTTGAGGCAGAGATTTCCAACTTCTTTCTTTCTCCTTTTCTTCTTCAGCAAGAAAACTAGTTTTAGCTAAGCACACTCCATGCTCCCTTGCTGCTCAGTGTGGCTAAGCTCCACTCGGTGAGATGTAAATGTTAGTGCTGTGTGAGACTTCTGAGAAATATCTGAAAGGGAAAGTGTACACCCTTCTTCTCCCCTTTCTCCTTCTGGCTTCTGGAATGCAGATGTGACGACTGGAGCTCAAGCAGCCATCTTGAGTCAGGCGGCAATCTGCTATGGCTGGAAGAGCAGCGAGATATAGAACCTGGCGGCTCTGTGATGACTTAGATTCCACCACACCAACCTCTTTACTTTTTCATGAAATGATATAAACCCTTATATGTTTAAGCCATTGTTATTCTGGGGTTATCCACTACATGCAACAAAATCTATTCCTAACCAATACACCTTCTGATTCCCAAAAGTCAAAATTGAACCTTTATTTCTCTTTTTTGTAATACACATAAATAACAATGCCTTTATGTTTTATTTGCCCTATGTTTATTTAAGTCTCTTAAAAGTGGAACACTCATTTTCCCACTCTCCCATTCTTTCTCCCAAAGCCTTGGGTTTTACAGAGATGGTTTAGAATTTTTATTTTCAGCCTGTTATGTTTTCCCATACAGTTCTCCTCTATTTTAAAAGTTCTTAATAACACACAATAAAAATTCTAACTCACACTAGCTATATCCAATGAGATTAATCTCTGTGCACTAAAGGGTGCACCACGGCTCACTGCTTCCTGCACTCTCCATGTCCCCCACCCCAGAATCTCTGCTCTAACTGTCCTTTGGTCAGAGAACTTCAATGGGCGTTTTCCTCAGGCACACCTACCAGATGACGTATGCTTTATGTCCTCACGCATGTGCAATGTCTTTCTTTCACAATGACCAGGAGTGACATCTCGGCTGGTTCAGCGAGGGTTGTGGCCCCCTCTCTCCAACAGTCTGGAGACCCCGGACCACCGTCTTCCGGCCTCCAGGGCTGCATATGGAAGGGCCAATGAGAGTCTAATTCTCTCTCCTTTGAAAACAGCTTGTTCTTTCTTCCTACAAAACTTTAAGATTTTTCTCTTTCTTCTTGGAGTTTAGGAATTTTACTAGAAAGTAGGTCTAAGTGTTGGGCTTTGCGTGGGATGAATGGATCCATTTAATCTGAAGAATCAAATCTGTCTTCAATTCAGTGACATTTTCTTTTATTGTTTTCCTATTACTCCTCCATCTATTCCTTTTTCTCCTTCTGGAACTCCCATGACTCCATGGCAGGTCCCCTGGATAAGGTCTCCAAGGCCTTCCCTCATGGACAGTGTCCCACATTTTAATTCATTATTTCCATTTCTTTTTATTATTGTTCTGGGTTGTGAGGCATTTCTTCTACTTGACCTTCCAAACCACCAATTTCAGTTCTTAAATTGATTTTTAAATTCAAAAGCCATGTGTTTTAGTTCCAGCAAGCCTCTGGTACCCTTTAAATGCGTCCCCCTAGGAGCTCTCTCCTTGTAAAGTTCTTACACATCCTCTCCTTCCATCCTGCCTCAAAGGAACCACTGCTCCAAGTGTGAAGCCTGGCTTCCCTCTTTCTCCAGCTAAGATCCCAAAAAGCCGTCATGTGTCTTTGCCTGCTGAAGGGTGCAGGTTCACACAGCCCCTGTTCATGGCAGACCACTCGAGCTTCTGTGGCAGTGACAAGCCTGAGGCCCTGTATGACCTGACAGCCTCTGTTCAAGGGGACCCAAGTGAAATGAGGTGGCAAACTGTGATCTTCCTGCTGAGAAGTGGGGAGGAGACCCTCTGCTCTTTGGTCCCCTAGTGATGATGGGGGAGAGGCAGTCCTCTCCCAGCTTCATGGACAGGGAGCAATTCTGCCCAGATCCCCTGGGATTGGCAAGATCGGGCAGTCCCTCAGAGGGCATAGGAAGCAAGTGGGCAGCTGCAGCCCCTCTCATGGAATCCAGTTCTAAGCAGCCTCAAAAGCACAGACAGAGGAGAGGAACTGCATTTCTAGAACTAGATTGACCTAGAGTCAAATATCAACTCTGACACTTATTTGCTGTGTGATCACAGGGAAATTACTTATCTCTGAGTCTCAGTTTTCTCATATGCTCTTACCTTTAAACCAAGAGTTATTTCCAGCATCCTCCTAAGGGGAACCAATCCCTCTGATACGTAAGTTTCAGGGAACTTGCTTCTTCTAAGCACTATATGAATTACTTGTATTGTAGTTAATCATGCAATATCAAGGAAGGAAGACTGGGGCCCTGGCAGGAAAGCATCAGAAACTTTACCTTCTGCCTCTTTGTGAAAATAGGTTGACAGAAGGGTAAGGCTACTAGAAGAATCTGAAAAATATTGTAATATTTCAGCTTTTAGCATTTTTGTGACTGCTCCTACCTGAATAAAATCTCCTAGGATTCTTCTAGGCAAATACTCGCTGCCTCTTCCCCTATTATCTTACGGTGTCTCAAGACTTGAGGACCATGGCTGCAAAGGGGATGGATGCTGGGAGCCAGGAGAGAGTCCATGTTGGTCCCAGTTTAGTAAAATTTATGGAGCACCTACTACGTATAAGGCATTGAGCAAGGCACTGCACAGAATACAATAATGAGGAAGACACAACCCCTGCCTTAAGAGGGCTTGAAGTCTAGTCAAGGAGCTAAGGCAGGAAGTACAGGGGACATCAAAAAAGCACAATGCAATGCGGATCGTGGCCAGGGCCATGAGAGGGGGTTGAAACAAGTGTCAGGACAGTTTAAAAGGAGGAGAGCTCCAGTGAGTTGGGGAGTGCAGAAAAGCATTCTTGGAAGAGGTGCCGGATGGGGTGGGCAGAATCTCAGGGAACAAGAATTGGGGGTGTGGGGGGGGAGGGGAGAGGGAGGCAGGGGGTTGACAAGTAGATTATAGAGTCTCTTGAAGATGATGATCAAGTCTTATTCCTTGAATCTTATAAGATTCCTTGTATCTTCATATTCCTTCACCCATCCTCCCAGGGCCAAGCGTAACTCACACAATGAGCCGGTCCTCTCTGATGAAGGGTCTGAAGCAAGGACAGCCAAAAGTGAGGAGGGGAGCTGAACTGAGAGAGGGGAGGGGCTTGTGGGGAGGTATAAGGATCTGACTGAGCTTGAGAGAAAGGAGGTTGCCCAAGTCACCCCAACTGCTAGGAGGCCGATACAGAATGTATGTCTTCTGAGCAACAGGAGCAAAAGGATGACAGCAAAACAGGGTGGCAACAAGTGGTCTTGCACGAGGAGGAGGCAGAGAAAGAAAGGAAAAAACCCTTGATACAAGAACCAGTGGTGAAAACCCCAGAGCTTAATTCATCTGGCGAGAAGAAGCCCCTAAAACACCCTGTGCGTGTGGCTCACTGAGGATGCCTGATGTCCCGAAAGCCCCTGTGCCCTCCTCAACCCTGCAGACTTGCTGACAGCAGGTTCCTCTGACTGCAACAGGACCCGGCTCACCCGTACCAGCTGCACCTCTGGGTGCCACAGCCTGGCTCTCTGCTCAAGAGGGCACAGGTCACTAGGGTCAGTGAACCCACTTACCAGGAACACATGTTGGGCTTCATAATCCCAGGCCAATAGGATAAACCATCCCAGCACGTCTCTTTCCAAACAGTAGCCGCTGTAAAAAGTAGGGGGGATAATTCCATTTACACGATGTTCCAGACGGTAAGACTTGTTTCTCAAGGCTCAGCAAGGTCAAACCAACTATAGTGCTAGAAGATCTGATTTGAATCTGTTCTTTGAAATGTCAAAAACCTTCCCCATAGATCAATATGTGATATCATTAGCCTATCAGGTAGCAGAGCCTGTCCTAAAATCACCGGAATTAACTTCAACTTCTTCGGTCACTATTCTCCTTTCCCACCATGCTTTGGATACATGCTGTGGTAAGCATGGGAGGGTCCGCCTGGGGACCCCTGCCTCAGAGTGCATGCCAGGGAGGCAATGCCCAGCCCGCCCAGCACGGGGGCAGCCTCTCAGCCGCCCACTGGCACAGACAAGCATCCTGCACCCGGCGCCTGCAGAGGGCCCAGGGGCTGGTTTGTTTTCCTTCCTCCAAAGCGCCCCCTCCCTCCGCCCCCCACCGCCAGGTGGGCGGCTTCATGACCTCCTTCACTGCGGAAAGTTGCCTTCGGCTCCTTCGGGTCCTTCCTTTAACCTAAATGTTTCCGCGTCTTCTCCTGACCCCCCACTCCCACCTCTGAGGAAGAGGCGTCCACCAGAGACCCAGGGCCGGCACCCCCCTCGCACCTCAGTCTCCTCCACTCTCTCGGCCTGAGAACGTCCGCAGTTCTCTCAGTCTTCCAAAGAGCTTCGGCCCTTGAACTCCAGGCTGCTTCCTCCCCACCACCCACGGCAACACCCCTCCCGACTTCGGGTCAGCAGGACCGCCTAACGGCTGAGGCTCAGGCTAGTGGCCGAGCTCTCGGTAGCCTCCAACACGGCTCACCAGTCCCTCTTTCTGGAAACTCATCAGCAGCCTCAAACAATGACCTCGTGCTTCTCCTCCTCCTGTCTCCTCAGCCTCTCTGGCCACCTCTGCTGGCTCCTTTCTTCTGCTCACCCGCTTCCAGAGCTGCCTCGCAGCCCCTCCCCACAGGAACCCAAGGCGCTAAAAGGCCAGGCCCTGCCTCCCTCACCACCCTCCCCTGGCACACACTTCGCACTCCAGCAGCAAGAAACCAACCCAAACACAGGCCGCCGACCGAACCGACTGAGGCCCTCACTCGCCACCTGCTTCCCGCAGCCAGGCCCGGCTCGGGCTGCCCCCTTTTGCTGCGACCTTGAGTCACAGCTCATCAAACTTTCGGATCCTTCACTCCCAACAGCTGAAAAAACATTAAGCGAGCACCTCTAACATACATATGTTTATTCGTAAATTAAATATATGTTCTAAAGTACCGACACGTTCTATACGTTACAAAACAAATGCAAACAATTGAAGAGGTAAAGATGAAATATGTTAAATTATTTTATTCTATAATACAAAAAACTTTCCTTCTCATTATTAATAATAATTTCAGTGAAAGCAATGTGACTGCTATGCTTCCTTTGACAGAGTTTTAAATAAACTTTACATGGAAGTACAGCATAAGTGCAGAAGAATGCATACAATAATACAGTACCAGCGCACAGGTCAAAGGATTCCCGCAAAGTGAACATACCCGTGTAACAGCACCCAGATGGAGGAACATCATGAGCCCCCCACCACCCACCGCACCTCCTTCGATCTTTACCTGCCTCCCAAGGGTGGTCACCACTCTGCTTTCTAACAGCAGAGATTACTTCTGTCCGTTTAAACTTTATACGAATGGAGACATACAGTACACAACCTTTTGTGCCTGAATGAACATTATGTCTGTGAAATTCATCCCGATTTTTCATTTTTCATGGTTGTTCACGAACTCATACTGATCAGTTTCCCACTGTGGGAGTTGACCCTGCATCTGTCCACTCTGCTGCTGATGGACACTGGCATTGTTTCCAGTCTGGGCTATCACAGGTGGTGCTGCTATAATACTCTTGAGCGATGCCATTTGGTAACACATTTGCATGCCTTCCTGTTGGGTTGATGCCCAAGAGCAGAACTGCTGGGTCCTAAGGTGAGTACGTGTTCAGTTTGGGTAGATGATGCCAAACAGTTTTCCCAAGTGGCTGAACCAATTCACACTCCTCCCAGCAGGGTATGAGCATTCTGGCTGCTCGGCACCTTGGCCAGCACTTGATACAGTATATATATATATTTTTCATTTTAGCCATGCTGGTCAGTAAGATATCACAAAGTAAGTATTACGATCACTTTTAAAGGAGATTGAAATCAGTGCTTCTTTCAAGCTCACAAAACTAAGGTGAATCAGAGCAGGAACCCAGGTCTTCTGACTCCGAATAGCATACTGTGTCTACTTGCAATGAAATACTATTTCCAACATAAACACCCCAACAAGAGGCTAACGCACTGATAAAAAGAACGTGCTTATGGACTATGCCAATCCCAACACCTGACTCATGACAGGAAAGAAAGAATAAAAGGGTGTATCAACCCAACTTTGAAACAGACATATATAAGAAGCCTGGAGATCTTTCCATCCCTCACATTTGTACAGTTCTTTAGAGTACAGACTGTGTTCATATGCATGATCTCTGGTTTCAGCAGGAATTTTATTCCTGCTTTTTCTGTTAATTAAGGTTTAATGTTATATCTTCTTTTAATAATCAATTCATTTGTATTCTATTTTATAATCATAATCACAATTATTTAGAAATAACTTTATATTTGAATGGTTCCACTCTGACTGCCAATCCTTTCCTACTCTGACTTGTCCATTCATGGGCTTTCATTTTGACTCATCTCTCCGTTACTGGAGCATGGCTTCCAGTGATTTTTTCCCCCCAGGAATGGTGCGTGGGTGTGGCAAAAGCTACACTCAAGATGTGTCCTTGTAAGACTGAAATGAATTTCTGTTGCCATCAAATGTGAAATAAAACTTGGCTGAGTATGAAATTCTTGGGTCACAACCCTTCCCTCAAAACTCGATGAGGACTGCTCCACTGCCTCTGGCACCTGTGCTGCAGACAAGCCTGAGCCTAGCTTAGTTTTTTTTTCTTGGATTTAAAGGTTCCTTCTACCAGAATGCTAATGGTATCCTCTCACTATCCTTGAAATTAAAACAAAAACAAAAAACAAAAAAACTTCACCTGGATATGTGAAGTGTTAGATAATTTTGTTACTTTTGCCTGGTTCATGATAAGCCCTTATAATTTACGGATTCAGGTCCTTCTTCGGTTCGGGAAAATTGAGGATTTGCTCTGGTCTCCAGTCTGGTCCATCATCCACGTCTGCGGTCTCCTCTGTTGCTTTCCTGTCCCTTGTGAAATTGGCAGTTTGTCCTCCTCCTGACCCCTTGAATTTCTGCAGTGCCACTAATTTCAGTGCTGGCATGTGTGATTTATTGCCCCACGTTCTTTAAGTCCACAAGCTCCTGCTTCACCTCAGTCTGTTGACTCATCATTTCGTCTTTCATAGCACCTATAACTTCTCTTAGAGGACAAAGAAGATGATGTTTGAAATGTACTTCAGTTTACTGAGTAAAAGTTTGGAAACTTCTTTCCCAAAGCCTGATCTTCTCTATTTTTTGCACCCTTGTTTATTTCCCTTTATACTGCTGGATCTTTTCAGTGGGTCCTCTCTAGTTTAATTTGTCTATTCGTTCATTCTTGAATGAGGACAGATGAGACCTGGCCTGACATTTATCCAAAAATAGTGCAGATGGGCTCCCCTTGGTCCCCTCTCCATCCACCCTGGTGGATTCAAAGCTAAGGTCCAACACCATCTCCATCACTCATCAACGGTGACCACTCTTTAGTTAACGTCTTCACTTCTTTTGCCTATTTCCTCCTGTATAAAACTAGAAAGTCGAGCTAATCTTCAAATGTCTTTTAAAGCTCCACATTTTTGTAATACTTTTATACATCACCTAGGTTTAAAATTTCATTAGTTTGGAACCAATTGTCAAGGATTTTGCTAAATATACGTATAAACAAAAAAGACCCTATTTCTTAAGAAAGACTCGCTGTACTCAATTTTTAATTAAGAAAACCACAAATATTAAGCTCAAGAAACAGACTTCATTTGATTATACATAAGAAAAAAGAGAATTATAAATAATTTACAAGAGCTAGCAGAGTACATGCCCCAGGGATGTGCTGGGTATGAAATGTGTACAAGAGGCAAAAGCTAAACACAAGGAACTGAGAGTAGCCTTTCTCTCCCATTCCGCCTCCCCACTGCACCTTCAGTCTTGTCTAAACACGGCACACCAGGTGGAAAGACTGCCAGCTGCCTGAGCCATGGCTGGGCCTGCCTTTCCGCAGCCCACAGCCATTCTACAGGGTAGCGTTGACTGAGAGCTTCCCATTGCACACGCGTCTCCATGCATCGTCCCATTTGATCCTGACAACACCTGTTGGGAGACTCAGTCCTCCGCGGTCTCTGGCACTCCAACCTGTCTTGTGGGAACTGCCAAGAATGCAAGGTCCTGATCACCCTTTACCTAGGCCATTTCACAGGGTTGTGTTGCAGAGAGCAACCTTGAGAGATGCGACAATGTCTCCCTCAGGGACAAAGGGCGGCCTTGCTCACTGCCTGCCATAAAGCAGCACGTTCCCCAGGCTTGTGTCTCTCAGGTGTGACACAAGGCAAAGCATCCATCTGGACCCACAGTGTCACCTCCACGGGACTTGGGGGAAGGGGAACTGACACACACTGATGCTTATGCTGGTAATAAAGTCCTTTGTCTGACTCAGGAGTTATACATACCAAAAGATACCAAGTAGACAAGAAAGTTCTCCCTCCTAATTCCCCCTACTACCTGATTCAGTAACCTGTCTCTCCTAGATCTTACTGCAGAATTCAATATACATCTTCCCACCTTTAACTCCATTTTTTTGTCCTTTACCTCAAACTCACCTAGAATCCACTGCAGTAGTGGTTAAGCTTATCAATTCTTTTCAGCATTGAAATCCAAATGCCCCAACATAACAATTATTCCTTCCCGTGCTTCTGTGTAACTCCTGATATCTCATGAATTTAGCTCCTGGGTAAGTTACCAATGAACTGACTTCTTTTCCATTCATCTGTTTTCCTGCTTTTACCCAGGCGCCATGTGGGATTAATAAATTATTGCCTTATAGTAAGTTTTGGAGGCTCAACCATTTATAGGCTCCACATCTGTTAAATTGGGCCAGTAATGGTGAGGCTGGTCCCCAATATCCATCCTCCTCTTCTTCTTCAGTAACAGAACTTCTGGTTTTTAGATGGACATATGGTTTCCCTGAATACAGGTTACATTTCCCAGCTTCCCTTACTGCCATGTGTGGCCATAAGACCAAGAGAAGGCCGATGGGATGCAAGAAGTGTCATGTGCAATTGCTGTAAAGTGGCCCTCAAAGTCTGCAATGTAGATGCAAAAGCCAGAGTTCCAGCAGCCATTTCAGGCCATAAAGTGACCTTGGTCTTAGAAGCCATCCCCAAGATCACCTCACGATGGAACAAGACAGAAGGAACCTGGGTCTCTGACCATGTAGACTCAATACTCTGAGCTGATTACCCTCCTGACTTCTCACACATAAGACAGAAACTTCAATCTTATTTATGTCTTCATTATTTTGAGTTCTCTGTCATTCATACCCTAACCTACAGAAATGGCTCCCTCATAAAGAGAATGCTAGAAGGTTACATGAGAGTATGTATCACAACAGATATCCATTTTTATATTCCCCCAACAAAGGGGCAAGTGCTGTTTTTACACAGAGCAGGCAACTCAAACATTCGCTGAAACAAACAGAATCTGGAAGAATGAGGCCATTTCACTGCCTTAACATTTTTTTTACCAATTTATTTTTCCAGATGAAGATCGCTATTTTATCAAGTTTTATAAAATGTATCATTGGAATTGCATTAAATCTTTACCAATATTTGGAGATATAGTATTGTCACTATTACTATGTTTAGACTTCCCTGGAAAGAGCCAGAAATTGATTGATTGACTCATTGATTTTCATCCTATCTATTCAAAACATTTAATATGAGGCTACTCTGTAATAAGCCTATTCATAAAAATGAGACTTTGTGGAGTTGGCGAACAGACCTTAGGTAAATAAGCTCTCGTGCCCCAGTGCCCACCAAACACTGAGGGAGGTGAAAGAGGTGGTGACGATCTCTACCATCACTAAAGACTAAGGCTAATGTGCTACTTTGTCCTCATCACCTCCAGCTGTTGATCCAGAATCTTCTTGCCTCGCTTCTTCACAGCCAATAACACTCCCCTGACCAAGGTTCCTGGGCCTGGGGCTTTTTCATCTTCCATCATGTAAACTTTCCTGTGATGCTCCACTGTCATCCTTATCCTCTCAGTGCTCCTGCCCGTAGGTGAGGGTCACAGAGCTGACCCTGTTATTGCTGAAGTTCTTTATTTCACACACTTGCTATATGGGTGGGGTTTAGTCCAGTGGAGATATCTGCAGAGGTCCTCAGCTGATGATGGTACCATCATCATCACTATTACTACTGCCATTTACTGAAGCAATACTCTGTGACAGATACTTTGGTAAGCACCTTACCCATAGGAATATACCACTTGGTCCTTACAATAATTCTCTAAGATGGGTATTGTTATCACTGGGTATTGTTTCAAGTGAGAAAACTGAGGCCCAAAGAAGTTAGATAACTTATCCAAGGACACACAGTCGATAAGAGTATCCTCCCTGGCTATGGCAGCAAGCCCTTGGGCAAAGGCGGGATTTGAACCCAGCTCAGTCTGACCCCCTATTCTCAACCATTTCTTTATGTTCCATCCCACAGAGCTGAACATGTTATGTTCTGTAAGGTACATGCCCTCCCATCTGTCCATCTATTCCCTTCTCTTCGACTAAGCATTGGGGTTTCTCAACTAAACAAACATTAATCCCTTTTCTTCTTCCTTTCCTGAGAAACAAACGGCTTTATACCAGGATGGTTGGCCCTGGTATTAAGGACAGCTACTTCCCTCCAGGTATGCCTGACCCTGTCTCACTACTCTTCAGCTGTGGCTTTCAGCACCAGGGTCAGTGGTAAGCAGGTCTCTGCCTGCGTCCTACACTCCTAGGTCTTTGGGTTCAGGGTGATACTTACAATAGACATGTTGGATCATAGATCAGTCTCCCACTGGCTCTCTCAGATTAAAGGCTCTTCCCCAGGTTCTGTCAGCTGATCTGAGGCATTCTGTCCTACCAGGGGGATGGAACTCCACTTTGGCAACTTGGGACCCTCCCTCCACCAGCCGTCTGAGTAGATCTCAGGTACTCTTATAACTCTAAGACCTTACTTGTAAGTTCTGGAAATTCTACAGCAGGCTCTTCCCTGTTATCCAAGCTCAGGACACATGGAGGACCAAGGATGCACTCCCAAGTCACAGGGCTCCCACACCACATTGGTCCAGGCCCAGTGGTTTCTCACCTTCAGAACTTCCTCCCACATGTCTGGTAGCTGCCTTTCCTGGGATCTAGACACATCCCCTTCCCACTGAGGTTGCAGACCCACCCTGAACCCCAGAATGCCAGATGGGGCCCCAACTTTCCTGCTTCAGGAGCCAGAGATTTCAGTCCGAAGGGCCAGCAAAAGAAGGCAGGGGTGGATTTCTCAAGAAGGTTCTGAGAGAGGCTGAAGGGTTTAATGGATGCAGAGCCTCCTCTGCAGAGTCTTTCACACACGGAAGCAAAGGTCATTAAAACGACCTCTCTCATGTGGGAATGGCTCCGCTGTTAGGGAAAATAAGGGGATCAGGGGTGGCACCAGAGCACTCAGCTTCCGGGGGACAGGGTCAGAGGCCTGCGGGAAGAGAGCTGGAGGGGATCCCACCCCACCAATTCCCATAGCATCACCTTCTTAGGTCGCTCCTTCCTCACTGACCACCCCTCTGCTCCTTCCCCAACTCTCCCACTGTGCCCCGCCCCACATGCTGGCTCCCCCAGCAGTCCAGCCAGGACCCTCTGCTCCCTACACATACCCTTACTGAGTAACTCCCACCTCCCCAAGGGCCAAGGCTCTCTCTCCAGACCAGTGGGGCATCAGAACCACCTGTGAAAACCCTTCGACACACAGATGACCAGCCTCTCTCCCACAAACACCACGGAGGATTCTGCTCTGGCTCAGACCTCTCTCTGAGCTCCAGGCTAGCAGGCCAGCTGCCGGGTGCTGTCCCACAGGTGTCCCAAACTCAAAATGGCCAAAACCAAACTCACAACTTCCCCTCCCAACTCAACACTCCTCTCACGTTCCTTATCCTGTGACTGTCCAGCACTTCACATCACTAAGTGAGAAACCCTGGCACTGCCCACCCTCCCTCCCATCCGCTAAATCTCCAAGGAGAGAGGCCTCTACCTTGGTTTCTCTCAAACCCACCTTCTCCTCTCCATCCCTATGGCTCCCTCACCCATCTCCCAAATGCCAGTCTCCTCCCATACCACCCATCCTCCACACCAGGAGTATAACTGAAGGGGTCTCTCTCCTCCTATAACTCTGGAACAAATCTCCACCGGCCACAGAATAACATCCGAACTCCTAAGCACTGCTAGCGAGTCCCTCTGAGGACTGACCCCAAACCACCTTTCTGACCTGTTTCCTGCAACTCCACACAGCTCACCACACCTTAGCCACAGCATGGTCTCTCCTGCTTCTGGACCCCTGTTATCTGTTTCCTCTGCCTGTGTTCCCCTGCACCTGGGACACAGAGCATCTATTTTTGAGATCCTGTGAGTCTGACTTGGTGCCATGAGCTTCCATTTCCACTACTTACCAGCCCCAACACAGCACCATCGTCATTTATTTACTCCCATCTGTCGGCTGGTGGGCTCCTGAGGGCAAGGACTGCAGTGTCAGGCCCAGTTACATGCTCAGTAAGTGTTTACTTCATGAGTGAAACCACTAATGAGATCAAGGTGTTCTTCCACCCCCTCAAGAAGCAAAGGAAGCAACCAATCTTTAAAGCAATAAAAATAAGGCCAACTGCTATCTGGGAAACCATGGCAGGTAATGTTTCAGTAACAGATGCTTTTGGTGATAGATGGGAGTTCTGAAAAAGAAGAGTCAGCAACGACAGACTCTGTCAGGCGTCTCCAGCACAGGTCAAGAAAGCAATGCCCTGAGCACTGGGCCGTGAGCACTGCAGAGTCCCCTCACGCTCAGGGCTCTGACCACCCCGGCTGTGTGACTTCGTGAATTCATCACACCCTTGCCCCAACTGGGATCACGACACATGCAGTCGCCACCTCTTCACCTTGCTAGCTCCAACTCCTCTTTCCTCTGGGAAGCTGTCTCTGACCTCCCAACTGCTTTATGGCCTCTGAGCACCTTGTACTCTTCTTTTACAGCCATTGTCAGTGCTGTAATTAATCTTTCGTACACTTATTTGTTACGGTTTTTGTACTTATTTTTATACTTACTTAACTTCACTACTAGACTGTGAGCCAAAAGACAGCAAGGACCAGACTTGTCTTTTTCCTCTACTGCAGCCCCACACTCGGCACAGTGCTAGCACTCAGCAGGCCCTGAACAAGGACTGGATGGATGCGAGGGTGGGTGGGTAGATGGATGGATGGACGGCAGATGGACAGATGGACTGGCAGGCAGGCAGGTCTGGAAGACAGGGAAGAACAAGGAATAAGGCTGCCTTTCGTGACTGGTACAATAGTTTAATAACATCGAGCTCTCTTTACTCTGATGCAACCCTCGGAAAGCAACCTCAGATCTTAAAACTGGGGCTTTCAGGGCTTCCCTGGTGGCGCAGTGGTTGAGAGTCCGCCTGCCGATGTAGGGGACACGGGTTTGTGCCTCGGTCCGGAAAGATCCCACATGCCGCGGAGCGGCTGGGCCCGGAGCCATGGCCGCTGAGCCTGCGCGTCCGGAGCCTGTGCTCCGCAACGGAGAGGCCACAACAGTGAGAGGCCTGTGTACCGCCAAAAAAAAAAAAAAAAAAAAAAACTGGGGCTTTCCCACTAACGAAAGGATGCACACACACTGGGGATATTCCTATTTACTTGGAAAGCAGGTGTCAGAGCAAAGTGACACACTTGGCATTCTGGCTTCATACCCAGTGATCCTCCTATAATACCAGGCTGCTCTCTCTGTTCCACAAGTATACTGGCTATATTGATAAAAATAGGTTCCAATAATCTCTCAGCCCCCTAACATCATGATGAAGCCCCCTAAGATCAACACGCATATTGCTAGCAGACCACAAGAGGCACTGCCTTTTCTCAGCCAGCCACCATCACCAAATACCGGTGCTGGGCACCAAGTCAGGTGTTAGCTCCTCTTCCCCACAGTCACACTATAGATTCAACAGGGGACGCTGAAGCTGAGGTTTTCATCAGAGAGAAATGCTTCTTCATGGACATGGTCTATGAGCAACGTTACATGACCTGCAGGCAGCTACTGAGAAACTGCAACATACAAATGGATGGGTTTTACAGGTGGAGAATCAGTACGCCTGAGTATGAAACCCTGGCAAAGTCCCCATCCTCATGTGGAGAGTAGGAAGAGTGGACTCAACGATCTCTAACCTTCAGATCAGACTGACACTACAACTGATGAGCACAACGGCCACAGCAATGCTCACTGCAAAAGAGCCCCGTGGCAGGTATACCCAGAGACAAATTAGAGAAATAGGCTAACTGAAGCAACGAGCACCTTTTGAAAACAACAAAGTAACGCTACATATCAATCAGCAAGTAACTTCTAATCCTATCAAAAAGCTTCCCAGAAAGAACAAATTCTAATCTTAGTTATCAACTAATCAGCACATACATCAATCCCGTACCTTCGCTATTTATAAGAAAGATCAGGGTTTCCTGGTCCCTAGAATGAAAGCAGACCTTAAACCCATCATCCCAAACTGAACTCAACTCCTCAAATTCAATTATCAGTAACATTAAAACAACTAAAGCCAAGACAAACTATTACAAGTACCGTTTGTCCATGAATCCCTGTTTCCCTATCTCACCTGTGATTCTTCCAATGTGTATCAGAAACCACACCTCAAGGCAGCCCGGGCTGTGAGAAAAGACACCTGAGGAGCCCTCTGCGTCTCCCATAGCTCCATCTTGGGCAATTCCTCCACCCTCTCTGAGCTTCCATTTTCTCCTCTGCACACCAAAGCCCGCCCCACCTACCCTGCAGAATCATTATGAGGCTAAAGACACAGGTGTCAGAGACTTTGTAAAGTGTTGAAATATTTTATAAAAAAGGGGCCTCAGATCCAACAACCTTCTCATTTTATAGATTCAAATCAGTCACTGGGCACTCACCCTTTACTTCATTTGTCCATTTAACAAGCATTTATATACTACTTGCTGCGTGCCAGATGCTACGGCAGGCACTGAGGACAGGACTGCGAGCAAAGCCACAGTCCATGGTGGGACGGGACTGCACACCCTGCACTGGGGAGCTGGACGTAAGACAACAGTTACACCAGTTACACCGAAGAGCATGTCGTGACACCCGCGGGCCACGGAAACGATTTGGGTTTTTTCTAAGAGAAACCAGAAGCTACTGAAGGGATTTAAGCAGAGGGAACAACACACTCAGGTCGTTCTGGCTGCCGAGTACTAGCCCTGGGCTAGGCCCTGAATACGGTGGGAAGAAGAAATGCAGACTTTGGCTCTGCAAAGTCTGGTGGGGGAGTCACAGGAAGCTGAGGCTGCTACACGCCAGAGCAGGGCGTTGTGGGAGCCCCGTGGGAACACTCCTAAATGCCAGCGGCCTGAAAGTGCTGGAGATATGGTACCTAGAGAGAAAAAACAAAAAAAAACACAGCTACAGGGAGGGCACAAAATAAGAAATATCTTAAAATAGTGAAAGTCACTAATTCCACATAACAGACTTTATTGCCACAAAAAGAGACACAGCAAATTCTCCTGAATTTATTAACTTGTTTTCCATAAATATTTAATTACTCAGAAATGTATCAAAAACACAGATTCCCCCTGACCTACTTATCAAGCTTATACAAGAATGGGTGAGAATTACTGTATCCAATAAATACGAATTTAATTACATTACTCTTTCGTCTCTAATAAGATGATTTCAAAGAAACCATTGACTGTTGAGGCCAAACATTTACACTTTCTTCTGATTACTCAAGTTAACTGTCTTAATCTTAAAATAAAATCTGATAATAAAAATATTTAAATCCTAAAGAGGGAAAGTATAATGTTGCATAAGTTTATATTAAAGTCCCATTATTTGGACTTGAGGATATGGGGAGCGGGAAGGGTAAGCTGTGACAAAGCGAGAGAGAGGCATGGACATATATACACGACCAGGTAGTGTATATAGTGTAGGTAGATAGCTAGTGGGAAGCAGCCGCATAGCACATATATACATATATACATACACTACCAGGTAGTGTATATAGTGTATATAGTGTAGGTAGATAGCTAGTGGGAAGCAGCCGCATAGCACAGGAGATCAGCTCGGTGCTTTGTGACCGCCTGGAGGGGTGGGATAGGGAGGGTGCGAGGGAGGGAGATGCAAGACGGAAGAGATATGGGAACATATGTATATGTATAACTGATTCACTTTGTTATAAAGCAGAAACTAACATACCATTGTAAAGCAATCATACTCCAATAAAGATGTAAAAAAAAATAAATACAAAGAAATAAAAAATAAAGTCCCATTATTTACATGGAATCACAGAACAGTGAAACAGAAAGTACTTGGCAAACCAGCCTTCAGTTCCTGGACAGGTCTGAGACAAGGCCCACACTTGGGGTGACTCCACCCTCCCCCTCACCAGCACCTACTGCTTTTGTGGGCGTCAAGGCTTGCGTGCACAGTCTCAGTGCAGGCTGAGTACTGCCTGCCACCCTGGGTGCTCCCACCAGCCCTCACCACCAAGTACCTCTGAGCTTTAACACATCCCTTGTGCAATAACTCACATAACTTCCATAGGCAATAAGTTAACATCCCCTGCAAAAAAACAAGCATCCTGACAGCCCTCTAACAATGGGTTAAGAGAAGATTATTCTAGCTCACGCCGACTGGACGCTCATGAAGTGCAAGCACTATGCTAAGCCCTGTTCCTCGTCATCTCCTTGAAGTCCTGTAAGAACCAGATGGAGGTAAGTACCATCACACTTCCTGTATTGATGAGGAAAAGAGGAATGGTCACCTGCCCAAAGTCAAAGGGCTTGTGAGTAGGGTCAGGACACAAACCCACATAGGCCTGACTCCAGAGTCTGCTGTAAGTGCTGCCCTGTCCACCTCTTTGACGCTCAGGAGATAAATCTCCTTCGAAGAACACAAGGGATTTGAAAGCTCTGCAGAAAAACCAGGGAAGAATGTGCCTCTCCACGTCTTCATGGTCTCTGCTCTCCTCAGTAAGTGCAGGCGAGACAAGCCTGACTCATGCCTCCCTTTGGGGAAAAGCCATGGAACTGATCAGTGCAGGGGGTCAAAGAGAAGGTGCTCGCGATGGTGCTGGGCTGGAACCACCTGTGAGAAGAGCTCATGCAAAAATGGGGGAGGAAACACCTGTGGGCCTGTAAGGAAAGTCCCAAGGACTCCTTGAGCACTCTGTGACTTCAGAGCTGGTTTCTCAGATACCTTGGCCATCACCTTCACCACCAACTGGCACCGTCTACACTAGAACCTGGAGAAAACAGCCAAACAGGTGCTTCCTGGTGCTGCCCCAGCACCAAGGATAAATAAAAAGACAGTGAGCACTCTGTAAGCACCAGCTTCCCGTCGGGCACCACGCTAAGCAGCCCACAGCATTATTCCACTGAATCTTCAATGACAGCCCCCAGTAAGGTAACCCTGCCATCCCCATTTTACAAATCAGTTAACTGAGACTAAGAGTGGGGAAGACACTGGCCCAAGGTCACAGAGGTTGTGTGGAGGAGCCAGAATTGGAATCCAGATCTGGCTGCAGAGTGTGAATCTGCTTGGCCACTTCACTCGGGGTCCTCTGTCACCACCAATCCCCTCCTGGTCACATTCTGTTTGCACGTGACTCCTCCACCAACCATCCGCTCCCCAAGGGCAGGATGGAGATCCTTCATCTCCATATGCCCAGCACTCAGCAGAGGGCTTGGCCCAAAGCAGGAGCGCAGCAAGGCTGGTGGATGGATGCCCACAGGAAGGAAGTAGCCCCAGGACGCCCCTCACAGAAGCCAACCCAACCAACTCTCCCCATCCCTGATCAGAATCTACAGACCATCTACTCAGCTCCCTGAGGCCTGCTCCTCCGCAAGTCCACCTCAAGGGAAGGGTCAGCAGCCACACTTCTGGGGAAGGGGGAGGTGGGCTTCAGCAAGTATGAGCAGTTCATTTTCAGACTTGTCCTTCTTTCTGTTTCCCCATCTTGTCCTGGAGCAAATAATTCTTCCCTCTCCCACCCCTAAGACTTTGTAGGACAAGTATCACCACTCAGAGCCAAAGCCTACCACTAGTATATGGCACATGTGTGTCTCAGTCAGCACTCAAATACTTGGGGAATGAAGCAATAGAGTCCAGAGTCTGGGATTCACCAGAGACCTATCAATAAGAGTCTGCCAACATTCGGTAGCATGACCTGTCTGAGCAGAGGTCCATCACAATGTCCACCAAGAGCCTACCCTGGAGACTCAGAAGCAAAGAAAGCAGGAAACTTTCCCTGTGCAGGGACGAGACAGGTATAGAATAATGCATGCAATAGTGAGGCACATGAACCGATCAAGGTACACACACAATGAAAGCCAAGGGAGCACAGACAGGAGTGGTCACTTGTAGAGGAACTGAGTAGATTTCACAAAGAAGGGAAAAGTTGAACTGAGAAGCCATTCCCAAACCACCAAGGGAAAGTCATTGTTTCCTGCCTCCCTGAGCCCCATACTGCTCACCTCCCCACCGCTGAGCCCTGTTCTGTCATCAGTGACTTGTGTGCCTGTCTCTCTGCACAGTATGTGAGCACCTTGAGGGCAAGGACTTTGGGCATTCTCCATGGCTCACCCTCAGCTGTCCAGTAAATATCTGCTAACAAAGAATAAGAGTCTAGTTTAGATTATTAATAACACAGCAGCTACCCCTTCTTGAGCATCTACTATGACCTATTACTGCAAGTACTTTGCATACATGATCTCATTTCTTCTACACAAAAACCCCAAAAGGCAGATCCTATCATCACCATCCATTTTACAGATAAGGAAACTGAAACGCAGAAAGATTAGGTAAATTGCCCCAAGTCATACAGCCAGTAAGTGACAGAGCCGGACTTTGAATCATGGGCTGAATGAAAAATCAGTTTTCAATTACTAGTGAACAAATCCCTTTTCCTTTCTCTTTCTGTGTCTGCCTTGCATCCAGATACATGGATTGCCCTTTAGTTTATTGTTCACTGGAACCAAAGCCATTTCTTTTCTAGAGAAAAACAAGGGCTATCTCTTGTTAGTCTTCTAAACAATGACTGCTAACCATTACTGAGTAAACATCATGGTGGGGTGGGGGAGCATGGAGACACAAAATTGTGCTTAAGATATCAGTCAAAAACATCTATTAAGGAGGAATTGTATGTACCAACTGGAACATTTTCCAATGTTGGAACAATTTCCAAATAGATCAAGTAAATAAATAAAGGAGCAAGAGTCCGTATAGGATGCTATTCTTTGTATAAGAGAAAAAATATATAACAAAACAAGAAAATGGTAACAGTGGTTGCCACTAGGGAGAGGACTGGGAACTGGCAGCTTGAGGCAAGAAAGACACTTTACAATTTGTCCCCCTTGAACTACTTGTCTTTTTTAAAAAAAATCCATGTGTGATTTTTTTAATTCTTAAAAAAAATAAGACAAAAACACCATTTAAAGAAACTCCTTATTGCCAGGCCTTTTCCAAATGCTCACATACATATGACTGCAACCATGAAAAAAACTTGTATGTTTATGAAAAACTGGGTGAACTTAATGTGTGGTGAAATAGGACTGTAAAACAACTTTTGTCTTTCATGTTGAGGTTCGCTAATTTCACTATAAAGTTGTTGCAACATTTTTTTCTGCAATAAATAAAATGCACTTTGAAGGTGCAGATACGGCATACATATAAGCAGCAGAGATAATCTGCCACACCTTCTTCTGAAAGTCCTTCATCTGTCCCTTCGACAAGTATTTAATGAGCACCTACTATGTGCCAGGCAAAGTGCTCAACAGGTTTTTTGGGGTTTTTTTTAAGATGTTGGGGGTAGGAGTTTTTATTAATTAATTTATTTATTTTTGCTGTGTTGGGTCTTCGTTTCTGTGCGAGGGCTTTCTCTAGTTGTGGCACGCGGGGGCCACTCTTCACCGCGGTGCGCGGGCCTCTCACTATCACGGGCCTCTCTTGTTATGGAGCACAGGCTCCAGACGCGCAGGCTCAGTAGTTGTGGCTCATGGGCCTAGTTGCTCCGCGGCATGTGGGATCCTCCCAGACCAGGGCTCGAACCCGTGTTCCCTGCATTAGCTGGCAGATTCTCAACCACTGCGCCACCATGGAAGCCCTCAACAGGTATTTTTAAAAGAAGAGCTAAACAACAGGTCACTAGCTTCCTCCCTCCTGCCTTTCGGGAAAACATGCCAATCAGAAGGCCAGAGCTAGGATCACTCTTGATGTTCACGTATTCTAACACCATCCTCACTCAGCTAAGAAAACTGAGGCCTGGACAGGGGAAGGGCTCTGATCAAGGTTACATAAGAAGCGAAGGTCTCAAAATTACTTGTCCTGGGCTTCCCTGGTGGCTCAGTGGTTGATAGTCCGCCTGCCGATGCGGGGGACACGGGTTCGTGCCCCGGTCCGGGAAGATCCCACATGCCGCGGAGCGGCTGGGCCCGTGAGCCATGGCCGCTGGGCCTGCGCGTCCGGAGCCTGTGCTCCGCAACAGGAGAGGCCACAGCGGTGAGAGGCCCGCGTACCTCAAAAAAAAAAAAAAAAAAAAAAAATTACTTGTCCTGCTCTCCTCACATGCGACATGCTGTTTTGTTGTGTTGAAAGATGGGCAGTCAGGGAGGGGCAGAAACATACCCTGACACTGACAGCCTAATATATCAGGTGCTTTCACAGATCTTGTCAAATTTATTCTTCATAACAACCTCTCAAGGTGGACATGATTATCCTTGTTTTACAAATAAGGAGATGAAAGCTCTGAGAAGCTAAGAAACTGGTGTATAAGGCTTCAAACACGTATCTCTCTGACTTCCAAGCCAGAGCTCTGACCCTCCATGCTGAAAAGGAAAATCAGGTAGACTGGAGCCATATCACAGAGAGCCCTGGAGGCAAGATTTTCCATTAACGAAGTTTCTCTCTCAACCCTGGATGCTGTCACTCCAACACCACCAATCTCAAAGCCAGTCCCCTCATTACCCAACACATGTTGTAGCTCTTGTTGCCACCAAGTTTGGGCTTTCCTTTTAACCCACAGAGCATGATGGTTATCCAGAGCGCAGCAATCTCTGAGAGACATTTACATCGTTTCTGCTGGGACAGAATGGGATAATTCACACGTGCTGCTTTTAGAGCCTTTGGGTGCCTGCCACACAAGCACGGACCCCAGTAAGGACCCATCCCTTAGATGCCATCCCCATGATGCCACTGGGTCACCGCCACACCAGGTGGTAGTGAGAGAGGCCAGCACCATGGAAGTTGGTCCCCCAAAGTCCCACAGCATCTGAAGTGAAGAAAAATGCAGGCCAGTACAGGAGAAGCCTCCTCCTGCCTTCTCTTCTGTCCCTGCAACACAGGCAGCAGGAATTGGTCACACTGCTAGTGAGCAGAGGCACTGCGCAATGAAAGGTCACACGTATGGGTATGGGACACCCTTCCAAACAGGAGGGAGCCCCATCACCTCGCTTTCTTCTCTCTGCCCGGTAGAAACCTAACAAAGTTCTGGCATTCCCCTATTGTGGGTGTCTTCCTTCAGGCATGTGGTAAAGTCAGTGTCATACTTGGGTGGGGAGGGGAAATTCCATAAGGCTCGAGTCTAAGCCTTATGCTCCAGTTCAGAGTCCTCACTGGGGTTGGGGTCTAAAGGTCAGCAAACAATGAAACGTTCCTGTGCTTCCATCTGCCATTCTCCCCGCCACAGCTCCCTCAGAGGCCTCACAGGGAGCAGCAGTCACCATCTCACCACAAACCTCATCCCAACCTCAAGCAGGAAAATGGTCTACCGATTAGAAATCCCCTCCTCTTTCGACCCTCAGTCTCCAAACACAATCTGCCCATCGGCACAGAGGCAGCAGACTCACAACTTTACCCGACGATGTACCCAGTAGGCACTGTTCCATCCCATCCTCACAAGGCCCCTGAGAGGCACACAAGGCACGAACCAGGATGCTCACTTCGCAGAGGAAGAAACAAAGCTCAGAGAGGTGAAAGACTCTCCAGGTAACACAGAGGTAAAAGCTTCTGAACCCTCACTCCTGTTCTGCCCCCTCACCAGGCTGCCATTTCAGTCTTTTGGAGACGACCACTGTTAAGATTTGCAGCAACATCTGGTACCAGGAGCCAGCAAGCCAGAACCTTTCAAGCTTCACACTAACTACTCTGCCAGCACACACATTTCTCAACAGCTGATGGGATGAAAGCCAACAGCCCCACCAATCTAGGAGACAGGAAAAGCCCCCGAGACTGAAAAACGGGGCGCCCCACTTAAGGGCACGGCGTGGCATGGGGGAAGCCGCCGGCCTAGTAACCAGGGCAGCTAAGACCCAAGTCCGACCCAGGAGACGCACAGGCAGGCCTAGCCGCCCCTTCCGGCCCAGCCGCAACCTCGAAGCCTCCAGAATCCTCAGAGAGCCCAAAGCTCCTGCTTCCACTCAAACTCCCTGGACAGTGGGGAGGGCGGCTTTCCCTTTTCCCGCGACCACTCACCCTTTGCCCGCTTCTTACCTGGAGCCCCGCTTCCGGACCTGCAACCACTCGGGGCCCCGCCCCCCACCGCTGCAGGTCTCCCTAGCCCCGCCCCTTGCACCTGTGGTTTCCTCAGGTCCGGTCTCTCCACCCGCTTTGGCCTCACCTCGCTGCCCCCTCCCCCGGTAAACCTGTGGTCCCACCCGGCCCCGCCCCCCGCACCTGCAGCCCCCCCGGCCCCTCCCAACTGCCTCCTCCAGCCCCGCCCCCCGCACCGGCGGCCTTTCCCCACCTCCACCCCCACACTCGCTGTACTCCATACCAAAACCCCCATTCCCACCACACACTTAAAGCCCCCGGCCCGGTCCCCGTGCCCGAGACCGCCGGACACAATCCCTACACCCCCCCCTGCCCCGAGGCCCCTCGCCGGCCCAGCGGCCCCTCGGGGTCCCGCCCCACACACCTGCAGCTCCCTCCGGCCCGGCCCTCAGGGCCCCGCCCCGCCCCGCCAGCCGCTCCTCTCACCGCCCGCTCTCGCCGCCGCCGCCGCAGTCCCGGCCGGTCACCTTGACGCGGGCCGCAATGGCTGCCGTCGCCTCCTCATGGCCCTGGGAGCGGCCCAGGCGGCAGCGGCGCCTTCGCTCGGAGGCCAGGGCCGGGCCAAGCCGGGCCAGGGCCGGGCGCAGCTGGAGCGCGGGCCGACGAGGGAGCGGAGCCGGCGCCCAGCCGCAGTAGGAACCGTCCTCTCCTGGGTCTGAGCGGCGGGCCGCTCAGCCAATCGGCGCGCGGCGCCAGACCAGTCTCCCCAACCAGCTCGTCGCAGAGGCGGAGACACGCAAATCGACCGGCTGGGCGCGCCAGTGCGCAGCCGCTGCAGCCCAGATCCTCCCTGGCCTCGCTCGGCCTGCGCTGCAGCCCTCAGATGTCGTCTCCGCCTTCGAGGATGCTCAACTGCCCGCACACCCTCCTCAGCGCCCCGCCACGCCCATCCCCTTCCTAGAAATAGCAGCGCATCTTATTCCCCATACATCCTTCCAGGTCTCATACAATTTACCCTTGAAACCTCTACCTAGGAGTTATTGTTTTCAACAAAAAATTGTTTTGTGAGAAACATCACCTTAATGCCCATTCTTTACAACTCGGAGGTAGGCACAGAACACAGAACGTCAGAGCCAGAAGAAACCTTCGAGAGCCTCGGGTCCAGCCCGTTTATTTTACAGCTGGGCAAAATTAAGCCCCTCGAGGTGAAGGGACTTGCCCAAGACCACACAAGTGCAAAGCTGAGAAATGAGGTTGTCTGTTGTCTGTCTGCTCTCAGATTCTTTACTCTGCCACGCACGATGAGGTGAGCAGAAGGGTTAAGTCATTTGATCAAAGTCGCAGAGGTAAGTTGTAAAGACAGTTGAAGCCAGTTCTGTGAAGCCCTGTAAGTCGGAACCACAGAAAATCTCTGCTCGGCCTCCCACAGAAAGGAGGCCCTATGTCCTGCGTTACTCTGAATGATTCTTGGACACACAGACAAGTAGAACGTCATTTTGACAATTTTCAAATTCATTTTGCAGTAACATCAGCGTATGGAAAGATTTGGTTACTGTCTTCCCAAAGCTTATGGAAGAAAAAGAGAGAAACGAAAAGAAATAGTGGAAATTAAACCATTTCTAAGTCTTCAGGAATCTCTGAGGGAAATTTCTGCCATGTTGCATTAAGAAAGAATAATCATCAAAGAAGATACTTAGCTATTTTACTTAAAGAGAACAAGAGACAATGTAATGCAATGGTTCATTCTGCTCAGAGCCTCTGGATTCAAAAATGCACAGGGTGGGTGTTGAGTGCAAACTCTGGGGACTTTTGACTGCCTGAATCCAAACTCTGCTTCTGCCACCAGCAAGCTGTGTGTAAGTAAGCAAGTTATTTAACATCTCTGTGCCTCAGTTTCTTTATTGAAAAATAAATATGCTGAAAATAGCACCCTCTTCAGAAAGGCTGCTGGGAGCTTTCAATGAGGTGACACATGGAAGAAGGCCTAGTACCTAACAGGAGCTCAATAAACATTAGCTATTGTTATTTCTACATGTGTGACTTAGGGCAAGCATGGAAGTTCAGCACAGTGCATGTAATATATGCTTGCTAAATGACATCTCTTATTTTTAATATGCTCATGCATAGCTTCTAAGTTTTCTTCAATGAACATAGATTCTTTTGTAATATATCAAAAAGTTATTGTAAACCCAATTTTAAAATGAGAAAAGGATCTGAATAGTTATCCAAAGAAGATCTACAAATGCCAATAAGCACATGGAAAGATGCTCAATGTCATTAGCCATCAAATGCAAATCAAAACCACAATAAGATACCTATTCACACCCATTAGGATGGCCATAGCAAATAAGATGGACAATAACAAGGGTTGGTGAGGAGATGGAGAAATTGGAACCCTCAAACACTGCTAGTGGGAGTGTAAAATGGTGCCACCACTTTGGAAAATAGTACCTTAAAAGTTAAACATAAGGGGCTTCCCTGGTGGCGCAGTGGTTGAGAGTCCGCCTGCCGATGCAGGGGACACGGGTTCGTGCCCCGGTCTGGGAAGATCCCACATGCCGTGGAGCGGCTGGGCCCGTGAGCCATGGCCGCTGAGCCTGCGCGTCCGGAGCCTGTGCTCCGCAACGGGAGAGGCCACAACGGTGAGAGGCCCGCGTACCGCAAAAAAAAAAAAAAAAAAGTTGAACATAGGGTTACCATGTGATCCAAGAATTCCTAGGTATATGCTCAAGAGAAATGAAGACATATGTCCATATAAAAAACTGGTACACAAATGTTCACAATATCCAAAAAGTGGAAATAACCCAGTGTCCATCAGCTGATAAATGGATAAATAAAATGTGGTATATCTATACAATGGAATATAAAAAGAAATGAAGTACTAATGCATGCAATAACATGGATGAACCTTGCAAACATGCTAAGTGAAAAAGCCAGATCACATATGATTCCATTTATATAAAATGTCCAGAATAGGAAAATCTATATATAGAGAGAGTAGATTAGTGGTTGTCTAGGGCTGGGAAGATGCAAGAATTGGGAGTAATGGCTAAGGCATGTGGACTTTCTTTTTGAGATAATGAAAATATTCTAAAATTGGTGATTGCACAACTCTGTGAATATACTGAAAGCCATTGCATTGCACACTTTTAATGGGTGAATTATATAGTGTATGAATTTATCTCAATAAAGCTGTTTTTTAAAAGTTATCAGAAAGTCTGATCAGTCATGTCACTCCTATGCTCAAACACCGTGTAACAGGATGTGGAGAGGATCTTAGCTGCATCTGCTTGGGTTTAGATCACCCACCGTGAAAATGTGATGTGCTGGTGGAATGGGCCAACTCTAAATGAGGGGAAGGAACTTTTGAGCCAGGGGAGGAAAGGAGGGCTGGAAAAGTCACCAAGGCCAGGCCAGCTGCCTCCGCATAGGCTTGTATTTCATGGAGAGCCAAGCTTTGGGACAGTTCAAGGAGATGTTTTCATTAGAGATGTTGATCAACAAGGAAGCTGTGGTAAACAGACTCTAAGGTGGCCCCCATAATCCTCACCTCCCAATGTCTATGGGCTTGTGTGATCCCCTTCCCTGAGTGTGGACAGGACCTGACTTGCTTCTAACCAGCAGAATAAGGCAAAGATTTTAGGTTGTATGTGATTACGTTACATAAGTTGTAAACCATCTAGCTAGGAGACTCTCTCTTGCTGGCTTTGAGGATATAAACAGCCATGTTGTGAGCTGCCCTGTGGAGAAGATCACCCAGCAAGGATCTGAGAGTAACCTGCAGCCAATAGCCAGCAAGAAACTGGGGCCCTCAGTCCAGCAGCCTTCAAGGAACTGAATGGTGCCAATAATCATGTGAGCTCAGAAGCAGATCCTTACCCTGGCAAGCCTCAGATGAGACTGCAGCCCCCGCCAACATGTTGATTATATCCTTGTGAGACCCTGAAGCAGAGGACCCAGCTAAGCTGTGCCAGACTCCTGACGCACAGAAACGTTGACTGACTAAGCCACTGCCCAGCAAGCAAAGAGGATGCCCTCCTGGTGGAACACAGGAAGTCCCTGGAACAAGGTGGTGGCTCAACTGCTAATGATTTCACTGGCGGTGACCTGGGTGGTGATATTTATCCCCGTGGAGGACGATACTGTGGTTGGTGCTATGAGGCCAGTGTTTGAAAAACATGGGGAGGATAATGCCTACAGAGACAGAGGAAGTTAGATGGCTGGTTAAAGCTATGTTTTATTACAGAAGGATGATGAGAGACCAAGAGCTGTTCAGGAGCAGTTAATGGCTAAGTGTGAGAGCCAGAGAGCTCTGGAGGTAGCTTACAAAGAGGCTCTCATCACCTATGCAGTGGAAGGACAGACACATTGAGTGGCAGGCTGAAAACCTGACTATTAGAGTCTAGAGCTCCAGAGATATTTGCTCAGCCAAGACAAGTCTGTTTGGTGAAGGTCAGAGCCCTGGTGGGGAAAACCTAGGACTCTAAATAATGGAATGGAGACATCTGGATGGATGTTCCTGGGGATGTTGACTCTGCAGCATGAACCCGAAGCTCCTCCGGGCTTGCACACTTTTCTTTATTAAGAACCGGAGCTACCACTGTGCTGGCAGGTGCTACAGAAGCCCTTCCCCACAGACAACAGGTGTCCCTACCAGCAGTGCTGCCCCTACCTCCTCTCCAGGTGGCCAGGCTGGTAACTAGGGTTAAATCTCAGCATAACCTGGCTGTTTATGCCCAGGGCCTGATAAGGAAAAAAATAGGCTATATACCTGAAGAATGGAAGAATTAGCCAGCATGTACTGGCAGAAGCCAGGGGAGTACCCCTGGGGTTGAATTTTGAGGGTGCTTGATCAAGGAAGCTAGAATGTAAGACTAGATAAGCAAGAATTCATTGACTTGGGGATACTTTCTCAGGACATGGGATGTAACACCCTAGCAAGGACTCCAGCTACTGGAGTGGCTCTTAGAAGCCTGGAAAGAAGCAATGGCCAATTCTCAGTGAAGCGGAAATACCTAATTGCCCTGGAAGATGGTAGACAAAGTGGCCATGCTGAAATGGTCATACAGTCGATCTTCATTATTCATGTTTCCATATTTGTGAATTAGCCTAGTGCTAAAACTTATTTGCAATCCAAAAATCCACATTCCCAGCACTGTCAAGGTCATTCACAGACAGGCAAAAATTTGAGTCACCCAATGTGTGTCCGGGCAGAGGTCAAATGAGGTGACACTCTTGTTTAGCTCTCACACTGTAAACAACTGTCTTTTTCATGATCTATTTAGTGCCACGTTTTTCACATTTTTATACTTTTTCTTGGTGATTTTGCTGTTTAAAATGGCCCCCAGGCATACTGCCGAAGTGCTGTCCAGGGTTCTAAGCACATCTCAGTAAGATGTGCCTTACTGAGAAAGTGCATGTGTTAGATGAACTTGGTTCAGGCATGAGTTACAGAGCTGCTGGTCGTGAGTTCCGTGTGAAAAGATCACCAATATGTATCACGTAAGGTGTCTTTAAACAGAAACACACATAAAACAAGGGTATGTATTGATTGGTTGGCAAAAATGTTGTGACCAGTGACTCAAAAGAACCTAACCCTGTATTTCCCCTAGGAGCAATGGTTCAGTATTCACTAACTTCGTGTTCTCAGTGACTTTATAGGGCATAATTCCTGAGAATAATGAGTCAACTCTACCTCTCATCGGTAGAGTCTAACTAGTAACCCTTCTGGCAAGGAATGCTGGGAAATGTAGTTCTCCTAAGCGTCCAGACCTTGCGATACATGGGAGGGTATAGAAGAAACAGGGAATGGTTCTAAGTTGCTACAGACAAGCCAGTACAAATATGTTAAACCATTAAACATTCAAGAAATGTTAATGGTTGCCCCAAGGTTTACAATATATATCTTTAGTTAATCAGATCCTATCTTCAAATAATATCATTTCTCATGGAGTGTAAGGAACTTATTACCCTGAGGAAACATGTAATGATGGAAGGAAGTAGCGCCTGTTCCCAGGGCTGAAGGGACAAAGGAAAGTAAGAGTTCTGATCACCAATTCCACTGTGTGGGAGGGGGCATGGTTTTCCCCACACCAACTGGCAATTCTCCAACACCATCTGGGTGTCCTACAGTTCAACTCAATTCTGATTCTGTCTATCCAGAGACAGCATCAAATTCCACAGGTTAAGGGCTCAGTCCCACAGGAATGTCTCTGACTTCAGCCACCAATCGAAAGTCCAGGTTGTTACCTGCTTCTGACCAACTGGCTATAAATCAGAGGTTCCCACAACCCCCTCCCTGGGCTTGATTAATTTGCTAGAGTGGCTCACAAGAACTCAGGAAACTGGGTTACTCAAGAGATTACCAGCTTATTTTGAAAGATATTAAAGGAGAGGGATCAATATACAGTTGAAGAGATTCAGAGGGCAAGGTTCTGAGCAATGGAATTTCTGTCCTCATGGAGTTTCAGGCCTGGCACGGTGGCACATGGAAGCTTTCTAGTTTACCAACCTGGAAGCTCCTTGAACCCCATCCTTTATGATGGAGTTTTATGGAGTCTTCACTACATCAGCACCATGGATTAGATCATCGGCCATTGGTGATTGATTCAGCCTCCAGCCCTTCTTTCTTCCCCAGAGGTCTTGCGGGTGGCACTAAAAGTTCCAACCCTCTATTCATTGGTTCCCCTGGCAATCAGCTCCCCCCATGTTTGGGGGATTCCCAAAAGTCACCTCATTAACACACCAGTTGAAAGGGGCTCATTGTGATAACATGATACCCATTTCATCGTTATGGCTCTGAAGCATTTTTTTCCCCCAGGAACTGGGGACGCGATACCACATATTTTAACAAAAGATGCTGTCCTTTCTCTAATTGCTTAGGAAATTCTAGGGTTTGGGGAGCTGTGAGCCAGGAACCATGAATGAAGACCAAATATATATAAAAAATATATATTTGGTCATCTGAATGACCAAATATATATTTCTTATAAATCACCTATCACAGAATGATTCTAGGTTATCAGAACCTAAAAGTTCAGGGGAAAAAAAAGCCCAGTGAAGCTGATCCACAGAATCATGAGGAACTGAACTGGTTATTGTTCTAAAGCACTAAGTTTTGGGATGGTTTGTTAGGTTGCAATAGATAACTGATACAAATATCTTCACACTCTGTGAACATTCTGAGAGGTCAATCTGCATATCTCTTCTCAAAGCCCTCTTGTGACCGTCTTCCAGTCCTTTTCTTTCCAAATCCCTGACCATCTACCCAGACAATTAGCCATTGCCCTGCCCATGAATCTATATATACCTGCAATTCTGGTCATCTTTCAGCCAATAAAAATGGACAACCAAATGCACTGCCCACTGGGAGGATTTCTCTTTACACCATCTCTTGCATGGGGCTGAGATTTTTTCAGCAGTCATTTCTAGTAGGTGCTAGCACAGGTGGAGGTTGAGGCTCTAAGTTTAGACTGAGGTAGAGGAGGCCATACAGCAGGAGTAGGTGTTACGGGTATAGAGTCACATATTCATACAAGGTATGAATAGTACCTCCTGGACATTCTCGAATCCGATCTCGTATACCATTTCTACTTGATGATTGCTGCTGCCCAAACTTTTGGCTCAGTGGGTCAGATAATGTCCAGTTCTTCAAGGGCAGCTCGGTCACATGGTGACTCAGTGCTCCAGTATTAGGAAATGGAGATATAAAAAAAAATGTTTAATGCAGATAATAAATAATAGTACCCACCTTACAGAGTTGTTCTGAGGACTCAAGGAAATAATGCATGAATAGTGCTTGATATATTGTCTGGCACCTAATGTTCAACAAATGTTTAGTAAGTGTTTAATGAATGGCAGCCGTCATTGATTGGTACATCCATAGTAGTATAGTAGGAGCTTCCCATGTAGGTCTGATGAAAATTAATGTGCCAAACATGTCACATTTTAGCATACCATTTATGTCTCATTGAAATATAATATAGTAACACCCTAGTTCTAGACATCAGTCTTTACACTTAGTGACTGTAAGTCAGTGGTAGATTCAGACCCATTTTCCCTGTGTTCCAAAGTCAGATTTCTAGGTGGATCAGTCTGAGGGCTGGCCCCAGACCCTGGTGAAGTCCCCAAGGCCATCTACGCTGGGAGCCAATTGGCTGACTTTCCCTTGGTACAAACCTCAACCTCTTCAGCAATCTTCTCTATGAAAAAGCCTTTTCAACTTCGGCATTTCTGTAACAGACACTCCAGAAATATTCATTGAATTGAGTTCTACTGCCTCCCCATGGCCATGGGGTAAAATCCAAATTTCTTAGCTTGAAATAAAATATACCTGAACATCTGGCTCCCTATCCACCCTCATCTCCTAATTGCTAGCATTCATAAAGCATTTACAATGTTTCAACTCATTAAATACATGATCTCATTCAATAAACATAGATATCTATAGGTATTCAATATAGAGGCCATTATGTATGTTATTATGTAATGTAATATCATATGTCATATATACATGTGTATATTTTAAGTAGTCTCACACAACATATGTTCCTTTGTAAGTTGCTTTCCTACACTCAACAATATGTCATGGATATTTCTCCATGCCTTAAAGGTTTTATGCATTTATATCATCATTTTAGATGATTCCCTACAATAGCATTGTAGGAATGTATCAGATTTACTGATGGACATTATAAGGGCTTACAACTTTCCGATATTATAATCAACACTGGGATGAATAAATTTGTACATCTGTTATTTGTTAGACTACCTTGTTAGGTTAAATTCTTAAAAGTAGTACCACTGGGCTTCCCTGGTGGCGCAGTGGTTGTGAGTCTGCCTGCCGATGCTGGGGACACGGGTTCGTGCCCCTGTCCGGGAAGATCCCACATGCCGCGGAGCGGCTGGGCCCGTGAGCCATGGCCGCTGAGCCTGTGCGTCCGGAGCCTGTGCTCCGCAACGGCAGAGGCCACAGCAGTGACAGGCCCCCGTACCGCAAAAAAAAAAAAAAAAAGTAGTACCACTGTGTCGAAGGGAATATGCATTTAACTTTTTGAAGCATGGTACCAATCTACCTTCCAGAGATGTTATACTGACTTATAAACCCAACATCAGGTGTGAGTGTCCAATTTTCCCTCACCCTCATCAATGCTGGGTATTGCCAACTGAATAAATAGAAAAACGGTCTCTTGTTATTGCTTTGATTGCTTTCTGCAGAGATAAAGTATCTTTACCATGTACTTATTAGCCTTGAGTATTTCTTCTGGGAATTGCTTCTTTAGGTCCTTTCCCTTTTTAGAATTGGACCATTCATCTTTTCCTTATTAATTTTAAAAAGCTCTTGCACTGGGACTTCCCTGGTGGCACAGTGGTTAAGAATCCACCTGCAAATGCAGGGGACATGGGTTCGAGCTCTGGTCCAGGAAGATCCCACATACCGCAGAGCAACTAAGCCCTTGCACCACAACTACTGAGCCCGCGAGCCACACTACTGAAGCCCACGCGCCTAGAGCCCACGCTCCACAACAAGAGAAGTCGCCGCAGTGAGAAGCCAGCGCACCACAACGAAGAGTAGCCCCTGCTCGTTGCAACTAGAGAAAGGCTGCGTGCAGCGGCGAAGACCCAACACAGCCAAAAATAAATAAAAATAAATAAATTTATAAAGAAAAAAAGCTCTTGTACTATATGTTGCGAAGTGGTTTTTTTGTTTTGTTGTTTTGCTTTTACTGAACATATTTTACATTGTATATAGTCAAACCTATTTTTTCCCTTAGGATTTTTTCTATTTGGTCTTATCCTTAAGAAGATCTTCCCCGCTGCAAAAGCAAATAATCCATCACCATTTTTTCCTAATTAGTTTTTTTCATGGTTTCATTCTTCTACAATTAACTATTTAATTCACCTGAATTTTGCTTCATGGTCTTTTTTAAAAAAATATTTATGTGTTTATTTATTTATTTGGCTGTGCCAGGTCTTAGTTGCGGTACACGGGATCTTTGTTGCTACATGCAGGATTCTTTAGTTGTGGCATGCGGGATCTTTTAGTTGTAGCACGTGGGATCTAGTTCCCTGACCAGGGATCAAACTCCGGCCCCCTGCATTGGGAGCGTGGAGTCTTAGCCACTGGACCACCAGGAAGTCCCTGCTTCATGGTCTTGCCCCCTCTTCACTTAGCTGGGCCTCCTCCCTCCAGCAGGATACAGGTTCTCAAGGGAACTCAAAACTGGACACAGGCCTTAAAGCTGAGGTCTCTATTTACAGGATGTGTCCACTGGCTCCAGCCAATGAATGCAGTTTATATCCAATGCAGAACCAGCAGCATTTCAATGGTTTTTCACAGTGCACCAGGGCTGGCAAAGGCTCTTGACAATGTAATCCTTTTCAGAGACAGTAGGAAGGCATGGTGTCCTGGAATCAAGGTCAGGCCACCTGAGTTCTGCCATCCAGAGCCTGAGAGAGTGGTCATCTTAGTGCCCAGGACAAAGGTAGAGGATACCCTGTCCTGGGACCTCTGGCCTCCTAGAGTTCTCAGGGTTACCAGACCCTGTCGCTGGCTCTCTCGGGGGGATCAGTGAGGCCCCAGCTATCCACACAGAGCCCCCAGGAAGGATGCCATTAAATTCTTTCCATCTGGGCTTAGACCATTATATCCAGATAGCAACTGACACTTTATAAAGGGAAACATTTCCACAAGGAAAACTGTAAGCAGAGAGGCGCTGGGCTTACCTTCAGAGTGGAAGCCTCCAGTCCTTACAGGGACTACAGCTGGTCATCCCCTGACCGCAGTTGGACGTGGGGCCTTTCAACAGAGCATGGTGACAGGAGGTCCCTGGAGCCCCATTCTGGGGAAAGAGGGACCATGCAGTGGAGGGAAAGAAGGGAACTAGCAGTTTAGTTACTGAACACCAATAACATTCCCATTTCGCCACCAGCCTGGCCAGGGTCCAGCAGGGAGGAAGGAGTGCATGAGGTCCCAGTGAGGGGATGCAGTTGTGCTGAAAGGGCAGAAAGGAAGTGGAATGAAGCCAGCAGTCGGCCCCTGCTTTCCCTCCCAAGGATGAGACGCCCAAGACAGGAATCCCTTTGCCCGGCTGAATTAGCACCAGCACCTGTGAGGTTCAGAAAGCCTCAGCTCCCAGCCCCGGAGACTCAGTGATCACAGTGAGAGGATAACCCTCAAAGGGAATGGTGTGAGGCCTCCGAGGAAATTCAGATGCAAAAGTCCAGCCTCAGAGCCCAGATCTCCAAAATGAAAGGTGGCTTTTGATTCTCACATTAATATTTGGAGAAGTAAATGGAGAGAGTGAAGGAGCTGAGGGGTAAAACAAAAATACAACAAAAAATCCCTGAAAATCGCTCCAGGGACCCAGATGTGTGATGAATGGAACGTCTGGCAGAGATAGGCTAGTTAAAATAACGGTCACACAAAAGCAATTCTTTTGCCAAAGACGTGTTCTTCCAAGTTATAGATTCCTCAGTTCCAACAAAATTCTGTCAGAAACATGTCTCCTGATAATATCTGTTAAAGCCCTGAAGTGGAGGGAAGTGGGCAGACAGAAAGAGGAAGGATGTTCCCATGGCCTAGGCTCTAGAGAAAATAGCTTAGAGTCACATTCAGCCTAGAGAAGCCCAAAGAGATGGCTGGAGGGAGCCGGGAATGCTGTGGTTCTTGGGGTAGAACAGAGAGCCGAGGGGCCAACTCCGAGAGGCAGTTTTGGAGCTCAGGATAAGGAAGGACTTTCTATCATGGAAAGCGGTCAAAGTGGAGTCCCCTGGGAGGCAGCCAGTTCCCACAAGCAAGTAGAAACTGGAGATTAGTTACAAGGACTAGGCTAGGGAGTCCTAGTACTGGGAGGCGGGGAGTAGATGGCCTGGGAGGGCCCTTCCCACTCTTAGGAGAGTGCAAGTGTCTTGAGCAACCTGGGGAAGGGGGCAGAATTCAAAATGACTTATCCTCTGATTTGCCCTTTTTTTTTGGGCCGTGCCACGTGGCATGCGAGATCTTAGTTCCCTGACCAGGGATCAAACCCATGCCCCGTGCAGTGGAAGCGTGGAGTCCTAACCACTGGACAGCCAGGGAATGTCCCCTGATTTGCACATTTTAAAGAAAATACACACACACACACACACACACACACACACACGGCACCTGAGGGAGCTGCAAGCAAACTTGCATTATCCATTCTAGCTCAGAGGCCCGGGCTATGCACAGCCACTAGTGGGGTCCAGGGGAGCCCAGGGAAGGACAACAGGGCAAATCTTGCATCAGGACACAAAGAAGAGGGCCCAAGGGCTGATCAGAGTGCCAAGACTGAGGCCAAAAGGGGTGAAGACATGCTTTGAGTGCGGGGACCTCGCTGCCTCCACAGCAAAGCGAGATGGGCTTGTCTACGTAGCCTAAGGGGGTAGCAGCGACATCTAGCTAGCTGCCCTGAAGGGTCATGTCCATAGCCCCTAGAAGCCCAGCCAGACTGTCCTAAAGGCCAAGCTCCTTTAGGGAAGAGGCAGGAACAAGAGAAGCCCTAGTAAGCAACCTCTTTGACAGATGACGGGCGGGGCACCTGTTTGCTGCCTGAGTTGGAAACAGACACAGCTCTGTCCCTGCAGACTCAGGCAGGTTACCCTGCGGGTGACTGCATTATAATCCATTATAATTTAAACATATACCTCCTCCCACTGCCACTTTAGAATAATAGCACATTCTTGACCAATGAAAGCTAGAGCAGCAAGCTTTATTGTGCATCTTCCGTCAAGCACAGCAATCACCCAGTGAGGGCTCCACTGCACTACCCCAAGTTGATAACGTTCCACAACATTAGTTTCCTTTGAGGTGGCCTCTTTCTGCCATTTACTTTGTGTTCTGAAGTTTGGAGTCCCACTTGCTGACAAAACTTATGCAAGCTAGGCCTGCCTTGCAGAACAAAAGGAAAACATCACAGAGATATTTAATTATGAGTCACTGAGGCTTGAGGGGTTTTCAAGGAAATGGTCCGGGGATTGGTTGGTGGTTGCTAACACTGAAAGGACATCACGGACATCCCTGCAGCCAGGTGGGGATAATTATGAACTATGATGGGAAGAAAGCAATGCGAGCACAGATCATGACTTAGGACAAATGAAGAGCCAGCTACTGCCAATGGCCTTTGCCAGCAAAGCAGCTCAATGCGGTCTACACCACATCTGCTCCAATTCAGTTTATCTGCTTCAGGTGCTGTTCTCATTGCCAGGACCGCATCCCCTTGGGATCGTTCCTCTAACCCTGCCTGAGAGGCTCGTCCCTGATTCTTGATGTTGGGTGACTATTCCAGCCTCAGGGAAAAAGCAAACCTACAGAAGCCACTGCCTCACAACTTATCTGAGCCATGAGTGCAGCTTCAACGTTTTACAGACAAACTGGGGCTGAAGAGGGTATCAGGCAAAGGTATGGCTAGAAGCCAGACCTCCAGATTCACGCAAGTCGATGCACTTTCTCCATCATGCTCTTAGTACCTGCAGAATCCCGCAGGCTGCCAGCTAGCAATGAAGCCAGTTCCTACGTGGACCTCTTACACCACGCACCATCGCACTGCCTGCTCGACCGTAAAGGTGACAACCTGTTCTACAGCAAGGAGCAAGTCAGCTCTATCAGCACAGGAGCTAAATTTAATCCTGGCCCGCTTCCCAGCCACACTGCCCTGCTTGACCCTCCCAGAATATCTGCTTTTGCTCATTCATTCAATCCTGCCTGTGCGCCTGCTGTGATGCCAGGCTCTGTGGGCTAAGGATATACAGGTGAGGGAGACAGTACAGGATCCCTGCTGTTATGGAGCTTGCAGGCTAGAGGGAGAAACATTAATTGAATAATCTCACTAATCAATACACAGCTACCAGTTTTTCAGAGCAATGAATTACGCTGTAGGGCTGGAGGAACACAGCTCAACAAAGGGCTCTGTTAAAGGGGCCTGACCTAGAAGGGCTGCTGCAGGGCTCCCTGCCGGAGGGAGGCCTGAGCTATTAATAAAATCTGGGGAGGAGGAGTTAACTGGCTTCTCGGGAGAAGACGTTATACCGAACAGAAGTTCGTGGGCCAAACAAACCAAAAGGTCGAAGTTTGGAGCAGAGAAACGTTTATTTTAGCGCCAAGCAAGGAGGACGGTGGCAGAACTGGGGGTGAAGGCTGCAGGGTGTGTGACTTTCTTCTGACTGGTTGGTGTTAACAGGGTAGTGCTCCAGGACTCTGGTGCTCCGCCTGAATAACTCCACCTGGGGGGGCCTTAGTTCCCGCAGAACTCAAAGGTATATTGTTATGTATATATCCCTTGAGGAGGGACCAGGCGCTGCCCGTAGCTGACTACAGTTTCTTGACTGCTCCTCCTCTGTTTCTGCAATCCTTCCCTTTTCTGATTAGCAACCGTTTGAATCTGCGCTTTGGTACTCAGGGAAGGTTTAGGAGGCTGAAACCTTCCTCCTGAAAACAATAAATGGGGGACATGGAAAGGCTTCCGTACCCAGGAGGACGCCACAGGGTCTTGCTCAGTTTCAGAGAGCTGGAGGCAGGAGACAGGGCGTGTGCACCTCCAAGCTCTGTGGTGGGAGTGAACAAGGCACATTCGATGGAGCCAGAGGGTACTTCGGCAGGAAAATGCGGAAAGGGTTCACCAGCGATCCTGGCTGCAGACTTCGGCCCCCTGACAATCCAGTCTCTACCCCACATGGTAAAGGTCAGAGACAGATCTGCTGCTTTCTCGTCTTTGCAGCAGCACGGTGGCACAAGAGCTTCTTAGGAAATCCTAACCTTTCAAAAACAGTGGTTAACAGAAACTATGACACCGGAGGATGTTTGTTAGAGCCTGTGAAACTCAGGGGGCCAGAAGAGGTAAATCCGGAGGAAGACCACAGCACATCTGCTCTAGCAGCATTTTTATTTACAAACAGCAATTTCCATTGACTTTATACCATAAAAAAGCCATTTACAAGCAAGAAACAAGAATTCAGAACAAAATTAAGCAGCACTGAAGTATTCATGTCACAAATCTAAAACAAAATGAATACAAGAGTAAAATATCATTTGAATAAATAGTCTTAAATTCATGCTATAAAATAATCCTTAATGGCAAGTTACTAGTTGATACAGCATCCGCTTAGCTAGCTTCATTTACTTCATATGGTGATGAAGTGTGGAGTTGTGAGGTTACCAGTTTATATTGCAAGATAATGACACTGTGTTAAGTCATTCAAATTGCTCAACCATTTATAACGGAAAAAAATGTTAGCCCTACTAATAAAAGTGGTGAGAGAGATGGTTTTCACATTAGGAAAATGGTCATTCTCGAAGAAACCAGGTAAGTTTACCTCTTACTATACTCAGGGCAGCAACCAAAGGCTTGGGCAGCAAGTCCAAAGGTTGAATTCACAGCATACTTGTCACTGAGGGGCAGCAAGAGGTCTGTTTACTGAATCTGCTGCAAGGCTAACTCCAGGACTTGATAGAGAACTACACCAGCCCTGTCTGTGCCAGACCCAAGGGGAACCAGAGAGAAAAGGTTCTCTTGTGGGCCGAGAAGTCAAGCACTGGGCAGAAACAGTGGAAACACTCTGGCACTTACTGAAGAGACGTATGTGACGAGTGACAACCATTACAAATTTCGAACAATGTGAATGACTCTTCTGAACTTTCAGTTCAGTTGCACTGAGTAATATGAAACCTATGATTTATGAACTAGATAGTTTCATATAAAGAATTTACATAATTCCCCAATACTTTCATATATAAAATTTAATAAATAACCCTGACCAGTCTAGAAGCACCATTCAAGGGGCATGTGCCCTTGGAAAATAGTTTAGGTGTTGCATATTTGAGTCCCTTTCAGTGGAGGCTTCACAGGAAACCATTACAGAATTTAACAATAACGACGACGACGACAACAAAAAAAATCACAGTCACTAATGGAAAACATTGTTAAAATAAAATACATTGATTTCTTTAAAGTAAAGCTCATTCACATAGATGATGCCCTCCCAGCCCTTGTTTTGTGTTCCTGCAAATTCTTCCTAGAGTCTAGGCTGTAAAAACAAAAGTAAAAACAAAACCACACACAAAAATATGCAGGCCTATGGTCTGGGCTAGGGGAAAAACAAAGACTTGTTATAACTGCTATCATTAGAAAAGACATCTACTCATGCTCTGGAAGATTTAGAAGTTAGCAATTTAGTTCTACAGTATATTCTGCTTAACAGTGAACCGACAGTATCCTTTCTGCTGTTAAAAAAAAAAAAAGAAAGAAAGAACAAACAAAAAACAAAACTGCCAAGGCAGAGCCAATTGGGAGGCTTTCCACTGACCCCAAAATTAACTTGACTTCATATACTGTATTTACAAATATAATTTCTAAATGTATTTACAGCTTTAGTAGAAATTAGAGGGTAGAGAACTGATTAGAATGAAAATAACTGTTTAAAACCACACACATTAGTAAAAGTATAAAATTCTTTGTTTTCACAGTTTGTAATAACAGGTTAAACACCTATAGAAAAGGACGCTGTCACTGTCTTCACATTGTCTACGTATTTGAAAAGGTAGCTCAAGAAGAGACTCAATTATGAACAAACCTATATGAATTCAGGATATATTTTACTGTAAAAGATTTCTTCACGTATCACTTTTATCTTAATTGATTTTTGCATTTGTTATAAATGAAACATCTAACCTAAAACTGTACAGAAATAGGGACTTTGCTTTCCAAAAAGAGTCGCTCTAAGGAGTTACACAGCGGACTTCGTCTGCAGAGACGTGAAGTGAACTTCGGGGAGAGAATGTTTCTGTTCTGTGGTCACGTTAATCCTCCTGGCACATCCTCATGTGACAAGGCACAATTAATTGCTGCTGCCCGATGTGAACGGAGTTAATCTTTCACTCGCCCTGCACACTGAGAAGCACGGCAGGCAGTGCGCGCGCTCAGAGAGGCCACGCAGCTCTGTGCTGGCCCGCGCGCGGCCTCCCTCGAAGCCCTGTGGGACCTTACAGTACTGGGTTATGGCTTGAGAATTCATTCTTAACACTGCTAGCAGTGGAAAGGGTAAAGTGTTAGCAACATGAATGGGAGCAAGTGGAACTTGCAAAATGTGGAATCATGATTATTAGAGAGAAACGCAATCAATTTTCTGCCCCTTAACAGTCCCATTACAACGTCTGAACCTGAACTGTACAATCAAAGCAACGTATATTTTTGTCAAAGACAATTTTGGATAAGTCACTCTTTGGTAAACTCAAACCAGTTAAACAAATTTACAAATACAAAGAATTCCATGTAAATAAGGTTAAGACGGACACGGTGACAAGAACCAGGACATTCAAGGCGCTTGCCCCAAGTGCCGCCCCTCCTCACTTGTCTCGTTTATCACAGGATGCTCTGGAGACCTCTCAGAAGGCCCCAAGCCTGAGTGAAAAGGAGGCTCCTTCCCTGAGCCTGACCTCTCATGTCCTCGATTTGGGCGCTTCTTGTCACAAACTTAATTTGTATCACAACACAAATTTTTTGCATTTAATTCTTTGACGGAAAAAAAAAAATCAAACTTATTCATGTAAGGAAAAAAAATCACAAACATTTACCTGAAACCCCAGAACATATTTAAGTGGGTAAACACTTGGGGTCCAGCCTCCCCTTGAGGCACACGGCTTTGACAGGAGTTGAGCAAGTGCTTCAGGGAGAGAACAGACCCCTGACTTAGGCAGTCTGACAGGAAAAGGCATACTATATACCCGGTTAGCAGAAGTCGCTCCTTGGAGCGGCAGGACTCGCGTGTGTCTGTACGTAGTAACACTGATGTGGAGAGCAGCGGCTCACGCGTGAACAGATCCCCTGTGCTGAAGAGATGCTACTGCACAGCTACCACCCCCGGGGGCGATCACACACAAGGGCCTGAATGATTTTTTCCCCAAAAAAAACCAAAAAAAAAAAAAAAAAAAAATCCCCAAACACCCCCCACCCCAACTCCATTCTTGGTATTTTAAGAGCCAAAAAAGCACGGAAAACCAGCAAACATCTACTTTTGTATTCCTTTAACTCCTAGCCTCTGAGGTTGGTCCGAATTTCGCTTTTGTTTTTCTCTTAGGTGGTCTGTGCTCTTCTCCCGTGGAGACACACTAGTTGTGAGTTTCAGGGCCAAGGTTCTCAAGCAGAGAGCCTGGAGTGCTGACATCTTACCGACAGCCTGCAGCACAAACTCACCACCAAACTGCTTACAACATTACTCTCTGCCGGAGTACACAGTACCAGGGCAATCTCATAAAGCCCGTTTTGTATACTAGGAGCACATGGGTGAACAAAATATAAAACTGAAGACACTTCCTCAAGTACTAATAAAACATTATCCAAATAGGACTCGGGTATGTTTTTATACAGTAATGTGTTTGCCAGCACATGCTTTTGAGGTCTTTTTTCAAGCTATAAACTCAAGAGAGGAAAAAAATTATAATTCACTTTTACCATTAGATTTCACATTTTCTACAACTATACTGACCTAAAAGATACATAACATAAAAATAGCACCACGTGACCAAAAAAATGGTGACACACAGAGATTTGGTGACACACAGAGTATCTTAGAGGGCTTTTTAACTGTTGGTTTCTTCAAGCAGGAAACACTGAGAGAGCGGGGGAGCCACGGAGGCTCTCATCAGCTCACACAATACTAAGATAGATATATTGCTTGCAATTCCCATAGAGTATATCTTTACAAAAAGTACAAATTCCAAGTTCTGCAGTTTCCCTGGGAACTGCATGTAGAAAAAGTTGCTGTGCACCTGAACTGGCTGTTTGAAAAGAGAAAGAAGAAAAAAAACCACAACACTGCTTGGAGAATTTTGTAGACAGAACTACAAATCCCTTTCCTTTAGTGCGAGTACTAACTCACGGTAGAGAGTGATTCGATTTAGTTACCTGGTATGTTTCTACAGTACGGAATGAAGGTAGATTCATAGGCCAGTAAAAACATTGAAAACCACTGCTCCTTTGGGGTTGACTAATATAACACTACTGTATGTAAAAAGGTCAGCACCACGGGTCATCCAGCTTACCTACTGGACAACTAACAAAAATTCCAAATGGTTTCCAACTAGAGTTGAATACATTTTATGGCATTTGGTTTATGTATTTGTTATGAAGCAGAGCTATGAACACTGTGATTTGCTTTGCTTGCTTTTGGACACAATGATTAATATATTTGAAAACCTATTAACATTCTTTTATAAGGGAAATAAAGGGGCAAAACCCTAACATATTAGGTAGGGGCGAGACAGAGTCAAAAGCCCTGTTCACATTGTATTAAATTATATATTCCTCTTACATTCACCTCAACCAGAATAAAATCAAATTTGAGAATGTATATATACTATATATATAATAATTGCTTTATTATATATATATATATAAAAATTGTCTAACTACCCCCTAAAAGTAATTTTAAATTAGAAAAGGTTACCCATTTGTATCAGCTGACGGCATCCCAGTCTCCCTCCATGGAAATGCACTGGTGCCAGTGCACACAATGGGAGAGTATGCCTCTTGGCAGAGAATGTAGGGTCAACCAGTTGGCATAGCTAAATCACTGGCAGGTTTTGGATGAAGAGTTCAGCCAAAGAGGAATACTGTCAGCCTGTGTTTTCCCTGGATACGCTGCCCTTCATGCTTTGAGCTCCTTGAGGGAGGGAGGGCGGGGGAAAGGATAAACACAATGAAGTGTTCCTTCCAGGAACCTTAGAAAAACTGCCAAGAGACCAAGAGATTTCCAGATGGTTGGGAAAACCAAAGGTTACAACAAAGCAAATCACAAACAGGCGTTGATTAATGTGCTTTGTGGGGTGCACTTCTTTACCATCTTAATCAGGAGCATCAGACACCGTGTGAATTTCCATCCGGGAATCTAGGGCCATCTCTGAGGCCGACGCATCATTTTCTAGTTTCTGTTCCACATACACATCTGTTCTCTCAGGGGACTCGATGCGACTCCTGACTTCAGCTATGCCAGGGTGGTTTTTCCGCAGGTGCTGGTTGAGGGTACCTTGGAATGGAAAGCACTTCCCGCAGATCTCACAGCGGAATGGTTTATCGTCGGTATGGCCCCGGATGTGGTACTCCAGCTGGTCCTTCCGCGTGTACTTCTTCCCGCAGAACTTGCACACAAAGGGGGTGATTCCCATATGGAGTCGCATGTGCCTGTCAAGGCTTCCCTTCTGGTTGAAGGACTTTCCACAGTAAATACAGATCAACCTCTCATTGTACGGGTACCAGTGACCTCTTGCACTCCTCTCCCGGGGGCTGCTCTCAAACCCGGGGTTATTCATCATAGCTTCACTGTCGGAACCCTGCACCAAGCCCTGCAGATCACTGTGCAGATGGACAGACAGAGCCCGCTTCTGGCGGGCACGACCTCCTCGGAAACAGCTCAGCATGGATCTGGATGGGCTGGAATTACTCAAACTTCCAAAAGCTTCAGCTACGCCGGCTGGCTGTGAAGCTGCCTGGGAGTAAGAGTAGGCGTGCTGGAGCACAGAACCATAGGAGCCCACATTCACGGCCACAACTTGTTCCCCATCAACCATCTCGGTGTGGTAGCCATCGTCTCCCAGGGAGGAGCTGTCGGAACAGCTGGGACGGTCAGACTTTTCCATCTTCACTTTCACTTCAGTGATCTGGCTCTCCCTCCCCAGCAGGTCCCCTTGCTCATGGTCCCCCTCGATCTGAATCTCGTACTCAGAGACGCTCCCACTGCTCCCTCGGTCCGAGTGCCCTTCCTCCTGTACACGGCTGCGCAAGGCTTTGCTGGGTGTCGTCTCCATCCGAAGATCACTGCTTGTGGTAGGCTGCCGTACCTGAGAGCAGTATGGAGGGGAGATCTCCACCGGGTTGGCAAAGTAGCTGCTGTCTTTAACTCCATTACGACTCTCTGGAGTCTCTTCCGCACCGACGGTCACAGAGTCCACATCTCCAACACTGATTTTTGAATGGATGCTCTCTAGGATCTGCGTGCACTTGTCAATGACACACTGCATCTGAAGAAAGCTAGCTGCAGTCAGAAAACTGACAACATCCTTCAGCTGCAAGGACATTCTTCCAGTGTAACAAAATGAAAGCAACTGTTCAAACACATTGGGATTTTTAATCACTGATATTGACAAGCCACTCATGGTACTTAATGCTGAATGGTCCCGGAAGTAGGGGGAGCTGGCCGCAAGGACTGCTTTGTGGGCTCGGAACGGCTGACCCTGAATGTGGACGATGATGTCACATAGTTTCCCTTGCAGGCGGAGCTCGTTTAGCTGGCTCAGAACGGTGCTGCTGTACTCGGGCACATCAAACTGAATAAAACTGCTGCTGTCCATTTCTACTGACATGAAGCGTAATCTGAGGAAAGAGAGAGTTTCATAATTCGCCAGTGACTCCTCACTAAGTACAAGTGGCATAAACACAGCCTTGCAAAAATACCACCACCCCCTCCATTGTAGCTACTATACCTCCTAGGGTCCGCCTGAGCATTTCTTTTCTCCTCTTACTTATTTTCAGTCTTTCATGCCTTGGTTAATTCACCTAAAGATAAATAACCTAATGATCCATTAGCCAAGTCTCCTAATTACCTGACATACATCTTGATCAAAGTAAAACATGTAACATACAGTAGAGCCATTTTAGCTCTAGCTGAGAACTTGGTATCCTTTTAAGAAATATATTTTTCTGTTTCACCTACCTTTGAGGATTTGAAGTACTCTGTAAAACAGAAGTAAATTCATTTAAAAAAATGCTCTGCCTTATTTGTATATTTCCAATTGGTATTTAGCAAGTATACAGCACACTGGATACTGAATGGAGCTTAAACCTTTTTAGAGTTTGAGTTGTTGTCTTGTTGTGCATTTTTTCCCCTTCAGCTCTACACACATTTACATCCTTTTGGGTTGGTAATTCATAGCCCAATGCTCGGCCGCCTTCAGTGAAGAGTTTTTAGACAGGAGGATCAAGAAGAGTGACGGACACGTCAGGAGTGCATCATCCTCGGCTAGTGCTCACACTGCTGGCGTGCTCAGGACAGGCTGGCTGCCCTCTGCCTAGAGCCCACAGCCCTGATCACTCAAAACTACAGAACGGTGTAGAGCCCAGGCTGCATTCTCTGACCAAAACAACAAAATTAGATCTCACATTTATATTTTTGTTTTTAAAACCCAACCAATAGGGCTTCCCTGGTGGCGCAGTGGTTGAGAGTCCACCTGCCGATGCAGGGGACACGGGTTCGTGCCGCGGTCCGGGAAGATCCCACATGCCGCAGAGCGGCTGGGCCCGTGAGCCATGGCCGCTGAGCCTGCGCATCTGGAGCCTGTGCTCCGCAGCGGGAGAGGCCACAACGGTGAGAGGCCCGTGTACCGCAAAAAAACCCAAAACAAACAAACAAAAAAAAAACCCAATCAAGAGAAATTTAAACACCTCCTGAATAAGCACTGAATCAAAAAGAAAATCAATAAGGAATAGAGCTATTTAGAAAATAAGAAAACTCACATCAAATCTGCAGTACGGGTTTAGGAATGAAGTTTACTTATATCTTCAACTTACCTAACAATGTATCCAAAAAGAGATGGACAGATATGTGATAAAGCAAACAAAATAAAATGTTAACAAGTGTAGAGTCTAGATTGAGTATACAGGTGTTTATTGTAAAATTCAACTTTTGGGTATGTTTGAAATTTTTCACAATGAAATGCTGGGGTTCTGAACTAACAATTTTAACAATGTCAGTGCCTTAAAAATTTTTATCATTAAACAATAAAGAATAAAAATAAATGAAATCACTTATGAGGTTAGAAAAGGAACAAACTAAACCCAAAGAAAACAAAAATGTAATTAATACAGAACAGTATTTAATCACAAAGTTTTAAAATTTAAGACAAGACAATGTGCAACGAAATCTAAAACTTTTGCAGAAAAAGATCAATCAGTGTGATGATAAATCACATCAGAATTTTTCTTAACCACCTCAGAATTTATTAAAACATTTTAGTTAGAGAGGAACCCTGTGCCATTATTTATCCTAGATTTATGATTGAAATCAATTTGAAATCCAAGTGGAATGGACATATTTTTAGGATAACATAAATTGGCAGAATTAAAAAGAAACAGAAGTGCCAAAGCACAAATGATCCTCAGGCCATTCACACTGTTCTAGATGCATGCTAAAATATTTAAAGCATCTCAGTTCGTATGGCATAAGTCTGACATTAGAATATGGCAAACAGCATAAAGACCGTCAACTTTACCTACGTAGAGACTTCACTAAACAGACTTACTTTAATATCCTAAAGGAAATACTAGCAAATATAACCTATTAAAAGAATAATATATTATGATCAAATGTAAGAATGGCTATATGTTAGGACATACACAAATGTAATCTGCAACCTCAATAAGTCAAAGGAGAAAAACCATATGGCCAAATCAATTCTATGCCAAAAATGCATTTTAAAAAGTTACTTTCAAAGTAAAGATAAAAATACTTAATAAGCTAAGAATAGAACAATATTTTCCTAATATAATAGCATCTACTGCAAACTAATGGCAACATCACCCTTAAAAAGGAAATATACCTACATTCCCCAAAATGTATTTAGTAGAACACAAGCCCCGAGCTCAATATCCCTACCTCCTAGGAATTAAAAAACATATTAGCATACTAACCCATCTGCAAAGTCCTACAGGCTAGAATTCTATTTAACTCAGCAGTTTGCAAACTCATTTAACCATGAAACTCTTCTCTCAAGGTACACATATTAATATTCCAAAGAATTAGTGTTCCCTGGCACACTCTATGGTAAACACTTTTGTAAAGGAATTCCTGCTAGTGCCTGGAAGGCTACAAGGTTGTCTGCCCATCACTTCTTTTACTTAACGTTGTTCTTGAAATTCCAGCCAAAGAAAAAAGGCAAGAGAAAATTAAGGCATATAGCCTTTAGAAAAGAGGCGGTGAAATTATCATCCAAGGGAGATATGACTATTTACATAGAAAAAACAAAAGAATTGCTTGAAAAAAATCTGTTAGAATCAGGATGTAATAAGTGAAGGATTTAAAAAATTATTATTCATAAAAAACCGGTTAGGTAAGCTAATGACAAGTTACAGCCAACAATATTAAGATAAACTATAAAATACCTGGGGGATAAACAAAAAATTGGATCTACAAGAAAAAACTATAACACTTTAATAAGGAAAAAAACATGCATAAACAAAGACACATATCATGCTTCTGGTAGGAAAATTTGACACTATCAAGATGGACATGTTCCCCGCAAGTTAGTTTATAAATATAATGCAGCCCAATGGAGTATTTTCTTAGAAACTTGACAAAATGATTTTAAAATTCATCTAGAACACTGCCGTCCAATAGAAATACAACATAAGCCATGTGTGTAATGTTTTCTAGCAGTTATATTGTTTAAAAGGAAAAATATAAAATTTAACTCAATATATCTAAAACATTATCATTTCAACATTAGAAAGTTATTAATGAGATATTTTATATTCTTTTTTTTCATACTAAGTCACCAGTATTTTCACAACACTCTTGGAATTTCATGTCTGTCATATCAAGTCTTTAAAATGTGATGTGTATTTTGCATTTACAGCACGTCTCAATCTGGAATAACTACATTTCAAGTGCTCAATAGCCCCGTGTGAGCAATGGCCACCATACTGGACATTAGATCTAGAAGAAGAAATACTGAAAAAATTTTAGAAAAAGAAAAATACAGCCAAACATATAGATGTCAAAATGTATGAGTAGGCTATAATTCATTCATTTCGTAAATATATACTGAGAGTCTTCCGTATGCCTGGCACTACAGCTCCAAGTAAGCTACAATTCTCTTGTTGTAAATTGTGATAAGAGCTATGAGATCTTTCATAACGGAGGAGTGGTCAGAGAAGGCCATTTGAACAAATGATATCTCAACTGAGACCTAAAGGATGATAAAGGTTAGCCAAATATTGGGGGGTAGGGGGTTGCTGCAGGGAAAGTTCCAATTTTCCAGACAGAAGGAATCACATGCACAAAGAGATGAGAGCCCAAGTCAGGAAGGAAGGAAATATTGGAGCACTGTGGCACAGCTGGGACAAGAGCAAGGGCAGAGGCCACAGGAGGCTGTCAAGTAGATAGAAATCAGACCAGGATGGGCCTTTGGGGGCCATTTTCAATCAGTGAAAAAGGAAGATTTCTGGAAATAGATGCTGCTTGGATAATATGAATAAATAATAATAAAGTTAGATCCCTTCTTCACAACATACCCAAAAATAACTTCAAGAGAAGACATTTCTGAGCACACAAAGGCAGACACCAGAAGAAGAAAGGGAGATTTAACTATTTAAGTAAAACTTTTATACCTCTAAAAAATATCTTTTACCAAAAAACAAAAAGAGACAAATTATGAAAAATATAACATCTATGGCAGGAAAGTATAAAACTCTTACAAATCAATAAAAGCCAAATGTAACAACTGAAAAGTGAACAAAGAATATGAACAGATGCTAAAAAAAAAAAAATTTAAATTGCCTTTAAACATAGGGATAAAATGCTTAACGACTTCATCAATAAACCAAAATATAAAAATTAACACAAGACACAATTGTTCTTTCTCAAATCGCCCAGACTTAAAAACGCAACCCAGCTGGCAGTGTTACAGGAAGAGGGGTGCTCTCACATACTTCTGGTAGGCAAATATAACAAAAGCCTTAAAATGGGAATTTCTCTCAACTCAGCACTCTGTGTTGTAAAAACAAAATCATGAATATAGGCACAAAAATTTATCCATAACTACATTCAATTACAAAGCAAACAATGGAAACAACCTGAATGTCCAACAATAAGGGAATTATTAAAGTATGATACAGCTATATACTGAATACAGTATCATCACTAAAATGACGTTAAAGAATTCAAAGTTAGTTCCACAAAATGTAAGTTAGTTCCCATGAGAGCAGGAATTTTTATCTGTTATATTAACTATGTGCCAGATAACTGCCTGGCACATGGTGGATACTCAATAAATATTTGATGAATAAATATTTAAGAACACAGCAAGAAATCAGATCAAATGAACAAGAGGGATCTTTATGGGTGATGGAAATGGTCTAAAACTGAATTACGGTGATAGTTTGACAACTTTTTTTTTTTTTTTTTTTGCGGTACGCAGGACTCTCACTGTTGTGGCCTCTCTCGTTGCGGAGCACAGGCTCCAGACGCGCAGGCTCAGCGGCCATGGCTCACGGGCCCAGCCGCTCTGCGGCATGTGGGATCTTCCCAGACCGGGGCACGAACCCGTGTCCCCTGCATCGGCAGGTGGACTCTCAACCACTGCGCCACCAGGGAAGCCCCTGACAACTTTTTAAGTTTACTAAAAGTCACTGCATTTTATACTTAAGATGGGTCAATTTTATATGTAAGTTATATACCTCAACAAAGCTGTTAAAAAATCAGGTAATCACAGAATATACAGAATGATATTTCTAAAAGTATATATGTATTTACAAATATTAAATATATATAGAGATAATATTAAAGAATTATACAAAATATTTACATTAATGTGAGAGTAAAGATGTTTTATCTTTCTTCTTTGTATTTTTCAAATTTCTATAGTGAACATGTATTACTTGGAATGACAAAAATATATGTATTTTTAAATCCCTACTAGATGACAATTTGACATAGACACTGCTGGTGAGTATAAAATGGTACAAATACTTTGGAGGGCATTTCAGTAGTATCCAGAAAAATTACAAACGATCCCCCATGACTGAGCAATTTCAACTCTAGGAATTTATTACAGGACAGCTCATAACAAAAGATTGGAAACAAACTAAATTCTCATCAAGAGGAGCCTGGCTAATAAATTATGGTATGTCCATACTAAAGACTATTATACCACCAGAAAAAATGAATAAGGAAGCTCTTTTCATACTGGTATGAAACAATCACCATGATATATTGCTAAATGAAAAAGCTGAGATGCAGAGCAGTATATATGCTATTTGTATAAAGCACTATGAAAACATATACACCTCACTGTGTCAATATATTCATATATAAATATTAGCAAAATATTTCTGGAATGATGCACAAAAACAAATGGCCTCTTGGGACAGGGATGAGGTAGTTGGAAGGCCCATTAGTTTTCAGTGAATCATTTTGAACTCTTAAAATTTCTAAACTATGTGAATGTATTACTTATTAAAAATAAGTAACATTAAAAAAATTTAAGGCACCTCATCTAGTTTTTAAGAGATAAGAAAAGATCCTAATATAACCATCAGAAGCATTAATTTGGAGTCAGATATGGATTCAAATGATACCTGCTTTCCATTTGTAAAACCTTGGGCAAGGTACTTCATAACCTTTCCCAGTCTCAGTTTTTTGTTTTTTTGTTTTTTTTTTTTTTGCAGTACGCGGGCCTCTCACTGTTGTGGCCTCTCCCATTGCGGAGCACAGGCTCTGGACACGCAGGCTCAGCAGCCATGGCTCACGGGCCCAGTCGCTCCGCGGCACGTGGGATCCTCCCAGACCGGGGCACGAACCCGTGTCCCCTGCATCGGCAGGCGGACTCTCAACCACTGCGCCACCAGGAAAGCCCAGCTTTTTTGTTTTTAATGGTAGTATCAATAGCAATAGTCTTTGCCTTATGGATTGTTATAAGGAATACATGTAGGAAGCACTTAGCACAATGGTTGCTTGGCACGTGGCAATCAAGGTTAGCTATTAGAGACTTTTTTTAGGGGGACAGGATGGTGTAACAAACAGAACTGGCTTTGAAGTTAGACTTGGATATGAATCCTGGTTGTGCCACTTTCTAATAAAAATAGTAACAATGAACATTTAAATAGTTACGTGACCTTAGACAAGTCCATCAACCTTGATCTCTGTATCTAGAACATGACTAGAACAGCCCAACATGACTGTTGGAGTAGTTGAATGAGGGAAATTCATGCAATGAATGTGTATAATAGCTTACATATAATGAGTACCTATCTTGTGCTAAACACCTTACACAGATTAATTAATTTGATTCTCTTATCAACCCTGTTAGGGGAATACTATGATTGCTGCCATCTTATAGATGAAGAAACTGAAGAAAAGAAGTTAAGACACTTGCCAAAGGTCCTGCAGTTAACAGATGAACTTAGTCTGGCTCCAGGGGTCATGCTCATAACTGCACCAGACTGCCGTCTAGAAACACAGAAACTGCCTGGCACCTGCCAAGTGGTCAAATGTTACCTATTCATTACAGCATTTTCGGGACACAAGGATGTGTAAATAGTGACTTTTGGAATTAAAGGGCAAAAGAAAGGTGGATTCAGCTTTTTAAACGTACAGAGTCCTGGGCAAAAACCAGTAGAAAAAGGAAAACAAAAAAGCATTTCTGAAATAGTCTGTAAAACTGAAAATAGCTCCACAATGAGGTGTCTTCCTCCTTTGTGTGGCTTTTTATCTTCTTCTCAGAAAAAAGTACAGAACTACACTGGAAAGAAAATCACTGAAGAGAAAAATGAAAGACCATGATTAACACCTAAGGAGGAATTCCATTTTTCTGCAAAATGAGAAAGGAAGTGCTCCATTCTCCTCTCCTTGACACTGACGCGTCCTCTCGGCAGTGACAATGAGATTCAGAGACTCCTGCCTAAAGCTGCTAACAAGCAACACTCTCGAATAGGAGGTTTCTCAGAGACTGACACACAGGGAATTTACAGGTAACTGAAGTCCTAGTCACAGAAAAGGAGTAAAAGGCATAATTAATCACAATTCCACACCCAGACCTGACATCAGGTCCAGTGGTCCTGAAGCAAAGGAAGCCAGAACCTCTCACAGACACATCAGTTCCAACAGAACCCTCCACTCCTCTGCAATTTTCCAGCATGGGCTAATCACTGGTTCCTCGAGGGTCTTGATTTCTCCCTTGAATGGAATGTCAGTGGGCCTACACCAAAGTTAGATCAATGTTTAATTTTATCTTTAAAATAAAATATATGCATATGGTCAAACTTCAAACTATCGTACAGAAAAATATAAAATGGATAGCAAAATTCTTCTCCAGTGTCTCTCAATCACTGGAAAGAGTTTTTGGGTGTTCTTTCAGAGAAAATTATAAACATATATCAGCATAAACTGTTCTGTACTCTGCTTTTTAAAAATGTATTTAAAGGGTAAGCTGGGATGAAGTGAGAGAATGGCATGGACTTATATATACTACCAAATGTAAAATAGATAGCTAGTGGGAAGCAGCTGCATAGCACAGGGAGATCAGCTCAGTGCTTTGCGACCACCTAGAGGGGTGGGATAGGGAGGGTGGGAGGGAGACGCAAGAGGGAGGGGATGTGGGGATATATGTTTATGTATAGCTGATTCACTTTGTTATAAAGCAGAAACTAACACACCATTGTAAAGCAATTACACTCCAATACAGATGTTAAAAAAAAAAAGTATTTAATATACCTTAAAATCTTTCCACAGCAGCACAAGCTCATCTACTTCATTCTCTTTTCTGATTTCATAGTATTCCATGAAATTCATATAAATGAATTTCATATGTGCCACCATGTATTCAATACTTAATCAGTCCCCAGGTGATACCAAAAGCAGGAAACCATTTAAATAGTCATAGTAGTTCCTCCTAGCAGAGGGGCTACTGCGTTAGTTTTTCACATCCATCGATAATGCCAACTTACCTCCCAAAAGGTGGCAGCAACTGTCCCTTCACCAACAGCACGTGAAGTGCCTGTACCCCCGTAACTGCCAATAATGAATATTGAACTTTTTCACCTTTGCCACACTGACAGGTTAAAAGTGGTATCTCATTGTTTTGCTGTGATTTAATTATAAATGGGGTTGATCATCTTTTCTCATCTTCAATGGCAATTTGTCTAAGTTTGTCTTCGAACTGCCTACCCATATCCTTTGCCCATATCTGACTCTCTATCGAACTGTCAGAGTTCTTTGCAAATTAAGAAAACGAGCCTTTTGTCCAATGTGCTGCAAGTATTAGATTTAACTGCAATCACTAAATGACATACTGACTGGGAATTTATTTTTCTACACTTATAGGGTATGTTCAATTTCAATCTCTTACGTGCACAAAACCAAAGGGAACTCAAAGATAAATAAGAGTCCCAGTCTTGCAGTTTGATACAGGCTTACTACAGATTCCTCCCAACTCAGAGAGAGATGGGAATGGAGTTCATTTTTGATAATGCAGAGAAGTGATTTATATTAGTTTTTCATTTAGACTAAGTTTGCAGCTGCTTCAGAAAACAATAATGAATTTGATTATTCCACTCACTAAAGACATCAGAATCAGTATTCTTTAATTCAGCAGATTAATCACAGGTCTTTCTGTCCCATTATATCAATAGTAAACAAAAAAAATCCCCAAACTAGACATTTACATTGCTATATTTTAATTAAAAACAAGTATATATAAACTGGATATTTTTCTTCAATACCATTAATACTTATTTTAACAATACTCATTCTGGTTTTGTTTGTTAAAACTATACTTTGGATAACAATGTGAAATACTTCTTTTTAAAACATATACAAAGAGGATATTAGTTGAAATGGTCTCTGGGAAGTTCAAAATTGTCAGCTCCCCGATTTCTTCATAACGCTCTTCTGCTCATTCAACCAATGGGCACACAAACTTTCTGCTCTCCAATTTCTTTAACTGGAGAATGCTTTCACCCCTCGGGAAGCAGCTCTCACCTCACACACAGCCTCTGCCACAGTCAGCTGATGAGACTGCCACCATCGGTCTCAACAGTGGGTTCTGGGAAGGACCACCTCGGACGTGGGCAGTCCTGACATTCGTCCAGCCACCTCCACACCAGCCTCAGCAACTGCCCAAGGGGATCACTGTCACCTTCCACCACACTCCTTAGCCTTCCCCCCTTACTTGGAAAAGCCCATCATCATCATCATCATCATCATCATCATCATCATCATCATCATCAATTACAAAATTTACTGAATGCTCGACACATGCTAGGCATGTCGTAAAGGCCTTATATGTATTATTCATACATATGTATGAATTCTCTTGACCTTCCACCAGAAGGCAGGTACGATTACCCTCCCTTGAGAGGTGAGGAAACTGAGGCTCCAAGAGGCTAACTTAACTTCTTCAGGGCTGTTGCAAAGTCTGGCCATCTAGACCCCTACACAATAACCCCTTATCCTTGTTTAATTTGCCCAAGGGGAGTAGCTGGACCAGTAAGGGAGGCAGGAGAGTTGAGGGAAAGGCAGGAGGAAACGAAAGCTTGCCCTAGGTTACCTCCCTGCCCTAGGGTGGTGGCCAGGGAAAGGGACAGTGACAGGTGACAACCTCCTACCACTGCCCAGGGCTCTTACTCCTTCCTCTGTCGGGAAGAAGGAGATGAAGAAAGGCAAAAGGGAGCATTTTAGTAACATCCATCGAACTTACAAGCGCACATGCCCTGTGCATGAGTAATCTCAGCTCTAGGGATTTACCACAGAACCCTCTTTCAAGATCAAAATCTCCCTTTTTTCTAGATCTAAGTCACCGGTAGAAGGAAGGGTTATGATCAGAAAAAAGTCCCAGGTGGCCCTCCAGCTGCAGTATATTATGCCTTCCATATTCACAGCTTTTACTCCCGCTTCCCCGTCAGAGCCCTGCATCCTGGCTGATTTTACCTGCTTTAAATAAACAGCTATCTTCATATGCTAAAGCCTCTATTCATTAGAAACCACCGACCTAGGGCTCAAGTAAGTGGTCCTTTTGGTGTTCGAGGGTGAAAGTCACAGAGAGCAGATGCTGCCAAGACACAGGTTCAGCCCAAGTTCAAGAGAATTCAAAGCAGCACTGAGACTGGCATTTAAAAAGCAACAGCAGACTGTGAGGGGCTATCCAGGACTGACCAAGTAGCGAGGAAGCCAGGTCTGAAAGCACTGAGGACAGCAGCAAGGCCAGCACAGGCCAGAGCAAGACACAACCGTGAGGAGTGAAGAGCGACCAGGTTCGGGAAGAGCACAGCCACATGCTGGGGAGTTCAGGCAGACTGGGCAACCAGAGAAGGGAGGCCACTCACACAGCGAGGCAGTGTGGGCACGAGCCACACGGGAAAGGTGCTGTCCCCTAAATTACCATACAAGCCAGCCTGGGATACTCGACCCACAGACTTGAAGTGCGAAGTGAAGGAGAAGGGTCCTAGAAATAAACATGCATGCATGCTCTGAAAAGAAAACTAAGATCTGATACAAGACCATATGACAACAAGGCTTAGCAAGTAAAGCTGCTTGAAATCTTTGCAAGCTCCCACCCAAAAAAAGCTACAGAACATATGACCACACCCAGGCATCAGGACAAGACGCTGTTCTGAAACGCTACAAACAAGGGAATGATACCCCCTAATCCAGATTCCAAAGCTCACCAAGAATAAACACATTTGACCTGAAGGAGCTTTAAAAAAGTCACACTTCATAAAGACAGGGAAACCAGCTGACCATAATCTAAGAGACAAGGCTGATCCTGGGAAGGGTGGACAGACGCCAGTTCATCGCCACTCTGTTCCTCCTCTCACCTGGCTCCTCCCACTGAGTTTGAGCAAATGAGGCAAAAAGGTAGTGAGTGCTCTTCTATATGACCACTATAGGTTCACATAAAATAAAATGCCCGATTAATGGAAATTACAGCTCCCTAAGTTTTCAAAGGTGCTGCATATTTAACAATTTCTTATAAAGCACCAGGGAATGTAAGGAGGGTCCTATTATTTTCCACTTAATGTCATTATAGTCTTCTGACACTATTTTTAAAAGACTTAACTATCACCAAAAAATAACTAAAAGAAAGCATGGGTGAATTTATTTATAATAATGTCATAGAGGTCTCTGCAAGCATGACATTAAGTCCCAGAAGCCACAAAGGACAAATACATTTGACAACATAGAAATATATAATATAAAAAATCCACCCTCCAAGCAGAAAGATAAACGACATATTGAGGGAAAGTACGTGCACATTTGACAAAGGGCTATATTATAACTCAAACAGATTTGGACTGACACACAAAATCCTATGGAAGAAGGTGCAAAAGATATTAACAGTTCAAAGAAAAAGTGATCAAAAACATATGAAAAGATGTTTAGCTTTATTCATGATCAAGTCATGTGAATTACAAAAAGAAAAAATGAGATACCATTCGTAACCCATCAGACCTGCACACATTTTAAAAGTGTGCAGGTGTAATCCTGAGGGATAATCTGGTAATATCAATTAAGATGTAAAAAGCATTCATCGTTTGGCCCACAATTAACTATTAAGAATTAAGCTTACAAATACACAGTACTTACAATAGCTTATCAGGATATGTATGTCCACTGAGCACTTTTATTTGCTATAGCAAAAAAAAAAAGAGGGAAACGAGCTCAAAATCCAGAGAAGACTTGTTCAAAAAAACAAAACAAAACAAAACAAAAAAACCAATCAACAATGAAACACTACCCAGCCATTAAGAAGAATAAATAGACCTGTATCCTTCGACATGGAAAACAGCTCTAATATTTAGCCAAAACCAGCAAGCCATAGAAAAATCTGTATGTATATATGTGATTCACTTCATGTACTTTTCTTAAAAGAACAAGTATATACTGCTGTATCCATTCTGGAAGGAATCCCATGAAACCATTAATGTTGGTGACTTTCGGGAATGAGGACTACAGACTGGGGAAAGGGAAGGGAAACAGACTTTTATACTTTTTGAATTTTTTTATCATATAGCTGTATTATTCTCACTAAAAGTTTTTTTAAGACATGGTATAGGGTTTTTCCTAAAAATATATAATTTTTAAAACCAAGGAATCTAGGGAAAGATAGGCTGCAAATGGGTAATTATTGTATCAAGCAGACAATTATAGAGGCAGAAACAAAGAACTATGAGAGCAATGACAAGACTGATTACTTTTGACCAAAGAGAATTTTTTTTAATCAAAGAGAATAAATAAAATCTTCATGGTGGAAGTAATATTTGAACAGGACTTTGCATTTCAAATGGAACAGAAAGAACACTTCAGGCAGAGGAATGGCAGAAGCAAAGAACACTGGAGTGAAAATGTATGGTGTCTGGGGTAGTGGCCAGGGCCCAGGTACAAGGAGTGATGAGGGAAAGAGGAATGCCACAGTGGGAACGTGGACGGCCTTGAATACGAGACTGGAAATCTCAAACTGGATTCCGGTGGCAGCCAATTTGAACACGAGTCCAAAGAAGGACTCAACAGGGCTTGGAGACGGAGGGATGCTATCCACTCTGGAAGTTAGTTCCACCTCAGACAAGCTGAGTTTAGGCTGCCCACTGGGCCTCTGAACAGAGTTGTCCAATAGGCACAATTTGGGAGTAATCAAAAATTGTACTAGCCAAGGATGAATGTGGTAACATGCGGTTACTAAAAGGGAAAACAGAAAACACAGTTGAGAACAGAAGGAACAGTTATTTGCTCCTACTGTAACATGCTCACGAAAGAGGAAACATGCACACCTAGCCCTCTCCTTAAGGCACCGTTTCACTGACTAATAAAATTCTGCATCGTGCCTTTTGTTAAGCTGTAAGGAAACCAAACAGTGAAAACCAGAACCTAGACTAGTGCCATCTTCCCACACTGCAAATCCATTCTAAAGAGAACCTAAAGATGAGAAAAGACACTTAAATGTCATCTGGGCAAAACACCCACATGGGCCTTGAAATCCCCTCTACAAAATCCTTGGTCTTAAACCCTGGAACTGTTTCCCAGTAATGACAACCAGAGCAAAAGTAAAAGTGTAAAACCTAAGCAAATGTGATGTGCTGATTCTTGAGCCTCCCGTGCTGCTGAGCTCACACCCTCAGTGGTGAGCTCTCTGAGGGCAGGGACTGTGTGCCCAGAGCCTAGCAGTGTGTCTGGCAGAGAGAGGCTCTCAGCAACCTAAACCAAGCTGGTGGCTCAAAATCCATGACTGCCACCATGGCGGCACCCTCAGCTTTCAACTTTTCCTGCTGAACACCCGAGAGACGTAGGATCTTCTCAGCAGCAGGAAAAATCTAGCAAGGTGGTTCACTCCCATCTAACCCATAAACACTCTAATTTGCTCCACTTCATTTAAAAATACCCTGCGACACTTCCAAGAAAGGAAAGCAAGGTTACAAATTTGGAAGTTGTTTAAGGCACCAGGAAGTACCCATTATTCTCCATCAAGATGCTCATGATTCCAAACCCAGATTTGCACCTGCTGGCTTCAGTCACTTGCTGATACTGGAGACACAACTCAAGCTAGACTTTCTCTATCAGGCACTGAAGACCTGAAGATCCCTTATCATTCCCAAACAAAAAGTCATTAACAAGACCGCTGAATGGAAGCACTGGGGACAACAGGCATGGTGACAGCAGTCACAAGGATACAAAAATAACTTTCTTAGGTATTTCTGCCTGGGTCTAGAGAAAAACTAAAATTGAGCTGTCATGAAATACAATCTAATCCTTCAGAAAGCAGCAGCCGAATAACACCAGGCCTGCATGAAACATTCTGGTGCCGCTGAGACCCAATGCAAGAAAAAAATAAATAAAATGGCATTCCGTGATGGATATTCATGAAGTACTCATCCTAATTTAAAAGAAAACAAGTCTAGAGTTCTTACTGCATTAATTCATGTGAGCCTGAAAGAACATTTTTATCCAAACTGTTAGATTTCCTACCAAGGCGTTAACATTCTCCAAGTCTGCTCAGATACAATAATTCTGAGAGTGCGGTTTCGTTTGACAGTGGAGACTGTCTTTCAGTCAGTGCAAAACATCAGAAGCTTCTTCTGAGCTTTCCTAGCAGAGCAGGAATGGACTCTTTAACCTGACTGGCAGTAACAGTTACTGAGCTCCAACTGCGTTCTGTACACTAAGTAAGCTCTCTACCTGCTCACTGAATCTTCATGACAACACTATGAGATAGACACGGCAGCTATCCCCATTCTACAGATGAGAAAACACTCAGAGAGACTAAGAACCTTTCCCAAACTCATTAATGACTGGCTGAGCCAGGATTTGAACCTGGATTTGACAGTCTTCAGAGCCAGAATTCTTATCTCCTGTAAGAATAAGATTTTAATCCAGGCACAGTGGTGAGAAGTAGGGGTTTTATTGGTGCTAGAGTCCTACTGATCACCTTTGAGTGGAAAAAAAATTTCTCATTTAAGGGTGTATCATTACACCAACACAGTGATAATTAAGGGGTTACAATTCCTTGTACTTTGCAGCCATTTCTCTGCATAATGTCCATTCTTTTTACTTCTGTCTATGAAGTGGGCAATTAGATGCTTAAAATCCTATCATGAAATAGAAAGATTTGTTTCAGTTAAAGGAATGAATAAGCTTTCTTAAGGCAAAGAACTCAAAAAAGTCAAGGAGTAGCATCTTATCTGCTTACTGCTGGCATTTCAGGGGACACCAGACCTGGGAAATATATTAAGTCCCACCTCGAAAGATAAAAGGATTCGAAAAGCTCACCTTGAATTGCTTTCTTCCATGAAGTTTTCCATGCCATCAATACAACCAGAAAATAACCATTAGAAATTAAACTGCCTTCAGTTGATGACCTTCACTAAGCTAAATTCAGCAGTTTGTCAGCTACAAAACATTAAACGGACACAATTAAGAAGTTTGAAAACCATTAAGCAGAATTTAAACTAGAGAAAGATGAAAATTAATGGGAATAAAACATAATGACACATTATAGATTTGTGATACTGACATTTTTGACAAGTGCTTCAGCTGGAAGGTAAAAGTAGGATCCACAGACATGTAGAAATACACAGCTCAGTAAATACACCGAGGTTCGGCAGCCTATCATTTCTCCACCTTGATAAATTTACACCTAATAATGATGATGATGATGATGAAAATGTAAATATTAAGCAGTTACTAGGTGCTATAAACTTTGCTACCTCCTTCATATACTTTTTTTCACTTTAAAACTCACAAAACCCTAGGAAATGGATTTTATTATCCCCATACTACAAATGAGAAAACAGAGGATCAGAGACATTATATAAATTGTCCAAGTTCACATGGCTAGTAAGTAGCCTTGCTGGGATTCAAACCCAGACTGGTCTGATTCCAAAGCTGATGTACTTTCCCCACAGCCTCCAACTGAAGAATTACATGATGTTTTCCTTTCCCATAATCAAGAGTAAACATTTTAATGTTTCAAAGATTCATTTTATGTTATCTGCACTCGAAGAATGAAAGCTGAAAACATCCACCTTGAATGGCAGCATTAGACGTAAATGATATATGACAGAGAAAACTGATAACTAATAAAAGCTTCTCCTTTAAAAAGGGGCGGTTCAAAAAAATTTAAGTCATTTACCAACAAAAATTAGGAAGTATTTGCATACCTATTACAAAAGCCCAGCTACAGTATTAGATATTACAAGGGCTGCAAGAGAAGTATTAAGACAAAATGCCCTCAAAAAAAACACCCACTTCAGCTGGGACAAGAGCAAGTTCAGTAACCGAGGAGCAAGTGCTGAATCCTGTGCTTTAGATTCTGAGTGCCACAAAGGCATGGGGGTAGGGCAGTCAGGGAACACCCTCTGGAGGAAGTATATCTTCAGCAGGGGCTTGAAGGAAGTGAAATGGAGAATTTACACAGAGGAGAAGAAAAAGGAGGCCAGGACTTCAGAAGGGGGAACAAGAGGCGCAACGCCCTCGAAGCAGTCACAAACTCACTTCTGCAGGAGACAGTCGGGGAGGAGAAGCAGCAAATAAGGTCCAAGAAGGTGAGGAGAGCCTTGAAAAGACACGGCGGGCACTGACTGGATGCAGTGTGGCAGGCAGAGGATGTACTCAGCTTTGAATAGTGGTATAAATACCTGTGGCCTTTTAGCTGATCTCCTGGCCCCCAGCCTCTCCCCTCCCCTCCTGTAAATGATCATGAGCCACCCCTAGTCTCTTGCCTCTCACCACTGCCTTTAGAATAGTTTCAACTTTGGCCTAGTGTTCAAGTTCTTTCAGAAACTAGCCCAGCCAATCTTTCCTTATTCCCTTCCTTTAAGCACCCTTCTCTACAAGGAAACTGGTCTATTCACTAACTCCACGGGATCACTGGGTCTGATTCTTCTTTTCCTATCAGAGTCCTACTCATCCTTTAACAGCCAGCTCAAACCCCACCCCCTCACTAAAGCCTTTCCTGACCACTTGGCCTATAGTAACCTCCATCTCTCCTTCCTCTTAATTCTACAGCACACAGGCTTGTCTCATCAATTACCTTTCCACAGGTAAAGTCTCAGCACCCAGTGTAAAGCTGCTTGGAGGCTGGAAGTGTGCCTCCTACGACTTTACCCCACCACATGGAACAGCATCTTGACATTTAATAAGCAAGCAAACACTCAACTCTTTTTTTGACTTCCTATATTAAGTTTAGCATTAGCATAAAGGAAGGATGGGAGAGGTGGGGGGACTTCTGAAGTCAGAGACTAGCTAAGAAGCTGCTGCGATAATCCAGATGTGAGGTAAAGAGGGCCTGACTAGGGAACAAAGAGAAAATGGGCAGATATAAACAACAAAAAAAAATTTTGCACGCAAAAACTCAGCAGGATGTGATTGACTACTACTAGGAACAAAAGCAAGGAATGAATTAGGATAAGGTTAGGTTTAGAAACGCTTCTTGGATTCATTTTAAACCCTGTCTGAAAACAAGTGTATTAAGCGGCTAAAAAGTCCACATTTGCAAAAAGTCTTCGGTGAAGCTGCCCAGTATCTTGAACCAGGGACAGCCATTCCAATTTCAGACATACACAGAATGGTAGAGCTGGAAGGGTCTTTAGAGAGCTTATCTAAAACCCTCACTGATCAGGTGGGGAAACTGAGACCCAGCATGGAAAAGGCTTGCTGAAAGCCTCAAGACTGAGACTCCCAGACTATTCATGCCCCAAGGCACAGCCGCCTAGCCTAGAAGGACACTGTTTACACACCCAGGCCAGCCCAGCCCTCCGTAATGGCAGGACCGTCTGAGGGCGAGAGTGACCATGGAGACGTCCAGGGCCAAGCAGGACGCGCCGCCGCCTGTTTACCTGGAGAAAAGCCGTGGCGTGGGGCAAGAGCTCGGTTGCAGCCACCAGCAGGGCCGACCCCGCGGCCCGGCCCGGCTCTCCCGGGGACTTAACCATCCGGCCTCCCCGTACAAAGGGGGAGCGCCCCCGGGGCCGAGGGGCCCGGAAGCAGGGGATCCCGAGACGCCCGGGCGGAGGCTGGGGAGCCCGGGGCAGCTGGCCGAGCGCTGCCCTCAGACCCGCCAGCAGCGCCCGGACTCCGGGGCCAAGCAGGGTTGGCCCCTTGGGGGCGCGCGCCGGACCAGAGCAGGTGCCCAGAGCGTCCGGACCCCGCCCGGCCTCGACTCCAACCCGCACCACCCGCCCACCCGCCGGCCCGCGGGGCTGACCAGGCGCGGAGGCTCCCGCCCCGCCGCGCCCAGAGGGAACCGGACAGCGGCCAGGGGCTGCCACCGACTCCGCTGGCTCCGCCCGCGCCTCACCCGCCGCCCACCGCCCCCCGCCGGCGCGCCTCACCTGCGGAGAGCGCCGCGCTCACATCGCCCGCCCGCGGCGCCCCCTCCGCCGCCGCCGGCGCCAGGCCCGTCCCCGCCGCTCCGGCTGCCGCCCCAGCCCGCGCCCCCCGCCCCCGGAAGCGCTTCTCGGCCCCGCCCCCTCAGCGCCGGCACTTCCGGGCAGGCGCGGACCGGGTTGTTGGCGACGCGGGACTGGCCTCTCTCCGGGACTCCGAGTCCGGGATCCCGCTCGGGCTGTGTCCGGGAGTCTCGCCGCGGACGAATGGGCGAGCGGCAGCCTTGGTCCCGACTCCGGGAGGGAGCGGCGGCAGCTCCGCGCATCACGGCCTCCCGCCCGCCTTCTCCTCGGCTCCCCCTGCTGGCGGGAGGAGGGCTGCTCCGCGGGGCGCGCCCGGGGCTCCCGGAGCGGAATGGGTGAGAGGCCAGGACTTTCGACTTGCCATCACCCGGGGCCTGCACCCACCGTGCGCCCAGCCTTCCGCTTCCGAGACCCTCGCTCTCACAGCCCTTCGGATGCTTGCCCCTCACCCAGGCTGCACAGCAGTTACCTGTGCGGTGGTTACCTTGCCAGACAGGGTCACCTAACTTAGGACCTTGGGCAGATTCCCTCTCCCTCAAAGCCGAGATAAAAATAACGAACTTGGGGATGTGAAACTCCTGTCACAGACCAAGTCTCAAAAAAAATGTGCATTTCCAGATCCTTGGAGGCACCCAATCTTGACACTCGGGTGGGAGTGGGAGCCTCGCTCAGCATTTTCCTCTCTGTTTCAGGCGAATTTAACACCCTTTGAAGACCTTCCCTTTACATTTTGGTGGACTCCTGCGAAGTTGTGGCAGAAGTTTATTTTCCTTTTTCTGACTTTGTAATAAAAATAAACTAGGAGTCAAAGATATCAGCTCCTCTTCAAGTTAGAAAGCTGAGACTTCACCTCATCCTCCGCAAGCGGGAACTCTCTCCAGGCTCCGTCCAGTACTCACCTTACAATAACAAGGGCCACCTTTTGTTGGACACTGGGCAGGGCGCTGTGTAGACACTTTATAGACATGACCTCCTTTAATATACAACCCCAGGACTGTTAATATCCCCATTTTATCAAGGAGTGAACTGAGGTTCAGAGAAGTTAAGTGTCATCTAAAGTCACACAGCTAAATGGCAGACTTGGGATGAGCTCCCTTGTCTGTCTGACTCTAGACAGGAACTTTTTGTGGCAATGGAATGTTGCGAACAGAACTTTAGGTAACCTAACTGCAGGCACCTGGGCAGAGAGTCTCACTCTCTAATTACTATTCTTGAGCTATTTCCTTGAGATCTGACCCCAAGAGTGAAGTCTGTGAACCCAAAGGCATAGGAAGACATCGTCTTGTCAGGCCAGGTTTCCTCAGGACCACTGGGCTGATTCACACCCCACATGAGTGAGTTCCTGTTTCCCCACAGACCAGCTGTGGGCTTCATCATTTTAACTGATTTTTGCTAAATTTGTTGGTAAGAATTGGGATCTTCTTGGCTGTAATAATCATATTTGTGTGTCATTAAGGATTATAAAGACTGAAATGTTCCTTAGTATTTAAACTTAGTGCCACGTGTCTCAAAGTTATTAGCCATCCGTCCATTGGACACTGGGTATTTCCCTCATAGCTTTATATTTATTCCCCCACCTCACTGGGTCACTCAACTCATATATTTTTCCAGTGCCCCGCTTTTGTTGTTGTCATTTAGCTGATTATGTGTCATAATCTCTACTAACTTATTTTAGTTAGAAAATTGTCACTTCACAATTAGGGTGCATGTGTTTGTGTTTTCCCATGATGTTTGTGGCATTTTTAAATGATTTAACTTTGCCTATTTGAAATCAAAAAGAGTCTAGATGGGCTTCCCTGGTGGCACAGTGGTTGAGAGTCCTCCTGCCGATACAGGGGACATGGGTTCGTGCCCCGGTCTGGGAAGATCCCACATGCCGCGGAGCGGCTGCGCCCGTGAGCCATGGCCGCTGAGCCTGTGGGTCGGAGCCTGTGCTCCGCAACGGGAGAGGCCACAACAGTGAGAGGCCGGCGTACTGCAAAAAACAAACAAACAAAAAAGAGTCTAGAGGGTGATGTATGGGCCTCATTCCACAGTTACCCAGTTTCCCTAGCGGTATTTATGAAATGATAAAAGTCATATTTCATCCAGTCAAGGAGGGGTTTTGCCATAATGGAGGTATGCAACATTGGCGGCTGGTGTTAAGCCAATATCTGTGTTCTGCCTTCTCTTCTTCCAAGGTACATGGCTAAACACATCTTCCAGCCTCCCCTCCACGTCATGTGTTAACTGAGATAGTGTAGAAGTGCTTGTAAAAGTTAATTCCTTTCCCCTCCTTTCCTCTTCTTCCCTTTCTTGGACAGATAGGGCCCAAATCTCCACTTCTCATCTATTCCAGATTCCTGAGCACTTAGAGAGTCACGATAGCCAGGTTATCTGATCCCAGCCTCTCCTTCTTCTGGCTTCCACAAGGGGACCCTTTCTGCCAAAGCTCAGGTCCACTTTGAAATCCCCAGAGTCTGGCAAAGCTTATTGTCTGTTGGCATCTGTCAGAGTCTTGACACACGTAAGTCACGAATATCCTTTAAACAAAAAAATTATGTGAATTATCTGGGATTTTCTCACTCTTGCTCCCCTCACCAGGACCCACTGGTGTGCCCCTTCCACATGTCTCACTACCTGAGTAGTGTGGGGCCAGCAGGGGGAGTCAGCCTCTCCAAACAGTCCCACGCTGTCCAATGACTTCTATTATAGAACATCCTAGTGGGTCAGGTTTCCACCTGGCCAGCTCTGCAGAGTAGAGTAGGTGTTCCACCCAGTCCGGGAAGAGCAGTCTTCCTGGGAGACTCCTCTGGTCCTCACTGCCTGTGTGATGGGAGCCTTTCTTCTTCATCTGTTAAAGGGCAATTAGGCTGAGGGGTGCGATGTGTGGCCTCCCCTCCCACAGCCAAGGGTGGACAGTAGAGTGCTATGGCTAAGCAGTGAGGCGGATCCGGGTCCCCATCCCCACTCAGCCACACAAGGTGGACTGCCGTAACTCAGCCCCACAAGGTGGACTGCCGTAACTCAGCCCCACAAGGTGGACTGCCGTAACTCAGCCTCACAAGGGCTCTGTGATCTGAAGTGGGGCCAGGCACTCGCCCTGCTGAGCTTTGGCCTCGTCATCTGTATAGAGGGTGATGACACCGACCTCAGTGGTAAATATGACCATCATAGAGCACGGCACACACAATAATTATTCTTGGTTAGCAAGAAAGCAAGGGAGGAAAGATGGCTTCAAGAGCCTCCACCCATTTTCGAGAAGCCTTTTCTCACTTCCTGGAGAGAGAGCTTGCTCTCTCCTGTCCTCCTGTCTCACCTGCCCAGCCTCTGGGTGGACCTGGCTTGCCTCTGATCTGAGCCCTGCTGGCACCCACTGGGCTCAGGTGTTGCCTCTGGAGTCCTTCCTCACTGTCACTTTCTTCCTGATCTGCTCTCTCCTGGTTTCCTGCTGATTCTCCACCACCACCCCTGTAATAGACTGCTGGCACTCTCTCCTTCTCCTGTGTAGTAGCCACAATGGCAATTAATTAATGACCTGTACAATTACGAGTTTAATATCTGTGTCCCCCACCACTAGCCTGTAAACTCCATGAGGATGAGACCTTGTTTGACTTCTTTCTTGCTGTTTCTCCAGTGTTTGGTACTCAATAAATATTTGTTGAATTAATAGATAAGGAACGGCTAACCAGTTTTTGCTTCTATGTCTGTGTTCCTTGAGGGTAGGGGCTGTTTAATTTCCTCTGCACCCTGCAGAGAACCTGGTACTAAATGAGCAGCAGTGAATATTTGCTGAGGGAAACAAAGCAGGAGTAAATGAGTGGATGAACTGAGAGACTGAACCCACACCTCTCTTCCCCTTTTCCCTGCATCACGGCTTATGACCGAGTCCCCCTGTCTGTGTAAATTGTCTCTTGGTCCTGAACAGCCTCTGTCTTGCAGCTTCCTTTGACTCACAAGGATGATGGGCAAGAAGAGAAAGATCTTCCACATTTGTAGGGTGTTCTCATTTGAAAAATAAGGTTTTCAGGAAATCCACCCCAGTCCCTGCAGAGAACACATCTACCTCATCAAAAAGGGTGGCTACCCTCCAGGAGAGGGTACACAGATACATAACACTTTTTGGCCCAGTGCATTTACCTCCTAATTTCCATCAAAGCCATTAATCGCAAAGTTTCATACTTAACGCTCATACAAACCGTGGTAGGCAGTGTTGTCTTCTGGTCAAGAGAATAGTGGAGACTTCAGAGTTGCTTTGGGTGAATCACTTAATCTTTTTTACCCTTTCTTACCCATCTGACAATGGGGCCTAACATTCCCGAATTTCCTCTTTTAATAAACATTCTTGTTCACATTTAAACATTCCTGGAAAGACATTTTACAATCAATGAGTATATTTAATCTGGTTGTGTTTTTTGCCCCAAACTCAGTCAATAAATCCAGAGTGTATCTCAGAATCAATGGCATTCTTGAAAGCTATATCTTGAGGTGGACTGCTGTAACTCACATCACATTTTCTCACAGGCAGATGTCTGACTAAAGTCAGTAAAGTGAAGACATCTGCAAAGATGCAGCCTGGTTTCAAAAGGTGATTGAGCTCTAAGTGTTCTAAACCAGGCACGAACCTGCCAGGCATGCCTTGGATTTCAACGAAGTGAGCAAGCTGCACGTGAAGAGCATTCTTGCTGCCACATGTGTTTAATGTAAAGCCAACATCCTGTCCATCAAACACGAGACCAGAAGGATTGCTCGCCTTCCCTCAGAAGTCAGAGGGTTTTGCAGGATGACTTTGATGACCAAGACTCTTTAAAAAAGATGCCCGGGGAGATGGAAACTTTTCCCCTCAGTAAAATTCCCCACAACAAATAGTTCCACTGACCTTAGACATGACTTCAGCACTTTCTTGAGTTGAAAGCTGTTGAAAAATAAAAGTCACGACATCTGATTGTTTGATGGCTTCACTAAAGATTTCGAATATGAGGATCTGGAGAGGGGGTGTCTCTTTAATCCCTCTTTTTTTTTCCTTCTTACAACAGAATCAGAATGGAGGGGAGCCCTTTGGGAACTGAGTCCCTGGGGCTTCAGGATGGTTCCAGGCACTGTAGAGGAGGGAGGAGAGTCCATCTTTCATTCTTTTAATCAACGTTAATGAGGTAAATTGAGTTTTGGTCAGTGTATACATCTGCCACCGTGACCTTTGCTTTTTTGACTTGCTGAGCACGAACAAGGTGCTCAGCATCTGGTTTTTGATCCTGCCTCCTAGAGTCCCCGTGCATCCTCTCCCTGCCTGTTCACACTGCAGGAATCAGTGACTGCAGGATGGAGCCCTGATAGGAGGAGGTGACATCACCACACTCAGGGCAGATCAGCTGGGCAGTGGAGGCACACAATGCCTGGGAAACCCTGTCGCGACATGACTGTTGCATATTTATTCATTCAACAAATATTTTTTGAGTGCTAATTAAGTGCCAAACATTGCTCTAGGTGCTGGGGATATAGCAGTGGACAGGAAAAAAAAAATCCCTACCCTTCAGGAGTGTACATGCTATCAGGGAAAGAGAGGTATAAACTAACAAGATATATAGTATGTTAGATGGTGAGAAGGGCTATGGAAAAAATAAACAGGGAAGGGGAAAAAAGAGAAGACAGTACATTACCTGATGACAAAGTTTTATACCAGTTTGAAATTCTTACCTGACTTCTGTATCAAACCAGAGGATGCTCACAGCTGCTGGGTGAGCAGGGGCTCATGGCACCTTTACCTGCCTTCCTGACCTTAATCTTCTTCCGGCTGCTGACACTGAGCTGGGGTTTGCCTGTGTACCTGCCCTGTTCTGATCAATCCTCTTCTGCTGGGCTCCCCGAGGATCTGCTCCTCGGCAGCTCCTGTGTCTCCTCTGTCTCCTGGTCTCATCCCTGTGGTCCTGTCCACTATCCCTGGCCCAGAATGGGGCTGGCTTTGTTTTCAGACTCAGTGCGTCCACTGTTACTAGACAGTTAACTTTTTTCGCCACCTTTCTAAGATTGGGCAACATGGTAAAGACCATGAGACCCTGGGCAAGTGAATCAGACTCTCTGAACCTCGGTTTCTCATCTGTAAGGTGGACGTGGTTGTAGTGCACCTGTCCCAGATTGTTGTTATGGGAATGCCACGAGATAATTGAAATAAAGTGGTTTTCAAAGGCTTGTACTTAGTGGATGCTGAATCAGTAGTAGCTGTTCATGTAGGAGGGACTGAGCTAATGGCAGCAATGCAGGGGAGGGTGCAGCATGGGAGTGCACCCTGGCTTTGTCTCCCGTACCCCCTCCCCAACCCCTCTGGATCTCCCCTGTCCTCCCCCAACCACTGTCATTCTCGGCTCCCCTTTCATCATGGAGCTTAGCTCCGTGGAATCTTCGCCTCTGGCCACTTAATGAGAAAAACTCTTCAGCAGATCTGCTCCCTCCCTCCCTCCCACTCTCATCGCCTGAAGAACAGTCTCTGTTCAAAGGGGACGATGCCTTCCTTGTCAGTCAAGACTCAAGCAGTTTGGGGAATCTTAGCCCCTTCTTTACTTCAAATGCACTCACGGCCAAACTAGTCAGTGGGTTACATTTGTCCAGGGTACTCCTCTGCAGAGAGGATCTCATCTCTGCATGATGAGAATCAAAGCCCCTTTGTTATCTCCCAGCATGGAAGCCTGGCCTAGCTGACAATTTACACTGTAACAATTCTTATTTTTTAACCCACTCCCCTTACTCACAAGACATACAGAAAAGTAACCTCTACCCATTCTCCTCTTCCTTTAAACTTCTTCTCGTTTCTTTTTCCTTGAGTTCCCTGAATTTTGATCAAGTTGGACATGCTCATCTTTTTGGAGTCTTAGGCAGAACTTTGGGGCCTGAAGTCTTGTTAGGAGTGGCTCAACTTCCGGTCAAGCAATAAAATTAAGAACACAGTTTCTTTGGTCAAAAGTCCCTGAACAAAGGTAAGATGCTTAACCTCTCTGAACTTGTTTCCCCATCTGTGAAATGGAGATAAGTGTTCTGATCCCAAAGGGTTGTTAGGAGTAGTACAATGAGATAATGATTGTAAAGCACTTTGCAAAGTGTCTTATGTGTGATAAACAAGCAAAAGCCAGAAGCTCCTATGTCCATCCACAGTGGGGTTTGTTAGGATAAGTCTTATTTTCCTGCTAAGCCTTCTCTATCATGTCCAACTACCTGGGACCTATCACGCTGAGCCCTAGGCATCTGCTGATTCGTCTGTCAGGCTTAAGCAGCTTAACGACAGGGACCTTGTCTGGCTCTCACACAATTCTTAGAAGTTACCAGCATTTCCTGTTGTCAGGGGCTTCCTGTGACTTGAGAGCAGGGGCTGTGTCTTGTTCCCCACTGTGGTCCCTGTGCCTAGCACCAAGCTCAATAAATGTCTTAAAACCAAGAACTAAGGAAGGATAAAAAGATGGCAGGCTCTAGCTGGCTCCCACTAGGATGAGATGGCTCAGAAGTAGGAATATAGATTCACAGAGCCCTCCTGAGTGGGCAGCATCCAGCTGCCATCCCCTACAATGCCAGCCCACCTGGTTCTCACTTCAATCTCCTCTCAAAATTGCTGTTCACCCTGCCTTTCCACAGAGCTGAAAAACAGGCAGCATTTACCTCTAAGAAGTGAGCAACAACAAGCCCCAGGTGCCAATGGAAGCGTGTAACTGATGAAGTTCCTTCTCCCAGTGGGAGAGGTCACCTAAAACAACCTCTTTTCCATTAACACATCAGCAATCTTGTACCAAAAATGTATCCCAGAAACCCACCCATTAGACAGCCATTCCTTTCAATGAAATGTGTGGAGCTCTTCTTTAAGTTTCGCTGATAATTTGAGCCTCTGGATCCCTCTCCCAGTTAAACATCCTCAGCAGAAAGACCCTCTGGAATTCTAAAGCACACTCCAAAGACAGCCTGACCGTAGCCCTCTATCGAGAGACCCAGAAAGTCAGAATTGGAGGAAAAAATTTAAGCATGGCCCTTTCTTGTTCAAATTCAAGCCATAATGTTGGCCCAGGAGTCTCTCCAAATACCCATCATTTCCCTTGCTTGTGTCACATTCTTGCAGATGGGAATGCTGTTTCTAGTAGGATGAGGATTATGTATGACAATCTAGTCCACAGCTGAAATGGTCTGCTATACAGTACGGTACTCTGATGGAGTTTGAGTTGCAATTTTGGGGACCATCCCATTTACAGAACAAAGGAATTAAAAATGAATATGGGGAACTACAATCACACCCAACAATGTGGATAAAGCTCCGAAACACAACATTGAGCCAAAGAAGCTAGTCACAGAGTATGTGTGCTCTACGATCCCATTCATATAAAGTTCAAAGACAGGCAAAACTAATCTACAGTGCTTAGAGTCAGGAAACGGAGAGAGGAATGAAGGGAGTTTTGAGCCCCATGTTTTTTGATGACATGGGTACATTCATTTTGTGAAAATTCATTGAGTTGTACATTTATGATTTGTGCATTTTTATGCTTGATCATATTTCAGTTACCAAAAAAAAGTGCATGTGGCCAGCAGGAAATCCTGAGGTCCAGGACTGAATCACACAATGATAATGCAAAGCTTTGGGGTAAATATAAGTTTAAACCAACTCAGAGAGCGATGAAAAGACTAGCACACCCTGCCCAGGTTTCTTGTGTCCGTAGGGGTCATTAAACTCTACCAAGAGAAAACTCCCCTTTCCTAGTGAACAGGGGAGGACCTCTCACCCAGGCTTTTTTCCTTGATCACTGTCTGCACAAGTTCTTTATCATCATGACCTCTGATGGAGGCCAGGGGTCAGTAGCTGCTAGAAAGCGTAGCTGTTGTCTGGAAAAGATCTTTAAGATGTAACACTTTCCCCTGGAGCGGATAAGGGTCATATGTGGGAAGGGGCTCCCAACCACAGACTCTGAGGCTGCCCTTCCATCTTGCAGAATCCCCGCCCCTCAGGTGCCACTCTAATCACAGGACACACTGCCTGTGTGTAGTGTTATTCACATTATAACTGTGTTATTATAATAACACAGTTATAATATAATATAATATAATATAATAATGTGAATAACTGTGTTATTCACATTCTGTAGAATAACAAGTTGACGTTCATCCTGCCCTAGGCAGGGTGATTCTTTGGGGTCTGGATTTCTAAAAGGAGCAGTTTGTGACTCTGGTAAGATCACTCACAGAACAAGGAAGAGACTGTGCTTAAAGTCAGACAAGCTAGTCATTTTCCTAAGTTCAAAAAGAAAATACAGCTGAATTATCATCAGCCTCCATTTGCGAAGAGGGGAGAGAGGCCCCCGAGGAGCAGCGGCTCTGCTGCGGCTGTGACTGTTGTTCACGGGCTGCTGGAGGTACAGCAGGGTCCTCTCAGTGAGTCAGCACATATCAGCCTCCAGGAAGGGAGCAACTTGAATGTGACAAAGCCAGCCTTCAATACCCAGAAATTTCGGAGGCGGTTCCTGGCTTGGGGGTTGGGGGGCTGATTGCAAAAAATCTGCATTTGCAGGGCGACAATTTAGAAGAGGAAATACCACCAATAACGGTATAGTGTCATGCATTTTCAGCTCTCTTCAGAACGAGAATTTGATATTTCTTTATCTCAGTGAGTATTTTGGTCTCTCCAGTTTCTCATCTTGCTACTGCCACCCAAGCCTTGCTAAAGACTGTAGGAGGCTGCTCTGACTTCAACTGAACAAACTGGTTGGGTGCCAGGCCCTCTGCTGTAACACAGACGTGTAGTGAACAGACATAAGCAGGTCTCTACACCCTTCTGGTCCTCACAGAGCTTAGCAATGTGCATACAAATGATGCCTGCAGGGGTGACACGTCCTAAATTTTTCAGGGGCTCTAAAGAAAGAACAGATGATACCGAGATGGGAAAAAGTGAAAGCTTCTTTGAGGAGGTGGCGTTAGAAATGGCCTTTATTTGGGACAGGACTAATGGCCAGGATTCTGGCAGGAGGAGAGCACATAATGAGCATGCTTGGCAGAGGGAATCTCAGTAACGCTCGTGGTTAGAGGGAAGCTGAGAGCAATTTCAAGGGAATATGGGATTTAGCTGGAAAGTAGAATAGGTAGGGTGGGGAAATAGTGAAAACAAACCAGAAAGGAAGTCTGGAAGTCTAATCCTATGGTCTGGAGAGTTTGGGCCGACTTTGGTAGGAATTGGGGAGCCTCTGGAGGTTTCAGAGCAGCTTGGTGACATGGAAGAGTGAGGTTGACAGGTGTGTGTAGGAAGTGGAGTGAGGAGATCAGGCTGGCGCAATCATCTAGGTGAGATAAAGACGACAGCGGTGGTGACAGCCACCTTCCAGGTCTTCAAAGAATTGACCTTTTTTTTTTTGGCTGCTCCGCACTGCTTGCGGAATCTTAGTTCCCCGACCAGGGATTGAGCCCGGGGCCATGGCAGTGAAAGCGCCAAGTCCCAACCACTGGACCACCAGGGAAGTCCCTTAAAAAAATTGAACTTAATTGAATGTGTGTGTGGATGGAGTTCTTGAAATTCCTTGCCAACCACCCTTCCCCTCGTGACCTTCATGTAAAGAAGAGGGTGAGTATTGCCCATTTTTCTTTTCTCTTTTTTTGTTTTGGCTGTGCTGGTCTTCTTTGCTGCGTGCAGGCTTTCCCTAGTTGCCGCGAGTGGGGGCTACTCTTCGTTGCAGTGCGCGGGCTTCTCATCACGGTGGCTTCTCTTGTTGCGGAGTACGGGCCCTAGGCGCGCAGGCTTCAGTAGTTGTGGCGCACAGGCTTAGTTGCTCCGCTGTATGTGGGATCTTCCTGGACCAGGGCTCGAACCCATGTCCCCTGCATCAGCAGGCGGATTCTTAACCACTGCGCCACCAGGGAAGTCCCTGCTCTGTCCATTCTTGAGGACACTGGTGAGCAATTCTTGAATTACATGAAAGAAATTGCTAATTGGAATTTCACTGGCACGCATGGCAGGAGGGTACATGATCAGTGTGCCAGAGGCAAAAATCCCATGGAGAAAAGCAAGTTTAAAAGGAGCCTCTGCAATTATTGTTCTCAGATGGCCCTACCTAGGTTAACAACAGCCCCCCATTAGGCTACTAGGAGTCCAGCTTGCCCCATTTCAGCACTGACTTTGAACTTGACCTACCTGGGCTCACGTTGGCTCCTCCCACCAGGCACCTGTTCCACACCCAGGAGACCACGTTGGCAAGCTGTTATTTGTCACTCAGCCCATGTAGGGAATGCAGCACAAACATGTCATGGGTCGTATCATTCCATTTGGTTAATTTTCCTGACAGCTCTGATCATCGCCCTTTGGAGTTGAAATCAAATCCCTACTCCTCAGCCTGGGATCTGCGGTCCTTCATGACCTCAAGCACCAACATGTTGTAATTGCCGCGAGCTTGGGCTCCAGAGTCAGATGACCTAGTTTGGAATTCTGGCTCTGCCACTTACTTACTTAACCTCTCTGAGCCTTGGTTTTCCCTTACCTTTCAAGCGGGATTGCAATAAAGACCTAAAGAGATATTGCACGTAAAGAATGTAGCACAGAGTCTGGCATACAATGAATGCTTGGTAGTTGACATCCATTACCACAGTAACACATTGGCCCCCAAACCTACCTTTCCTACTGTATTTCCACAGCTCCTCTCACACTTCCCCACCTCCATGCCTTTCTTCATATTTTCCCTCTGGGTAGGTTGTTCTCTTCTTCACTCCAATCCACAGTTCCACAAGTCAGAATTCTACCCATCCTTTCAGGCCCTGCTCAGATGCTCATGGCACTAGGAAGGCTTCCTGCATTTCCCTAGTTATCCTGTTCCTGTGTTGAAGTTTGTGGTAATTCTCGTTAGTGTTAGAGAGCTACCAGTCTTATCTGCCTCTAGAATGTGAACTCCAGGAGAGCTGAGAATTTTATCTATTTTATTTATTGCTATATCCCCAGCATCTAGAACAGCACATAGTGTTAGGCCTTTTGAAAGCATAACTCTACCTACTAGATAGTGTGCTCTCTGAGAGCCTGTTAATGATTTATTCTATAGCATCCATATTGTCGTTGTGAATTCAACGTGCTGAACTACGGCAGACAAATTAGGAGAAAAGGGTTCTGTTCAAAAGGGGAGAGTGGGGACTTCCCTGGTGGCGCAGTGGTTAAGAATCTGCCTGCCACTGCTGAGGACATGGGTTTGAGCCCTGGTCCGGGAAGATTCCACATGCCACGGAGCAACTAAGCCTGTGCGCCACAACTACCGAGCCTGCGTTCTAGAGCCCGCGAGCCACAACTACTGAGCTTGTGTGCCACAACTACTGAAGCCCACGCGCCTAGAGCCCATGCTCCACAACAAGAGAAGCCACTGCAATGAGAAGCCCACGCATCGCAACAAAGAGTGGTCCCCACTCACCGCAACTAAAGTCTGAGTGCAGCAACGAAGACCCAACACAGCCAAATATAAAGAAATTAATTAATTAATTTAAAATTTAGGAAGAAAAAAGGGGGAGAGTGAGAAAATCCTGGAAGGCAGAATTAGGAATTACTGATAGGGATTCACCCTTTCACCCTCAGGATGACAGTGATGAGTTAAAACCCAGAAAAGCAGGTGATATTGAGGGTAGTTATTAAAGGAAATGGTTGTAACTGGGGTCTGGTCCTACAGATGAATTAAGCTCAGTGGCTTTCACCACATCCACAGCTAGCTTTGTTTGAGAAGTATTCTCTTAAAGTTGATGGTTAAATCTTATTTACAGGCCTGGATTCATAAGATTTAGCCAATTATATGACACAAAGAGCAAAGGACCTAACCTGAAATGTCCATTTCTTTGTCTCCTGGAGTGCTTTTCACAACCTCTGAAGACAGGGAATCACCATCTGGAGGCCCAGCCCAGGGCCAAAGCTGGTGGTCGATAAACATTTGGTAAATAAATAAGCAAATGAATGAATCAAAGAATAGACCCTGGAAGAATATAAAGCTACTTTTGAGATATCCCAAATGTTTGCATTAATACTTTTCAACTATATACTTTTTTTTTTCTTTATATACTTTTTGAAGAATAAATATAAATGCATCTAAGTATTACTGAATTCCCAATAGTGATTTGCGATTTTGAATTTTTCTTGATCAACAATTATCATGGTGGGAGGGGGCTCAGAAAATTTTTCTAATATTAAAAAATGATGCTGGGAATTCCCTGGCGGTCCAGTGGTTAGGACTCCGCGCTTCCACTGCTGGGGACACAGGTTTGATCCCTGGTTGGGGAACTAAGATCCTGCATGCCATGCAGCACAGCTAAATAAATAAATAAAATGTTAAAAAAAAAAAAAAAAAAGATCCTTCTACTTGAAAGGACTGGGAACATTTATTTGCTCCGAGATGCTTCTGTATCGGTTTCTAGCAGAACTGCTTAACACCTTCTAGACAGAGCTGCTGTGAGAGTCACAAGGTCACTGCTGCCCTACTTTCAGATGGTCAGAAAGGTCTCATGCCATGCTCTCTCAGAGCCGATTCACACAAAACGAGTGGTTTATTTCTTATAACCCGCCCAATTGTCTAGCCTGATCCTGTGTTCCCAAACTATAACATTCTATTGCTACTTAAAGCTCAGATCGCCACAATCACAATCTGAATGTTGTCCAAAAGCAATTTTTGGTCCTTAATCAATTGCCACAAATTTTAGTATTAGATGAAGCACCAAATAACATGTAACCATCTGTTTTAGACTGTGCCAAAATCTCACTGAAAATATGCCCTCTTCTAGAACAAGCTGCTCAGCAGAAATTAACGACAAAAAAAAATTCATCACTTTTCTTCACTACAGGGCTGGTATATTTAATAAGGAGTATGGCAATTCAGTTTATTCTGCTTCCAAAGCAAGTAGTCAACTGTTTACTGACATTCTGGTGTGAGCCAGACACTGACTTTTCTCTACCAGAAATCATTTTTTGATAGATTCCATTGCCTTCTTCTGCCTGACTTAAAGTGTCCAGTATTATAGCTCAGTACCTGCTCAGATACAAAATCTTTCATTTGGGTTAGGAAAGAGGATGTATACTTATCTTAGAATTCTTAGCTAACAGGCAATTTCAGCAACATTTAGATGACATTTAGTGGGAAGACGGCCTTCGTAAGATTGTTGGGTGCCCATACTTCCTAAGAAAGATCTCTGACAAAGCAAAAAGTCCATGGCTGTAACTGGTGGATAAAGATTCAACGGTGAATCTGCATATATTATTATTTTTAAAATTCAGCAGTATTTACTGACTGTTAATCAGGACTGTGCCAGGAATGGCCACTCAGAGACAATTAAGACATAGTTCCTGTTTCTGAGGAGCTCACTGTCTAGCAGGGGACATGGGTTTATGTGAAGAATGGATGGTATATATAAAATTACAATACAGTGACAAACGCTACAGCAGAATTAAGTCCAAAATGAAAATGGAATCACTAAGAGTGGTGTGAATAGTTTTCAGGCGTGCTCAGGGAAGGCGTCACAGGGATTATTTTTGCAGAGCCTGGAACAATACAAAGTTTTCCAGGAGAATAAAGGTTAGGGGAATGTGGATGGAAAAGAGAAGGATGAGTATTCAAGGCAGGGAAAATCATTCATGCAAGGACAAAGAAAAGCCCAAGGAGAGCAGCCAGGGCCCAAGTGGAGATCAGCAGATAAGACTGGACAAGTAGGCTAATGTGAGATCAGGGCCTTGGATGGCAAGCTAAGGAGTTAAGATCCTGTCAGGTGGATCATGGGAGGTGACAGGATTAGATCTGCTTGAGAAGGAGGGCTTGGAGCAGTCAGGTGGTAGGAGACCATGTTAGGCGCGGGGGCTGTTGTGAGGGCGTACCTGTCCCAGAGGCTGATGGGGACAGAATGGGCCTGCTTGGGGCCCACCAACCCAGAGATAAGCAGGTGCTGCTGGTGCCAAGACCCGGTCTCCTGGAGATAAACACTAGAGCAGTGGTCAAGGGGCCCAGATAAGCCCTTGGCCTTTGGAACCCCTCTCTAGGTTACTTACATTCAAAATTTAACACCCAGGGCACCAGCAGGCAGAATAGGGTTTACTCTGGACATTCTGAACCCAACAGAGCACGTGTAGCTTAGGTGCCCAGGACTCGGGCTGCCTGGGTTTGAATCCTGGCTGTTGTCAGTGTCCTCCTGCTGGACAGCGATGGCATTAGCACCTGCCTCACAAGGTGGGTGTGAAGGTGAAGGGTCAGCCCATGAAAAGTGCTTACAACAGTGCGGAACTCAGTAGGCCCACATAAATGTAAACTCTGTTAAGGAGCAAGCATGCAAAAAAAAAAAAAAAGAAGAAAAAAAAGGGCTTCCCTGGTGGCGCAGTGGTTGAGAGTCCGCCTGCCGATGCAGGGGACACGAGTTCGTGCCCCAGTCCGGGAAGATCCCACATGCCGCGGAGCGGCTGGGCCCGTGAGCCATGGCCGCTGAGCCTGCGCGCCCGGAGCCTGTGCTCCGCAATGGGACAGGCCACAACAGTGAGAGGCCTGCGTACCGCAAAAATTAAAAAAAAAAGGAGCAAGCAGTTGGTTGATTGTACTAGGTGAAATTAAAGCTGCTCTGGTGGGAAGGTGGAGGGGGGTCATGCTCCTTTCCCCTCCCCTTTTCTTGGCATAGGCCTTGAGGGGACTTTTCTACCAGTTTGAAAATCACTGGACTCTCCATTCCTGGGGTTAATTTCTTCACATTATTTCCTGAACCCTAGGAGTTCAAGCAGGGTGAGCTACTGATGCCAGGCCTGGAGTAGTCTCTGGATGGAGTCTCTATTTCTCCAAAGACAGCAAAGTGCATGAACCTAAGGGACATCCAGTGAGTCACCCACCACCTAAGTGTACCAGGATAATCTGGCCTAGGTCCTTGCTGCCCGACGTTAGAAGCCATGCTCAGTGCCCTGCAGGTGGAGAGGGACAACTGTGCATATCTCAGACACAGACATCCCTCCTGGCCCAGGAGGTAAGGCCTTAGAGAGGGTTTTTTCTGAGGAGGAAAGAAAAAGCATCTCCCCAGCAAAATAGGAAGCTGTCATCCTTTCCTGCTACATAAGGTGGCCTGGGAGAAACAGACTGTTATGAGGAATAAATGAGTTAATGCAAGTTAAATACTTAGCATATGTTAAGCATGCAATGGACCTTCACTTAGGGCTGTTATTTATAGTCTGCAACCTCAATTCTTCTTACACCTATTGAAGTAGGTACAGTGTTCAGTGGGTTGAGTGGGTGTTCAGAGCCCAATAAATATATAGAACTGCATTAAAAAAAAAAACTCTCCAAGAAAAATTCTCTGTATCTTCATATTGTGAGCAGACAAAAGATATTTCACACATCATGACACACTATATAAATGAGGTAAAGAAGTAATCCTTTCTAGTCTGGTTCAAGGTCACTGCTATCATTTTAAAGCCTTCAATTTCTATTCAGCCAGATCCTGCAGGAATTCTAGGAGCGTTTACAGATTGGCGTCCATTCACCATGAGTGGAGTGCTGTGCAGCTGAGGAGCTTTTCAAAGAACCCTAACAAGTGAGATTTTATCCCAGCATGGATGACCCCAAATTAACAAGACAGGGGCAGTTCTAGAGGCAGCCTTTAGCCTCTATCAATAAAGGTTAGCTATTATATTAGACAGACTATTATACTCTGGGGAGTAACAAGTATCTCATTAAGTTATAAAAACATTTAATGGCTTTAGTACTGTTTTATTTTGGAATATGAGGAAGAAAAAAATAGAACGCACAATTTCTACGGTCTAAAACCCACTATTTTTATAACGTTTATTTACCTACAATACTGCTTATGAACTATCTTGGTTTTATAGCGCCCACATACTCCCTTGAAGGACAGCTGTGACTCTCCTGTAATGGCATCAAGTTACTTGCAGTGGGACAAGAAAGTGATGGAAGATTATAAAATCAGATGGTTGTTTTGATTCGAACTAGTAAAACCAGTTCAGAAAAAGACTATAAGACTTCTCTCTCCACCTTCACTCCCCTTCTGATTTCTCATTATGGGAAAAAAATGCCATTTGTTCCTATCTTCATTCACCATACTCTAAACACAGGACACTGAGCAAGTTTTCTTAAAAAGAACACAAGATAGAGATTGAAGGGTACAGAGTTCTTATCTTTCATGTTCTGCACTGAGAAAGAATAAGTTCAACAAGCTTACCTCATTTCCTGTTGCTGACCTGCTAACTGGTCCATTGACTGTGGGCAAATTCTGGAGCTGTACACCCTCCAAGGTGCCCAGGCGCGGAGACTGTTCTCAAGAAATGCTTCGGTGGTTTGGTGGGAAGCAGTCCCTGATCTAACTATGAGGAAATCTAAATAAACTGCACAGGTGTTACATGCTCCATCTGGATAACACCCCTCACATTCCACCCCACTTCTGTTCCCAAATACAAATGAGCCACTTCATCTTTTTCCTTTCTCTCAATAAGAAACGGTGCTTCTCATCTTCACACACAGAGGTCTCTACCCCTGCAGGAGCTGTATGGGAAAACATGCTTCCTAGGTGGGCTGGACTGCAGGTAACCAGAGGCCTCAGCAGGGTACCCAGGAAGGGTAAAAGTAGGGGTTGGAGGGGTCACCATGCTGCAGCGCCTGAACTGCTTGCCCTTGGTCAGGGTGGACCAGCCCCACCTCAAAAAAAGGGCAGAAATGGTTCTTTTGGACTTCTTCCCATACAGAGAATGGCTGAGCTAGCTGAGGCAATCTGCCGCTGCTTCAAAATCAGCAGTGGGGGGGGAACCTCACAACAAACAGTGGTAACAGAAGGTTTGTGTGGGAAGATGGTTAAGTTTGGTCTAAAACAAGCAGTGTCTCTGGTAATGAGCTGTTGTTAGGAAATACGTGGGGCCCACAGTGCCCGCGGCACTTTTAAAGAGCACTATTGCTGCCTCTTGAGGGTTTTCTTGGCGGGCGGGGGGGAGAGGGAGGGGAGTAGGGGAGGGGAAAGTGAGGTGAAGCAGAGACCCGACTAAAGAGCATGGAGGCATTGCGGAGCAGTGGAAAAACCACCTCCGTGTGTTGTAGCCAGAAATACTGCTTTTGAATCTCAGCTCCACCCCACAGTCGCAGAACCACGTTTGGTAACAGACCTACCTCCTCTGAATCACAGCAGGCTCACATGTGAAACGAGTATACCCAAGGCATCATCTGGGGTTCTGGCAGGAAAACAGATCCATACTCAGCTGGGGGGACTGAGGAGAGTTTCGTAAGGGACTATTTACAAAGGGTACGGGCAGGGGGTTAAGGAACTCCTATGAGGACACTTAAGCCCCCGAGGGCCGGCGAAACAGGGAGTCAGACCAACCCTCAGCTTGAAAGGACAAGAGAAGGGTGTTGCTACCCAGCCCTGAAGCTGCCTGACAGGAGCTGGGGCCTAGGCAGAGGAGCCCATCTGCTGTCCACCCACACCTGGCAGAAAGGAGCCGGGAGAGTGAATGCCCTGCCTTTTTGCTTCTCCCATCCGCCTAGCTCCTCCCAGCGTGTCTCTGGTAGATCCTAACCAGAAGCCAGAAGGACGGGTCCATAGGGGCAAGTCTCCAAAGCGAAGCACAAGGTGGGGAGGGAATCTGGAGGAGCAAACAGAGAATAACCAGCACACCTAAATCCCTGATGGGGCTGGTGGGGGTTTAAGTGAGTTAATCGTCATAAATGCCTGACACAGCAAATGATCACTCGCTACCCATTTGATCGGGCTGTCTATTTGGCATTTACTTGTCAAAAGGCCACGATATAACTTTTATTCTCAGGTGGCAAAAGCCAGAATGAAAACAAAGATATGTGGTCATATATCCACAGTGAAAAACAAAACTTTTACAAAGTTGACAGATAACATTTATTAAAACATGTCATACAAAAGGCCGTGGTCTCTTCTATAAGAAGAAAATATTAAACAGTAACATTCAATTAAGTAAAACCATGCTGTACACTGAAGACAGCAATATATAAAGACAAAACTATTCAACTTTTGCAACACAGGCATAACATTTCACAAAATATCAATAAGATATGCACCTAATGATAATCTATTTATCATCAAATGGTTTTGGGTCTAAGAGTCACCTGACTTGCATAAATAAAGTAATTTTCTAGAAGAAACATTGGGAACCTCATAAAAGGAAAGAAGGCAGCAGCAACTGACATTATGACACAGGCTTCAAGCAAAACTAAAAAAAAAAAAAAAAGTCACATTTGCAAAATGTGTTCCAGCATCTTCCCATAGGGCACTATCAGTAGAGATTTGAAATAAGAAACATGTACCTTTAAACACATAAGTAGCAAAGAAAAAACCCAAACAAACACACACCCTGGTTTCACTGAATAAAGTTAGTCACCCATGAAAGCAACCTAAATCACAAAATTAGTGTGGCACAGACGGCTGAGGGTGAGGCCGCGGATATATGTTGCTTGGTTTTCAGTATTCCTAATTATTGGAGACCTTATAAAAGCAAACACCTGGCTTTGGTGGGATGGCATCCTCTCCACCCTCCCCCAGGGGGCTGCAGCAAATCCTCTTCCTCAGGGAAAGCACAGTGTTGTTGCTTCTGCTCTGCCCCAACTTCACTTCTACAGCAGCTTGAGGAGGTGTGTGCCTCCGTGGGAAGACCACTGAGACTAAGCAGCTTTCCCAAACAGCTAGAAGTCAGCTTAGGGTCAATTTAGTTCAGCAAATGCCCACTAGAACGGAGGAGACCCTTTTGGGCAGACTCTTTGAAAGTAGTGGCCAAAAGAAGAGACTGGAGGAATGTGAGATCTAGAAATCAGAATCAACAGGCTGGGGTCCGAGAGTGCCAGAGGACAACCCTCCACAGTAGAGGAAAGGCTATCGTAGTCCTTCCTCAGTTAGACGGTGATAACTACTTTACCAAGTGGATTATTGCAATGTGTGTATCTAAAATTAAAGGCATAGCATAAGTACTAATATTAAATACCACTGGTGGTGCCTTGAAGCCCTGTCCCACTGGGAATGGAGAAAAACCACAGTTAAGACTCAAAGTAGGGGACAAATACCTTGGTTGTAGGCCATTGACAAGATCCCTGAAAGACTGTTTGGAAATGTTAACCCCCTGCTATCCAAACTCAATGGGAAGGATAAAGATTTTCTAAAGCTGTACTGAGGGTAAGGAGAGAGACTATCTATCCAACTCAGGGTGGGCAGGAAAAAAAAAAAGGTAGTAATACAGTATGATCTCCTAATCCTAAAAGCAAAGTTTATAAACATTCACTTTTAACATCCAAACTAAGGCAATGCCCTTCCCCCCGCCTCTCTGAACATGGCCAGCACTTCAGATGCCCAGCCACCTCACAGGCTCTGGCTGACCTGATTAGCAACTCTAATTTTTACAAAAACCCCACTATCATAAAAAGCTTAAAACTGCAGATGTGAGGAACTTACATTTTATATTCTACATTTAGTAGCTGATGTACATATAAGGAGTTCAATAAAAGATATCCCTCTCTTCATAACACATTAAATAAGTCCCAGCACAACTGACTGCTTCCAAAACTACCACCGAAGAGCTGCCCAGTAGTCCTGGCTGAACAAGAGCTCTTCCTCACCATTACTCATGACGGGGTGCTGTGCTGATCTCAACATAATTGAAGGACCATGATTTTTCCAGAATATTTTTATTTTACCTCTCAGACTCTTCTTCCCAAGTGTCCCAACATTCATTTGAATAGAATCTTTAATAGAAACCAGCACATCAAACCTTCCTAAGAGGCAGAAAATGGTTTGCTGATAACCGTGGGAGAGGGTGATCAGCTTTTGGCAGAACAAAATGACTTCACTGCCTTAGTACTGAAATTAGTAGGAGTAATACAACAATTTCTCCTCACATATAAAGGCTAGGATCCTACCTAAAACCCACTGCTTCTAACGTGAGAAAAAGAGAAGGAGCAACTGAGCTTGATTGTAAGTCACTTCTATATTCTCTGTTAGGTACACAGAGATGACTGTTAACTGAAGTTTCAACACTAAGAGAAGAAGATATTAACGTGGCAAACAACCAAGAGGTAATATCTAGTTTCTAGGTTAGAAAATCAATATATATATATATTTATAATAAAGTTTTAAATACAAAGTGCTTTTTATATATCGAGAATGATACAGTGTTAATGAATACATCCCTGTTTTGTAACCTCGATTACAAGAGTTAACTGGTAAGTCAGTCCTCCTTTCCCCTTTCCAAACAACGTTTAACAAGTAAATGCCTTGATGGTAGGAGCTTGAGGATCAGAGGCCATTGCCAGCAGAGTCTCTCACTTTAGAGCAAAGCCAAACTTTTAGAACAAAACTTCACCCCAAATCCAAGAAAAGTTATTTTTATTTTAAGGAAAAAAGTTTCCACTAAGAAATAATAAGCCGGTAAGTTTACGGAAAAGTTAACATAACAGGAGCACCCTGTCCCTACCCTGGTGACAACTTCAGGTATGTTACACAGTTTAAAACATCCTGAACATGCTTCTTTTTTAACCTAAAACCTCTGAGTGATCCTCAGAAAAGGTCTCAGAATAGCTGCTTTTCTTGTTTTTTTTGGTAGATATAGCTATGTGGACTTGTAAACTTACGCAGCTTTATCTATAATATGAGAGCATGAATCTGTGGACTACTTCCTAAAATTAGGACTCTTTCTTTCTGCCTTTTAAAACACATTCCAGCACTCCTAAAGAGCCAGGAGGATTAGCTCAGTGTACCCCTCTACGAGTATCTCCCCCACCAGTGTATTTTCAAGACTCCTCTTTTCTTGGGTAATTGTACCCCACAACTTGCCCCACCCAAGTATAACCTGACACTCAAAATTCTGCTACTCGGCTACTCTCAGTTGGAGTGTCACTGTAGCACTCTATTAGCTCCTGAAGTTCACAGGTAACTCTCAGCCGTGACTTCTGGCTCCTTCCCAGTAACTGTGGTCATTGACTGACCTCTTCAGGAAGCACCGTAATCTAAGACAGAGTGAATCGGCTGGAGCAGCCAATGGTACCGTGGTCGGAGAGTCAAAGCAGGCTAGATGTCTACTAGCCACAGAGCAGATCCCACTGTGTGGATGCTACAATTAAACAGGATTTGGGACAGCAAACCAGTTAGAAATACCTATGTCTGGCACCCTAGAGAATTACAATTACAAACAGTTGTTTAAACTAAATGTTAGTACTAAAATATAAAACTCTGACTTATCAAGAGTCTGAAACACATTGTGACAGTGGCATCTTACAGAATTTGAAGCTTGTACCATAAGTTATTTGTTTCTTACTTAGAATGTCACCCTCTTAGTATCTCCATAGTTTTGGTTAAAATACCCTTTAGAAAGAATAAACCCAGGTAAGAGAGCTCTGTTAATCAACTTAGTATCCTAGGAATCACATTATCTGTAGCTATTACATAAGTGGCATTTCATTCAGTGAAGCAGCTACCAAAACAAACCCACATTACCTAAGTATCTATAGTAAGAGCAAAATAAAATTCCAATATGACCTTGTAATAATGAGTGATCAAAAACTGCTGCCACCTGAAATGGAACTGGTGGGTTGGAGTCCAATTCAAAGTGCAGGTGTCTCTATCACCAAGTCCACCTGCCTCATTCACAATGGGCCTGAAGGTTTACCTTGCCAGGTGTGAGGTGGGCTAACTTATCCCCATTACCCACTCCAGGCCTGGAACATACAAATTTGAAGAATTAAGATTTTTTAATTGGCCTACTTAGAGCTGGTCTTTCAGAAATATCTTCCTTTTTTTTAAGCTTCTCTCATAATAGCAAGTAGCACGCATCATCTGTGCCCAGATTTGCATAATTACCATAGTTTATTTTTGTGCCTGCCACTCAAGGGCCAGACCCTGTTTTTAGTTAGCCTCAGTCGTATTCTGCTCAGCCTTTGCAGCTTCGTAGGACTTGGTACAAGAAGTCACATGCCTGTGGAAACTGTCCCTCCACATAAATCTCTTTGCACAGATATTACACTCATATGGCTTTATGCCTGTGTGAATTTTCATGTGGCCCACGAGATGATGCTTCATTTTGAATTTCTTACCACAGACACCACAGCCATAAGGCCGAAGACCAAGGTGCATGCTCATGTGTCGATCTCTCTGACTCTTGTGAGTGAAACTTTTCCCACACTGACAAGGATACAGCTTGTCGGTGGCTGAGAATCCTAGGTGGGAAGCTTCTTCTTTAATCCCTGTTACCATTTCAATATTCTCACTGTAGCCTGTTGCTAGGGCAGCCTCCTGTCTGTGCCCAATGAGATTCCCATCCGACCTCTCTCCAGAAAACTCTTCCATGGAAGAGCCATAGAAATCCACCTGCTCGTCATAATTGCTTTCATCAGCCTGTTCATCAAACTCCGCTTCCACTTTCTTTTCCCCGATGTGAAAGTCTTCCTCTACTCCCGAGGGCTGGACCGAGTGCTCTGTCTGCATGGTGTTGATGGACTCTGTGACCTGGTGCTCATCGTAGGATGCATGCACATCCATGCCCTCGCACGCTTGCTCAAAGCGCTCAGGCTTCACATGGATCCAGCGTTTGTGAGCCATTATGCTGGGCTTGCTGTACATGGGCCGGGTGTAGTGGAATTCGGCACTGTCGCTGGCCCCCTCCTCCCCATCCTGGCTCGCCATCTCAGTGCTTAGCCGGTCATGCTCTGTGGACGAGTTGCTAGGAAGGTATTCATGCTCGGTGAGCTGAGATGACAGCTCGTCTTTGGTGCTCTCCTCTTCATTCTCTCCATCCCTCAGTTCCTGGGCTTTGGGGAAATCCGTATGGCCCCCAGAGCCCAGCTCAAAGCTCTCTACCAGGCCATTGTAACTACTGCTGCTGGGAGACTGGTGGTCACTGCCATGATTTAGCTTCTGACAAAGGACTGTAGGGTTTCCTTCTAAAACCTCAGTGCATTTGTCTACCACATGCCACATCTGGAGGAAGCTTGCAGCTGTTAAGTAACTAACAATTTCTGGAGCAGGCATTACTAGACGTCCCGTGTAACTTGATAGGAGAATGTTCTCAAACACTCTGGGGTTCATCACATCAGGCAAAACAATCCTCCTGCTGTTTTTGAGGAGTACCTGGTCACAAAAGTAGGGTGAACTGGCAGCAAGAACGGCTTTGTGTGCTCGGAAAATGTGGCCTTGGACAACAATGGAGACATCACATAATTGTCCTTGCTGGCGCTGCTGGTTCAGTTTCTGCAGAATGGTGCTGGAAAAATCAGGAAATTCTACTCGAAAAGAGTTTGTTCCAGGCTCCATTTCATCACAAATCTTGTTTGGTGCTACAAGAGAAAGAAAAATTAGTACTAATTCCAGCCCAAAGAGAAACTTATTGATCACTAAGAAAACTAAGACAAGTTCCACAGTTCCATAAAGTCCCCTGGACTGTGGGCATGGTGGGTGGAGCATTCATTCCCCAGAGCAAGGCTTGCAGGTGCGAGTGTGCCAAAAGCAGGAACGAGCCACCATTCTTTATGGTATTAACTCTTGATACCGCCTGTGTCTATGAGTGGGAAAATAGAATCCAGAGATATTTGTAAGCTATATAAATCTCAAGTAAAACAAAGTAAATATTTCTAGTCAAAACAAACACAATACCTGTTCCAAACGACAGAATTTTTAAGAGGCCTCAGGTTCAACCCATATTTGACAAGTTGGGGTGAGGAAGGAATTGTGGAAAAAAGGAAAAGCACATGTGAAGGCTCTCAGGCAGAAATGATCATGGTAACTGCAAGGAACTGAAAGGAAACCACCAGGCTAGAACCCACTAAGGGGTCAGGGGGCTGAACAGGTGGGGCCAGAACAGTCAGGCCTTTGGTCCTTCAGCACCACAGGGGTGAACTCGCCTAGGTCCCAAACAATATGGGTTTCTCTAGTTGCTGTCAGCATTTAAGCCCTTTAAGAGCTTCTCATAATGTGAAGCAGAACGAAATGGCAAGGCAAGGTATTCTATCGGCTGATCTCCAAATTGTTTAAAAAGTTATAGAACAAAGAGGATAGTAAATACTGTCCCTGTTACTGAATGAACTTAATCTGAAAATAAAGTTATAACAAAGAATAAGGGATTGCCTGTGGCGTTACTGTAAATATATTTTGTGGGATGAGTCAAGCATTAGAGACAATTCCTAACAAGAGTGATCAACGAGATGAACTCTGCAGCATGCTCAGGCCCCATAATTCCATAGTAAATTAAAACAAACCAGAAAACTCAAAAGATTTATTGGTGCTATTTGTCACCTAGGTCTAATACCATATCTAAACATTGCTAAATACCAGATTTTCTAAGTATGAGATAAAAGAAGCAGATAACCCAACAAAGGTTGAAAGTTATCTTTCAGAGATAGGGAGAGATGCCAAGAGAAGAAACTAATGTTTCCTGAGTAATTACTATATATTGGGTCGGCCGAAGTTTGTTTGGGTTTCTCTGTAACATGGAAATTTTTGGCCAACCCAATACCAGGAACTGTACATCTTTTTTCACCTAATCTTTGTAACGATCCTGCAAACGTAGAGGACTGACATTCTTAAGTTCACTATTTCAAGTAACTTTCCTAAGGCTAAAATAAAAGCTAGTTTTTATTACGCTGGAATTTGAAATCTAGGTCTCTATGACTCCAAAGCCTATGCTATTTTTCCTATCACATCACTGCCTCTTCTAAGAAGATGCTAAAATACCAGATAAGTCATTAATAATTTTAAGAGGTAAGGCAGTGTTTTTAGAATGAAGTATTAATTTATGGTTTATAGCTCTTAAAACATTTCATAATAATTTAAAACAAAAAAATAAGACCAGGAAATAAATTATTTAGGTATTTGTAATTTCAAAAGGAAAAGTTAACTACATAAATGTATAGAGACTAGAGGTATGTAAATTCTGAGAACTACATCTGGATTCTCTTATCTCATCAGTAAAGAATTTTGATCTTAGCTATTTGAAAAAAGGGGGGAATAAAACACACGCATAAAAAATTTACAAAAAAGATGTTAAAAAAAATCTCTCCATCATTTATTCCTAGTCCCCCACCTCCCCTGGAAGGAAATCACCATTAAAAAACTTCTGTATATTCTAGAAACTTCTCTGCACATATATCAGAATAAATCATATACATCCTTTAAAAATTCCTACCCAGGGCTTCCCCGGTGGCGCAGTGGTTGAGAGTCCGCCTGCCGATGCAGGGGACACGGGTTCGTGCCCCAGTTCGGGAAGATCCCACATGCCGCGGAGCGGCTGCGCCCGTGAGCCATGGCCGCTGAGCCTGTGCGTCCGGAGCCTGTGCTCCGCAACGGGAGAGGCCACAGCAGTGAGAGGCCCGCGTACCACAAAAAAAAAAAAAAAGAGTTTACTTTGGTATAAGGAGAAGGTTAGGATCCAGTTTTTCCTTTCCCCTCCAAAATGGCAAGCCTGTTTTTCCTACACTATTTACTGAATAACTCATCTTTTCCTCAAGATTTCAAATATCTGTTGTGGAATTTTATGTGACTGAGATAAGGCTTTTAAAAACAGTTCTATAAAAATAAACGCCATAAGCGATGTTAGAGAAAATGGTGGAGTAGGAAGCTTTAGGTGTCAATCCCTCCACTAAAACAACTAGTAAACTGTTAAAATGATCAGAATAAACCATTTCTGAACTCTGGAATCTGATCAGACACTTACAGCAACCAATGCAATGCTTGATGAAAGAAGAAGCTGCTAAACCTCGTTAAGAGAGCAGCATGCTGCAAACCAGCAATAATCCCCATTCCTCAGCTCTGCCACAATTTGTAGGACAGTGGCCCAATTTCCAAGAGTGCTTGGCTGATGCCAGGGTGGCAAGAACAACACTGTCCAAAAATTTGGGGTTTTGCATCTTGGCCAACCCACACAAGCTTTTTCTTGGCCCCCTCAGGCTGCAGTGGTTTTCCCAGTAGCATCCATCGGAAGATTTTAAAATACAAACACCATTCCCCATTCTTTGGGCCCAAATATTTAAGGAAATCTCTGTCAGGACACAGCCTATCACATAGATAAAGCAACAGAGACTTCCGTGACTACATGCAACAAGGAATACAGACTTTGCAAAACAGTTTAGAAAAAAATCACCATATAGACAACTGCAGCCATCAACAAGAAACAAAATAAATCCCCCAGGAGGGGAAGAATCTGATTCCAAGAGCTACCACATTAGAATACTGAAAATATCCAGTTCTGAACCAAAAATTACTAAGTATACAAAGAAAAAGGAAAATACGGTACATTCACAGGAAAAAAAGAATTAGAAACTATCCTTGAAGAATTCCAGACATTATTAAGTGCTAGTCAAAGCTGTTAAAGTCAACTGTCTTGGATATGCTCAAATTGTTAAAGAAAACTATGGACAAGGAACTAAAGAAAATCAGGAGAACAATGGCAATAAAGAGACAGAAATTATAAAATGTAACCAAATAGAAATTCTGGAGCTGAAAAGTGTAACAGCTGTATTATGGGCTGAGTTGTACCCTTCCAAAATTGCTATGTTAAAGCCCTAATCCCCAGTACTCCAGAATGTGACTATATTTGGATTTAGGGCCTTTAAAAAGGTAATTAAATTAAAACGAGGTTGTTAGGTTGGGACCTAATCCAAGCTGACTGGTATTCTTATAAGAAATGAAATTTGGACAGAGAGACATCAGGCATGCGTGCAATGTGAAGACAGTGAAAAGTTGGCACCTGCAAGCCAAAGAGAAAGGCCTCAGGAGGAACCAAATCTGCCAACATTTTGATCTCAGACTTTTAGCCTCTAAAATTCTGAAAAAATAAATTTTTGTTGCTTAGGTCACCTAGCCTGTGGTATTTTATTATGGCAGACCAAGGAAACAAATACAAGTTGAAATTAAAAATTCATAATAAGGAGTCCAATGGCAGATTTAAGCAGGCAAAAGGAAAAAAATTCATCAAACTCAAATGTAAAGCAATTGAAATATCCAGTCTGAGGAGTATTAGGAATGAAGAAAAAGAAACACAATCTGAAGTACCTATGGAAAACCAAATATACCAACATGCAAATCAGAGTCTCAGGAGAAAAAAGAATAGAAAAGATATTAAATGACATAATGATTGAAAACATCCTGAATTTGATGAAAGACATAAACCTCACACATCCAAGAAGCTTAACTCCAAGGAGATAAAATTAAAGAGATCCACATGAGATACACTGTAAGTCAAATAGTGGAAAGCCAAAGACAATGGAGAATCTTGAAAGCAGCAAGAAAGAAGCCACTCATCACACAAAAGGGATCCTCAGTAAGACCAACAGCTAACTGCTCATCAGAAACCACGGCACTCAGAAGGCAGTGCACGACATATTTAGACATATTTAAAGTGCTAGGATAAGGATCTGTCAACCAGGAATTCTACACCCGCAAAACTATCCTTTCAAAATGAAGGAGAAATTAAGACATTCCCAGATAAACAAAAGCTAAGGGTGTTTGTTACTAATAGGTTTCCTCTACAAGAAATGATAAAGGTGTCCTTCAGGCTGAGATAAAAGAACACTAGAGGGCTGCCCTGGTGGCGCAGTGGTTGAGAGTCCGCCTGCCGATGCAGGGGACACGGGTTCGTGCCCCGGTCCGGGAAGATCCCACATGCCGCGGAATGGCTGGGCCCGTGAGCCATGGCTGCTGAGCCTGCGCATCCGGAGCCTGTGCTCCACAACGGGAGAGGCCACAACAGTGAGAGGCCCGTGTACCGCAAAAACAAACAAACAAAATAAAACTAGATAGTAATTCAAAGCCATAGGAAGGAATAAAGACTACTGGTAAAGGTAACAACATAGGTAAATGTAAGAGCTGATATTATACCTTTGGTTTACAACTCCTCTTTTTTTCCTGAATGATTTAAAAGGCAAATGAATAAAACAATAATTATAAATCTATGTTATTAGGCACACAATGTATTAAGATGTAATCAGTGACAATAACAATAATGAAGAGGGAGGGATGGAGATGTAGAGGAGCACAGTGTTCATATGCTATTGAAACTAGCTAAGTTTAAGATGTTAATTGTAAACCTCAAGGTAACTACTAGGAAAATAACTAAAAATATACATGAAAAGGAAAGAAGGGAATCAAAACTGTATACAAAACAAAACAAAAATCTCAATTAAAAAGGAGTAAGGGAGGAGTTGAGGAACAAAAAACATGTAAGATACACAGAAGATAGCTAGAAATAAATGGTAGAAATAAATCCTCCTTCATCAGTAAATTACTTCAAATGTAAATGGATTAGCTCTCCAATTAAAAGGCAAGAAACTGGCAGAATGGATTAAAAAAACATGGTTTATCTGTATGTTGTCTATAAGAGACTCACTTTAGATACAAAGGCACAAAGATGTTGAAAGTAAAATAATGGAAAAGGTATGTCGTGCAAAGAGAAACAGAAAGAGCGGTGTGGTGACTATATTATTATCAGACAAAATAAATTTTAAGTCAAAAAGGATCACTCTATCAAGAATACATGACAATTAAAAACATATACGTACCTAGGGCTTCCCTGGTGGCAGTGTATAAGAATCTGCCTGCCAATGCAGGGGACACAGGTTCAATCCCTGTTCCGGGAAGATCCCACTGAGCAACTAAGCTGGTGCGTCACAACTACTGAGCCTGCGCTCTAGAGCCTGGGAGCCACAACTGCTGAAGCCCGCGTGCCTAGAGCCCATGCTCCACAACAAGAGAAACCACCGCAATGAGAAGCCCACGCACCGCAATGAACAGTAGCCCCCACTCGCTACAACTAGAGAAAGCCCACGCGCAGCAACAAGGACCCAACACAGCCATAAATAAATAAATAAATAAATAAAAATTTAAAACAAAACATATATGCACCTAACAAAAGAAATATATATTAACAGAATTGAAGAGAGAAACATACACATCTATAAAACAGGTGGAGACTTCATTACCTCACTTTCAATAATGGATAGAAAAACAGGACAGAAGATCTGTAAGGAAATAGAGGACTTTAACAATATTATAAATCAATTATACTGAAAAGACACATAGAGAGCACAAACAGAAAGGAATGAAGTTCTGATATATGCTGCAACATGGATGAACACTGAAAACATTACACTAAAACAACATGCTAAACATTTATGTAAGCCAGACAAAAAGTACAAATGTATAATTCTACTTATGTGAAATATCTAGAATAGGCAAATTCAGAGAAAGTAGATTAGAGGTTACCAGGGGCTCAGGTGAGTGAGAAATGGGGAGTTATTGCTTAATGGATAGAGTTTCTATTTAGGGTGATGAAAATATTTTGGAACTAGAAAGTGGTGCTGATTGCACAACACTGGGGTATAATTAATGTCACTAAACTGTACACCTGAAAATGGTTAAAGTGGCAAATTGAATGATATTTATTATTATTATTATTTTAGATGTTGGGGGTAGGAGTTTATTAATTAATTTATTTTATTTTTGCTGTGTTGGGTCTTCGTTTCTGTGCGAGGGCCTTCTCTAGTTGTGGCAAGTGGGGGCCACTCTTCATTGCGGTGCGCTGGCCTCTCACCATCGCGGCCTCTCTTGTTGTGGAGCACAGGCTCCAGACGCGCAGGCTCAGTAGTTGTGGCTCACGAGCCTAGTTGCTCCGCAGTATGTGGGATCCTCCCAGGCCAGGGCTCAAACCCGTGTCCCCTGCATTGGCAGGCAGATTCTCAACCACTGCGCCACCAGGGAAGCCCCCTGAATGATATTTATTTTTTACCACACATGAAAAACAAAAAATTGGAAAAAAAGTCATGTAACTTTATTTTTAACTGTGTCAAGGTGGTTAACAGTCTTTGTAATTTAGCAAGTATCTGACCTCTACCCTTAAATTTGAGTGAATGTGGCATTTCTACATATTCCCCCTCTCCTATAGGTTTTCCTGCTATATAAGCAATATTTACAAACTCACAGGCAGTTGTGACCTATATTAATAGTACAGTTGCCATTTCAATTGTTAAAGAGTTTCATAAAAGTAATTAACTCACTAAAAAAATTTTTTTAAAAACCCCACAACATAAAACACTATATGCAAAGTACCGTGGGAGATTTCTAAGATAATGAAGGAATGTCACTGTCCAGAGCTTATAATCTGGTAGGGAGATAGAAAACACGCATACAACCCTGTTATTCAATGCAAAGCCTGATAAAAGTACCACAAAAGAATTACAAATCCAAGAGGAATTCAGAGGCGGGAACCTGGTATACTCTAAAGTTATACATCCTGTCACTATAAATTTTGGTGTCACCAGGTTAAGAGGAAGACTTGAGAGCAGCATATAATTCTTCCCATCTACTACATCCTAACCAAAAAATCTAAGAAATACAGAAAAGCTAGCCTGAAAAGTTGGGATCAGAGTTATCTATATGCAACAAATTTTAATTAAGGATATCGTGGAGATGGGGCCAGGATAAAGGGAGACACTGACCTGGCAATTCCACCTGGTTTAGCAACCAGGCAATTCTGGTAGCAGTAATCCTGACAGAGGACCAACAGATACCTGTTCATCTGGAAGGCCTGCAGCTAAAAAGCCAAGGCAGACCACAGGAAAGGTCTTGCATATTGGCAACATTCAGAGATGTCTGCATTGGGATACCAAGGGTTGCACACTGCCTCAGCAGAAAATTTTTAAAGACTTGACGTGAGAGGGTAGCTCCAGGAAGGAGGCAAAAACATAGCCCATCCTTTGCCAGCCAAGGGCCAAAGAGACAAAAATAGGCCCCTGGTAAAACAATTTCACCAACACAGAAGGAAGTGCTCAAACTCTCTTAACAGTGCCTCAGACCTAGCCTCCAGCCCCAGCCATTCTACTCAAGCTAACCCTGGTGTCCATATAGTCAGCCCATCCTCCAGCAAAAGAGCTAAGAGTTGATTATAACAGCATTCAGGTATACAGTGAAGGACCCCAAAATAATCTTCCCAAAAAGGGGGAAATTTTCAGACCTGAGCAAAATGTTTCCCAACATAGTTTTATTCTGTAAATAAATGGGGTCTGTAAATAGATTCTACAATAACCAAGAAAATAGTAAAGTGTAAACAAAGAGTACAGTTTAGATAGCATTTTTAAACTGATTTCCACAAACATGAAAACGCAGTCCCCATGAATGAAGTTTAAGGAAGATAAGACAATACAGTAGAATGATATGAAAAAAAGAGCCAACTGAATTAAAAACAAGATGTAAGGAAACTAAAATAGAGCAAAAATTTAAACAGGCAATAAGGAGCAGAATTGCAACTATAGAAAATGGAATCAATGATGGGGAAGGCACTTTGAGGAACTTTTATGCAGGAGGATGATAAAAATGTGAAAACAGCAAGGGAGAAGATAACAGAACAGGAGAACAGAGAATAGAGATCCAACATATGGCTAATTAGCACCCTTGAAAGAAATAACAAAACGAATGGAGTAGAAGGAATAATCAAATAAAATATTTAATAGAAGAAAACTTGCCTGAGTGTAAAGCCTTGAGTATTCAGAAGAGTCGTGCCTCAGCAGTGGGGACAAATTAGCCCTAGACAAAATGCGGTTCTGGTCCCATTAAACAAAGCTTAAAAACAAGCCTCACACATGCCGCGGAGCAACTAAGCCCATGTGCCACAACTACTGAGCCTGAGCTCTAGAGCCCGTGAGCCACAACTACTGAGCCTGCGTGCCACAACTACTGAAGTCCATGTGCCTAGAGCCTGTGCTGCACAATAAGAGAAGCCACCACAATGAGAAGCCCGCACACTGCAACGAAGAGTAGCCCCCGCTCTCCACAACTAGAGAAAGTCCGTGCGCAGCAATGAAGACCCAACGCAACTAAAAATAAATTTTAAAAAAAGTCTCAAAAGGATTAAAATATTTCCAAATAACTTAATTGTGTTCCAGAACAAAGCTTAAGGATATTTACATAATACAAAAAATCCAGAACCCAACAAGGTAAAATTCATGTCTGGCATTCAATAAAAAAAAAAAAAATCACCTGGGATGCAAAGAAGCAAGAAAATATAACCCATATTAAGGAGAGAGAAAAAAGAAAAAACTGATCAACAGAAACAGAACCAGAAATGACAAACTTATACAAATGGTAGAAAATTCTACATCCCATGTGTTCAAGAAAATAGAGGAAAATTAAGCATAGTAGGTAGACAGGAAAACAAAAAAACCCAAATTGAACTTCTACAAACACTGGATGAGAATAACAAAAGAATTAACATGAAGAAAAGATTAGTGAACTTGAAAACACAGCAACACAAACAACCTAAAATAGAAAAAAGCTGAAAAAAAAAAACAGGAAGGGGGGAAAGAGTATCAGTGAGTTGTGGGACAACTTCAAGGCACAAAATTGGAGTCTCTGAAGGAGTGGGAGGGTATAAAGCCCAAAATTTATTTAAATAACAGCCAAAATCTTCCTAAAGTTGATAAAAACTATAAAGCCACAGATCCAAGAAGCTTGACAAACCCCAAGCACAAGAAGTATGAAGAAAACTATATACCAAGGCATATCATAATCAAATCACTGAAAACTAGTAACGAAGAGAAAATCTTAAAAGCAGCCAGAGAAAAAGGATTCATTGTGTACAGAGGACCAAAGGTAAGAAAGGTTGCAAGCTTCTTGTCAGAAACAATGCCAGCCAGAAGAAAGGAGACAATGCAAGAACAGTAGACATCTTTAAAGTGCTGAAAGAAAAAACTGTCAACCTAGAATTCTATACCCAATCAAAATATCTTTCAAAATGAAGGTGAAGTACTTTTTTAGATATAGGAAAGTGAATAGAATCCATCACAAAAAAAGGTCAAAAGTAAAAAGAACAGGTATATGAAAACAAAAAAATTTCAGACAACAATATTAATATCAAAGTAAATTCAATGTAAAAAGCATCAAATGAGGGGCTTCCCTGGTGGTGCAGTGGTTAGGAATCCACCTGCCAGTGCAGGGGACACAGGTTTGAGCCCTGGTCCGGGAAGATCCCACATGCCACGGGGCAACTAAGACCGTGCGCCACAACTATTGAGCCTGCGCTCTAGAGCCCGTGAACCACAGCTACTGAAGCCCATGCACGTAGACCCCGTGCTCAGCAACAAAGAGAAGCCACCGCAATGAGAAGCCCACGCAGTGCAACGAGGAGTGGCCCCTGCTCACCGCCAACTAGAAAGAGCCCGCGCACAGCAACGAAGAACCAACACAGCCAAAAATAAATAAATAAATATATCTTTTAAAAAAAGCATCAAATGAGGTGAAAGTTTATTGATAATTGATGAATTCTATAATTCACATGAGGGTTAACTTGCGAACTTCTATGTGTAAATGTAGTACAGTTTTCAAAAAAAAACCCACAACAGTGACAGAAACATAATTATAGTAAGAAATATAAATGTCCCTCTTTTAATCTTTAATAAATCAATAAGGCAAAAGATAATTTGGATCTAGAGGTTTAGACTGGTTATCATTAATAATGCTAATTTAACTGAAACATACAACCTCTGTATCCTACAAATAATACATCTTCTTTTTCAGTTTCCATAGGACATTTACATAAATGATCATAAGTGGCCACAGAGAGCATCAATAAATCCCCCAAAGCAGAAATGCATACATGAGCTCATTTGATTACAAGTGATCACACAATAATAAATCTAGAAATGTCAAATTCACAAAATTAGGAATAAGAAATGAAATATAATCACATGATAGAAACTTTAAAATAGAAAACAATTTTCCCCTAATAAATTTTAAAGTCTCACTGATAAAAACTTTATAGAAAAATATAGAAATCTAACAGATTAGTAACTATGGAGAAATGATAAAACATAATCAAATGACTGCCCAAAGCACAACGGGAAAATTCTTTGAAACTAATTCCTATGCTATATAAACTGTTTCAGAGGGGGAAGAAGGGAGAAAGGGAACAAAGATAGGAGAAAACTTGCTAATTATTTTTTATAAAACCGTGCTATCAAAACTGGACAACAAAGAAAAAACTGTAAACCTATCTCACTTATTAACACAGAAAGAAACATTATAAACCACATGGCATTCTGGTTTATTTTAATCTCTTGTAGGTTGAGTGTATTATGAGTGTGACACACTGAAAAAATTGAGTTACTGGTACCATCACACTGAGGGCAAGATCCTATTTTATGATAAAATTACCACCAGAAGGTCCTCTCAAAAGCTCTTTTCCATTCAAGACCACTGCTAGTGGCATGTACATCATTACCTGTGCTTCCTTCTACAAGTGACAGGGAGTGGTGAGAGATAAATCTGGAAGGAATGACTGGTACTATCCTGCTGAAGGCTGAGTTTGAGCTTTAAATGTGGGCACTGGAGGCAGCACTGAAAACTTCTGTGTGACATGCTGTGAAATATGTTCAGAACGGATAATCTGTTGATGGTCTTAAAGCAGGAGCAAGTCTGAAACAAAGGTCAATTCTAAGATTTCAGTAAATATGCTCTAGGTTTGAGGCAATGAAAGTAACAGTGGGTATGGAAAACAGAATTGATGGACTAACTGACTGGGTAGGCAGAAAGATGCAAGAGTAGCCCAAGGTACACATAATACTATCAAGAAAATGAAAAGACTACCGAATGTAAAATAATTAGCTAGTGGGAAGCAGCAGCATAGCACAGGGAGATCAGCTCGGTGCTCTGCAATGACCTAGAGGGGTGGGATAGGGAGGATGGGAGGGAGGCTCAAGAGGGAGGGGACAATGGGTATATATGCATGCATATGGCTGATTCACTTTGGTGTACAACAGAAACTAACACAGTACTGTGAAGAAATTATACTCCAATAAAGATCTATTAAAAAAGAAAATGAAAAGATAACCTACAACATGGGAGAAAATATATTCAAATCGTATAATTGATAAGTAACTTGTATCCAGAATACATAAAGAACTCTTAAAATTCAATAATAAAAAGACTACCCAATTGAAAAATGGGTAAAGGATTTGAATAGACATTTCCCCAAAGAAGATATACAAAAGAGCATACAAAAGACGTTCAATATCATTATTCATTAGGGAAATGCAAATCGAAACTACAATGAGACATCACTTTTCACCCACTTGGATGGCTATGATAAATAAGACAGACACTAACAAGTGTTGGAGAGGATATGGAAGGATTAGAACCCTTATACATTACTGGTGGGAATGTAAAATGGGGCAGCCACTTTGGAAAACAGTTTGGCAGCTCCTCAAAAAGTTAAACAGAGTTATCACGTAACTCAACAATTCTACTCTTAGGTATATACCCAAGAGAAATGAAAACATATAATGTCCACAGAAAACTTATCCATGAATGTCTATAACAGCATTATACATAATGGCCAAAAAGTGGAACCAACTCAAATGTCCTCAACTGATGACTGGATAAACAGAATGTGGTATACCTATAAAATGGAATATTATTCCATTTTATTACATACTATATGTATTATGCCATTCTTTCGGCAATAAAAAAGAATGAAGTATTGATAGATACGACAACATGGCTGAGCCTTGAAACACTGTGCCAAATGAAAGAAGTTAGACACAAAAGGCTAAATCTTGTGTGATTTCATTTATATGAAATGTCCAGAATAGGGAAATCCAGAGATAAAAAGTAAATCAGCGGCTGCAAGGAACTACAGGGCGAGGAGTGACTGCAAATTGGTTTTTTTTTTAAAGGGGAGACAAAAATTCTAAAATTAAGTTGTGGTGATGGGTATACAACCCATTAAATATACTAAAAAAAACCTCTTAACTACCTATGAATTATGTCTCATTAAAGCAGTTTTAAAAAACAGAGGGATACAAGGTAAAGTAGTTACCAATCCCAACTGGGTAACTAGGAAAATGTCATAATTAGTAGGAGAGGTAACAGCATCTAACATGTATTTAACGCACGTATTGTAAAAGACTGTGCAAAGCACTTTTCGTATTCTCATTTAATCCTCATAACAACCCACTCGATAGATATTTTTTATTCCTATTATATAGAATAAGAAATAGACAAAGAGGCTAAACTACTTGCCTAAGGTCATATAACCAGTAAGCAGTGAACCTGGAATTTAAATTCAAAACACTTGCTCAGGCCCAATACAGTCTGAGAGATGAGACAGTATGGAAGGTAAAGATGAGTATTTTCACAAATAAATACCTGAAACAATCTACAATGTACAACACATTCATAAACTCCAGGGCAAATTATTCACCGTCTTCAGACTTAATGAAGTACTAGCAATTTTATATGTCACCTTGCAAAGTTAAAAAAAAAAAATCCAATAGTAACAGTTCTAAAACAAACATACCAATCCCAGCTAACTCCTTCCATTGTTCACTGAGATTATCTGGCTTTTTTTTAAAGCAGAGGACAAAGGGTAAATATTAAAGAATCACTGAACGAGGGCTTCCCTGGTGGTGCAGTGGCTAAGAATCTACCTGCCAATGCAGGGGACACGGGTTTGAGCCCTGGTCTGGGAAGATCCCACATGCCGCGGAGCAACTAAGCCGGTGCACCACAACTACTGAGCCTGCATGCCACAACTACTGAAGCCCACGTGCCTAGACCCTGCGCTCAGCAACAAGAGAAGCCACTGCAATGAGAAGCCCGCACACTGCAATGAAGAGTAGCCCCGCTCGCCGCAACTAGAGAAAAGCCCGTGCGCAGAAACAAAGAACCAACGCAGCCAAAATAAAATAAATTAATAATAATAATAAAAAGAATCACTGAACTAGATGACCTCCAAGATCCCTTCCAACTCTGACAAGTTTAAAAGCAGCCTGTATTTATTATTCAGCTGAGGAATTGTATGTCAAGTTTTATACACTATTTAAATACCAATGACATATCCTAAAAACACAGAGGACAACAATATAATAGGGAAGCCAACCCATGAGTGACTTTTCTTGAAGCCCTCCAGAGATTTCTTAATCACGGCACATGGTAATTTGCATGCTTACTGTAGAGAGCACATTTTAACACAGTAAATATTACTTTAGTAAATCTCTAGACTGGTACAAATGTACAATAATACCAACACCCCATGCGTACAAAAATACTTAAGTCAAATGCTTTACAGTTCACAAAGCAGACTATGTAAACTTGGGTCTGGCAATACCCCTGTATCATCACACTCATGAGTTAAACTAAAGCTCAAGAAGGTTAAAAGATCTGTCCAAGGCCACATATCTCAGAAGTGGTTATGTCAGGATTTAAACAGAAGCGTAATTCCAAATCTAATATTTTTCTAAGTTAAAAAAAAAACGTCACTTAGCAGAAAATTTCTTGGAATTTAAATGCTCTAACAGTACAAAGTATGGCAGTGATTGGCCTTAAAATGTGCAATATATACTCCTCAGAAGAGAAGTAAAAGAACCTTTCCGGTCTAGGGCAATTAAATACAACTACATTATTATTTTTTACTGAAAAAGAAACCATTTTAGTAAATAATTTAAAACACTGCATTTTTAGCAAGTTTATAGCTTACCTAATGCAAAGTTGTATTCCTGGGATAAAGTTCCTTATGCCATGACCATCAAAAAGCAGTATGAATGAACGAGGAAGAGGAACCCATTTCTTAGTTTTGTTTCAAATTAAAATCACATTGATTTCTGAAAAGAAAAATCACGTTGAAAATGTAAGAGATGCTGATGCTATTCACTGTGTACCAGTGCCTTGCTAATAAATACTATACTTGTGGGTGAGTAGCAGAAAGAAAATTAATCACGATTGATATTTTTTGGTTATATTAGCTTTGTTTCTGCACCTTCTTAGCTTCTGCCTTTGTATTTTTTAAATAAACTTTTAATTACGGGATAATTTTAGTTTTACATAAAAGTTGCAAAAAATGTTGAGTTCCCATATGACTGTCAGCCAGTTTTCCTTTAATGTTAACATCTTGTATTACCATGGTACATCTGTCAAAAATAGGAAACCAACACTGGTCGATACCTATGTAATTTTGCAGAATTAAACTATCCTTTGCAAAAGTGTTTTTGGCCTCCAGACCATTATCAATCAATACCCCTATATTTTCTAATTGGAACACTGTAGCCAAAGAACTTAGTAAAACCTATTTTAGGGTTTTTAAAAAACAAGCTACCTACTTTGTGAAGTTTGATTCATGCCACAGCTGAATGTTTACTTAAGAACATCAGGGCAAATAGGTCCATTGTGGTAAATTCTTTGAGATTCAAAAGAGAAGTTATTGTTCTAACCACTAACTCCCCACTTATCAGTCATCCTGCCATTACCTTACAATAAAGCCAACGAAATGTTTTTAACTGCACCCTCATATTCATTAGAATTCCGGATAAGAAGCTCAATCAAGAAAGCAGAAGGAAGAAACAGCACTTGCCGGTATGTATGTTCTACATACGAACAAAATAAAAGTTTTTTCCTCAGTATGTTACAAATAAGACAAAAGTCTCTTTCTATTCTAATTGCAAACATAAATAAGGTAAAAAGGAAAAGTTCATGAAAATAATATAGCACTATATTCAACTGATTATAAGAGGCACATTTTTAAATTTCTGAAATCAAGATGTGATGTCCAGGTGGAAGTTATAACAGTTGTCTCTGCCTAAGACAATGATAGAGCATTCCTGAGAGCCTCATCAACGTTTCTGATGGCACAAAAGATGACACTGTGGAAAAGCACGGATGCAACTCTGAATTGAAAAGTATTCAAGAGTAGGAAGGTTAAGAAGGTTAATGAACACTTTAACCAATTTATTTCACTTTTCTTCTTTTTACACATACACTAGAGTATCATTTTTAAATGTCTAGGGACTTCCCTGGTGGTGCAGTGATTTGGACTCTGCGCTCCCAATGCAGGGGGCCTGGGTTCAATCCTTGGTGGGGGAACTAGATCCCACGTGCATGCCGTGGCTGAGAGTTCGCATGCTGCAACTAAGGAGCCCATCCACCCCAACTAAGACCCGGCACAACCAAAAAAAATAAAGTCTAAATAAGTTTAAAAATGTAAAGAAGCGGGCTTCCGTGGTGGCGCAGTGGTTGAGAGTCCGCCTGCCGATGCAGGGTACGCGGGTTCGTGCCCCGGTCCGGGAGGATCCCACATGCCGCGGAGCGGTTGGGCCCGTGAGCCATGACCGCTGAGCCTGCGCGTCCGGAGCCTGTGCTCCGCAGCAGGAGAGGCCACAACAGTGAGAGGCCCGCGTACCGCAAAAAAAAAAAAAAAAAAATGTAAAGAAGCATATGTAATAGCTTAATTGCAGTGTTTTCTCTTCCTTTGGTGGTACATAAAATAATCGATGGTATCTAGGATTCAATACGGTAGTAATTCAGCTGCTACACCTTATAAGAAACCTTGATAAACTAGCTTACAAACAAACCGATAACTTAGATGAGAGAACATAAAACAAAGGCCTCCCCCATCAGAAAACACACAAGAAAATAACACAATTTTTCATTATTATAATAAAAAGACTATTTTTCCAACCCTAAGAGTTTTCTTCATGTGAAAAGTTAAAATCTTCCTCAAATTTTCTGCTTGTGTAGCAGATTCCTGCACTGAATCCAATGAATATGGAGGGACAGCCAGGGTGGGAACCTGCTACAAGTAGAAATTTTTAACTAAATTCTTTCAACCAAACTCCTTTTCTAAGGACCTTGGCTGTGGAGAGCAGGCATCAAGAAACGTTAAGTTCAACTAAATGTTCCTAAAAGCTACAGAATGAATTTTTAAAGTCACATTTTTCATAGCGCTTGTTAGTTCCAGGAATCTACACTTAGCAATTTTTTTTGGTAAAAATATATCTAACATGAAATTTACCATTTTAACCATTTAAAGTGTACAATTAGTGGCATTAAGTATATTTATGTTGTTGTGGAACCATCACCATTATCCATTTGCAGAACTTTTTCATAATCCCAAACTAAAACTCTGTATCCATTAAACTCTCCACTCCCTCCTCCCACTCAGCCCTTGGTAAACTATACTCCACTTTCTGTCTCCATGAATTTGCCTATTTTAGATACCTCATATAAGTGGACTCATACAATATTTGTTCTTTTGTGTCTGGCTTATTTCTCCGGTGAATACTTTTGTAAAGCAAAGAATGAAGAACCCCAAATTATTATGTTTCTCATAATTTAACTGTACACAGTGACACAATCTCTGAACTAAGCATACAGCTCTCCCAGAAATTCTGCTACTGTTCCATGAGCCCCAAGGGGCAGAGGATCTCAGACCCTTCCTTAGCCTGGAGACAGGCCTGGTTAAGCAGCTGTAACTCAGAAAGCAGGCTCTTTAGAACCCTGGAGGCCATGTGGATGGAGCAAGGGAAGTAGGGAGCTGGGCAGGCCTGAAAAACCACGGTAAGAAAAAGCAAGGATTCATCCAGTTACTTTGGCCCTGAGATGGCCTTCTCTCTGTCCTCCAGGAGCTCCTGCACCCTGACACTTAGGTTGGGCGACACCTGTCAGAGTTGAGGTCAGACGGCAGTCTAGTCGCTGACATTGTCACCCGTGCAGGAAGCTTCACAGGGTCATGAGTCACCTTCCATGGCTCAGAGGTCAGGGCAGGCTCGCCCAGAAAAACCCAGTTAGGAGAGGCAAAAACAAGACAGAAGGACACACGATTGGCAGAGAGAGAGAGAAACACAGATGGGCAAAGAGCTGGACCGACAAGCAGGCCATGAATGAAAGTTAAGGACTAAAAGGGAAACACAGGGTCAGGAGACACAGAAGCAAGATGGAAACAGAAATAAAGACAGGGTCCAGATACTCCGAGATGGGTTCGAGAGAGCCAAAGTGGAGAGAAATACAAAGTTGACAGGAGCCGAGTTGAGAGGCAAAAAGGGCAGGTGACCACAGGTGACACAGACAACAAAAAAGGTGAAACACAGAGGTAAACAGAGGCAGGTATCAGCGAAGTCCCGGTGTAGTCTTTCTCCCGGCCTTGACTCGATTCCGAGGCCGCCAAGCCGCGCCTACCCGGCGCCCCCGAAAGGCCGGCGGGCGGACTGACGGGGGGGGCAGGATCTCTAAGCGCTCTGGCCCGCTGAGGTCCGCCGCCGCGAGGTGACCTTGGGCGAAATGCTGCCTCAGGGGCCTTCGGGTCGCTGTACGCGCGCCGGGCTGGCCGGAGACAGTAGGTGTTGGACCCGGGGTGCCGGGACTCCAACGGCCCGCGCGCGGCTTCAGCATCCCGGTCGGCGTTGTGGGCCTGGCGGTGCCAGCGGTGCGCGCGCCGCGACCTGCAGAGAAGCCCTTATACCTCTCCGGTTTCCCTTCCTGCCCCCTTAGTACCCGTTGTCCAGACTCCGACATACCTGCCAAGTCCTCGACGCTCACATAGCCCACCGGTGGGATAGTTTCCGCCGCCGCCGGCGCCAGGCCCGTTCAAGCCGTCGCCGCCGCAACCGCCTCAGCCTGCGCCTCCCGCCCCCGGAAACGCTTCCCGGTCCAGCCCCCACCAAAACTGCCAGTGCTTCCGGGGGTGCGTCAGAGAGAAAGCGATGTGCGCATACGGGACTCGCGTTTGGGGCGGGGCGTCAGGAGCGTGCTCAGAGAGAGCCGGCGGCTGCGCAGTATAACCTGGAGCAGGTCAATCTGCATTAGGGACTCTAGGGCCACCGCTGAGAATTGAGCGGATACCGAGTCCTAAACCCTTTGACCTATCTCAGTTTGTCTAGCAGAGATTGTGTCAAATCCTTTTGTGCCTCCATAGAGCCTTTGGCTCGTAGTGGATGCTCAGTAAGTGTTCAATGAAAGGACCAGTGCCCTCTGTGTGGCAAGCACTATGCCGGGAACCCCTAGGAGAAGCTCCACCCCAACTGGAGGGAATGACATAATTGGTCCAGACTCTTCGTGGTAAACTCATTTTCATTAGCCAGTAGTTGGACTAGGCATAGGCATGTGACCAACTTCTAGCCCATGTTACGTATTATAGAAGTCATTGAGTGGGGCTTCTGGAAAAGTTCTTGTTTGCTTATTTTGTTTTTGTTTTTACGGAGTCCACTAGGATTTCTAGTTGAGTGTGCTCCTTAAGTGCTTTGCCATGGCCTGCAAAGCAGAAAGATTGAGAGAGCCTAGGTCTCAAATGACGTTAAGCTACAGTCTCAGCTTTGGACTGCTTACTCCTGGATGTTTGTTGCATGAGCCTAATAAACTTACTTGGACTTTATTTCTAGCAATATTATAGACTACATATCTCCAAATATAACGGCAACAAAATACATAAAATTGCTAGGAGAAGTATTGAAAATACACTTTTTAAATGTATAGATAACCTTGCGAGAAAGTCAGGAAAATCATCTGAGGCCAGAAAGGGAGCAGAAACATAAGCCTAGGAAGTTAGAATTAATGTTCAGAAGTTATGCACAGGTACAGTCTGTATCTTTTCTGATTGGCTTGGTGCATATGCCATACTGACAAATATTTTGAAAATCATCTCTGGAGGAAGGTTAACAATAATGCTACTACCAGCTATGGGGGCATCTACGTGGGTCCAGGCAGGATGACGGCCAAACTGGAACATCAGGTTGGGAACCCAAGAAGGAATATATCTTTGGGGAAGGATAGACTAGAGAAAAAACAAAATACTGCCCTGCAGAGGCAGGCAGCAAGGAAAGTTGACTCTGCTTGGTTCTGGGTGGAAGGGTAAAACATTTTCCTAGTGGATGCATGGCCAAAATCTGGCCATCACATGGCCACACTATTTGCATGGTCCAAAAGCCCACAAGCCGAACATTTCAATTTAAAATAGATCTGGGTAGATAGTACCTATGGTACTTGGCCAAAGCAAAGTCCTCTTGAGAAGAACTCACTGTCAACCCAGGTCTCAAAGAATTCCCACGGATAGGCTTCCAAATGAATATGAACCCACAATCAAAAAACAGAAACCCATGAACTGAGAAGACAAGTGGCAGAGTCAGATACATTTTAAGTGCATAGCTCATTGGAAAGGTTAAATAACAGATACAGCTGAAGAGAAATTAGTGATCTAAAAAATAGATTTGAAGAAAATTACCCAAAAGCATCCCAGAGACAAGGAAATGAAAAAAAGTGACGTCTATCACATGCTTATCAGTTATGTTAGAAGATAATAAAGTGAATATGAGCCAGGCAATTGTCAAATAATGATGGCTGAGAATTTTCCAGATTCGATGAAAGATAAACATCCTCAGGAAACACAGTGAATACCAAGCAGGATAGGGGGGAAAAAAAACCTAGATTCAGTCTGGTGAAACTGCAGAACACCAAAGCATGAGATGATTTTAAAAGCAGACAGGGGAGTTCCCTGGTGGCGCAGTGGTTAAGAATCTGCCTGCCAATGTAGGGAACATCGGTTCAAGCCCTGGTCCAGGAAGATCCCACATGCTGCAGAGCAACTAAGCCCGTGCGCCGCAACTAGTGAGCCTGCATGCCACAACTACTGAAGCCCACGTGCCTAGAGCCTGTGCTTCACAACAAGAGAAGCCACCCCAATGAGAAGCCTGTGCACCGCAACGAAGAGTAGCCCCTGATCGCTGCAACTAGAGAAAACAGCAAGAAAGACCCAAAGCAGCCAAAACTAAATTAAAAATAAATTTAAAAAAAATTTAAAAGCAGACAGAAGTCAGATAAACCACCATGGAATAACAGTGATACTAACTCCTGACTGTACAATAACGGGAACAATGATAACAATAATAGCATGAAATAACATCATTAATGATATAATAGCCTTACTGTGATGAGAGAAAATAATCTTATACCTAGAACTGCATACTTAGCAAACAATCTTTCAAAAATGAAAACATAGTACTTTTTGGATCAACAAAAACTAAGAGTTACTACCAACAGAACTTAACTGAAGGATCTAGAACAGGGGTCCCCAACCCCCGGGCCATGGACTGGTACCAGTCCACAGCCTGTTAGGAACTGGACCACATAGCAGGAGGTGAGCGGCGTGCGAGGGAGCGAAGCTTCACCTGTATTTACAGCCACTCCCCATCGCTCACACTACCGCCTGAGCTCTGCCTGCTGTCAGCATTATGGTGAGTTGTATAATTATTCCATTATATATTACAATGTAATAATCATAGAAATAAAGTGCACAATAAATGTAATGTGCTTGAATCATCCTGAAACCACTCCTCCCACCCCCTACCCCTGGTCCGTGGAAAAATTGTCTTCCGCAAAACCGGTCCCTGGTGCCAGAAATTTGGGAACTGCTAATATAGAAGATATATTTCAGGAAGAAGTAAAATGATCCCAGGAGGAAGATCTGAGGACTAATAAGGATTAGTGAGCAAATGAAATGGCAAACATGGTTAAAGATAAACAAACATCAGAGACAAAAAACAAGAACAATTATAATTTGTGTGATTAAAAACGGCAAAATCAAAATAATGGAACGATAGTAATAAAGTATAAGAGGATTACTGAAGTTAAAATATTATGAAGTGTGTGTTAGTTAACTGTTGCATAACAAACAGCCACAAAACCTAGAGGGATGCAGCTGTATTTGTTTATTGCTCACATGTCTAGTGTCTGCTGGGGGTTGGTTAGAAAGCTTTGCTGAGCTTGCCTGGGCTTGCCTATATGTCTGGGGTCAGCTGATCTAGTATGGTTTTGACTGGGAGCCTTGACTCTTCTCCATGAGTCTCTTACCCACCAGCCAGGATGTTGGGATAAATTCTCATGGCAATGGCAGGGACACAAAACAGAGCAATGGAAATGTACAACCACATTTTTCAAGACTTTTTTTAAGCATCTCATTGGCCAGAGCAGGTCACATGACTGAGTCCGAGGCTGTAGTAGGAAGGAGCTGTGAAGGATTATGGCAAAGGGTTTGCATACAGAGAAAGTGAGGAATTGGAGCCATTAGTTCAATCACTCTAATTGACTGGTTCCACTGTCCATAAAAATACTGATTAACATTAGACTTCTAATTAAATATGAATGTTAAAATTTCAAGGCTTACTATTGAAAGAATAAAAATAGTTATAGACCAAACCAGAGGAAGAAAAGTAATATTGTTAAAAAGAAGGAAAGGAAAAAAGGGGAAGGAAATAAAGGCAGAAACAAAAGAACATAAAAAGTGGAAAAATATAAAGCATGAAATAAAGTGGAAAAATAAATTTAAATATTTCAGTAATCACAGTAAGTATATTTTAAAAAACCTAAACCTTCTAGTTAAAAGAAAAATTATAGCACCAGCTTTAAAAAAATTTTTAGCTGTACACTCTTTATTTTTAAAATTAATTAATTGATTTTATTTTATTTTTTGCCGTGCAGCTTGCGGGATCTTAGTCTCCCGAGCAGGAATTGAACCCAGGCCCACGGCAGTTAAAGGGCTGAGTCCTAACCACTTGACTGCCAGGGAGTTTCCTAGCTGTACACTGTTTAAAACACAAAGAAAATTTGAAGTAAAAGAATGGCAAAAGAGATTCCATGCTGGGTCTGTTAGCTGTATTAACACTGGATGACATAGACTTTAAGGCAAAAAGCACTGCTAAAAATAGTGTGGTGAATTTTATTATTGTGCTCAGTAATTTGTTACTGCTCCCTGTAAGAGGCCTCTACTTCCCACCCCATGGACTTCAGGCTTGGTCACTGAAACGTGAATGAAATTATGTGTGCCCTCCTGAGCAGAGCTTTAAGAACCACTGTTCTTTCCCTCTGCCGGAAGCAGATCATGTCCCAGATGGGACCGCTCCTTCTGCTTGAGTCCTTGAATGAAAATAAGATAGAATGAAGAGTGGGTAGTTCCACAAATGACCCACAAAGGATGTATAACAACTCTGCTTCTTATAAGCCACTGAGATTTTGAAGCTAGGTGTGGTCATGTGGCTTCTTTGACTAATGTAATATGAAATGTGTCACTTCCAAGTGGGTACTTTTTGAGCGAGTGCATGATTCATGCTATCATGTTGCTACTGCAGCATAAGTTAACAAAAGATGACTAATACAAATAGGCTATTTTTTAATGAGAAAGGTTCAACTCAGCAGGAGTACATAATAAGTCTATATTGTATCCACGTAATATTATAATAGCCTCAAACTATGGTATAGAGTAAAAATTGATAGAATTATTAAGAGAAATCGACAAATTCACCATCAGAGTGGAGACTGTGGAATTCATGAGTGCTGTCCACCAAATATTTCCTGTCTTTCTCCTGGATACGTGGTAGGCCTGCCCTTGAACACAGATGTGGCCTTGTGGCTTTCTTTGACCAATGTAAAAGGAATTGAAATGATACGTGTCACTTTCAGGTGAAAGCTTTAAGAGCCAATGTGTAATTTCCCTCTCTCTACTTTCTCTCTGCCATGGAGACCAGCAATGTTCCAGAAAGTGGCTCCCCATCAAAATGAGTCCTAGAGTGAAGATTGCATGTAGCAGAGCCCTAAGCTGACCAGAGATAAAAATATAGGGTAATAAATACATATGCTTTTGATGCTATAAGCTTCTTAGAGTTTGAAGTTAGTGTTTGTTATTTTAGCATAACATAGTTTAAAATGACTAGTGCAGTTTTTTTTCCATTTTTAAATTAAGGTACAATTTACATACAGTAGAATTCACCCTTTTTGGTGTATAGTTCTATGATTTTTGACAAACACATGCAGTCATGTAACTATAACCACGATCAAGACGTAGGACGGTTCCATTAGCTCCAGAAACTCCCCAGTGTCCCTTCGTAGCCAACCCCTTACCCCTGGCAACCACCAATCTGTTTTCTGTCCCTGTAGTTTTGCCTTTTCCAGAAAGAATCGTACGTAATACAGTATGTCGCATTTTGAGTCTGGCTTCCTTTCCTTAGCATAATGCATTTGAGAGTAATGCATGTTGCTGTGGTATTAGTAGTTTATTCCTTTTTATTGCTGCGTGATATTCCATTATATGGATATACCGCAGTTTGTTTATCCATTTTCCAATCGAAGAACATTTGAATTATTTCCAGTTTTTGGTAATCATGCATAAAGCCACTATAAGTATTCATGTACAGGTTTTAAGTTTTCATCTCATTTGTATGAATACGTATGAGTGGGATTACTGGGTTGTATTCTAAATATATGTTTAACTTTTAAAGAAACTGTCAAACTGTTTTCCACAGTGATTCATTTTACACTGTTCAGTATATCATTTTACAGTCCCACAAGCAATGTAGGAGAATTCCATTGCTCCACATCCTTCCTTTTATACTTGGTATTAACAGTTTTTAAAAGTCATTTTAACAGACATGTAGTGATATCTCATGTGGTTTTATTTTACATTCTCCTAATGAGTAACAATGTTGAGCATCTTTTCATGTGCATGTTTGCCATATTCATCTCTTCTGTGGTGCAGAGTTTGTTCAAATCTTTTGCCCCTTTTAAAAAAATCCCCATCCTGGGATTAGTGCGTTCCTTGATTAGGCTCCTGGCTCCTCTCTAGAAGTGGCTCTCAGTCTGTTCTCTACAGTTCTTGATTCTGCTCTCTGGGAAATTCTTCCTTTTCCAACAGCTCCCTGGGTTAATTTGAAGAGCATCTTGCAGAGAGTATTGAGGAATATACGCTTTTTGGTGGCCGATCAGCTTTCTCTTTCCCATAGATAGTCGGGAAAATCTCTGCCTAGAATGATGACACTTTTGCCAATACATAGCTCTCAAAAACATTTTGGATTTTCAATTTGTGTGTTTCTAGTCAATTCCATGTGACAAATGCTTACTCACAATGCTTTCTGACATGTGCCTCTTTCTATAGACTCAATTAACTTCTGGTACTTTGGGACATCATGATTTTGTGGCGTTGCACCCTTACTCTTTCTAGGAACATTTTTGTCAGGTGAAATGATCCATGTTCTTGATTTGATTATTGCCCACAAACTGTATATTGATTTAAGATTCTTAATTTTTTTAATCTTTTATTGGCTGGAGAGGTTGGAGATAGAGTTTTATTTTTCAACTTAGCAAGCTCTGGACTCTGTATTCCCCCTAACTCTTGCTTCCAAAACTGGCCAGTTCTTTTCTGAGCACATCTCTTTCCTGTAGTAGTAACATTTCAACTTTATCCAGCAGCAAGAAAGTCATATTTTTGACATTTTGTCTTTAGATGTCTTCCCCCAACTCTAAAAGTTCATTAGACACATTTTCTGCTATTTATATCTTCATACACAACTCTTTTGTTAAATGTTTCTCACTACTTAACACAGGCTGCCTTTTCTTGTCTCCTACAACAGTTTCCCCCCTGTTTCCCAGCCTCCTGTAAATGTTTCCTTGCTGCTTATTCAGTGACTTGTATTGCAACCTCCCACTTTCAGCACCGATTACTGTATTGGTCTGCTATTACTGCAAAACGACTCACCCCAAAACTCAGTAGCTTAAAACAACTATGATTTCTTAAAGTGATTTTTAAAAAATATTTTATTTTATTTTATATATTATTTGTTTACTTTGGCTGCACCGGGTCTTCGTTGCAGCATGCGGGATCTTTTTTTTCAGTTGCGGCATGCCGACTTCTTAGTTGCGACATGTGGTATCTAGTTCCCCGACCAGGGATCGAACCTGGGCCCCCTGCAGTGGGAGTGCAGAGTCTTACCTACCAGACCACCAGGGAAGTCCCGAAACAACAATGATTTATCTTCACTCGTGTCTGCAGGTCAGCTAAGCTGCACTCAGCTGGGCAGCTCTGCTTCAAGCTGTGGGTCCAGCTGGGTCTGGCTCCTCATGACAGGTTGGGCTCAGGTCTGCCCATGTGTTTTCATTTTGGGGCCCAGCTGAAGTGACGGTAGCTACCCAGGGGAAGCTCTTCTCATGGAATACAGAGATGTAAGAGATGAAGCCTCACTGTGCAAGCATATTTCATGCTTTTGCTTCTATTATTTCTGTTAACATCACACTGGCCATACAAGTCACATGGCTGAGCCCACAGTCAAGGGGTAGGAAGGTGTACTCCAGTTCTAGTGAGGGAGACATGCAAAGTCACATGGAAAAAGGACACAGGGAGGGGTGAAGAATTAAGACTGATAACTCAATATATCATCGTTACTCTGATACTGGAATGAGAAGAGCTCAGAGGGGCCTATCCAGGAAAGAGGGGGTAAAGAGGAAGGATGAAAGGGATAGAGAGGTCTGCAAGTTGATGAGAGTCCAGGGAGCTTTATGATGTGGCCAGTGAAAAAATCTCTGGTGCAGGAAGCGTGAAAGTTCATTTAAGATAAAGGATATTTAATATGTGAATTTAAGTTTTTTGCTTGGATGCTTGTGATGTTAACCCCACCCCCTGTCATCCTAGACTTTCAATAATGGCTGTTAGACCCACAAAAGCCCTGCAGGAGTGGTGTGTGTGTGTGTGTGTGTGTGTGTGTGTGTGTGTGTGTGTACATCAAAGGAAGGGTCAAGTTCCTTTGGAGACAACGACAGAAATAGAACAAATTCAGCATAGGCTGGCATTTAGATCCAGGGGTAACTAGGAAAGGTACACCCTGGGTACTTTCAGGCATCTTGGAAACACACTGAGATCTCCACAGGAGAAGAGGTGGTGGTTTTAGCTGATCATATTTGTCTTTTAAAGGCCTAGGAGTCTAGCTGAAATCTGGGTTATAACTGGGAGGATCAATATCTAGTCCAAGGGAAGTGGAATAGCACCTGCAATAGCCTTCACACTCACTCTTCAGGCATTTCCTCTGTAGGAGGCGCTGTGCTAAGCACGTCACATTTATTATCCTATTAAATATTTACAATTCCATGCGGTAGGTGATGCTCTTATCTCATTCTACACATGAGGAATCTGGAGCTCTGGCAGAAGCACAAGCCTGATTTTATCATCTGGGAGAGGGAGCCCCCCAAAGTTCTGCCCCTAGGTACTGAGGGCAGGGTCTGGAGGTGGGGCATGTGGAGCTGAGAGGGGACCCCGGCACTGGTCAGTGGGGGGCGTACTGCCCTTTGACTACTTCTCGTAAGGCTCAAGGTCGGACCACTGATGCTTTAGTAGCCTGATAAACAGACTGGCCCCAGCTCTCCCCCTGCTCCCTCTAATATCTTTTTTTTTTTTTTCTGCGGTACGCGGGCCTCTCACTGTTGTGACCTCTCCCGTTGTGGAGCACAGGCTCCGGACGCACAGGCTCAGCGGCCATGGCTCATGGGCCCAGCCGCTCCGCGACATATGGGATCCTCCCGGACCGGGGCACGAACCCGTGGCCCCTGCATCGGCAGGCGCACTCTCAACCACTGCGCCACCAGGGAAGCCCTCCCTCTAATATCTTTTCATTATGCTCTTAACAGTCACCGTGTCTGCAAGTGTCCACTAAAAACTTTGAAATAGTATCCTCTTTTGGAGAATGTGTTCCCCCAGCTAGGCTGCTGGGCTCAGAGAAGTGAAGGAAGTTGCCCAGGGTTACACAACTGGTATGAGGCAGAGTGGATATGGGAACTTGGCCAGATGGACCTCCCCTTCCAAGTTCATGAGCTCTGTATTAGTCAGCTGGGGCTGCCATAACAAACTACCACAGACTGGTGGCTGAAACAACAGAGATTTATTTTCTCACAGTTCTGAAGGCTGGAAGTCCAAGATCATGGTGTCAGCGGGTTTAGTTTCGCCTGATGCCTCTCTCTTTGGCTTTGCTAATGGCCACCTTCTGGCTATGTCCTCATAGGCAAGTGCTCCTGGTGTGTCTGTATATCCTAACGTCCTCTTCTTATAAGGACATTATATGAAGAGCCTACTCTAAGGGCCTCATTTTAGCTTAATCACCTCTTTAAAGCCCTATCTCCAAATACAGTCATATTCTGAGTCCTGGGGGCTAGGGCTTCAACATATGAATTTTGGGTGGACACAATTCAGTCCATCTAACCACTGCCTCAAGGTAATGCTACCTAACCCTGCCTCCAAGACCCACAGACCTGTAGAATGTGGCCCACTCTCCACCGTGGTACAGATCTGGCCACTGAGACATGAAGAGGAAAAGGGACTAGCCAGGTTCACACCGACAGGCAGGAGCAGAGCTGAGATGCGACCCAGATATCTGAGTCTCCCAAAGGTGCCCAGCACCCATGCCCCCATTTCCCACCAACAGGAAGCTGACTTTCCTTGGGGACTTCACCACCTGCCCCATTCTCACCCGATGGTTTGAGGGGATTCAGCTCCAGAGATGCACCCTGATTACCTTAAGTCAATCAGCTTATCCTATTTTCCTGCCACCATGGTGTGTGCAGGGGCAAGCCTGTGACCTTATCTGGACACCCCTGTACTTGTGGGGGAGTTCCCAGAAGAGACTCTCTTCTGTGGGGTGGTATGGGAGGAGGAGAGGTCGAGAACTATTGTAGCCATTTTATTGCTATGAAAGGAGGGCCTGTAGTTGCAGGGGCCCCTGTGAGGGGCCTGAAAATGAACTTGACAGCAAGAAAGACATACAAGAGAGCCAGAGACAAATCAGTTTCTTAGTGAGAGCCTGTTTTTAGCCTCACGGGATCAGGCTCCTGTGAACTCATACGTTCTCTTTATTCTTTGTCAGCTTGAGGCTTTGCTTTTATTTTGTTTTGCTTTTTTACAATCAAGATAGTCTTAATTGACACACAGACTGGGAGGGAATCAAGATAGTCTTAACTGACACACAGACTGGAAGGGAGCTGCTGGGGGCAGCGGCTGGAGGTGCCATTTATCTCTTCTTTCCTCCAGGGTTCTGTGTGCATATGTATCAGCAGGAGTTCAAAGTCACAAGGAACAGAAATGGAGTCTGGCTGATTTCAGCAGAAAAGGAATTCACCAAAAGGGTATGGGCGGCTCACACAGTCCCTGGGAGGGCTGGAAAATCAGGCTCGGTGACTACGCAGCTGTGCCCACAATCAGATCACAGAACTGGAATGGCTAGGATGCTGCTGCCACCCCCCAAGGCCACCACCATGGCCACTGCTGACTGACACCCCAGTCTGTGCTGTTGCTGCCCTTGCTGCCTTGGAAGCCGATCTTGCTACAATGGCTGCCGCTGCCTCACCTGAGCCACTATTGACCGATTCAGAGTCCTCTGGCTGTCTGAGCCTGGTCCTGTGGCTGCTTCCTATCTGCAAGGGAGGCCGGGAAAGTGACTACCTGGCCTTTGGGGCTTCTTGAGTGGGAAATGGGATCTTTTTTCCACCAAGCCTCATAAAGTGGGGAATTCTTCGAACAGAAAGGATGGGGGTCCATGCTGGGCAGTCAAAAAATAGGCCAAATGTTCAATATGGGGCATAAGGAACTGAGATCAAATGGGAACAATAGCTCTAGCTACATTAGTGGCAAATCTGAGTTGGAGAAGGCAGCTCCATCCTGGGGTCAAAATGGGGCTTCTGACTCCTCCCTCCCTCAACTGACTAATTGTCTCTCCCAGCTGTGGGGGAGTGTTTAGACCAGGCAGCCCTTTCCCAAGGGCAGGGATGTTCCGCCTTGCTGAGATACCACATGGCAACAGGAGCAGAAACAAGGATGAGCTGTTCTTGAGGGCAGGGCCAGGGGGAGGGCTGTGTCTGAACTTGACCTGGACCCTGCCTCACCACACAGATGAGGGAGTGGAGAGGAGAATGGGAAGGGTCTTGTTTCTAATGCTGTTACCTCCTTGGGGAATGGATGGGAATCTCCTTCCCCTAATGGAAATAAAGCCAAAAGAAATTGTGGTGGGGTGGGAGGGGGCAGGGACAGGGATAACTTTCCCAGGGTCAGTGATGCAAAGTTGGGTACCTATGGGGACCAGGAGGATGATGCAGACAACAGAAGCGGGCTAGGCATTCACACATTAAATGTATAAGAATACATATTCTTAACTTCCACACAGATGTATACACCCTCTTATTTTTCCTTAAATATTTGGTCTCCTCTGTGTATGTTTTGTTTTGCTGCTTTTGATGGACACATGGCATGCTGGCTCTCTTCCATTTGGTCTTTCCTGCAGATCCTCTCTTTGCCTCCCATGCTCCCCAACTCTGTGTCCAGGAGGCTGAGCTATATGGGAGGTCTGGGAGGACTCCTTTGTCTTCTGGCTTCCAGATGGTGTGGCCCATGGGGAGCACCAGAGGAGAATGGAGGCAGGGAGGACAGACACTGGAGGAGTCTTTTCCAGGCTCTGTCTATGTGGAGTAACCCTGGGCTGACTGCAGCCCGTGATCCAGCCTCAGCTCCATCAGCAGCGCTTTCTCTCCAGGCCCCCTCCCCACATCCCTTCAGACTTAGGGTTGTAACACTCCCCAGTGTTCGTAGCACTGGGTGCTGTAGCACTCTCTGTTGCTTTTCCTAAACTCTGTCCATACCTTTGTAAATAATCCCATTACTAAACTCTCCTCAACTACCCAGCTTTGAGTGTGTCATCTGTTTCCAGCTGGTACACAAAAAGATGCACATGGAATCAGGGAATGTTTCTCTACCAAAAAAAAAAAGAAAAAGAAAGAAAGAAAGAAAGCAACAGCTCACCTGCAACAGTAAACAGGATTTGAGTAAGTCTCAAACTCCTGACTGTGAGGGAGACAGTAGGGAATGGTAGGCATTGTGACAAACTGGAAAGCACGTGACCTCTCAAAATTCCAGTCTTTTATTTCCGTGACAACGACAGTTCCATGTGGTCAATTCTTCCCATTTTTCTTTTCTTTTTTTTTTAAATAAATTTATTTATTTTTGGCTGTACTGGGTCTTTGTTGCTGTGCACGGGCTTTCTCTTCTTGTGGCGAGCGGCGGCTCTTTGTTGTGGTGCGCAGCCTTCTCATTGCGGTGGCTTTTGTTGCAGAGCACAGGGTCTAGGTGAGCAGGTTTCAGTAGTTGTGGCTCACGGGCTCTAGAGCGCAGGCTCTGTAGTTGTGGCGCATGGGCTTAGTCTCTCCATGGCATGTGGGATCTTCCTGGACCGGGGCTTGAACCTGTGTCCCCTGCATTGGCAGGTGGATTCTTAACCACTGTGCCACCTTTTCCATTTTTCAAAAGTAGCAAAGCATCTGGATTTTAAATGAGATCTCTTGACTTTTAAATGTTGGCTTGAATATTTAGAAATCATGATGTGAGGCAGGTAGACAATCAATAGGCTGAACTTGGCCCTAAGAAGCACCAATTTTCAGTCTGTACTCTCAGCACACAGCATCCTGCCAAGTCCCAAGCCCTACTTGATAAGAAGAGACGATGGGGAGAAGCGCTACCTGCAGGCCATCAGGAGACCCTCAGGGCCCAGGGGGTGTGCAGGAAGCCTGGCCATGCCCCGTCCACCAAAAAGGCTTAGCAGAGGAGCCCAAAAGCTTCTAAGTTCTGGAGCTTACAGCCTTGCAGTGCCTGCCTGGTCCATCATGTCTAATACGGTGTCAGCAGAAAATAGATTAAATCCACTAGGCTGTAATTTGCAAATGCAATATTTTGTGGCCGTAACTAAACAGAGCATTATGTTTTAATCGGGTTTTTAAAATGTTGTTTTAAAAATCATTTTATTGTGCAGAAGCTGGTATCCTACAAGCTGTAATTCCTTAACTAACAGTATGCTAATGCACTACCCTCTAATCTAGATGTCCTTACCAGCCGGGGTGTTTGTCTTGATGCTCTTAAACCTATATGTTTTCAGAGTAGAAATGTTACACTACCTTCCAGCCACTCAAATGGGGAACCCTGGCAGCAGCTTCTCTACAGGGACTGCCTTTCACCCTGGCTTTGAGAGAGAAACAAAATGATTCATCTTTCCTTCATTTTATCTATCCTCTATCTATCAATCTATTTATTCAACAAACTGTTGTATATTGCTATGTTAGTGCTTTGCAAACATTAGTCCCACAAATTCTCCTACCAACTCCCTGCAGGAGGTGCTATTCTTATCTCTATTTTTACAGATGAGCAAATCGAGGCACAGACAGGTGAAGTAACTTGTGGGAGGTCACACAGCTGGTAAGTGATGGAGATGGAGCCTGGCTCCCGAGTCCATACTCTGAACTACCCAGCTGTGTCACTTCCTTCTGCCTCTGGACCAGCTCCTGAAGCCCTCAGCTTATTCATCTTTCTGCTCTCCCCTGCTCCCCATCTCTCATCCCTTAGATATTCATTTACTCTTTTGTTTTATGGACACTGAGTGTCTGCTGTGTGTCAGGTCCTGTGCTAAATGTTGGGGACCCCACACTGAGTTGTCCCAATATAGCCCCTGCCAAGTGGGGTTCACAGTGTAGAAAGGGACACAGCCCAGCAGCCAAGTAGCCCTTGAGATAAAGGAAGTGCATACAGCCCTGAGACAGCCTATGAACACCGCTGTTAGAATTAGAAAAAGATGCTCCTTGCTCCAGTCGCTTTACCGCCATCTGTGGGAAAACAGTTATATGAAGATGCGCATCTATGGGAATTCCCTGCTGTCCAGTGGTTAGGACTCCACACTTCCACTGCAGGGGGCACAGGTTTGATCCCTGGTCTGGGAACTAAAAGATTGCAAGCTGCGTAGTGTGGCCAAAAAAAAAAAAAGATGCGCATCTATAATAACTGTTAATTCGAACTTGCCCTCCAAGCTGTGCACCACCTTCACAACTGTATGTGATGGGCCACATAAAGTGAGCCATGGTGGCCAGAGGTTAGGGGGAGTGCCCGCCCAAATCTGGAGAAACTGCCAGAGCGACTTCCTGCTTGAGGTTGAGATTCAAAGGTTGAGTAGGAATGAGTGGGTGAGGAGTGGGGACTGTGCTCTAGACGGAGGGAGGGGCATGTGAGAAGAGCCATGGATGGCTTTGTGCTGTGCCGACGTAGCTAGGCTGGAACTACATTTCCCAGAATGCCCTTCCCCATGTGCCCTGGGATGGGGTTGGCTCCATGGGAGCTTTAGGTGAGGTTAGGAAGGCAGAGATGAAGCAGCAGCCTTGGCTAGTCAGGAGCTGTTGCAGCTCACACATGTAGACGCAGGGGCAACAGACTTAGAAAAACTGCTTGCCCAGCTCCTACGGTCAAGGTCAAATCTCTATGTTAAATCCCTTAAAATAAAATTGCTCCTAGAATCTCTGCTTCTCTGAGCAAAGTAATTAAAATAAAATTGCTCCTAGAATCTCTGCTTCTCTGAGCAAAGTGATTAATGCTTCTCTGAGCAAGAGATAGGGCTGGAAGGGTAGGCAGGGGTTAGTTAGATGGTGAAAAGTCCTGGGGTCATCGATGTGTTTGCTTTTTCAAAAGTTGAGATAGGGAATTCCCTGGCAGTCCAGTGATTAGGACTCGGTGCTTTCACTGCCGTGGCCCCAGGTTCAATCCCTGGTGGGGGAACCAAGATCCCCACAAGCCACACGGTACAGCCAAAAAAAAAAAGTTGAGATATAATTCACGTACCATAAACTTTATCCTTTTAAAGTGTACAGTCTCGTTATTTTTAACATTTTCATGAGGTTGTGCAACCATCACTGCTATATAATTCCAGAACATTTTCATCACCGCCAAAAGAAACTCTGTACCGTTAGCAATCATTCTCCATTCTTTCCTCCCTTGAGCCCCTGGAAACCACTAACCTATTTTCTGTCTCTTTGGATTTGCCTGTTCTGGACATTTCATACACATGAAGGCCTTTTGTGTCTGTCTTCTTTCACTTAGCATAATGTTTCCAGGGTTCATCCATGTTGTCACATGTACTGGTGTTTCTTTTATTGCTGAGTAATATTCCATTGTATGGAATATTACATTTTGTGTATCCATTCATCTCTTGATGGACATTTTGTTACCTTTTGGCTATTATGAATAATGCTGCCATGAACATTTGTGTACAAGTTTTTGTGTGGGCAACATATGTTTTCAGATCTCTTGGGTATATACCTAGAAGTGAAATTACTAGGTTGTGTGGTAGCTCTGTGTTTAGCTTTTTGAGGAACTGCCAACCTTTTCTGCAGTAGCTGCACCATTTCACGTTCCTACCAGCAATGTATAAGAGATCTAATTCCTCTACAACCTCGCCAACATTTGTCCTTTTTATTATAGCCGGACTTGTGGGCGTAAAATGTCTCATTGTGTTTTTGGTTTGCATTCCCCTAGTGATGAATGATATTGAGCATCTTTTCATAGCCTTTTTCGCCATTTGTAGACTTCTTTGGAGAAGTGTCTGTTCAGATCCTTGGCTATTATGAAATTGGTTTATTCGCCTTTTTATTGTTGAGTTGTAATAATTCTTTATATTCTGAATACTAGACACGTAATAAATATGTGATTTGCAAATATTTTCACTTTCTTGATAGTGTCCTTTGAAGCACAGAGGTTTTAATTTCGACAAAGTGCAATTTATCTATTTTTCCTTTGGTTTCTCATGCTTTGGTGTCATATCTAAGAACCCATTGCCTAATTCAAGTTCATGAAGATTTACACCTATGTGTGTTCTAAGAGTGTTAGGTCTCTTCCATTTAGGTCTTAGATCAACTCTGAGTTAATTTTTGTATATGGTGTGAGATATTCTTTTGCATGTGGATATCCAGTTATCCCAGCACCATTTGTTGAAAAAATTAAACTTTCCCCCATTGAAATGTCTTGGCACCCTGTTGAGAATTAGTTGACCATAAATATATAAGTTTACTTCTGGGCTCTCAATTCTATGCCATTGAACTGTATGTCTATCTGTGTACCAGTAACTGAAGGATTTTAGACAAAGGAGTGACACACCTATTTTGTATTTTAAGACTGAGGGGGGAGAGACCTATGAGGTCTCCACCTACTGCAATTGTCCACGTGAGAGATGTTTAAGGGATGGCTGTGGAGATTTAGAGGAAGGGGCAGATTCAAGGGCTATTTAGGAGGAAGAATGAACAGTGAGCTCTGGAATTGCCCTACTTGGGTTCAAATCCCAGCCTTGCTACACATGCATCATGTATCCTTGGACAAACAGCTTGATTCCCCAGCCTCAGTTTCTTCAGCTGTAAAATGGGGATAATAACACAGGCTTCAGAGCAATGTTTCAGGGACTCAACAAGGGAGCCTGTAAAGCCCTCAGTACAGTGCCCAGCGCCTAAAATGTGCTCAGTAAACATCAGGAGGGGAGGAGAGGGGGGTTGGGGCAGAGGAGCCACCAAGGTTCCCCAAAGTCCTCCAGTTCCTGGTTCCAGATCCTTCTGAGGCCTGCACACCATGCGTATGGCTGTAAATGGTGGAATTAGAGGTCCCGTTTCATTTTTTCCCCTATGGAGACCCAATTGCCTCAAAATCACTTATTGAAAACTTGCTCCTTTTCCCACTGCTCTGCAGGGCCACCTTGTCATTTATCACATGCCCGTGTGTGTGTGTGTGTGTGTGTGTGTGTGTGTGTGTGTGTGTGTGAGGATCTGTTACTGGGCCCTCCTTCTGCTGTCTTTGTCCTTGGGCTGAAACCATGCCGTCCTAATTAATTAATAAAATAATTAAATAAAATTAATAATGATTAAATGATAAAATTAATAATATAATAATAAATAATAATAATTAATAAAAGCTTTGTCATAAGTCCTGACAGCTGATGCCTGCTGTTCTTGAGTGTCTTAGCTATTCTTGGTCTTGGTTTTCAGAAAATGCAGGTCAAATCTTGTCACTCACAGCCTTGACTCCTTCAATGGCTCCTTAAAAGGAACTGAGGCCGGGGATTGAGCCGGGTGTCAGGAAGCACGGGAACAGGGCCCGAGTTGCTGCTGGAACCCGGCGGTGTTCTTTCTCCACACCCAAGCAGCTCCACTCTCTCCAGCTTCCCCTCTTTCTCCTGTCTTTATTATAGAGATCAACTTCCCCCTCTGGCTACTTTCTGTGAGATTTGCCGATTACCCAGAACCTCCACAAGAAAAGGGCAGCCAGGAGCTGACCCAGCAAGCAAGACTCCTCCCCCTTTCAGAGGGGGTGTGTGTGGGAGGGATTATCTTCACAAACATCAATCATTTTATCCTGGGACACTGTTCATTACTTAGAATAAATAAAGCCATGCTTCATTGGCTCCAATCCTGCCCTCCCCCCCGTATCCATACCCTTTGCCATTTAACTTGTAGTCCTTCGCACTAAAGGGAGAGATTACTCTCCATCCTTGCCTGGTCTTGGCCACGTGATACGAGGGTGGAAGACGCCTCTTGTGTTTCCCCTTACCCTCTTGTGCTCGGCAGCCATAGCCTGCTGGTCCAAGGAGGATGAGAGAGGGCTTCCCTGGTGGCGCAGTAGTTGCGAGTCCGCCTGCCAATGTAGGGGACGCGGGTTCGTGCCCCGGTCCGGGAAGATCCCACATGCCGCGGAGCGGCTGGGCCCGTGAGCCATGGCCGCTGAGCCTGCGCGTCCGGAGCCTGTGCTCCGCAACGGGAGAGGCCACAACAGAGGCCCGCGTACCGCAAAAAAAAACCCAAAAAACAAAAAACAAGGAGGATGAGAGGCATGTGGAGGGACCACAGAGGCCCCTTCAGCCTCAAGCAGAGCAGCCCAGGGGAGCCCAGCCTCACTCAGCCAGACCCAGCCGACCTGTGGGTGTGTGAGTGATAACGAACAACTGTTGTTTAAAGCCACAGGATTTTAGGGTGGTCTGTTAAGGAGCAGTGACAAACTGGTACAGGATAAAATGGAAAATGTGCAATGGACTGGATGTGGGAGGATATCACCACGGGGGTTGCTGGCCCAGTCTGCATCGTGGGAATGTGCCTCACCAACCTGGGGCCACAGGTGAATTTAATGTTCAGGGCTCTGTGGTACCTTGATCCCCAAACAGCCATTCATACAAAATTATTTCCTTCTGTCAACAGTCAGAACCAAAAAACTGCACCGTGAGTGCAGGTGGGTGGGGGCATGCAAACACAGTATTGATTCAAATATAAGATAAGGTTATGGTCATTGAAAAAGCTTTAAAGTATTAATAGCTAATGATTGTTCTGTGGTTATGAGATGTCAAATCATGGGCTAAACATCCCAGCCCTGAATCCTGTGCCCAACACAACACCTGCCATGGGTACCCATGACAACTCGAATTCAACATGGCCAAAATCTTCCTCCATTGCATAGATTTGGAGAGGGTGGGATTGACACCACTCCGGGCTCTAGGAACAGGCTCTGGTGGATTTCAACCCTATCTGCACATTAGAATCACCTAGGGGAGCTCTCCAAGTGCCCTGGCCTAGGCTTCAGCCCAAGAGACTCGAATGTGCAAACGGGATGGAGAACCTGGTCTAATCCACTCAAGGAAGTCATCTCTCCTTGGCCAGAGCAATTAATTCAAGTAGCCAGGTCTGAAGTAATAAAGCCATGACATTCCCCAGGCCACAGCCACTGGTACAGAATTGGGCACAAAGCCCACTTTAGACCAATGCAACATGAGGGTAAGTTTACTGACACCTTAGGGAAAGACTATTCCTATTCTCCCAAGGGAGTCACAGCTGGCCCTTTCTCTTCTTCTGGGCTGGGTAGGTACAAATGTGAAGACTGGAGCTTCTGCAGCCATTCTGTCACCACAGGGGGAGCAGCCTCAGGGAGACACTGACACTGTGGAAGGCAAAACCAAAAGAAAAAAAGGAATAGGGTACCTGATGACATCATTGGCCTCTGAACAAAACAAACCCTGAAGCTCCCCTTATCTCTGGACTTTGCAGCAATTTAAGCTAATTTTTTTAAATTAATTAATTTATTTATTTTTGGCTGTGTTGGGTCTTTGTTGCTGCGTGCGGGCTTTCTCTAGTTGAGGCGAGCGGGGGCTACTCTTTTGTTGCGGTGCGCGGGCTTCTCACTGCGGTGGCTTCTCTTGCTGTGGAGCACAGGCTCTAGGCGCGTGGGCTTCAGTGGTTGTGGCACACGGGCTCAGTAGTTGTGGCTCACGGGCTCTAGAGTGCAGGCTCAGTGGTTGTGGCGCACGGGCTTAGTTGCTCCGCGGCATGTGGGATCTTCCCGGACCAGGGCTCGAACCCCGTGTCCCCTGCATTGTCAGGCAGATTCTTAACCACTGCGCCACCAGGGAAGTCCCTAAGCCAATTTAAATTGGGTTTTCTGTGATCTGTAATGTAAAGAAAATCACAGCTGATTTATCTCCCCACACATCAACCTGTGCCTCATCTCAATGAATGCTACTTCCTTAGGTCCAGTTTTGTAGAAACATGTAGGTCGGTGAATACTTCTCTTTCCTTCACAACTCTCTATCTGATATGTTCCCGAGGCCTCTGGACTTATCCATTTACTTCCACCGCGGTCTCCTCTGCCCTAGTTTGGGACACACCTCCTCCCATCCCCCACCTGACTGCTACAATGGCCTCCCAATTGGTCTCCCTGCTTCCAGCCTGCCCCCTGCATGCTTCACAGTACAGCCTGGGGGATATCGTAAAAACACAACTCTGCTCACCTCCCCCCTCTCCTGTCATCTCTCAATGGTGTCCCAGGTTCTGAGGCAGAAGATCCAAGCCCGTTCGCCCCCAGCCTTCTGCCGTAGCCTACTCTCAGGCTCTCCTCATTCTCACTCCTCTCCAGTGATGCCAGCTTTCTTTCCATTTTTAATTTCTGGAAGGTGCCAAGCATCTTCCTGCCTTACAACACTTTCACCTGCTCCACCCTCTGCCTGGATGGCTCCTGCCTGCCGCCTCCCCTTTCTCCAGAGCTCCTCCTATACATTTTTCAGGTCTCAGGGCAGATGTCACTTTCTCAGGAAACCTTCTCTGATGCTTTATATCTGCATCTGGTGCCAGATATTCATTTTGGTGTCTACTATTTGGCAGGCCCTGTGCTGTGATGAACAAAATTGGCATGCTCCCAGCCTGCTCAGAATTTACTCCAGTTGGGGGAACAATTTTTAAAAGTTAGTGAGCAAAGGACTTCCCTGGTGGCACAGTGGTTAAGAATACACCTGCCAATGCCGGGGACTCTGGTTCAATCCCTGGTCTGGGAAGATCCCACATGACATGCCGCAGAGCAGCTAAGCCCATGCACTACAACTACTGAGCCTGCGTGCTGCAACTACTGAAGCCTGTGCACCTAGAGCCCGTGCTCCGCAACAATAGAAGCTACAGCAATGAGAAGCCCGCGCACCGCAATGAAGAGTAGCCCCCGCTCACCACACCTAGAGAAAGCCCACGCACAGCAGTGAAGATCCAACACAGCCAAAAAATTAAAAAAAAAAAAAGTTTATGAGCAAATAAAAACAATTGTTGCAAGCGCCAAGAAGTTCTAGGAAGAAAACAAATGAAAGACTGGGTTAGAAAATGGCAGGGCAGGTGTTCTTTAGAGAGGGTGGTCAAGAAAATCCTGAGGCATTCTGTGACACGGAGAACTTTTAATTAGGAGAGAAGAGGTAAAGGAAACAGTATTCTGGGTAGAGTGAACAGCCTCTGCAAAAGAGCTGAGCTCAGGAAGAACTCGGCATGTTTGGGGAAGCCCACATGGCTGCAGCATGGAGGGTGGAGAGAGGGGCATGAGATGAGGCTGGTGAGAACCCCAGAGCCAGACCCCACAGGGCTCTTCTGAGTCTGGCAAGAAGCTTAGATTTTATTTTAAAGGCAATGGGAGCCATCAGAGATTTTGAGCAAGGGTTGGATGTGATCTGATTCGTGTCCTAAGATCCCATTGGCTATTTGTGAAGAATAGATGGTAGAGGGCGAGGCTGGAGGTGACAAGATCCTCTTGGGAAGATCCTGGTGGAAAGCTTTTGTCCAGGGAAGAGGTGAGAATGGCTTGGACTGAGAAGGTAACAATGACGATGGGGGCAACGAAGAAAACTCGTGGTATGTTTTGGAGGTGAAAATGGTAGGCCTTGCAGAAAGATTGACGATGGGGGTGAGGGCAGGGAAGTCATCTGGCTTTGCGGTCTTTTTGCAGCCTGAATGTTTTCATCTGTCAAATGGGCCTGCAGCATGAGAAAGGCACCCACAATGAGATACCTACCATAAATCGTGGAGGCCCGGGCTCACTGCGTGTTAATTATCACACACATCCTGGTTATCATGCTGGGTTGGGTCCCCAGAGATCCAAGTCTGAGTCTTCTTTATCTCTTGACCCCCGAGAATGACAGAGTGGAAATTTCACCAACGTAAATTGTGTTTTTAAAGTGTTCCCGGAAGCATCAGTCCTGATTTTCCTTGATCCCCTGTTCTCACCCCAGCCTAGAGCTCAAATGTGGTCTCCAGCTGGTCTCTGGGGAAGCTGCAGTTCAGCACATGGTCAGCAGATGGCGCTGGAGGCTAAGGGAAGGCTCCCCCCTCCCTCCTGTCCTCCTTCCAGACCTGCCTTGGAACTCCTTCTCTGTCCCCATTTCCAGAGCCAGCTCCAGCTCCCAGGCTGCCATTGCAGCAGAGGTGAGGGGCCCGAGGCCAGGCCCTCTGCAGGCTCCCGGGAGCGCAGACGCATTTTGGAGAAGTAGAAAGCCTGAGACACTGCTGGGAGCCCTGAATGGGCTCTACACTCTGGGAGACCTCCCGACCTCCACTCCCTGCCCTCCCAGGAAATAACTTTATAAATAGGGCAGTGTGGGTCCCGGATGAGAGCGAGGTTTTCCTCAGAAGAGCCACTTCATCTGTGAACAAGGGAGCTATGAAACCTCTTAGAACAGCCCCATGACCTTCCTGTCCATCCTGTGTAAAATATGAAATAAGAGTTTTAATTACCAAGCTTGGAAGCCAGCCGACACATTTAATATTTAATGTCTCCAATGCTTGTGCCCCAGGCATGCCGGCACTGACAGAATCAGGGTTTCCCTTGGGTTGGCTCTGAATGTGCTTGGAGATGGGCCAGGCTGCTGCCCTCCCCCACACCTGGGGGCCTCCTGCAGCCTGGCCGGGGCCCAGGCTTGCCCTGGGCCACCCACTGCCTGAGGGACTCCTGCCAAGACGGCCCAGGAGGCCTGTTCCCCACTGAATCCAGGACCTGGAGTTCTGTCTAGCACTGGACTTAGCCCAAGGTCCTGCCAGAGGACGGGAATCAGTGAAGTTTCCTGAGAAGATGGAAACGAACAGAGACAGACAGACCTGAGTCTGAATTCTGCTCTCCTGCAAGTGGCTCAGCCTCTCTGGGAGTCGCTTTTATAGTTTGCAAAGTGGAGAATGTATTTGCTGTGTTACGGATTGTTACAAATATGGATGGCCATTTTCGAGGCTTAGCATGTGCCTGGAGCCCAGCTCAGCACTTCACAGGTACTATGCCTTTGTCATCTGCAGTGGCCCTGTGAGGTGGCTGCGTTGGGACTGGAACCCAGGACATTCTGATTCCACAGCCTGTGACTCTGAAATCTTCTAGGCAAATGTACTGCAGAGATCTGGAGAAATGTGGGCTTGAAGGGCTCACCGCCACCTGGTCCCAGACCCTAGCTTATCCAAGCTGCATGGCCCCTCATGCTTCAGAGACGACCAAGAAAATTGCTAATGAGGGCTCAGGACAGCAGCCCTAACAAAATCACCCACACCGCTCTTGTTTGCCCCGAATTTCTACTTCCTAGAGAGAGGTGGTGGGCACACAAGCTGCATTTGATGGGTTGATTTGGGACTCTCGGTATGGATAGAGTTTTCAGGGCCACCTTGGGGCCGGCCACACACAAGGTTGGTACATCTTTAGGCTCCTGCACCATCCCTTGTCCAGCTGGCTGAGACCAAGTTGGTTTTTTGTGAGTAGATGATAGCAAGTGGTGGGGTATGGGGACATCCAGCAGTTGGAGCCACTTGTCTTAAAAGGTAACAGAATACATGGCATCATCGATTCCTTCTGCAGCACCTCCAGAAGGGACAGCCAGTGTAGACAAGGAGAGGAAGGTGACACTGAGCTCCACGTGATAGCCATTGGATGGGCATTTGCTGGGGGGGACACAGGGACCCTTGTCCTGGCAGGAGTGTGAGCTGTGGGGCTGGTGTGGAGGGCATATACCCCGCACTCCAGCAATTCCACCTCTGGGCACATCCTCCAACGCACCTCTCACACAGGTAGACAAAGAGACTTGCCCAGGGATATTGCTCAGGGCATCTACGGGTAATAGCCAAGGGCTGGAAACAGCCATAATGCCTACTCCTAAGGGAGCAGATAAATCACAGGGTGCATATGCAAATGATGAACACCACGCAGGGTTCAATGGACTGAATGAGAATGATGTGTATTAACATGGGCAGATCGTAAAAAGATAATGCCGAACAAGGTGCCTGGCAGGTACTACTTATATATGCTGCAGTATATATTCTCATGGTTGCACGCACTCACACATTGACAATATAAGAATGTTTGCCTGTGGGGAAAGGGGCGAGGGAAGGGAGGAGTTCGAGAAGGAGGATGGAAGAGATAAAAGCAAAGCAAACAAAAACACAAGAGGACCTGTGAGTGGCTGACGATGACTGAGCTGAGCTGACAATCGTGAGCAATTGAATCCTGTACCTCTGAGGTCTTTGCGAAAAAGCAAAGAATCAAAGAAAAAGGGGCCAAGGGCTTCTATAAGTTTTTTGTTTTTGTTTTTGTTTTTTTTATAAAACCCAGAGATTGTTGGTTGTTTGGGGATTTTCCAAACCAGGCTAACAAGCATGTCATCCAACCTTATAATGGAAATGGTCACTGCACTCTTGCTGGACACCAGGCCCATTCTCAGTGTGTTATGCGAGTATCTCGCTTTATCCTCAGAGCCTCCCCTTGAGGTATTGTCGTGCCCATTTTACAACAGGGCTCAGAGAGGGGAAGTGAGTTGCTCCAAACCATCTGCTTGCAATGTAAACCCAGCCCCTGCCATCCCACCTCCCAGCCAAAAGGATTGTAATCCAGGCTCCCTGTGGGGTTCGGTAAATACTCCAGGGTGACCTGAAGGTGGCGCTGTTGCAGTTGATCCAGGACAGGTGAGCCGCTTGAGCCTGCGAGGTGGGGGTGGGAGAACATTCAGAGGATGATAGAGGGCCATCCTAGGTTTGGGGGGAGGTCCTGCTCACCAGCTCCGGAGGCAGTACAGATCAGGGAAGAAGGCAGGGCGTTGACGGCCAGAGGGTAGAGTGTCATCCTGGACTGGAAACCTCCCTTCCATCCTTCACTCCCTCCCATTAGGAGGAGCCAGACTGCACATCGTCCAGGAGACTGTTTTGCAAAGATCCAGGCTCTGTGGAGAGGGTTTGGGTCAGGATTCCAGGACTGTGCAGATAAACCTTGCTCAGCCTGTTAAAGGCAGGGTCCCCCTGCTCACAGATCCATTGACTCCTGCCTCCACTGGGGGGAGGATGTACACAAGGGCACTAAGTCCCTGCATTTCCAGGGGGCACTTGAGTACAGGATGAGCACACAGCCATGGTACAGGAGAGGGGAAAAGACGTGCTGTGTGCTTGAGGTAGGACCCTGCCAGCCAGGGGAGTCTGAGCTTGTATGGAACTGTCCACCGCAGCAGCAGCTGAAATCAGAAGTGAGCCGAGAGCACGAGATGCAGGATCCTGGGGGCTCCCCGAAATGTGCCCTCCACACTGCAGCGCTGCCTCCACCTCAGGATCAGGAACTGCAGTTGCAGCTCTTCCCTTCTGGAACCAGAGCCTCTCTTCTGAGCTTCAGCTCTGCAAACACAATTGACCCTCTAACCTCTGACCTTCTGGATGTCCCACACGTACCTCAAACTCAAAGAAGCCAAAACGGAACGCATCACCTTTATGCCAGCCTGTTTTTCCTCCTAATTGTCCATCCCAGCATCCACCCAGGGGCCCAAATGGACAATCTAAGGCTCATCCTTGACTTCTCTGTGGCTACCACCCTCCACGTCTCATCGGTCACTAAATCTTGTGGATTCCATCACCTGCCCCCTCCCTCCCTCCCTCCCACCCTTCCTTTTTTTCCTGTCAAATTAACACAGATTAAAAAGAACAAGACTGAAGACTACCTGTGTCCATGAGAGAACGCTCTCACACTTTGGTGACAAGAAAGCACATTGATAACCTTTTGGAAGGCAATGTAGCAGAATACATCAGTAGTCATAAATGTTCTTATCCTTTAATCTAATTATTCTTCTTCTAAGCATATATCCTGAGAAAATAATCCTATATTCAGAAAAAGCTTTCTGCACAGATATTCGTGACAGTGTTGTTTATATAAGCAAAAAACAAAGCAACCAACAACAGTGACAAAAAAAAACAAACAAACTAGATACAACCTAAATGTTAATGCTAGGTTAACAGTTAATTTCACTATTGTGCCTCTTCTTCTGGCTGGGCACCCTTCAGTGTTCCAAGAGTCTGCCCTGCACCATCTTTTCTTCTCATGCTACATGCTCTCTGATGAGGTCATCCACTCCCATGACCTGGGCTACCATCTGCATTGACCATTCCCAAATCTTTACTCCTAGCCTAGATAGTTCTCTTGAACTTCTCACCTGTACAGCCAGCAGCCAACAAGACACTGCACTTGAACAACCGAAAGAGAGTTCAACCTCAAGAGTCCATAAATGAACTTCATGCCACCTTCAGCTCCCTGCAACCCCGTGTCCAATCTCAATGGATGGTACCAACATCTCCCTGGATGTCCAGGCTAGAAATATGGACGTCCACCCTTCTTCCCCTTTTCTACAACCAACTCATCACCAAGTTCTGTTGATTCTACTTTCTAAATTATTCTCCATCCGCATTGCCACTAGCCGAGCTCAGACTACCTTCATTTCTTACCATGACTACGACAGCCTCTTATCTGCTCTCCCCGCTTCCATCTTCTTCCTTCTAATCCCTCTCCCTCTCTGGAGCCAGAGCAGACTTTCAAAAGCACAAATCTGATTATGTCCTGAGTATATGGATGCTAGAGCCTCGCTTCTGAAGACGCTAGCATGGTGCTTGCTGTTACTGGTGGGGTTTTCAAGAGAGGAAGGGAGGTGTTTCCACGTCTGGGTGGATAGTCACTCCCAACTCTGCTTGAAACCCAGCAATGCCTCCCAATGAGATGAGCTGGCTTTCTTGCGAGGTGCCACCATGTGGCAACGTCTACACGCATCCTCTCCTGAATCCACAGACATTTTTTGTGCACCTACTATGTGCTGGGCCATGCATGCTCAGTGGGGATGATATCACCTCCCATGGGTGAAAATTCATTCTTGGAGAGTGAAAAAATATTTAGTTATTTCAGTGCCTTGTGTTTCTCCAAAGCTCGTCTCTACTCAACAATATCTTATTCCTTAGTATTTAATTTCTCTCATCAGGGAGAATTTAAATTAAATTAAAATTTTCTCCTTAGAGGAGCAATAATGAAAAAAAATGTTGAGAAACACCGAGGTGGGCTGTGGTGACATTCTGGCAGAGAAGACACACATTAAATCATTATACAGCGACTAAGTGAAAAAAGTCAGACTTAAAAGGCTGCATATATTACAGATTCCATATATGTGACATTCTGTGGAAGGCACAGCTATAGTTGCAGAAAGCAGGTCCGTGGTTCCGGGGGCTTGGGTTGGGGAGGGGATTGACTCTAGGGGGCATGAGAGAACTTTCTGAGGCGGTAGATATGTTCTATATCCTGATCGAGGTGGTGGTCCCACAACCGTATGTGTTTATTAAAACTCATAGATCTGTACCCTGGAAAAGGGTGAATGTTACTATATACAAATTACATCTCAGTAAAGCTGCCTTAAAACTTTGTACAATAAATGACGTGTTGAGTATTGTGGTGAGTGCTACATGGAATTGGCAGCAGTGAAAGCAAGCATTAGGCAATGGACCTGGTCCCATGGTGGGACACTTCCCTGGTGAAGTCGTGTTGAGCTGAGCTCTGAAGAGTGAGTAAACGTTAACCTGGAGAAGGCTGGGTGGTAAGAGTTGCTCCCACTGCACAACCCTAGGGGGCGTCACTACCATGGAGATCATTGTATTCCTGGGTTGTGTAATGCAGTGGTCCAGGCAGTGCAGCCTGGGGAAGAGGGAACAACGTGTGCACAGATGCGGAGGCAGGACAGCACATGATGTACTCAAAGGGCGGAGGGAGGCCGGTGGGCCAGGAGTTCAGAAGATAAGGAAAGACATAGCTGGTGATGGGCTGGTGGGTGGGCAGCAGCCAGACCGTGCAGAGCCTTGTGGGTCTCATGGGAGATGTTGGAAGGGAAGTGGCTTGATTAGCTTTGCACTTGCTAAAGGTGGCTATTGCAGTGTGGAGAATAGTGCCTGCAAAGAGGCTATTGAAATCCAGGTGACAGGTGACAATTCCTTAGGTGATGGCAATAGAGATGGACAGAAGTGGACAGATTCTAGGAATATGGAGGAGATAAAATCAACTGGTTTCGTGGTCAGTTGGACACGTGGGATGGGAGAGAGCAAAGGGGTCAGAGGACTTCTGGCTTCTGACCTGCCTGACTGGGAACATGATGGTATCTTTCTGAACTAGTGGACACTTGGAGAAGGACCAGGTTAGTGGGGGAAGATCCTGTGTCCAGTTATTTTGAGCAGAGTTGGAAGTATCCATGACGATCACAAGTGATGTAAATGTGGAGACAGCTTTTGGGGTATCCAGGCACTGACATGCTTCTCAGAAAACTGTTCCCTCTCCATCCAAGGGTAAGCTCCTTCACCCCAGCCATATCTAGTGGGATCAGGGGCCAACACCTGGTCGGCAGAGCGCCAAATCAGCAGCTTCAGATGTGAAATGAAGGAGAGGAGATGGAGGCAGGACTGCACCAGCTTCACGGGGAAGACCGCACGTTCTGTTGCCGACACTCCTGGCACAGTCCTGGTTCCTACTCCGCCTGAGGTCTGGTTGTTTACCTTTTACTTCGATTCCGTAAAATAATCTAATTTTGCAACTCCTAAAACCTTGACAAAACTACCACAGATACACAGATACTTTATTTCTGTGCCTTTTTCCCCCAGCTCTGTTGGTCTATTTGCCCAATTTTCCATCAGTATTTCCATTAACTTAGTTTCATGGTATTGGAACTAACTTTGTAAGGCAAGCCACCCACCCCCATGGCTAGTCTTTTAGTTCCCAAATTTCTTGACCATTCTGTGCAATAGATGAACTATAGAGTCAGTTTCTCAAGATAAAAATTTCCTGTGGAGATTTTATTGAAATCATATCAAATTTATAGATTACTTGAGGGAAGACTGACAATTTTGCAATACAGTTTAAGAATACAGTTTAAGGGGCTACTCTTTGTTGCAGTGCGCGGGCTTCTTATTGTGGTGGCTTCTCTTGTTGCAGAGCATGGACTCTAGGTGCGTGGGCTTCAGTAGTTGCAGTGCGTGGGCTCAGTAGTTGTGGTGCACAGGCTCTAGAGCGCAGGCTCAGCAGATGTGGCACACGGGCTTAGTTGCTCCGTAGCACGTGGGATCTTCCCGGACCAAGGCTTGAACCTGTGTCCCCTGCATTGGCAGGCGGATTCTTAACTGCTGCGCCACCAGGGAAGTCCCCAAGGCAGACACTCTTGAAATGTTGCTACCTTGAGTAGGAAGGCTTTAATGCAGTTGCCAAAACTGACATCTGAAGAACGCTCCTCTGCAGGATGCTAATCGTTTTATGGAGAAATAGTTTTATTTTATTGTTTAACCTACGCTGGGTTAAACAAAGACAAACGTGTTTCTTTACTTCAGCAATAATCAGAAAATTTGATGCTAATATGCCTTGTCGATGTTCAAGATTAAGTAACATACGTTCAACTGATTGACCACTGACCTTTTTTTTTCACACCTTACTATGTAACATCTCCTGGAACAGGGTTCTAACAGGTAGTGTTGGAGCTGCTGCTCTAAGGTTTCACCAATGAGTATGACATTTGCTGTGATTTTTGGAAAAAAACAATTGTTGGGTGAGTGAACAAATAGTTTTTATCCTGGTAAGATTATTTTCTTCAATTTCTGGTTTACTAAGGGTTTTCTTAGAAAATAGAAATGGAAGTTGAATTTGATCAAGTGATGTTAGATATCTATGAAGATGGTCACATGCTCTCCTGCTTTTGAATTTGTCTAGTGAAATTCCACCACAATGCATTAAATGTGGTTCAAGATATTGCATGGGGTAAACTGCAGCACTGCATGATTGTGGAATAAACAGGATGAAAGAGAGCGGCCAGCAGGCCAGGTGCTCTCAGGGCTGGGCTGTATGCCCCTGTTTTAGCTTCAGTTTGCTGCCTCCTGGTGGTGGTTTGCTGCTATGGCTTAAATATCCATGGGGACCATTCTGAGTTCTGTGGCTGGCTAGGACTTTTAGGATGGGAGCAGCAATTCTAGGAATTTCTCCGGGTTTGATATTAATTTTGTCAAACCAATCTAGGAAGATTGGGCTGGAAGAATACTGGGAACACAGGGACACACTCTCTGCCTCCCTGGTCCTTGAGTTTCCTGCCATGCCCTTCCTTGCCTCTCCATTCCTTCCACTCAGAAATTGACATTTAGTTGACCCCTGTTTGAGAACTTGAGCTGAGTGGAGAGCTTAAGCCAACTGCCAATTGCATCACCGAGGGTTTTTAAAAAAATCATTTAAAAATGAATACTACTTACTATCTAGCCATTGTTGCGTGCTTATTATGTGCCAAATGCTTGGCTAAATTCAAATAAATTATTTTAATTTAATCTTCCCATCCCTGTGAAGTAAATATTATTATTATTATTCACTTTAATTAATTAATTTTATTTTATTTTATCTTTGGCTGTGTTGGGTCTTTGTTGCTGCGCGTGGGCTTTCTCTAGTTGCGGCGATCGGGGGCTACCCTTCCTTGTGGCGCGCGGGCTTCTCATTGCGGTGGCTTCTCTTGTTGCGGAGCACGGGCTCTGGGCGCACGAGCTTCAGTAGTTGCAGTACACGGCTCAGTAGCTGTGGCTCGTGGCTCTAGAGCGCAGGCTCAGTAGTTGTGGCGCTCGGGCTTAGTTGCTCCGTGGCATGTGGGATCTTCCCGGACCAGGGCTCGCACTCGTGTCCCCTGCATTGGCAGGTGGATTCTTAACCGCTGTGCCACCAGGGAAGCCCGTGAAGTAAATATTATTATTTACATTTTACAAACTGGAAAACAACCAGAGAGGTTACATCACTTACCCAGGTCATCCAGCCAGTTCCTGGAAAGTGATAAAGCTAGATTCAAAATCTGACAGTTTGCCTCCCAAACCCACACTCTTGCGTTAAACCAACCTGCTTTCCAAGAATAAACCTGGTAATGAAATATTGCTCTTTACTTCATGCTATTTGCTGATATATTATTTAGAATTTTTGTAACTAGGTGAGATTTTTCATAAAGTGTGTGTGTGTGTGTGTGTGTGTGTGTGTGTGCTTTATTTGCTCTTAGTATCAAGATTATGCAAGACTCATAAAACGGACTGGAATATTTCCATATATTTTCGTGCATTTCAGTGATTTGGAATTTTTTTTTTTTAACGAATTTAGGCAGCATCTATTCCTAAAATGTTTGCTAATTCATCTGTAAAATCACTTGGTCCCAAGGCCTTTGACAATTGCCTTAAAGTCATTTGCTACAGTTTTAGTCTTTTCTGTTTTCTCCCTATTGAGTCAATTTGAGCCATTTACAACTTCCTGAAATAATTGTCATATTTACCTAGAAAAGTTCAGATTTATTAGCATAAAGTGATATACATAGTATTAGCTTATAATTTTAAAAATCTCTGTATTTCTCTCATCTTAGTCTTGATGTATTTTTGTGTTTTATTTCTTTTGTTTTCTTCATCAGAATTGCCAGAAACTTAATAGTAATAGTAGCAGTAGAGAAAAATAATAGCAAACATTTATATAGTGTTTACTCTGTGCTGAGCACCACTGCAAGCTGTATTGACTCATTTAATCTTCATAACAACCTTATGAGTTAAGGACTATTATTATCTCATTTTACAGATGAGAAATTGAATTGCAAAGTTAGTAACTGATTTGCCTAAGGACATATAGCTAACAAGTGGTGAGGCTGGGATTTAAACCTAGGCAGTTGCTGCTTTTATATTTACTTATTCTTTCCTCTTATTTTATTTTATTTTTCTTCTAACTCTTTGAGTTGAATGCTTGGTTCATTTATTTGTAATCTTTGATGCTTGTTAATAAAAGTATTTAAGGTCATAAAGTGAGTATGACTTAATATTCCATGGGCTCTGAGACTATTTTTTCAAAGAACCAGCTTTTGATTTCATGGATTATTATTCTCCTGTCCTCAGTTCATTGATTTATGCTCTTATATTTATTATTTCTCCCCTTCTGTTCGTTTTAGGCTTAATTTGGTATTTTCTAATTTCTCAAGATGGAAGCTTATATATTTCATTTCATGCCTTTCTTTTTCTAATATAAGCATTTAATGTTATGAATTTCCCTCTAGGCAATGTTTTAGCTGAATCCTACAAATTTTTTTTTATCATGGTAAACACATAACATGAAATCTATCCTATTAACAATTTTAAAAAAATATATTTATTTATTTGGTCGCACTGGGTCTTAGTTGCGGCAGCTGGACTCCTTAGTTGCGGCTCACCAGCTCCTCAGTTGTGATGCATGGGCTCCTTAGTTGCGGCATGCGAACTCTTAGCTGCGGCATGCATGTGGGATCTAGTTCCCTGACCAGGGATCAAACCCGGGCCCCCTGCATTGGGAGTGCAGAGTCTTAACCACTGGACCACCAGGGAAGTCCCAAGTTCAAAATATTTAATAAATTTCCTTTCAAAGATACTTCCTCTTTCAGCCACAGGTTATTTAGAACTGTGTTATTTAATTTTAAAATATTTGGGCATTTTAAAGGATTTTTTTCTGCTATTGTTTTTAGTTCAATTATGTTATGGTCAGAGAATATATGATCTCTATGTTTAAAAATTGCTAAGGTTTATTTTATGACCCCAAATGTTTTATCTTGGTGAATGTTCCGTGTGCAATTAAAAAAATGTGTATTCTGCTCTTTTTGCATACAGTGCTCTGTAAATGTCAGGCCACAATGATTGATAGTGATCGATCTTCTATATCCTTGCTAATTTTTTGTTTATTTTTTTGTTATTTATTGAGAAAGGAGTGTTAAACTCACAATTATAACAGTGGATTTCTCATTTCAGGCATCTTGAAGCTCTGTTGCTATGTACATTCACATTTAGGATTTTTATACCCTCTTGGTGAATTAACCTTTTTATTATTATGTAATATCCTTCTTTATTCTGTAATATTTCTTGTTCTGAAGTCTACTTTTTCTGATAGTAATATAGCTACTCCAACTGTTTTTTTGTTTTGTTTTTTTTTTTGCGATACGTGGGCCTCTCACTGTTGTGGCCTCTCCCGTTGCGGAGCACAGGCTCCGGACGCACAGGCTCAGCGGCCATGGCTCACGGGCCCAGCTG